>NC_139562.1:58965237-59565237 GCF_965112155.1 Podarcis liolepis | reverse complement strand
AAAACTTCCCTAAACAGGGCTGCCTTCAGATGTCTTTTTAAAATAAGATAGCTGCTTATTTCCTTGACATCTGAAGGGAGGGCGTTCCACAGGGCGGGCGCCACTACCGAGAAGGCCCTCTGTCTGGTTCCCTGTAGCCTCACTTCTCGCAATGAGGGAACCACCAGAAGGCCCTCGGTGCTGGAACTCAGTGTCCGGGCTGAACGATGGGGGTGGAGACGCTCCTTCAGGTATACAGGACTGAGACAACAGTGGTTTGTAGAAGGTCATAGTTCAGAGGCAGCAGAGGAGCAGGAAGGAGAAGAAGAAGCACCAGGGGAGAGACAGCTGGCAGACTCAGTGTCTTTAGACAGCATTCCTGACCCCCCACCCCCTTCTCCCAGAACCTGGTGGGCATGGAAAATAGGAGAACAGAAAGTTCAGAGGCAGAAAGCACAGATCAGCCAACGTAGGGATAGCATATATTACTGCAACAGAGACACTTTTCAAAGCCTCTCTCTGTGAATATTGAAGAAAAGACTTCGTAAGAACTCTTCTTGTTGATCTAATTCTTAGCTGCCCACTGTGCATGAGCAGAGCAGTGCATGGAAATGCCGTTTACCTTCCCGCCAAAGCGGTACCTATTTATCTACTTGCACTTTGACGTGCTTTCGAACTGCTAGGTTGGCAGGAGCAGGGACCGAGCAACGGGAGCTCACCCCGTTGCAGGGATTTGAACCAACGACCTTCCGATCAGCAAGCCCAAGAGGCTCTGTGGTTTAACCCACAGTGCCACCCATGTCCCAGTATACACTAAGTAAAAGGATGTAAGTTCACCCCCCTCCCCCCGCTCTCTCTCCCCCAACCTTATACTGTATACAACATTAATGTCTCACATCGAATTTCACCAACCTGTAGAAAAGACTCTGAAAATAGAGACAATAAACATACTTTGGTCAAGCAAGAAAATATTTTATTTTATTTTTTTAAAAAATGTATATACTGGACTAAAATGTGCATATTATTGAAAACACCATACAAAAGTACATTGCAGTAGGGAAACTTGTTTTGCAAAAATGGTCTATTTAGAGATATTTACACCCAGAGGCTGATGAATTTCCAGGAGGACTTGAAAATAAATAAATCACTAACTAATGAGGAGAGGTAGAGAACGGAACTTAAGATTGGGGAAAAAAAGAGAAATATAGAAAAACTAAAACTGAGCGTTGTGTCCATCCATCCCTATGGTAAAACTGGGTAACAAATGCAGAAATTGAATGAAACACAGTTGGGGTCAGAACGTATGTAGTTGGAATGTGAAAGGCTGGTCCAAGCTGGTCTCCTTTTCTTGTGAAGGCCAAATGCCCATTATATTGGAGTCCAAGCAGAATAAAGGGAACCACGAGGATTTAACTGCCATTGAAGATTTTCCTCTAAAGTTGCATGATATTTTAGTTCACATCAAGACAGATTCGCATACATGCACAAAGGCTATGTAATTGTCTTCTGAAACAGACATTGTGCAATATGTTTGTTTCTACTTCGAGGAAACGAAAACGGTAATTTGGGGAAGGGAGCCTTATCAAAAAAAGAAGAGGAAGAAATCTTGCCGCTCTTGAATACTGTGACGCAGAATGCATTAAAATAAAAAACCCAAAGAGGCCTATTTTGCTGACAATATATATTTTATGGATTCAGGCACTTGGCTCTAGAGGGTGTGCAGCTAAACATTTTTCATTTTGTTACTCCATTTGTTTCATACTTGTTTTTTTGCTTCATTTTCTTTTAACGATCAAGTTTTTAAAAGGTACAGCCTAGGACATGGGTAGGCAAACTAAGGCCCGGGGGCCGGATCCGGCCCAATCGCCTTCTAAATCCGGCCCATGGACGGTCTGGGAATCAGCGTGTTTTTACATGAGTAGAATGTGTCCTTTTATTTAAAATGCATCTCTAGGTTATTTGTGGGGCATAGGAATTCGTCCATTCCCGCCCCTAAAATATAGTCCAGCCCCCCACAAGGTCTGAGGGACAGTGTACCGGCCCCCTGTTGAAAAAGTTTGCTGACCCCTAGCCTAGGAAAACTATTAGGAATGGATGGGAAGTATCTGGGCACTAAGCTAAGGCAGCAGATAATGGCATGCAGTGCAGACAGACAGACCTGGACAACCATGCTTTCAGAAGCAGACCTTATCAGGCAGATCCGCCGAGTTGCTCCCAAAACTTGGGAGGGGGCCGTCGTGCTCACATGACATCAAACACATGCTGCCACTCCAACCCAGCAAGGTCGATTTGCCCCCCCCCCCCCATCGCTCCCAGCCAGCTGCTTTAGGGATGTGAAAGGGACATGGCAGGGTGAGGATGCTTCACCCAGCTACATCCCTGACAGAGGACGAGCCAGGGGGAGACAATTTATTTACTTAATTAATTTATTTATATACTGCCCTATACCCAGAGGTCTCAGGGTGGTTCACAGAAAAGATCACTAAATATAAAATCAAAATAAGAACAATAACCCAGTAACACCACCCACCCACCCCCAAAAGAACCACATTTTAAAAGGAGGCAGCTGTTATGCTAACATGCCTACAGGATTCAAACTCAGCTCTCTGTGACTCAGTGGACTGCAACCTATGTCCATTGTTTCCTAACAGAAACCAAAATGATCTCGTCTGGGAGTTGGGTTATATAATAATAATAATAATAATAATAATAATAATAATAATAATAATAATAATAATTTATTATTTATACCCCACCCATCTGGCTGGGTTTCCCCAGTCACTCTGGGCGGCTTCCAACAAAGTATTAAAATACAGTGGTCTGTTAAACATTAAAAGCTTCCCTAAACAAGGCTGCCTTCAGATGTCTTCTAAAAGTCTGGTAGTTGTTCTTCTCTTCAACATCCGGTGGGAGGGCGTTCCACAGGGCGGGTGCCACTACAGAGAAGGCCCTCTGCCTGGTTCCCTGTAACTTGGCTTCTCGCAGTAAGGGAACCAACAGAAGGCCCTTGGCACTGGACCTGGGCAGAACGATTAGGGTTAGGGGAGAAAGGCATCCCTTTTTCTAAAATGACTCTTCCCATCCAATATATATATATATATATATATATATATATATATATATATATATTAAAAACAATGTGGGATGGGCTCAGTACCGTCAACTTTGTTTTTCTGTGGTTTCAAAGTGACAAAGGGCTCCTTTCACATATAAATCATTTGTGGCTAGTGTCACAAAAGATTGGTATGCCATTGTGCCACTGCTCCAATCCAGAGACCCAGCAGATATGGCTGTTTTTTACAGATACTTTTCATTGACGTTTGCATTGATTCTCTTTTAAATGACTAGGCCTGGATTAATGCCTTTATTCAAGCTACATAATGCTATATCTAAATCAGTAAACAAGTTAATAGTTTCAGAGCTCTCTAAAATAAGGGGGGGGGAATAATTATCTGCCCTGAAAACTCAATCCCACATATTGCACGTATTTTATGTGACAAACTCCTTCATGTGATACTGGCAGTAAATACCATGAAAAACCTTTCACAAATCTAATTATAGCTGCATTATCACAATAACATTTCTAGCTGATCACATGTTCCAGTGCTACCAGATGCTACCAATTATTAGAGTCAAAATGAATAGCAGCTTTTCAAATGGGAAATAACTGTTATTTTCCAAATCCCCAAGTTAATCGGTATATTCAGTTCCTCCAGGGAACAGGGGAATCAAGAGCCACCTAGAACATATCCATTTGTGGTTCTAGAACATGTCCCATTAGTGTTTCCTTTGTTCTGCAATAGGAAACAATATTATCAGGCCGGTAAACACTCATAACATTACTGGCAAGTCCTAAAAGGCAGACTTGGAGCTGAACCACCGGGGTTGGCGCTATCGTGCACCAAAGTCGAGAAGACTGCTTCAAGTGGGGGTGTGGTCTAAACCACTGAATCCACACAACGGGGTGAGCTCCTGTTGCTGTGTCCCAGCTCCTGCCTACCTAGCAGTTCGAAAGCACACCAGTGCAAGTAGATAAATAGGTACCGCTGTGGCAGGAAGGTAAATGGCGTTTCTGTGTGCTCTGGTTTCCGTCATGGTGTTCTGCTGTGCCAGTAGTGGTTTAGTCATGCTGGCCACATGACCCGGAAAGCTGTCTGTGGACAAATGCCGGCTCCCTTGGCCTGAAAGCGAGATGAGCGCCACAACCCCATAGTTGCCTTTGACTGGACTTAACTGTCCAGGGGTCCTTTATCTTTTTTACCTTGCACTTAGGAGGGAAGTGTATGCAATGTTCTTTTTTATCTTGACCTTGCACCAAAATCGAGAAGACTGCTTCAAGTAGCGGAATTTAGCAAGGTAGATAAAAGCAGGCCTTGATTTATGAATAGTGAGACTGTTGGTGGCTATTGTTGGACTCCAGTTCCCATCATCTCTGTCCATGGTAGCAGGAGCTGGTGTGAGATGGAGTCTGAAGTCTTCGGGGTTCCTCGCCCCCAGTTTGAAGTGCTGGATCTAAACATGGTCCTAGTTCAGCCTCAGAGCAGCATAATGTCTCAAGCCTGCACTATGACTCACCTGAACAGTTCCACAAGCTATATTTACACAGCCATTCCTTTCTTCTCTCAACCTGAGTTTCCTGCTTTGACTGCTGTGTAATCCTAATTGCATATTTTAATTACGGATGTTTATATTGCAATGTTTTAATGGGGTGCCTTTATTGTATATTTTAATTATGGATGTCTATATTTGAATGTGTGTATAACTGGTTCTGATACTTGGTTAGCCACTTAGAAGCCCATTTTGGCACTAAGTGGTAGATAATAAGCCCCTTCGTAAACAACTTAGTGGTTTTATTACAATCAAGTGGCTTATAAATTTTGTGGAATAAAAATAGATACATTTGGGACACAGGATTCTGTGCAGATACACACGAAGAGTTGTGCCATTCTGAGCTTTCTGGTATGGCTGTGTTGTTTTATCAAAGGTATTCTCAGTCGGCTGGATATCTTCCTGGAAAGTTGGAGAACACCCCCTGGTATCTATAGCAACACTCAATAACAGAGGTTGCAAAAGTAAAGTATGCTCAGTTGATTGTATTAAAAACACACCAGTGGCGTAGCGTGGGGGGGTGCAGGGGGGGCGGCTTCACCGGGCGCAACATCTGGGGGTTAGGGTTAGGGGGCGCAAATCCACGGGTTAGGGGGCGCAAATTACTTGCCTTGCCCCGGGTGCTGACAACCCACGCTACGCCACTGAAACACACATACTCTCATTGTAATAGTGATATACCCTGGGTTTCTTGTAAAGCTTTATTCCATATCACAGTGTATAAAAAGGTGGTGTATTGTGTTTAAAAACATGTATGCATAAGCACATGACTATGCAACAGTGTGGTAATGTCACAATGATCCTTTAGGCAGTAAAGGGAAGAAAGAAAACCAACAAAGTCTCTGGATCATTTTCAACACCATCTAAGACGGGGAAGAATGCAGCCCCTCCTTTCTATTTAACAATCACTTAACAGAAAAATTCTAAACATTACTGTAAAATCGCCTCTTGCAAGCACACAGACACACGCAGCATGCCATTTTCATTTACTTTGGACATTGCAATTATCATGGTCTCCCATTTTTTAAACGGCATACAGCTACCCATTTGTCTTTTGTTCTTGCAAGCATCTTTATGCCTCTTATTTGTCGAGATGTGATATGTTCGACAGAATTGCTGCAGTGGGTTCACTGGGGAGCTGAACTTTGCCCCATAAATCCCTCGTGAGCTCATTGTTGTTTGCCTATTAGCCTTGTTCCTTGTCACAAGCGTGAATGCTCCCCTGCCTGTGGTGGGCAAAGAGGGAATCTAAAACAAAACACTTTTCCCAACATGCTGCATCAGCAGGGAACACAAAATGCTCCTAGCACAATATGCTCATACCCAGGTCTTATTTTAATCATGACTATTTAACTTATAAATGAGCCTAACATCATAATTACATATCACTCTGAACGTTTCTCTCTCTCTCTCTCGCCATGCATATTTATCTTATATAACCAATTAAAGCCAAAGGGAAAGAAATCTATAACGGCGCAAGGATTTAACACTGAATCATTTACTTCCTGAGTCTAAATTGGGGCTGCGTCAAATATTTGCTTATTTTGATATTTGCCTTGAAAATTAGCGCATGGACACAGCAATCCAAAGATAACACTGAGCAGGGGAGCTGCCAGATCCCAAATTCCTAAAAATAAGAGTTGTTTGGGGCACTCATTATATAAACACTTATTTGGTTAATGGGTGGAAATTAAAGAATCATAGAATCATAGAGTTGGAAGAGACCACAAGGGCCATCGAGTCCAACCCCCTGCCAAGCAGGAAACCCCATCAGAGCACTCCTGACATATGGTTGTCAAGCCTCTGCTTAAAGACCTCCAAAGTGGGAGACTCCACCACACTCCTTGGCAGCAAATTCCACTGTCGAACAGCTCTTACTGTCAGGAAGTTCTTCCTAATGTTTAGGTGGAATCTTCTTTCTTGAAGTTTGGATCCATTGCTCCGTGTCTGCTTCTCTGGAGCAGCAGAAAACAACCTTTCTCCCTCCTCTATGTGACATCCTTTTATATATTTGAACATAGCTATCATATCACCCCTTAACCTCCTCTTCTCCAGGCTAAACATGCCCAGCTCCCTTAGCCATTCCTCATAAGGCATCGTTTCCAGGCCTTTGACCATTTTGGTTGCCCTCCTCTGGACACGTTCCAGTTTGTCAGTGTCCTTCTTGAATTGTGGTGCCCAGAACTGGACACAGTACTCCAGGTGAGGAAGAGTTATCTGTTAATGAGCATGCATCGTAAAATGCATTCCGAAAAGAAACAAACCCACACCAATGACATCCATGCTCACTACTAGGGAGGTCAAGGTAATGTACTTAGGGAGAAGTAAAAGGGACGTTGTGGTCTAAACCACTGAGCCTCTTGGGCTTGCCGATCAGAAGGTTGGCGGTTCGAATCCACATGATGGAATGAGTTCCCGTTGCTGTGTCCCAGCTCCTGTCAACCTAGCAGTTCGAAAGCACGCCCAAAAGTGCAAGTAGATAAATAGGTACCACTCCAGCGGGAAGGTAAATAGCGTTTCCATGCACTCTGGTTCCCATCACGGTGTCCTGTTGCACCAGAAGCATACTGGCCACATGACCCGGAAAGCTCTCTGTGGACAAACACTGGCTGCTTCGGCCTGAAAGTGAGATGAGTGTCACAACACCACAGTCACCTTTGACTGGACTTAACCGTCCAGGGGTCCTTTACCTTTTTACCTTACACTTAGGAGAGAAGTGTATGCAATGTTCCCTGGCTATTTTTTTTGTTTTGCCACAGCAAAATGCAAAAGCTGTTCGTAGGAAAGTGCACGTACAAGGTTCCTGTTCTCCCGCCTTGCTTTCTTTTCAAAAATAGTTTTAATAGACATTTGATTAAGCTCTCCGTCCTTGCTAAAATGAAGCTCTAAACAATTTTAGTTCATTAGTTCTCTGTGTGTGCATGCATACGCACATAAACTAACACATGGAAGAGAGGGTTGATGCTCACCTGTATTAACAATGTTAGGCAGTACATTTGTACCATGAGCATCCTGCTGTCCGCTGTAGCTTCACTTTAAGAAATCCACAAAACTTTTGTTTCCATTCAAATTTAAAGCAATTTATAAAATTTAATGAGGGGACATAACCTCAAATACTTTCCAAGTGCTGATGCACAAAAACAAAGTTTCTAATGGTGGGAAGAAGCCGGAATTAAACTTTTATATGTTTTCTTTTAAATCATGGCCTGCGAATGTTTCTTCTTGGTGGCTTCACTCTTTTCACTGTTATGAAAATTGCATTGCAGATTTAGAGAGAAGCACGTGTCTCTAAGGGAGCCGCCTTCTCTTTGCTCCACATCTTCACCCCATTTTAAAACCATGCCTGTGAACTTGAGTTATGCTGAAGTGAAAAAGGTTTTCTTCCACTGAGTGGCTGTGAGCAAAAAGGCCAAATGTTGCATTTCAAGTGAACACAAGAGTTTTCTAGCCCTTTTTCTGCTTTGGCCATACCTTCTCGAAACAGAAAAACAGGGCAGTTTCTGCATAGGATGAGGTGAACCTGCCAATTTCTTTTTCTCTCAGTTTTCTAGTCTTATGTTCAGTTGCCTACATTTGCACTTCAGTTTGCATTTTTTTAAAAAAAACACCTCAAGAAACTTTATCAGCATTTTAGTGTGAATTTCCCCTAATAGTCATATTTTTATATAAAAAAAGGATTGCTTGATGCACACATTTTTGGAAAAGCCATTTTTTACATTTTTTTGCTGATGTATCTACTCTAATGCACACTTTACCTCAGGGCATGCATTTTTGCACACCTGACTTGGCTGGAGTGCTTCATTTCAAAATTACGAGAAGCACAACTTTTGAGGGATGGCTATGTTTTGGTCCATGTATTTTTTCCCCCCAGGAAGCGTGGATTTGGTACTTTCACCTTCAAATGTCAGCCGAATCCAGTTCACCTTCCATCCCTACCTCTGGAACACCACATACCCTTCAACATTTCTTTGATGAAAATAGGGACATCCTAGTCCATAATGATAATTTTACTATTTATACCCTGCCCATCTGACTGGGTTTTCCCAGCCACTAAACATTAAATGATACACGGGTGGTGGTGTGGGTTAAACCACAGAGCCTAGGACCTGCTGATCAGAAGGTCGGCGGTTTGAATCCCCACAACAGGGTGAGCTCCCGTTGCTTGGTCCTTGCTCCTGCCAACCTAGCAGTTCAAAGCATGTCAAAGTGAAAGATAAATAGGTACCGCTCTGGCAGGAAGGTAAATGGTGTTTCCGTGCGCTGCTCTGGTTCACCAGAAGCAGCTTAGTCATGCTGGCCACATGACCCAGAAGCTGTACACTGGCTCCCTTGGCCAATAAAGCGAGATGAGCACTGCAACCCCAGAGTCAGTCACGACTGGACCTAATGGTCAGGGGCCCCTTTACCTAAACATTAAATACCTTCCCCATACAGGGCTGCCTTCAGATGGTTCGGGGGTCGTATAACTCCATACTCTCTGACATTTCTTCAGTGAAAATAGGGATGTCCTAAGGAAAAGTGGGACATTCCAGGATCAAATCAGAAACTGGGAGAACTTCTGTTTGTTGTGGTTTGGGATTTTTAACTACAGTTTTAACCTGGTTGTATGGTGTTTTATCACTTTAATGTGCTTGTTGTAAACCCTTCTGGTATCTTAAATGATGAAGGGCAGAGTAGAAAGTAATTAAGTCATGGTGCGAGCCAAACCATGTTGACTCAGAAGTAAGTTCCATTGAGTTCAATGGGGCCTATGTCCAGGTAAATGGGGTTAGAATTGCAGCCTAAGAATATAAATAAATAAGAAAAGACATAGGTTGCAGAGTTGTGAATAAATCCTATTAATCTCTGTAGGATTTCATTCCAAGCAGACATGCATGGTATTGTACTGTTGGTACATGAAGCATTCCTATGACCTCTGTGACAACGTGGTTTAACTGAAAAATCTAAGCTAGCCAAAGAAATAAACTGAACAGAAGAAGGTCAAGTCTTCCTTGTTTCTTACAATACCAAAATCAAAGCCCGAAGGCATTTTTGTCATTTGAACTATTATTTCAGGTTAGCTCAAAATAGAAAGAGCCTAACAATGCTGACAAAGGCATTATAGATACATCGGTTCCCATTGCAGTTAATGCCTCCTAATAATGTTTTGGTTTACATGGCAGTTGCCGCAGAAGTAATTGATGTGTTCCTCCTGATGGCGTGCTCGCTTGGTTTTTTATTTCAAGGCATAAAGCTAAATAATGAGACACTTGTCTTATATTGGCGGTGATTAATTAATACACAAACATAATGGAGTCGCCTACACTTCATTTGTTTTACTATATTATTTCAAATTATGGAGGGAAATGTTCCATTGCTTATCTACCTCTAGGCAATAAAACTTGCATAGAAAGGCAGTCCACCTTTCTCCTACATGCGTACCTAGATAGTGCATACTTGATTCATGCTGAAATTGCCATGCAGTTCCCATAAAATCAGTAAGGAAAAAGGTAAAGGACCCCTGGACAGTTAAGTCCAGTCAAAGGCAACTATGGGGTGCAGTGCTCATCTTGCTTTTCAGGCCGAGGGAGTTGGAGTTTGTTCACAGACAGCTTTCCGGGTCATGTGGCCAGCATGACTAAACCGGTTCTGGCACAACGGAACACCGAGTGACAAGTGCCAGAGCACATAGAAATGCCATTTACCTTCCTGCCAGAGCCATACCTATTCATCTACTTGCACTGGTGTGCTTTCGGACTGCTGTGTTGGCAGAAGCTGGGACAGAGCAACGGGAGCTCACCCTGTCGCATGGATTCGAACCGCTGACCTTCCGATCGGCAAACCCAAGAGTCTCAGTGGCTTAGACCACAGCACCACCCAGTCCCTTTATAAAACCAGTAACCTACATAGAGTAACTCAGCCAAATTAGATAGAAGAAAGCAATCATGCCTGAGATATTAGTGCTTACATTTCATACACTTCAGTCAGAAGCAATGCATGCAGGGACTCCTGCTAGAATATGACACCTCTTCATTATTCCTCCAAGGACTAGTTTACAAAAAGTCATAATCTTCCCCCTTTGCTTTCCACCCTCTCTCTTGAAGAACTGCGGGAAAATAGTAGAGAATGGATTTACTCCAAAGTTTCCAAGAATTGTGTTTTAGTGTTCCTGGGGCAAAGTAGGCAAGGAACGTGAGCATTTTGTGAGTAAAGTAATGAACAAAATGAAGAACAGTCAAATAATTGCTTTCACCGAATGTTTGTGTGTGAAGCAAACAGATCCATTTTACTTATACACAGCAAGGGAATTTGCTGAGCTAGAGTTTTGGTTTGGAAGAAATAGAGCTCAAACTTAGGGAAAGAATAACAAAAATATTATTTATGACAGAGAAAATAACCCATGTGTTAGGTTCATTTACGCAGTCTCCTGACATCACCATTGTTGTTGTTGTTGATTTTATTATTTATACCCTGCCCGTCTGAACATATATAAAAACACAATAAAAACACCAAGCTTTAAAAACCTCCTGATACAGGGCTGCCTTCAGATGTCTTCTAAAAGTCGTGCAATTCTTTATCTCCTTGACATCTGAAGGGAGGGTGTTCCACAGGGAGGGCACCACTACTGAGAAGGCCCTCTGCTTGGTTCCCTATAACTTTGCTTCTTGCAGTGAGGAAACCAGCAGAAGACCCTTGGTGGAGGACCTCAGTGTCTGGACTGAGTGATGGGGTGGAGACGCTCCTTCAGGTATACTGGTATATTAGTTTGCTGATGAAAACTTGCTGTGCTGGTCCGGGGGGGGGGGATTACAGTGCGGCGTGGTCTGAGTCCAGTCCTAGGTCGAGGGTATGGAGGCTGTCCGTCAGGGGTGAAGTGAGGTCCAAAGCGAGGAGTCGGGTGTGGTTAGGAACTCTGGCAGGAGAGCAAGTCAGTGTGCCAGCAGGAACAGGTTACCAACGATGTTGCTCCCACAACGTGGGACTGGGCTGGCTGGCCTTTATCTCCTCTGACGCATAGGGTGGCCCAAGTCCACAGGTGACTTGCCTCTCCTGGCCTGAAGGTGAGCACTCCTCCTGCGGGAACTTAGTTCCCTCTGCCTCTCTGCCCTGAGCCTCTGCAGCTCAGGAGAGGCTGGAGGGTTACTGGAGCCAGAGGCAACCTCACCTTCCCCTGACAGGGCTGAGGGAGGCGCACCTACAGGCAATGGGTCCTCGATCACCTCCGGAGCCAGAGCGGATTCAGCTGAGGATCCGGCACAGGCAAGGGCCCTTCAGATTCAAGCCCCAGCCCCGGCTCAGCCGGCCCTGGAGGCGGGGACTCCTGTGCAGGCTGGGATTCCTCAGGTTCAACCTCTGAATCTGATTCCCAGGCCATTAAAAAAAGGTAAAGGTACCCCTGCCCGTACGGGCCAGTCTTGACAGACTCTAGGGTTGTGCGCCCATCTCACTCAAGAGGCCGAGGGCCAGCGCTGTCCGGAGACACTTCCAGGTCACGTGGCCAGCGTGACAAAGCTGCATCTGGCGAGCCAGCGCAGCACACGGAAACGCCATTTACCTTCCCGCCAGTAAGCGGTCCCTATTTATCTACTGGCACTTAAGGGTGCTTTTGAACTGCTAGGTTGGCAGGCGCTGGGACCGAGCAACGGGAGCGCACCCCGCCACGGGGATTCGAACCGCCGACATTTCGATCGGCAAGCCCTAGGTGCTGAGGCTTTTACCCCCAGCGCCACCCGCGTCCCCTTGCTCTAAATATCCCAACGATTACTCATAGAAGCTTCACATGGGTATTAAATAGAAAAGGAGGCAATATAGTGCCCTTTGACACCCCATAACTCAAGAGCAAGGGCACTGAGAAACATTAACCCAACCCAACAGAAGGTCAGCGAGGCTGGCTGTTAACCAGAAGGTTGGTGGTTCAAGCCCATCCAGTGACAGCTGTGGGCAGGATTCGTGTATCGCAGGGGATGGAACTAGATGATCCTTTCGGTCCCTTCCAACTTACAATTCTGTGATTCTGTACCATCTTCTGGAACTGTCCCTGGAAAGAAGGCAGGACCCACTGTAGAGCAGTCTCCTCAGTCCACATCTCCCATAGATGGTCCAGAAGGACTCCACGGTTGAAAAGCTGGTGAGAAATAGATCAGGAGAAAGGGCAGATCTACACTCAAGGTTTTTAATGTTAAGGAAGGTTTAAGGAATGGTTTTGATAATGTCGATTGACTAATGGCGTTCTACTTTTTACATTCATAATGCATTATTAGCTTGTCTCTTTTAACACTAAAAATTTAATTGTTTTATGCTGCTATATAGATGAAACACTTCTCATATGTCCATGTGTAGCATTTTACCTTTTTAAAAAACTGTATTCAAACTCCGACCTCACTCCAATTTTACTCAAGGGGCGGTATTCTGTTTTCCCCATAGGGGCAGGGCAGAGCAACCAGTGGCCAGCAGCAGGGACAGAAACAGTTTTTTTGGAAAATGGTGTGGCCAGTTATTACTTACATTTGATGAAAAAAGCCAAAGTAAAAAAAAAATGTTTTAATTAACAAGTTCAGTGGAACCTCGGGTTATGTTACCCTCGGGTAACGTAAACTTCAGGTTGCGAAAGCAGCAAACCCGGAAGTGTTCTGCCACTCGCACATGCGCCAAAGTGGTCTACCGCCGTGCGCACATGCGCAAAAGCGGTCTTTCTGGTTGCGCAAACTTCAGGATACAGCCGGACCTCTGGAACGGATCCTGTTTGCAACCGGTGGTACCACTGTATGCCCTGTGATTTTTTAAGAATGGCATATCTAATATCATTCCAATGGGGGAAAATAATGTTAAACATGTCAGTGTAGATCCAGACCAACAGGGTCACACTCCCCCTCTCCCTTTCACAATAAGGGCACCAGGGTTTTGTCATTCCTGAACCCAGGTCTGAGTCCAGGCTGCAATGGGTCTCGATAACTGGTTTCCTCCAATAGTACATACAGCTGCACTGCCATGACTCTCTCAAAGGCCTTGCCTGAAAAGGAGGTGGTTGTGACAGGGCAATGCTTGATAAATACCATTGAGTCCAGGGAAAGTTTTTCCAAGAGTGGTTGAACCACCAGCTCCTTTAAGGCGGTAGGCATCATCCCGTTCCACAGAGATGCATTCACCATACCATGGACCTGTCAGATTGCATTTCCTAGTACAGTGGTAAAAGGTAAAGGTAAAGGTACCCCTGCCAGTATGGGCCAGTCTTGCCAGACTCTAGGGTTGTGCGCTGATCTCACTCTAGAGGCCGGGAGCCAGCGCTGTCCGCAGACACTTCCGAGTCACGTGGCCAGTGTGACAAGCTGCATCTGGTGAGCCAGCGCAGCACACAGAACGCCGTTTACCTTCCCGCTGGTAAGCGGTCCCAATTTATCTACTTGCACCCGGAGGTGCTTTCGAACTGCTAGGTTGGCAGGCGCTGGGACCGAACGACGGGAGCGCACTCCGCCGCGGGGATTCGAACTGCTGACCATGCGATCGGCAAGTCCTAGGCGCTGAGGTTTTACCCACAGCGCCACCCGCGCCCCAGTACAGTGGTACCTTGGGTTAAGTACTTAATTCGTTCCGGAGGTCTGTACTTAATCTGAAATTGTTCTTAACCTGAAGCACCACTTTAGCTAATGGGGCCTCCTGCTGCCGCCGCGCCGCCGGAGCCTGATTTCTGTTCTCATCCTGAAGCAAAGTTCTTAACCTGAAGCACTATTTCTGGGTTAGCAGAGTCTGTAACCTGAAGTGTATGTAACCTGAAGCGTATGTAACCCAAGGTACCACTGTACAGAAAGTATTGATCTGATGTGTAGAGATCTTTTCTATTCTGATTAGTTCAGGAGGATTCTAAAAGGTTTATTCTCTTTGTGAAAGAAATTTTTCTTTCTATGTGAAAGAGGAAGAAGGTTTTCGTTTGGGTTATTTCTGCTGGGAAGACGAGTACAGCTGGTTTAAACTGATTTTGTTGTCCTTTCTGCTAAGGTCAAACTGACTATTATAGTCAGGCCAGGAGGAGCCTGGCTCTCACTCACTTTCTCTTCTGTCTCTTTGTTCTGGTGTTCTTTTCTGTATGCTTAGTGTTAAGGTTAAGTCTTATTATAAGTTTGTGAGTTTTATTGTAAGTATGGCAACTGGATTTTTATGGACTGTGCCAATCCTGAATGTACTGGATTTGTGACAATGATGCTCATTTCCCTTCAGTACAGAGGCGTAGCGTGGGTTGTCAGCACCAGGGGCAAGGCAAGTAATTTGCGCCCCCTAGAGTGAGTGAGCCAGGTAGGGGCAGAGAGCTGCGAGTGCGAGCGAGCACCCCCAGATCTTGTGCCCGGTGCGGCCGGCCCCCCCTGCACCCCCCACGCTACGCCACTGCTTCAGTAGCAAGAAAAAGCTCTGCTGGATGAAGTACAGTTGCCTCTGGTCTATTTTTTGGGAACTCTGCTATGTTTTTAGGTTTTTTCCTCCCCAGAAGAAGCTAAGCTGACAAGACCCAGCTAGCTTTAATCTGCCATGAAGGGCAAGGATCGAAAGGGTACATCATTGGGCACATACTCACAAGCGCCTTGTCAACACCGTCAGGTTGCAGAAACCAAAACTGATCCCACAAAGCAAGGCTTGGTGGAGCATTGAAAGCTTCACTTGGAGCTGCATCAAAGACTGAAATTTTATTTTACTTCCCCTGAAAATGCAAAAATAATGTGTCACGGAGCATCACATTTCCACATCTCTCTTGAGAGTGTGGTTGTGAGTTCCTCTTATTGTCTGATGTGAATTGTTGGGTTTCCTTTCTAGAGGAGGTCGAGGACTTTGAACACATTATCCTTAGAAATGCTATACTTAGGGGGCCAAAGCTTGCTGTTGAATTGAAAATCTGTATAAAGCTTCTTATCTTTCTGGCTTCTTCATGAACTGGAGGGACAAGGGATTCTTCGTTTGTGCCTGACATCAGCTCTCCTCAATGGAGCAGGTCTAGATGTGTCCCCCCCCCCATTAAAGTGGAAAGCAGTTTTCGTACTGTATGCAGAGTGCAACCATTCAAGCAACCCTTGACCCTTTAGAAAACAAAATTATTTTGCCTCTGATCTTTCAATGTATTTATAGTGTTTTAGTATTTCAATAAGCACTCCCATCGTGACATGTTAATTTACTGTGAATTAGAAGCTCATACAAATTTCATAGCCTCTTGTCTCCGAAGAAAACTTTTTAGAAACAATTACAAAGTCTCCGCAGTGAGGACTGACATCCAAACATGCACTTCTTACCTTTATTTCTGCAAAAAATGTAAATTGCATCCTGAGTAAGTATTTTAGGCAATTATGTACTGCACAGAAGAGAGGGTGGTAGATCTGATGATTATCTCCTAATTAACCTTGAGAAAGAAACATTCTGAAGCACCGAAAACGTCAAGCAGGTGAATGACAATAAACATGGAATCAAAAGGACTTTGCCACTAATGTCAGTAGAGGATGCTACCTTGTGCAGAGATTTCTCTGTGGCTGTAGTCTGGGTGCCCCCATTGGCATGACAGAGTGACCCACAAGGTATGTTTGAGTAAGGTAAAAGGTAAAGGACCCCATGACGGTTAATTCCAGTCAAAGGCGACTATGGGATTGTGGTACGCATCTCACTTTTAGGCCGAGGGAGCCAGCGTTTGTCCCCAGGCAGCTTTCCAGGTCATGTGGCCAGCAGGACTAAAATGCTTCTGGTGCAATGGAACACTGTGATGGAAACCAGAGCGCACAGAAACACTGTTTACCTTCCCGCTGGAGCGGTACCTATTTATCTACTCACACTGGCATGCTTTCGAACTGCTGGGTTAGCAGGAGCTGGGACAGAGCAACAGGAGCTCACCCCGCCATGGGGATTCAAACCACTGACCTTCCAATCAGCAAGCCCCCAAAAATCAGGGAATGAGGGACAGGAAATCAAGAAGAAAATGTGTTAAAAAAATATGATTGGAGTTATGTAATAATTTGGAAGATTTAATAAAAATCAGTAATGAACTCCAACTCCAGTTGGCCCCCGGTAGCATGGGATAATAGGATTTATAGCCCAGCAACATGGAGGCAATAGTTTTCCCCATCCTGCCTTAATGTGCCTCCATGACACCTCTAAAGTAAATAAAAATGACAAAAGACAAATTCATTAAACACATACACACAGAGAGAGAGAGAGAGAGAGAGAGAGAGAGAGAGAGAGAAGAGAGAGAGACCACCTGTACTGGTAATTTGCTTCATCACACCACCCATGAGATATTTCTTTCTCGTTTGCTACACAGAGTGTGAAGAAGAGAGAATGGAAATGTACAAAACCCTGTTGTTAAATATTAAGCTGTGGGGAAATGAGTCCTTGGTGTGCACAAAGGAAAAGAAGCAATGAGAAATAGACAAATCTTTTCAATTAAAAGATGCTAAGGCAAAATGAAGCCAATTTCTTTTGTTTTTCGTATGTGGTGTAATTAGGCATAGTTACCAGTGTGCATATGTCAACAGTTTAATTCAAAAGAAGAAACTCTCTGCCACATCCTTCCCCAAACACACTCAGAGAAAACCAGTCCCTTGCAGCAAATGCAGTGTAAAACCCTCAAGTGAATTATAGGGTCACAGTCATAGCCCTATGTTGCTTATAGGGTCACAACTGTGGTCTTACGTTCAAGGCAAGTCATATATATATATATATATATATATATATATATATATATATATATATGCAGGTTTTGGTGTCTTCGGGTGTCTTCCCGTGTAAGAGTTGGGGTGTCTAGGCGACGTTTCGACGAGGTCTCACTCGTCATCTTCAGGCTGGTGCTTTCGGCTTCTTGTTACTGGAACAGAGCAGGATCTCAGTGTTTGAGTTCCTATAAATACTGTTGAGGGGGTGTGGTGTATAGCCTCCAACGTTCTGGGCAGAGAGGAAGTTCCCAGGTTAGTGTGCCTTTTCTTCTTTTGTTCCTTAATTACTTGAGGGATATCTTGAGTGATTTCTTGAGTGATATTCTGAGTACCACTTAGGTGGGTCATTAGGTGTGGATTAGTTGCTAAAGCTTTCGTGTCTTGACCTCTTGAGCTTGTGAAGAGTTTTTCTGAGAAGACGGCTGTACTGCACTTAGTTGTGCTCTGGCTTGGCTTCGTGTATAGGGGCGAGCTGTGGTTTTGTGCCCTGTGCCAGCCAGATCTGTGTAGGGATTGCAGGGGGGTGCAGCATCCGGAGGTGCCACTATGGTTTGGCTACTGGATGGTGTCTGTAATTTATCTGTGGAGAGGGTCTGGGTTTGGGTCTGGTGTGGTTGATTGGTGATGGCGTTCTGTGTGCCTCTGGTTCTGGTGTCGGTTTTTGTGGGGAGGGCTAATTTCCAGATGTCTGGCAGGCGGGACGTGTCGTCACGCTTGTTCATGTTGTGAGGGTGTTTCTCTATCTCGATGGCTTCCATGATTATTCTCTTGTGGTGATGTTCCATGTTAAAGAGCAATTTGGAATCTGCAAAATTAATTTCGTGTCCTGTTTCTTTCATGTGTTGGAAAAGAGAGGAAGTTTTTTCTTCTTTTTTGACGGCATTCTTGTGTTCTGCGATACGTGCATTTATTCGTCTGTTTGTTTGTCCAATGTACGTGGCTGGGCAGACTTTGCAGGGTATTTCATAGACCCCTTGGTTTTCCAACTGGATTTTATCTTTGGGGTTTCTGAGGATATTGGCTATTTTTTGGTTGGTGCAAAAGGCTGTTTTGATATTGTGTTTATGGAGGATTTTGCTAATTTTATCTGTAGTGCCCTTGATATAAGGAAGGAGGGCCATGCCATTGTTTTCTTCTGTGTCTTGGTTTTTGGGGGGTGTTTCTTTTTGGATTAGCTTCGTAACCCTGGGATGATTTTTCTCTGGGGATGATTCTTAGCTGGATTTCTTCACTGATAGGAGAGGCTTTTATTTTGGATTTGGTGGTTTTTTCCAGATAGGTGGTGGGATCTGTTTTTATAGGTTGGTAGGTAGGGTCTTGGAGTAGATTTGATAGTTTTGCTTGGTAGTCCGATGTGTTCATCACAACAGTGGCATTACCTTTGTCTGCTGGGAGAATGATTATGTTGTTGTCTTTCCTCAGGTTGGTGAGTGCTTTCTGTTCTTCTTTGTGTAAATTGCTTCTGGGTGGTTTGCTGGAGCAGAGGATGTTGGTGACTTCAAGTCTGATTTTATTGGCTTCATCTGGGTTGATTTTGGTTAGGCTAGCTTCGACTCCGCATATGATGTTTTCCGTGGGGATGCGTCTCGGGGCGACTGCAAAGTTGAAACCTTTGGAGAGTACTTTGGTTTCAGTTGAGGTGAGGATCCTGTCTGATATGTTATGTACTGTTTGTTTCATGGGTTGTTGTGGAGGGTGGCTGGGCTTCTGGCGTTTCTCTAGTTTGTGGAGTTTGTTGGTGTGTCTGTCTGTTTTATGTGAGGTCTCAGTTTCAGCTCTCCAGACGGCTAGTTGTTTGCATTTGTCCCAGAGTGCAGGGTGGATTTTGTTACAGAGTTTGAGGTGAAGAGTGAGCAGATCTTTGTTGGTTTGGTTTAGTAGGTATCTTTTCTTATGTATTTCGTTTCTGATTAGAAACGAATATATATATATATATATATATATATATATTCCACCATTGTAGTGAGAAATCAGGAGTGTAGTAGGTTCTACAGCTCATAGCTAGAAAATGGTTCAACAGTATGATTTGAAACATTGCAGTGTAGGTTGGGTAATCTGAAAAAAAAAACAACCAGGGGAAAAACATACCATTACAGATGTGAAAACAAAGCTATAGTATTTTGCCCAGTTTCAGATGATAGCTTTCCACTGAATTTAGATGGGTGTGGTGTCAGGAAAAAGTTTGAAGGGGTAGTTCAAATGTGTAAAGGTAAAAGGTAAAGGACCCCTGTACAGTTAAGTCCAGTCAAAGGCGACTCTAGGGTTGCGGCGCTCATCTCGCTTTCAGGCCGAGGGAGCCGCTGTTTGTCCACAGACAGCTTTCCAGGTCTTGTGGCCAGCAGGACTAAACCACTTCTGGCACAACGGGACACCGTGACGGGAACCAGAGCGCGTGGAAACACCATTTACCTTCCCGCTGCAGTGGTACCTATTTATCTGCTTGCACTGGTATGCTTCAAACTGCTAGGTTGGCAGGAGCTGGGACAGAGCAATGGAAGCTCACCCCGTTGTGTGGATTTGAACTGCCAGCCTTCTGATAGGTAAGCCCAAGAGGCTTGGTGTTTTAGACCACAGTGCCACCTGCATCCCATTGTTAGAGGAGAATGTTTGAGGATGGTCCATGTCCAACTGGGAGTGACTTAAACATGAAATGAGTGACCTGGGAAGTTGGCATTTTGCCTGTATCTGGTAACAGGCAGTGGTGAGTGTCTTGCACCATGCACTCACAGGGCCAGGGGGTGTTAGAGTTGCAGCAACGGGATCCCTGATCTGGACTTTGCGTAGAGTAGGAATGAATGCTCTCCGCCATAAGAACGAGTTCCGAGGCTTTACTGGGAACAGTCTTAAAACAGTTACAAATAAATGTTACAAGGATACAAAGTACTGCATTGCTTTTAAACAAACAAGCAGTGCAGGGCCATCTTCTTTTAAGTCCTTAATTTACCCCAAGAATTTTCATCTCTCTGATCCCAGAGAGAGAGAGAGAGATCCTGAGCATTTCGCAGAGCTTAGCCACTATTGCTGCTGGCTCCATTACCAACTAAAACACTGAGTTCTCAGGTTTCATCTGTTAGAATTCCTGCTCCACGATTGCAGTCATGGGATTGTTGTCTTTCACATGACGGTGTATGTTTTGACTCCACAGAGTGGAAAGTGATGGAGACAGGATGTTTTTGTTACTATGTTCCGTGAAGTGGGACTATTGTCCTCTGTTCTTTTTCTCTTTGCTGTCTGATGCTAGAGAGAGAGGGAGCCATGTTGCAGTGCTCCGTGTGCATTTATATGTAAATACAGTAGATTAGCCAAAATGCTGAGTTGCTGAGGTCTGTTACACAGGATGCACAAACTCTGCAGATCCCTAAGTGTGCCGGTGTCGGTTGGCATCAGTCGCTGTGATGTTCGGGCTGAAGAAAGCTTTTGAAGCTCCTGAATGATTGACCAGGATGAAGAGAACATGCCAGTCGGGTATGTGTCTCTACCAGGGTCCTACTTGAGTGTAGGATGAGCTCCTGACATCATCTTCCTGCTGTGAGAGATCTGCAACTTGAGTTCCTGACAAGGAGTCATCACCTGACCTGGAAATCTCCACCCTTTGCTAAGCTCCTGTGCCTAATGCAAACTTCTTTACTTTGCAGATGCAAAGTTTTTAACCTGCAGTGCATACAAATATTAAACATCATGCATATTAAACTTACATCTTTAACAGGAGCTAAAGCAAAGAGGCCTCCATTGCATGGCAATATTGATCATGCACTGTATATCTTTATCCACTACATAGAAACCAAGCTATATGCTTACTAAGGGCTGCATAACCTCAAGCTTCACACGAACAGTCTTTGGAGAAAAAAAGGTACCATTCATAATAGCTGCTTTCACAGTCAAGAAGGCTAGAACTTGATCAATATGTCTTTAATATTCAGTGGAATTTCACTGGCTTTTGGTCTTCTCTATACAGTGATATCTCAGGTTACATACGCTTCAGGTTACATACGCTTCAGGTTACAGACTCCACTAACCCAGAAATAGTGCTTCAGGTTAAGAACTTTGCTTCAGGATGAGAACAGAAATTGTGCTCCGGCGGCGCGGTGGCAGCAGGAGGCCGCATTAGCTAAAGTGGTGCTTCAGGTTAAGAACAATTTCAGGTTAAGAACGGACCTCCGGAACGAATTAAGTACTTAACCTGAGGTACCACTGTATGTGGGTTGGCTTGACTAGCAATATAGGAATACAGGAAGCTGACTTATACTGAGCCAGACCATTGGTCCATCTAGTTCAGTATTGTCTACACTGATTGGCAGCTGCCCCCCAGGATTTCAGGCAAGCACTCCTCTCAGCCCTACCCGGAAACAACCAGCATGAACCTTGGACCATCTGCAAGGAAGCCAGATCCTCCACCATTGAGCGATGGCCTGTGCCTTCCTGGTTTTCTCTGAACAAGATCATCTTTGGTTGAATCAGCCGACAGGCAAAGGAAATCACTTGAGAGCATGAAAGTTATTTGGTGCATAACTTTCTAATCAAGGGTCATCTGTCAGCCGTGTATGTAATGCGTCAAGAGGGACGACTGTGTGCATGTGGAAGCAAAGATGTGATTGATTGTCATACACAAGGAGGGGGTATTGATTAAGCATGGCTTCACATTTTATAGACCTGCTCCCCTGGTTACTGAAGAAGCAAATCTATAAAATGTGGCATTTAGTACATAGTTATTTGCTTGGCTTCTTTACACATGACCTCCCATCTGCCTTGATCTCCGCTACCGGGCTGTTCTTTTTCAATGCCTTCCTTTCTTTCTCCAGATCCTCCCCACTGTCTTCTGCATTCCATAAACCTTTCTAAAAATCACACAAAAGAGCAAAAGAAACTCGAAGGCTCCCTCATTTACATTACAGAGACTCTGCCAAAACCATGATAAAAGGAAGGCCTCCAATCTTCAAAGATTTCTACAAGTCTGGATATGGGCTTGTCTCTCTGCTCGTAAGTGCCAACCAGCTAAAATTATCAGTACATTTGATGAACCACTATATTCTAAGAGCAGCATGATCTAGAGCATCTGGGCTTCAGAACCCTTGCAGAGATCTCCTAAACAAACAAATGCTATTGGCTACATCATTAATTAAAGAACCTTTTAATGAAGGTGATGATCGGATGATCCAAGATGCCCTGTAAGGACATATCCCTCGCAAGAAACTCTGCTTATACTCTGAAATCAAGATTCAGCTTAAGCAGGTAAAATGCAATTTACTGTTAGATTGAATATATCGGTTTGATTTGAAGATAGGTGTTTGTTACCTGTTGCCTTCATTTCCCCCTTCGCCTCTAAATAAGACAGCTTTCAAAGTATATGAAGAAAGTTTGATTGATTTTAAAATGTGTTTCTCGGGAATTACCGACTAAAATCTTCTCCATCTGCTAAGACAGTGTGGTTATTAAGTTAGCCCTTATGTTCTAAATATAGTTCACAAGATTCTGTGAAATTTGGCATCCTCTGGGCTTTGAGAAATCGAAACTAAAACCCCTTTCTTTAATTTCCCATACTTTTGCTGGTTTGGAGGGATGCATTCTCATTAGCGATATATAGACTTGCCACTGAATTTCATTGGTAGTGGAATCCAGGTGAAATTCTATGGTCCTGGCAATATGGATATTTATTTATTTATTGGGGGGGAAATCATTTTCAAGTAGCAGTAGCTTTTACAAACCCCACAGCGCTGTGTTATTTTGAGTAAAAAATAATGCATGAGGGAGAAAAATTGAGGGCCCAGATGGAACAAAATGGTGTGTGGGGGGGGGTGGCATAAAGGTGTGGATCATAAGAGCGCACAAACAACAGAACTGGAAATCACCTCATGGATTTTTACATGGAAATTGGTTGCTGGTGGCTGAGGAAATGGAATTGGTGACATTGGTTTTGCCTACGCCTAATGAATGATTCAAAGCCATATAGGAGAAAACAGTAGAGATGAATGTCAAGAGAACTTCAGCATTGTTTTAATACCAAAATGAAGTTATCTTAGTTCACCTTTCCTTGGTCAGTTATTATATTTCAGAATACTGTTATGGATGTCAGGCTAATACTTTCCCAGTCTATTTAGTATGAACCTCAGCTGAGAGACGCTGACCTTTGATGAGAAAATGATTTTTTTTTCATATCGTGCAGCATATTAAGAAAATAAAAACAGCTCTGTCAGTTGGACGGAGAGTCCATCTAGTTATGGTTCCAACCATAGTCAGTCTCTACGGGGAAGAAAAGGGGTCAAGGAATGCTTACCTGTGTAGCATACGAGGACTTTTCCCCTCAAGGTCTTGGGCATCCTGGCTTAATTAATTCATTTGGATAATAATAATAATAATAATAATAATAATAATAATAATAATAATAATAATTTATACCCCACCCATCTGGCTAGGCTTCCCCAGCCACTCTGGGCGGCTTCCAACAAAGTATTAAAATACAGTGGTCTGTTAAACATTAAAAGCTTCCCTAAACAGGGCTGCCTTCAGATGTCTTCTAAAAGTCTGGTAGTTGTTTTTCTTTTCGACATCTGATGGGAGGGCATTCCACAGGGCAGGTGCCACAACCGAGAAGGCCCTCTGCTTGGTTCCCTGTACCTTGGCTTCTCGCAATGAGGGAACCGCCAGAAGACCCTCGGCTCTGGACCTCAGTGTCCAGGCAGAATGATGCGGGTGGAGATGCCCAGATATACTGGGCCGAGGCCGTTTAGGGCTTTAAAGGTCAGCACCATCACTTTGAATTGTGCTCAGAAACATACTGGGAGCCAATGTAGGTCTTTCAAGACCAGTGTTATGTGGTCTCGGCGGCTGCTCAGAAGGTCATCTGCTGCCACCATCTCCTGCATTTTCTCCCATTCTTAGGGTTTTCTGAGAAAGCTATGTACTTGGACAACAGCTTCTTCCATCTCTTTCTGGCTGCAAGAGTCTTTCTATCTTTCCCTGTTCCTGCTTCTCTTAGACCAATAACTTTAAATTGACATGCTGGAATGTGTGTAGAGGAAGGCAACCAAGACGATCAAGGGTCTGGAAACCAAGCCTGATGAGGAACGTTGAAGGAGATGGGTCTGCTTAAGAGGAGACTTCAAATATCTTAGGGCTGTCACATGGAAGAGGGAGCAAGCTTTTTCCTCATGCTCTGGATAAAATGGCTTCAAGTTACGAGAAAGGAGATTCTGACTAAACCTCAGGAAGTACTTTCTGTCAGGAAGAACTGTTCAACAGTGGAATGGTCTCCCTTGAGAGGTGGTGGACTCTTCTTCCTTGGAGGTTTTTAAGCCAAGGTTGGATGGCCATCTGTCATGGATGCTTTAGCTGAGATTCCTGCATTGCTGGGTGTTGGACTGGATGACTCTTCCAATTCTAAGATTCTGTGATTAGAACAGTTAGGTGTGTGGGTAGTTTTGGAACCATGTGGGAGAGAAGTAGGGACAACATATATTTAAAGCACTTTTATACCACTATAATAGTCATGGAGAATCTTGTAGTTTGTTAAGGGTGATGGGACTTGTAGCTCTGTGATGTCAGTGCACAGAGGCTCCCAAAAATGTATGTGGAGGGCTTTAGATTTCTGCAGTCAGCTGTTGAGAGAGTAGAATTCAGTTAACATAGTAATGATCTCCAGAAGGACATGCATGGTATTCTCTTGTGGTACCTTAAAGACTAGGGATGCAGGTGGTGCTGTGGTCTAAACCACAAAGACTAGGGCTTGTTGATTGGAAGGTCAGTGGTTCGAATCCCTGTGACAGGGTGAACTCCTGTTGTTCGGTCCCAGCTCCTGCCAACCTAGCAGTTCAAAAGCACATCAAAGTGTGAGTAGATAAATAGGTACTGCTCCGGCGGGAAGGTAAATGGCATTTCCGTGTGCTGCTCTGGTTTCTCCAGAAGCGGCTGAAGTCATGCTGGCCACATGACCTGGAAAAACAGTCTGTGGACAAATGCCAGCTCCCATGGCCAGTAAAGCGAGACGAGCGCCACAACCCCAGAGTCGTCCGTGACTGGACTTAACTGTCAGGGATCCTTTACCTTTTTTACCTTAAAGACTGACATGTTGATTATGGCATCACCCTTCCTGGAGCAGAGTGCATAAGATACATGAAAGGTAATCCTAAATTGGCAGGCGGGAGACTAAAGCTTGTTAATGCTAGATGGGCCATAAAATGTTGAGGGCAATAATTTGTGCCCTCAAGAAACCCAGGCAAAAAGAAAGCATGTTAAGTATTTTCTAATCCATATCTCCTAAATCTGTCACCAAAGAGGGTGCATTTGCAAAACAAACTGGATGGGTATGTGTGATGTCAGATTGTTCTTAAAGTAACCAAGGAGACAGGAGGGATTTATAGAATTATGTGTATTGAGAAAGGACTCTTTTCTCACATAAGACGTTGTATGTTTCTCTAGTATCTGATATTCAAAGGTCTATGTAGTGGTAAATTTTAAGTGCAGGACGTTTTCCTTGGCAGCCTCCATAGGCCTCTGAATGATTGAGCTTGATGGCTGAGCTGAGATTTGACTTCTGGTGTCCCAGGTTCTAGACCAGTGCTCTAACCACTACACCCCACTGCCTCTATTTATTACAGTTAACTAACATGCATAGAATTGTAGCACTGGAAGGGATTCCAAGGGTCATACAATAGTGAGCTGGCAAAGTGTGCTTTTATTAGCATGCTGGAATTTGCTTGATAAACCATGTGGCATGATTGTAATCTCATATACACTCACATGCAGTCCTCTTCAGACATTAACGTGGCACTTTTGTAAGTTACATTGAGGTCTTCTGTCGAGTAAGTGGCATAATTTTTGTAAAAATAAATGAACGAAAGTGGATACAAGCATGCTAGCTCTGCCCCCATTTATGTCACCTATTAACTTGTGGACGGCAACAGTCTGAAGCAATGAATCCATGAAGGCCATAATGTCAGATATAAAAGGTCAGATCTAAAAGGTGTGGCGAGGCTCCATTGATCCAAAGGGTTCCTCACTTCCAACTGTTGTCTTCCACAAATTGGAAGACAACAGATCTGAGAACAGAGGGGACAATGACAGCAATGGCTGTCCCTGATCACTTGCAAGTAAGCTCCATTGGACACTGCTGACTGCATACACTCTTGTGCAAATTAATTGAAACAAACAATGAATTCAGTACTATAGTTTATTGTACAAAACTCACATATACATGTACAAAACTCACATATGCGTACATTAGTAACAGGTATGACCTCCACTATTTTTAAGCAGCGTTTGAACACGGTTTGGCATGAAGTCTACTAGTTTCAAACAGTCACTGTTGATTTTCGGGTCCCTGTACCACACTTGAATCAGCGCCTGAATGAGCTTCTCCATAGTCCATAGTTCTCCATAGTTCTCCATAGCCTGCGAGCGCTCCAGTTGGAGAACAGCCTTCACCTAAGGTGTCATGGGCTTTGAAGACACTCTAACTCAGGATGCAAGGGAGAAACGTGCTAAGAGGAAGGCACGCTTGGCAAATCCACACCGTGATCAACTCCTGCCCGGAAACCAATGTCCCCACTGTGGAAGGATGTGTGGATCCAGAATTGGCCTCCACAGACACTTACAGACTCATTGTTAAAACCGTGTTTATGGAAGACAATCTTACTTGGCTACGAGTGATCACCAAAGAAGAAGAGTCGTACAGTCTACAGCACGGAGGCGACTTTTGCATATAGCCCACACATTCTCAATGGGATTTGCGTCCGGGAAATTCCCTGGCCAATCAAGTACCTGTATTTGCTGCTCTGTCATGAATTTCTTCACCATTTTCGATATGTGACAGGGGGCTAGGTCCTGCTGCAATATCCCAGTACTGTCAGGATACCTCTTTTCCAGCTCTGGAATAACTCTCTTTTGTAGAACTTCAATATACTGTCGCGAGCACATCATTCCTTCTATTGGCTGCAGGCTTCCGACACCATAATAACTGAAGCATCCTCAAAACATTTTTTTTTTTTTTTGTGGGTGCTTGACAGACTGATCGATGTGGCATAGAAAACATGCTTTGTTTCAATTAATTTGCACAAGGCTGTAAGTTGTAAGATCCATTAGGCTTCAGCAGAAGATCTTCAGCCAACTGAAATGCAACCTCTGGCTTCCAACTAGAAATATAAACAATCTTGCAAAGAAGGGTAACCATTGGAGAGGATGACTTTGGTCTTTTACATTTCAGCGGAGCCCCGTACGATGCTAAAATTTGGCATTCCCTGCCTCTCGCTCTCCATTCCACAATGTTGTTGCTTAGCATTCTGCTCAATTCACTACATCAGAGTTGATGCCCTACAGCACCCCCTAGGTGTCCAGTGTGGCAGAATTGGTTGCGCTGCCCTAAATCTGCCTCTGGACCATTGGAACCGGTAGCATGAAGTAGGGACCCCAGCAAATAAAAGGGAAGATGTAGTCAGCCTGTGCTTGATTATTTCCCTCATTCTCCGACTAACTCTTTACTAATCTGTGACAAACAACCGTAACTTTTGAAAGCTGTATTACTTGACAGAGCAAGGAGGAGCTGTCGGTTGACATTGTGAAAGATCATCCATCTCTCTCTCTCTCTCTCTCTCTCTCTCTCTCTCTCACACACACACACACACACACACACACACACACACACAACACACTTGCTCTGGTAAACATCTTGGAACTCTGCATTCCCCATTCCTGCTCTAATATACACAACTTCCAAACATGGAAGTTCCACTTTGCTATCACGCTTAATAGCTACTGGTATATCAACCCTCTCACCTAAGAATTTGCCTAACCATTTTTAGAAGTCAATTGGGCTTTTGGCCATCATCATATTGTGTGCCTGAAAGTTAACTATGCACTGAGTGGAAGACTCGCTCCTTTTGATAAGAGCTAAAATCTTTCTTCAAAGTAAATGCTTTCAATTATTTCACAGGCTTCTTTTTGAAAAGCAAATTCCACAGAAGTGATGTGGGAAGCCTATAATTATTATACTAGACATGTCAATTATTTCATGAAAACAACTCTTCACAAAGCATGGCTGATGCTCTGGTAGACAGTGATGGGTGTCAATGACAAGCAGCAATTTAAAAAAGAAAAGAAAATATGATCCTAGTTCGGCAATTCCCAAACTTTTTCCTTCCGCAGATTGCTTGAAAATTGCTGGGGATCTTGGCAAATCACAAGGATTTTCCCACCTGTTGTAGAGATTGAAATGCACTGTGCTAGGTGCTGTATGATTTTAGGTGTATTTTGATTCCTTCTTTTTAAGATTGTGTTATATTATACGGAATTCAACTTGTATTCCAATATATAAGAGATAAAAGAAGCAATAAAATATGATTAAAACCCAATATGGATGCATTTGATACATACAGAACAGAAACATGAAGAATTTACTCAGAGATATTTTCTCTTGGTTTTTGTTAAAACTGGGATCCTATAAATCTGGAGTGCGGAACTTGTGGCCCTCTAGCTGAAGATATTATTAAAGTCACTGTGGTTTTTCAAGACAGTGGTACCTTGGTTTAAGAACAGCTTAGTTTATGAACAACTTGGATTAAGAATGCTGCAAACCCAGAAGTAGGTGTTTTGGTTTGTGAACTTTGCCTTGTTCTGCTTCCTGTTGAGTGTGTTCCATTTGTAAATTGAGTCCCCCGCTGCCATGGGAAAGCACGTCTTGGTTTAAGAACACTTTAGTTTAAGAACGGACTTCCGGAATGGCTTAAGTTTGTAAACCAAGGTACCACTGTATTGGTTTTACTCTGCTGGTTATTAGACATTTTTGGCAACTTCAGTGTTGAGCTGTATTTGTTTTAAATCTTTGATTGATTTGTAGTTACTGCTCACTAGCTGTCTGTTATTTTGTGGGTAGCGTTGTGATGCGCGTGGCGCTGTGGTCTAAACACTGAGCCCAGGGCTTGCAGATCAGAAGGTTGGCGGTTCGAATCCCCAAGATGGGGTTGTTCAGTTCCAGCTCCTGCCAACCTAGCAGTTCAAAAGCACATCAAAGTGCAAGTTGATAAATAGGTGGGAAGGTAAATGGTGTTTCTGTGTGCTGCTCTGGTTTTGGTGTTCCGTTGCACCAGAAGTGGCTCAGTCATGCTGGCCACATGACCCGGAAAAACTGTCTGTGGACTAACATCAGCTCCCTTGGCCAGTAAAGCGAGATGAGTACCACAACCCTAGAGTCATTCGCGACTGGACTTAACTGTCAGGGGTCCTTTACATTTACTTTTGTTTCTTGTATATCTTGTTGTATTGACATAAGGGGTGAATGAAATTGTCAGTTTATGTTCTCTGTGTTTCTCATTGTTTCAGTCTTCAATTCAGTTCCCCACATTTTTGCAGCAATGTTCAATTTTTAAATTAAAATAAAAATCCTCATGAAAATTCACCAGCACGTTAGTGCAAACATCTCCTAATAAACATATATTTCTACTCAGTTTTAACTAATGCACACATTTTCACCTCATATAACGTATTTTGTATGTTATATTCACCAATATATGCATTTTTGTGCATATTATTTGGTTGGAGAAATGCTTCACAAACGTTGGAGACATGCAGGTTTTGAAGGATAGCTGTGTTTTGGTTTGCATCTTGTGAGCATGAGGTGGTTTCTTGTTAAAAGGGAAAGAAAATGGAATTTCTCTCCCATTCCTAATTGGAATTGTGTTTTGCCCTGTTTTGTTTATAAGCATCTTAGAGAGCACATTCTCCAGTAAGGTGGCCTGCAAGAAATTCTTTAAACAAATAAATAACAGTGAAGTGTGTTTAATTCCCAATGGTTTAAAGAGGACTGCTGGAGACATACTTATCTCCCATGAAATCAAGAGAACAACGACAACAAATCCTAGCTCTGAGCGTATCATGCCCAGAATCTTTGAATAATGGGCAGATTCATCTGCAAAGACCTCAGTTTACTGTAAATCTGCAACAAAGCACGGCTCATTGCTTCCATCTTAAAACAGCAATCCCTTGTAGAGGGCAGCCATCAGCGAGGGAGAGGGGACATACCTGACATGAAGATTTTGAACAGTACGGACACCCTGCTACCTCTTTCCTTTTTAATATTATTGCTTGAGAGAAGAACCAGAAAATCAGACGGTAAGGAGACGCTTTGGCAAGGCTGCCGCCTTGGCAGATGTACAACCAATCACTCTCTGGAAAGCCTTCACCTCAGCATTCAGTGCCAAGGACAAATTGGGGCGAATAAAGCTGAGGCTGCAGGCATCTTTGCATAATAGGATCATTTGTGATTAACCAGCTAGGGACATAGCCCAGTTGTGCTCTTCTAGCTATCAAACGACAAGGGGCCAAATGTGTCCACGCTGCGATACCAGCAAAGTGCTTTCCCATCATGGTAATAATGGCAATCAGGCTGCAAGAGGAGAGAAAGGAAGTTAGGGAGGGAGGGAGGCTGGTTTGCAGTGTGAAATCTGTCAGTGAGTCAGAGCAGGGATGCCACAAGAGATGCTGCAGGATTCATCACCTCGGCGTGCAAAGGCCAGATTATTTAGTGGAAAACGTATCTATTTCTTTTAATTCGTGTGAATTAAAAAGTGTGCTTCCTCCTGAGTTCAAGGAGGCATTCGATAACAGAAAGCGCAGCATTGTATTTCACAGTACAGTGGTACCTCAGGTTACATACACTTCAGGTTACATACTCCACTAACCCAGAAATAGTGCTTCAGGTTAAGAACTTTGCTTCAGGATGAGAACAGACATTGCGCAGCAGCGGCACGGCGGCAGCGGGAGGCCCCATTAGCTAAAGTGGTGCTTCAGGTTAAGAACAGTTTCAGGTTAAGTACGGACCTCCGGAACGAATTAAGTACTTAACCTGAGGTACCACTGTACTGATCCTGCCACCCTAAACCTATTTTCTCTGAAGTGAAGTCCTATTGATTTTGACCAAGTTGATTACTGATACGATATGATACGATAATCTTTATTGTCATTGTCCCATACAAAACAACGAAATTGAAAAAACTTACATCAGACATTCAAAAACCAACAAGCCTGCTATCCCAGCCTGGCTGTCCCCCTAAAACCTCTGATACCCTATAATTAAATACAAAATACTCCCATAGTGACTACCTTACACTGCGTTTAAAACCAAAATCGCATTTGGATAGAAACCGTTTCTCAGGCGGCTACTCCTAGTCTTTATAACCCTGTACCTTCTTCCAGAAGGCAGAAGCTGAAAGAGATCATTTCCGGGGTCCTGCACTATCTCTGCAGCTTTCTTATGGCACCTGGAAGCATAGATTTGATCCAAGGTGGGAAGAGTGCACCCAATTATTCTCTCTGCAGTCTTTACAACCCTGGACAGCATTGTTTTTTCCCTGGCCGTGCAGCTCCCAAACCACACACACAGACTGAGCAGGCTTGCTTAGGGTTGCAGTCCTGTTGCCATTTCTGGTTTATGATTCAATTATAATAGTATTTTTCCTTCAAGCAACCACAGATGCCTGGCAATTTCATAGAATCATAGAATCATAGAGTTGGAAGAGACCACAAGGGCCATCGAGTCCAACCCCCTGCCAAGCAGGAAACACCATCAGAGCACTCCTGACATATGGTTGTCAAGCCTCTGCTTAAAGACCTCCAAAGAAGGAGACTCCACCACACTCCTTGGCAGCAAATTCCACTGTCGAACAGCTCTTACTGTCAGGAAGTTCTTCCTAATGTTTAGGTGGAATCTTCTTTCTTGTAGTTTGGATCCATTGCTCCGTGTCCGCTTCTCTGGAGCAGCAGAAAACAACCTTTCTCCCTCCTCTATGTGACATCCTTTTATATATCTGAACATGGCTATCATATCACCCCTTAACCTCCTCTTCTCCAGGCTAAACATGCCCAGCTCCCTTAGCCGTTCCTCATAAGGCATCGTTTCCAGGGCAGGGTGTATTTGTCTGGAGTGAGCTTCCCGATAGCCTCTTTTGCTGCCAACTCTGATATTTTCCTCTTCTATCACAATGTTATCATTGCTGCTGCTGCTGTTTTATACTATGGAAAGGGTCCATTCACCATCCCAAATGGTCAAAACCTTTTGGCTTTGCAAAAGAGAGATAGATAGATGTCTCTTGCTACCCCAAGCTTCAAACCTATCCATTCTGAAGGAAATCAGCCCTGAGTGCTCACTGGAAGGACAAATCCTGAAGCTGAGGCTCCAATGCTCTGGCCACCTCATGAGAAGAGAAGACTCTCTGGAAAAGACCCTGCTGTTGGGAAAGATGGAGGGCACAAGGAGAAGAGGGCAACAGAGGACGAGGTGGTTGGACAGTGTTCTCGAAGCTACTAACGTGAGTTTGACCAAACTGCGGGAGGCAGTGGAAGACAGGAGTGCCTGGCGTGCTTTGGTCCATGGGGTCACGAAGAGTCAGACACGACTAAACAACAACAACCCCAAGCTAGTCAGCCCTTATTTATATCCCATGTTTCAAAAGAGAAATCCTTCCAAGTCTGCTTACAAGGAACATCCAAATATATTAAATCAAATCGCAATGAAAAGATCAAAACAGCACAAGTCATTAGGATCTTTCCCACGGGGCAGTTGGAAGGAGGCTGTCCCATGGGGAAGGAGGAAGAAAGGATGGCGGAAGCACTTGGTGTTATCTTTGCCTGACTGCCTCTTTCCCGAAATTCTTTCCACAGCATGCCTACAGGAAAAGCGGGTAATTCTCTTGGATCACACTCCTGAATCTCTTCACAGAGGACAGTTGGTAGTAGGAGGCCCGAGAAGAGGGGCAATGGCCTCCAGGCTACCAGAAGCAGCTCTGCTGGTTTCTTAACTTCTCTTCCTCTCTCCTGAAGTCCTTTGCAAAGGGCAGCTGATGGTGGATCAAGCTCTGGGGTCTTCTTCATTTCCATCTCCTCTCTCCATAGGTATTCCTACAGCCAAAGTTGAAGGGTCTATAGGGAGAATATGATTAGTCCACTTGGATGCTATTATTGCCTGCCTGCTTACCTCTCTCTCGCCTTCCCTGTCATCTTTTATATACCCTCCATCATAAACACACCGACCCCAAATCCTTGTTGCTGATTGTGTGGTGGCCATGTGTCCTACTACTGCACAGAGGACAGTTCTCTGTTTTGAAAGTGTCCTATTATTTGAAGGCTGTCCTGTCAATATTAATGATAAAGAACCATAAGAAAGGAGAGCAAGGGTCTTGAAGTTCCTCATCAACAGCATCTGGTCAGCACACTAAGCAGGCAGGTACAGAGGTCATCTGCCTGTCCTTTTGTTCTCCACTCCATTGCTCATGTTTCTGTTTAAATCACCATCATTCTAAATTTACATTTATACATATAAAATAGCACATGCACATTTTATGCAAATCTGTCTCCTCTTTTGTTTGGCTGACACCCCCCATTTCATTTGTAGCATTTTACTTAAAGCTCAAGACTCTGTATCCCAGCGTAAACCTGAGGTCTCTGTTCAGTTTGTTGCCATGAATTTATTCCTCTTGGTGTGGATCAATTCTCTAAATTCCAAAGGGACGTAAGAAGGTAAATTTAAGACCAAGCCTTTAAAAAACTTACTGATCTTCCTCTCCCTTCTGTGATTTTTATGGCATACGATCAAATTAAATGATCTATGTTGGCATTGGCTTTTTCACAAGACTTGGTTTAACAGGTGAATGGAAGGGCTTGCTCATCAGGGTTTGAATCACTGTACCATAGAGCAAAACCTTTTATTGCATTGATTTCTTATTACCATCAGACTTTACTGATCAAACAAGACGGATTCAGTTCATTATAAAGAAAGTAACTTTAATAAAATGTTTTGAAAAAGGAAGAGTAGTTTAAAGCGAAATAAGGAGAGAGAAAAAGGGTGTTGTGGCTTAATAAGCACTAATTGGCTTATTGTAAGATGGATTTTCGAAGACGACAACCCATTTCATCAAATGAGCGAATGTACTGAAAAAACAGCAATGTGCCAAAATGTAAAATATATAGAAATTGCCAAGAGATGAGGTCAGTGCAAGACAATATCATATATAATGCCCCTATGAAAATTTTGTTGTTGTTGTTTAGTCGTTTAGTCGTGTCCGTCTCTTCGTGACCCCATGGACCAGAGCACGCCAGGCACTCCTGTCTTCCACTGCCTCCTGCAGTTTGGTCAAACTCACGTTAGTAACTTCGAGAACACTGTCCAACCATCTCGTCCTCTGTCGTCCTCTTCTCCTTGTGTCCTTGATCTTTCCCAATGTCAGGGTCTTTTCCAGGGAGTCTTCTCTTCTCATGAGGTGGCCAAAGTATTGCAGCCTCAGCTTCAGGATCTGTCCTTCCAGTGAGCACTCAGGGCTGATTTCCTTCAGAATGGATAAGTTTGATCTTCTTGCAGTCCATGGGACTCTCAAGAGTCTCCTCCAGCACCATAATTCAAAAGCATCAATTCTTCAGCGGTCAGCCTTCTTTGTGGTCCAGCTCTCACTTTGTGGTCTTATGAAAATACTGTAGTATTTAATTACTTAATATGCAGTTTGGAACTGAACGTAGGCATTCAAAGGAGTAAGCTCATTAAGGAAGTATATTTGTCACCAATGAAGCTACACATACATGAACTGGCCATCAGCTCCATGGGGAAAAGGAGTGGGAACTAGTATTACCAGCCCACTCCGCAAGCAGCTGATTTTAAGACCAGAATTATGGTCAGAATTTTCAGCCTGGCAACTGGAGAAAGAATAGAACCACATAAACGCAATTATTTGTTTGCATAATCCTTCATTGAACAGGAAGTGCATGGAAGCTGCCCTATGTTTCTATATACCCCAGAGCTTGGATTGGGGTGCTGGGTATAATATTGATGAAGATATATTAAAGTATTGCAAACAGGCATAACTTCAGGAGAAAACTGTCTTCCTGAAAGTTTTGTGTTGCCTGGACATATTCTAGATTTTTTAATGGGTATTGTTTGCATAGATGCAGGTGTTCCTTTTCTTCTGAGTTTCTATTGATCTTTGCTATCAACCTCTATTTTTAACAGCCAGCTGTCTAGCTCTAACTGAAAGAGGGAAATTCTTTTGGTTCCTGGAGTTTGCTCACACTGGGTAATTTCAACCGGGGGATCAAGAAGACTATGCTATTACAAGGTGGCATTATTCTCTGCCTGCATGAACCTATAATGTCAGGTAGAATGGTAGGGATAGGCTATAACTTTGCTCTTCCCATGCTACATTTTCCAAAGCAGGGTAAAGGTAAAGGACCCCTGGATGGTTAAGTCCAGTCAAAGGCAACTATAGAGTGCTGAGCTCACCTCGCTTTCAGGCCAAGGGAGCTGGCATTAGTCCACAGACAGTGCTCCGGGTCATGTGGCCAGGATGACTAAACCGCTTCCGGCACAATGGGACACCGTGATGGAAACCAGAGTGCACGGAAGCGCTGTTTACCTTCTCATCACAATGGTACCTGTTTATCTACTTGCACTGGCGTGCTTTTGAACTGCTAGGTTTGCAGAAGCTGGGGCAGAGCAATGGGAGCTCACCCCGACATATGGATTCGAACTGCTGACCTTCCAATCGCCAAACCCAAGAGGCTCAGTGCTTTAAACCCAAGCAGGGGTGTTATTTTGAGTTGGGGAAGCCTAATCCTTGTGACTTCTGCATGCATTGTGAAGTTATAAAATAGTGGCACTATATTTCTTTGCCCCTGCTCCAGTGCAGTTTAGCTTTTACCGCAAGAAACAAAGGAGACAAAAATTGAGTGGTCCATGCATCCATGTAAATCACATGGCACAACCTGGCACATGCTAATGGGCCATCGTAAAGAAAATGCACAGGTTGAACTTTCCCACATCCTCACATCACCACCATTTTTAATGACATCAGCTCGCAAGTACAGCTGCTAGAAATCACGAGACCATTAAACATGTAAAAGAAGAATTGGCTACAGCTCATGCAGCAGTTTAGGAGCAGACTAGGAGATTCGAAAGGGCTGTAACATGGAAGGTGGAGCTAGCTTGTTTTCTCCTGCTCCAGACACTAGGACCCAAAGCATTGAATTCAAGTTACAAGAAAGGAGATCCCAACTAAATATCAGGAAAAATCTTTTGGACAGTAAGAGCTGTTTGACAGTGTGGTATGGTGGTTAAAAGTGGTAGACTCGTAATCTGGTGAACCGGGTTCGCTTCCCCGCTCCTCCACATGCAGCTGCTGGGTGACCTTGAGCCAGTCGCACTTCTCTGAAGTCTCTCAGCCCCACTCACCTCACAGAGTGTTTGTTGTGGGGGAGGAAGGGAAAGGAGTATGTTAGCCGCTTTGAGACTCCTTCAGGTAGTGATAAAGCGGGATATCAAATCCAAACTCCTCCTCCTCCTCCTCCCTTGGGAAGCTGTGGACTCTCCTTGGAGGTTTTTAAGCAGAGTAAAAGTTAGTTGAATGCTACCCACAGTAATAAAGAACAGAGAAATCAAATGAAAGACATGTACATATGAACTAGGTCAAAGTATTCTAATTATTAGGACCAAATCAAAGAACAAGACAGTCTTCCAATCCTTCATTGGGCTTCTCTGTAAAACTTGAATAGACCAAAGTAGCAATAGCAAATGATAAGATGAAAGGAAATAACCGGGGGGGGGGGCAGGAGGAAGAGGCTTTTTGTGGATATTATTGCCAATTCAACATTGATATTACAATCAAAAATGTATTGTTGTGACTGTAAACTCTTGACATCATTACTTTTTTCTTTTTTTTTCTTTTTTGGAACTGACAGTAAATGCAATATTGCTAAATTAACTCTGGTTGACTTTCAAAAGAATTAACAATAGTACTGGGGAAAACATAGAATTGGTAGAAGCACATCTTAAAGCAAATGTAAACTGTCTGCAAAGATGGCATGTTTTGTTTAGATGTTGTTGTTCTTTTTATAAAACAATCTCTAGAAAAGCATTTTTGTCTGAAGTAGTCAGGCTGTCAGCTTAGAGGAAACGATACAATCACTGTCAGACAGTTATGGACAATGTACAACACTGCTGCAAAATATGCTTTGCAAGGATTACGTTGACTTTGATGCATGAAAAGTGGGCCAAAGGTTTGTGTACTGATGAGAGCAAAAACAGCCCGAAAGAATCAAGACGATGCAAAGAACGAGACTGAATGAAAACAGCAGACAGGCGTGTCGTGAAAAGAATCCAGTAATAGGGCAAGTGCCACTAACTGCCTCCCACAATTATCTGGTTGGCTATAACAGTGCATGCATCATAGAAAATCACAAAGACCCATGGTTATGAGTCCCCGCTCTGCTCTGCGCCGGTTTAGCCAGAATGTGTGGGGATTGGGCTGGCTCTGGAGAACATCTGTTCAAGCAGAGAGCCCTTCCCCCATTTCGCCTTCGCCGCTGCAGGGGAGAGCAATGATAACCTCTTGGCGTATGGCCAATGCCTCCCCTCAAGACCCCTTTAACGGGGAACCCTGGGATCACTGCCGCAAGGGGGGCGTGGGTCACCACTTCATGCCCCCCCCATTTAGGAAGTTAAACTAAAGGATTCCACCCAAGGCCTGAAACCGCCAAAATTGTGAAGTTTTGCTACAGAGAAGGCAAACCTGCCAATGCAGGAAAATTCCTTTCTGGTCCTTCAACAGCGACCATGACGTAGCAGCGCCTGCGTACCTGTGGAGAAGAGGTTAACCTGTAAAAGAAGACTTAACTGAGGGAGGGCAGGGTGGGAGAAGCTCTGGAGCCAACTGACCCTTATCAGGTAAGATTCACCTTCTGTTGTGTGAGCAGGGCAGTCCCTCCCCCTACCTTGGCAATGCCTCCGCAGGTGGGACTGGGCGATTGGCTGAGGTAGGCGGAGACCTCCAGGTATCCAGCCTGGGGAGGGTGAAGCCAGCCCATACTACCGAGAGCTGCACTGGGATCTGGGGGGCTGCACACGACCATGCAAAAGGCACCCCCCCATTTGATATGGGGAGCGGTCATTGCCAGCTGGCCAGTGCCGATGGGAATGCACTGCCCCCATTCTGCAGAGTCACATATCAATTCAAAAAGTGTCCATTCCAGAACTCTTTCAGTCTAATGCAGCGGTTCTCAACCTGTGGGTCCCCAGATGTTGTTGGACTACAACACCCATCACCCCTAGCTAGCAAGGCCAGAGCTCAGGAATGATGGGAGTTGTAGTCCAACAACATATGGGGACCCACAGGTTGAGAGCCACTGGTCTAATGTGTTCCATTCCCAAAACACTTCTCTGTACTCCTTGACACACAAAGTTCTCTAATTTTCCATTTGCCGCTTCTCTATTTTACCTTATATTAAAGCCAATTTCATAAACATTAAAAATTAGGCTACAAGTTAAATCTATTTATTTCGACTAATCTTATAAGCAGATTAATGTTCCTAGTGGTCTTCGAAAGAGGAAAATATAAGCTTTATCCCAAATTTTTTTTGCTTTTAAAGAAATATTTTAAGGTATTGAAATGTGTCTCATGTACCGTTTGCTTGTTTGAAGCTGCAAACAGTTGACTTTGAATTAGTGCTCATCACCTGCCATTTGGATGACAAATTTGTGGATGAGTTGAATTCATGGCATACCCAATCGCTGCATCCTCTTTTTGTTTTTAAGTCCCTTGGTGGTGGTGAGTTAAATCTCATAATGTCAGAAGCTTCCTGGATATTTTAATTCTACTCATACCCAATGTGTAATTCACAGAGCCAGAAGCAAAGAACTATTGAAGAAGATCCCACAAAATTATAAATCATCACATTTTTCGATAGAGCTGCCCAAGTAAACAGAGCTGCCAAGCGACACGTAAAATAGGGTTGCCATACGCCCAGATTTTCCCAGACATAGCCGGTTTTCAACCCTCGTAAACAGTGTCTGGTCAAAAAATGCTTAAATGTCTGGGGAAATGTCTGGGCAGCTCAACCACTTTTGTGTCCAGGTTTTTACTTTTTGAAATATGGCAACCCTATAAGGTCACAGGCAGGGCCGCATTTAGGTTTGATGAGGCCCTAAGCTACTGAAGGTAGGAACTATTAGAATCAGCAGCTACTGCCATCACATAGAGCCTTCTGTCCATGTAGAACAGGTCTGGAGAACCTCTGGTTTCTCCAAATCACCTTGCCCTTACAACTCCCATCATCTGGCCCATTGGCCATCCTGGCTAAAGGTTCCCCTTCTCATTAGATCATTGATATGTTCCTGCATGAACTGAACTCACATGCTTCCGTAATTGAGGACTTAATTCAATTAGGGGCAATTGCATCCCTTGACTCTAAATTACTTCATCTCATTTTCAGAGTTCAGGCCTTCTCTATCAACATAGTACAGTGGTACCTCAGGTTACATACGCTTCAGGTTACATACACTTCAGGTTACAGACTCCTCTAACCCAGAAATATTACCTCAGGTTAAGAACTTTGCTTCAGGATGAGAACGGAAACCGTGCAGCAGGGGCGCAGTGGCAGCAGGAGGCCCCATTAGCTAAAGTGGTGCTTCAGGTTAAGAACAGTTTCAGGTTAAGAACAGACCTCCAGAATGAATTAAGTTCTTAACCCGAGGTACCACTGTAATGGCATTGGGGGGAGAGAGGTTGCTATATTTTGCTCTCCCCTACCAATGCCGTTTTTCTTTAACCAGGAAATAACAGGAAGGATTGCTTGAGTTTGAGGAATGGTTTTGGTTTTTTTCCAGCCCACTCTGAGCATCAACCATTTGCAATATTTAGAATTACTCAAGTTCTCACCTTTAAAGTTTAAACAGTGAAGCCATTTTGCACAGTCTCAGTGGTATCTGACCCAGTTCTCAACCTGCTGGCTATTAAAACTTCCCTTTATCTTTCAAATTCTTTCATAATGCCTTGGAAACAGCAGCAGATTTGGGGGGAAAAACATTTTAATAAAACGCAGGAACCCGGTAGACTTTCAGCAGAAAGAGTCTGCTTATTATGAAGGTCAGCTGGAGAGAAAAGCAAAGTCTCAAACGCCAGGCTATGGTAATCACTATGATAGGGGATTGGAAACTCAGCATTCATTTTTAGGATCAGGTACCCAGTGCATGATGACTGGGAGACACAACATATTAGGACACTGATTTCTTAACACTTAATACAACTACATGGTATGAAGCACACCATTCTTATTCTTTTGAAAATAGCTGATTCCTGTCTATCACTTTTGAAACCTATGTTTGCAAGGCCTAAATAAGTGAGAAGCCGCAGTTGGCATGGAGTTACTGATTGAATCACAGAATAAGGTAATTTGAAGGCTAGCCCCTAATATAGAATAGATTATTGGGAGGAGTGGGGCATGTGGGATTATGAAAAATCTGTGACCGTCCTGGAGAATCCAGCAGCAGGCCAATGGAGCTCTGGAAATGGGTGAGAATTTAAGATTAGAGGTGTTCTTTGTCCTGATGGTGACAGTGCAAAGTCAGTTACATCATTAGACAGAGTGAGGTAGCTGTGTATGCACTGCTGTGAAAAAATTGCTGGTGTGTTTGAGGACAGAGTCCTATGTGCTGCACCCCCTACCCTGGAAACTCCAGCTTCTTTTCCCCCAGTTATGGAGGCAGTATCTCTCAGCAGGGTGTGTTACACATATAAGGTTTATTATGTATTTAAAATGCTATGCAGAGAGGTTTCACTCTGGGAAATGCGGCAAAAGAGATTGGGTGTTCCCGTTTCATTTTTTAGACTAATTGATGACCCATTGCTGGAAATCCAAGTGGCAATCCGTCTGTCAGCATGAAATGTAATCTGTGGAGCTCAACATTTAAGGCAGCAATAGAGAGCAGCAGCGGTAGCAGCAGAAGCTAAGCTCTGTGATGGTGAATGAGCAAATTGCTTAGAATCTCTCTCTCTCCCCCTCAGACCAGAGAGATGAAAGTTTATCGAAGTATGTGTGTGGCACAGGGAAGGAAGCATATATCTGTTGCCAATCCTCCCTGTCTTATTCTGCTACACTGATGTTTTCATTGCCCACCAGCCCTGCACAGCAAAAAAATCTTTACCCTGATTCAGCTCTGGTCATTTAAAGTTATGCAGGATGAGCTGGGGCTCAATATGGTGCACTTTTCATTGTAGGTTCAACTGGAAATCCTGCAGGAAGAAATAATGATAGCTGCATTTTCTGTACTTTGAGATGCAGCTGTTATCACTCTACACAGCATTATTTTCAAGGGGATGTGAACTCAATGTGCATATGAATGGCCATCTTTCACTCTCTGCCCCAGCTAGTATTCTTCCCTTTTGGTTCAGCTTTATAATATCAGCCATTGGTTTTTATTTTATTTATTTATTTTATATTTATTCATATATTTATTTATTTATTTGCTGTATTTTGATCTTAGTGTTTTGGCAAACTACTTCTGGATACTATTTCATTTAATTACTTTTTGGCTAAAAACATTAAGTGGTATATACATTTTCTAAGTAAATGCACCATTAATTTCATCTGTTTATGGGTGTGGTTACAATTTTTGTTTTATTATATTTATGATCCACCCTTCACTCTAAAGTCCCAGGTTGGGTTACAACATTAAAGCATAGCATTACAACGCAATATTACAAACAGTTCAAAACAACTTACAATCACAGAAAAAGGTGGGTCTTAAAAAATATCGGTCCAATATATCTGAAGGAGCGTCTCCACCCCCATTGTTCTACCTGGACACTGAAGTCCAGCACCGAGGGCCTTCTGGCGGTTCCCTCACTGCGAGAAACCAAGTTACAGGGAACCAGGCAGAGGGCCTTCTCGGTAGTGGCGCCCTCCCTGTGGAACGCCCTCCCACCAAAGAGAAAACGCGTTGACGCCCTACCATCAAAGAGAACAACAACTACCAGACTTTTAGAAGACATCTGAAGGCAGCCCTATTTAGGGAAGCTTTTAATATTTGATGTATCACAGTATTTTAATATTCTTTTGGAAGCCGCCCAGAGTGGCTGGGGAATAAATAATATGTTGTTGTTGTTGTTGTTGTTGTTGTTGTTGTTGTTGTTGTTGTTGTTATATGCACCTCCTGTCGAAGGCAAGGCCAAAGAGGTGCCTCCAATCTGAATGGAAGGATATTTTTACCACCACCACCATCTCAATAAATAGTGTATTGGCGCCCGACAGTACAGATTTTGTAGCACTCATGTGGGATTTGGTGATAAGTGAATGACACTAGTTTAATAACAAAGGTTAAAATCTCCTGTGAGAGAGACCATCTGTTTCTACGAAGGTGGGTAACATGATAATTCAGGAGCTCCATAAATTCTTGGGGTTCTCCGGGGTGCTACAGTCAAGGCAGAATACATAAGGAGTTCAGGGCAAGTGTCCTTCTCAAAATACAGAGTTGCTATTGGGGTATATTTCTGTTACCTTTAACTCATTTCTCCATCCTCCACTCTGTGACATGCAAGGTCTGCAAGACCTCTGGACCACCACTGTTCGAGATGGAGGGTTCGTTCACACAATCTAATTCAGCCGCATGCATTGTGCCTTGAACATATCCGCCATGCCTGCAACTGTGTGGTGATCATCAATTGTCATCTGGTCTCTCCTGGCTACAGCTGCTGGTTGCCTGGGGATCAGTTCTCTTTAAAAACTCATTTTCCAGCTGCTATGATCACCCAAGCTGCTGCTGGGAAGCTGCCTCCGGAGACTGTTAACAAGGTGGTCCATGGATGAATGAGCTCTCCTTTAGAGGCCTTTTGTTTTAAAGAACATTGGGCTGGCGAAAATGGGAGGCTTCTCTGTGAACTTTCCGTGGCCTCTGCTTGCTATGGCTCAGAAACAACTTCTCAAAGGAATGCGATAAGGGGACAACACGGAGAAATAGACCCAGTTGCAGGCAACTGCCTACTGCCAGGAAATTTGGCATGACCCAGAAAGACAAGATGCATTGCCCGTACGGAATGCACTTAGGGAAAACTGATATCAATTTAATGTTATCGTTAGATGCCCACGGATGCCATAATGGTCTGTTGGAGACTGATCACATTTAAAAGCTATCTGTACCAAAGAACTGGTAAGAGCATATTATTACGCTTTTCGCTATCTCTCTTTCTAACCTTCGCTTATGGCTAATGCACTCTTGGCTGTTGTCATATGAATAGAAGCAATTTGATTTATTAGAAAGCAACTCGTCCATTGTTTCCAAATGAGGGGCCACAAATTGTGAAAAGTAACATGACATGCAACTGGAAATATATGCATTTGATTTGTAACACATGTAGTACATTTATATATAGAGAGAGAGAGAGAAGGAGCTCTCCATCTCACAGAAGGGGAAAAAACATACAAAACTGGAGATTTCAGATGGGCCTAATAGAGCCTTCCCCTTCTGCGCTGACTTTCTCTGTGAAGAGAAAAGTGTGAGTTTTGCTTTTCATAGGAGAATATTCTATTTTAGGAGCCTGCTATCTAGAGAGGTAAACCTTGACACAAATGTACTACCTCAGTAAGAACCAACCCTATGTGAGGCATCTCTTATGCCTTCCCCATAGGTTGCTGGACTTGAGCTCCCATCATCATTAGCCATTGGACATGCCAGCAAGGGCTGATGGGAGTTGGAGTTCCCACAGCACCTGAATACCTCCGAATTCCTAGCGCTACAGAGCTCCAAGACTCAGGCCCTATCTGCACTACGCATCTGAAGCAGTATCATATTAAACAACCATGGCTCCCTCCTTCAAGAATCCTGGGAGCTGTAGTTTGTTAAGGATGCTGAGAGTTATTAGGAGACCCTATTCACCTCACCTGGAGTGCTCTGCTCCATGGGCCATGGGGTCACGAAGAGTCGGATATGACTGAACGACTAAACAACAAAACAACATTCACCTCACAGAGCTACAATCCCAGCCCCCAGCCCCCAAGTGCCCCTGTTTTCCAGGGACAGTCCCAGATTTACAGAAGCCATCCTGTTTTCTTATTTGATCCTGGAATGTCCTGGTTTTCCATAGGACATCCCTATTTTCATCAGAGAAATGTTGCAGACTATGGATATATGCAACCCCCGAACCAAGGTGATAAGTAACTAGACAACCTTTAGAAGACATCTGAAGGCAGCCCTGTATAGGGAAGTTTTTTTCCATGTTTAATGTTTTTATTATGTTTTTATATATGCTGGAAGCTGCCCAGAGTGACTGGGGCAACCCAGACAGATGGGTGGATAATAATAATAATATAATAATAATTGTTTGTTTGTTTGTTTGTTTAGTTGTTTAGTCGTGCCCGACTCTTCATGACCCCATGGATCAGAGCATGCCAGGCACTTCTGTCTTCCACTGCCTCCTGCAGTTTAGTCAAACTCATGCTGGTAGCTTCGAGAACACTGTCCCACCATCTCATCCTCTGTCGTCCCCTTCTCCTTGTGCCCTCAATCTTTCCCAACATCAGGGTTTTTTCCAGAGAGTCTTCTCTTCTCATGAGGTGGCCAAAGTATTGGAGCCTCAGCTTCACAATCTGTCCTTCCAGTGAGCACTCAGGGCTGATTTCCTTCAGAAAGGATAGGTTTGATCTTCTTGCAGTCCATGGGGCTCTCAAGAGTCTCTTCCAGCACTATAATTCAAAAGCATCAATTCTTTGGCAATCAGCCTTCTTTATGGTCCAGCTCTCACTTCCATAAATCACTACTTCCATACATCACTACTTTAGAGTAGGTGTCCTTATAAAATCTAGTATGTTGAGGTAGTGCATCTTGCAACATTTGGAAGCAACATTTGGATGGGAAGTGATTATATAAACATAGACAGACAAATAACTCTTCCAGCATTTGATAAATTCCAAAGCATCAATTCTTCGGCGATCAGCCTTCTTTATGGTTCAGCTCTCACTTCCATACATCACTACTGGGAATAATAATAATAATAATAATAATAATAATAATAATAATAATAATAAATTTTGTTGCTGCTGCTGCTATTATTATTCAATAGGATGTCCCTATTTTCATTGGAGAAATGTTGAAGGGTATGCAATCCCCAGAGTTCCTTGGCAAAAGAGATTGATTGTTAAACCACTGCGGAAATTGTAGCTCTCTGTGGGGTCTCCTAACAATTCTCAGCACCATTAATAAGCTACATTTCCCAGGATTCTTAGGGAGAAGTGGTATGATACTGCTTTAAACCTTTAGTGCAAATGGGTCCTTGGTGCATTTGTGCGACAGACAGAGACTGACTTATTTTCTTTGAAGAGTTTGGTCCTTTTCCTCTTCTTTTTTGCAGCCATTGCAGCACTAGTTTCCCAGCACAACTTGCCTTTTAAGTCACGCATAGAATTCATGAGAGGATGATCTTATCAGCATGCATATCCAGTGGACACCTCCTTTTTTATCTACTCTTCATGCCACGGGGAGGCATAGCCTTCAATCCAATTAGGAGCTGCACACATAGAGAGCCAATGTGTGAACATTATCCATTTGGTTTAGCCCCTGTGTTTCTAAATTAAAGTGTGTCACCTCTCTCATCTACAGAGTAAAACAAAATGTGATTAATGCTAAGTTAAAGGTGGAAAACACTTTTCTCATTCAGCACTGCGATGCTGGGAAATGCAGAGACGCAGCCAAAAAGGGAATCTCATCTCTATAAAATAATTATCTTTCTATTGCTCTCTCCGTATCAATGGCTTAGATCAGAGGTGGCTACATGTGGCCACAATTCCCATCACTGTTTATGATGGGGGAGATGGGGTCCAACAAACATTGGTAGGGTACCACTTTAGCTTCACCTGTTCTTACACACACGTTTCCCCTGTTCGTAAACAACAACCCCAAAATATTGTGTACTTTATCATAGAAGATGGGCTTTAGTAATGAAAGTAACAAGATTCTTCACCACCAGAAACTAGGTTTGCCTTAATAATCCTGTGGAAGTCTGTAAGAGAAAAAAAGGATGCTTTAGAACTTTGATATAATTTTTTGCTCAAATGCAATTTAAAGTTATGAGTATCTTGGACTCCGAGGAATGCTCAATACACTTCTGCAGATCAATGATATGTTTCTGAGCTGTCTTCACATGTGGCATAAAATATCTTAGGAGGCAACAAGGAGCTGGCTAGTTTTACAAACTGATGTTATTGGTATGACACTTTTTTTAGCTCATTGTTTTGGAACCCAGATAAGGTTGGTCAAATTTTTCCTTTCCCTTGCATTTTTTTTTTTTAAATATGTTTTTTCATAGTCTTGCCAGGGTTTTTTCTGGTATATTTTTATATTACATTTTTCTCTTTTACATTTTAGAATATTCATTTAAACAACCTTAAAATATCAGTGAATTCCCTTCTTCTCTTTCCATGGTTCATTTTGCATACCATAAATCCCTGCATATTTTACATAAACTAAACCAGGCTTCCTCAACCTCAGCCCTCCAGATGTTTATGGCCTACAACTCCCATGATCCCCAGCTAGCAGGACCAGTGGTCACTGATGATGGGAATTGTAGTCTCAGAACATCTGGAGGGCCGAGGCTGAGGAAGCCTGAACTAAACCATTCAGTATTCCATTATTACATCTGCCAAAACTTATTTACGCTGTTGAATTTATCTTAATGCTGCCAATGTTTTCAAGTGTACACAATTTGCCCCCATATATTCAATAAACATTTTCCAATCTTCTTCAAACATATGTTCTTCTTGTTCTCTTACTCTGTATGTTAAGTCTGCAAGCTGCACATATTCCACCAGTTTAAGTTGCCATTCTTCTTTAGTTGGGACCTCACTCATTTTCCATTTGGGGACTAACAAAACACGGGCCACAGTACTGGCATACATAAATAACCTTTTATGACACCTGGGAATTTCCATCTGAATTGTCTCCAACAAAAAGGACTCTGGTTTTTGTTTTATTTTTTGGAAAAGGACTTTTAAACATTTTTTTCAATTCATTATAAATTATTTCCCAATACTCTTTTACAAGTCCACCACATATGATAGAATGTACCCTCATATAGTCTTGTCATTTTTGTGTTAGTTACCATGGACTTCTTTGGGAGGAAGGAAAATATGTTAAAATCATCATCCCCATCATCCTGCCCTCACTTGCTTCCCAGCTGGCCAGTCGCTGTTGGAAGTAGGATTTTGGAACATGTGGATTTTTTTCTTGATCTGCTGTAACCATTTAGCTAGAATCAGGGATGGGGAGGAAATGTGTTTAGTTTGCATTTTAATATCATCCTGCCTAATTTGCATTTCCTGAACCAATAAGCAAACTGAAACACAGCTATCCTTCAAAATCTGCACTAAGCCAAATTTTGTAATTTGAAGCAAAGTTAACGCACACACAAAAAGCCATACATTGGTAAAAGTAATGGACAACAGTACATTATATGAAGAGAAATGGCTTGCAAAAATATGTTTATTAGGCAAAACTCTTTACCACAAAAGTATATATTTGTTCATGAAAACACATACGAAAAAAAGGAAATTAATGGAGTCATGCATCCCTAGCCTAACTAAAACTCTTATAATAATTTTATTGAGTTTACATTATTTTTACCCTAATCATAATCCGTTAAAATCATAACATCACCTATAGTCTTGCTCAAACTGAGCCTCGACTTCCCCCACTCCCATTACTTGGCTTTCAAAAATATTCACTTACAACTTAGCATTTCTATATCAACCTATTTCCCTTCTTTCATGCTTATAAAATTTACCTTAATAATTGTAAAGAGATTCCAAAAATTAGCATTACAAAATATTTTAACTCAAACCTGCAAGTGTTTTCTAATGTTTACAATTTTCTCTCATATATTGTATAAATTTACTCCAGTCATTTTCAAACAGTTTGTCGCACTGGTTTCGTATCTTACCCATCACCTTTGCCAGTTCTGCATATTCAATCCTTTTAGTCTGCCATTCTTCCAATGCTGGAAGTTCCTGCTGCTTCCATTTCTCGGCAAAAAGTATCCTCGTGGCTGTGGTTGTTGTTTTGTTGTTGTTTAGTCATGTCCGACTCTTTGTGACTCCATGGGCCAGAGCACGCCAGGCACTCCTGTCTTCTACTGCCTCCCGCAGTTTGGTCAATCACGTTGGTGGCTTCAAGAACACTGTCCAACCATCTTGTCCTCTGTCGTCCCCTTCTCCATGTGCCCTCCATCTTTCCCAACATCAGGGTCTTTTCCAGGGAGTCTTCTCTTCTCATGAGGTGGCCAAAGTACTGGAGCCTCAGCTTCAGGACCTGTCCTTCCAGTGAGCACTCAGGACTGATTTCCTTCAGAATGGATAGGTTTGATATTCTTGCAGTCCATGGGACTCGCAAGAGTCTCCTCCAGCACCATGCTTTTGAAGCATACATAAATAAATTTCTATCTTTTTGGGGAATTTCTTCTCCAATTACACCCAACAAAAACGCCTCTGGTTTTTTAATAAAGGTATTTTTGAAAACCTTTCTCATTTCATTACATATCATATCCCAGTAGGCTTTAACCTTAGTACAAGTCCACCACATATGAAAGAAATTCCCCTCCTTTCCCTTTAATTTCCAACATTCCTTATTTTGATCCTAGCCTAACTAGAACTCACCATTTTGCCACTTCTTCTGTATGATTTCTGGTGGAGAGCTTGTGTGTTGCTTGTATGCATTGGAAAGAGGTGGCAGAGGAAGAATTGAGGGCAAATGTGTGTTTTATTCAGCACACCAGGATTTGGATTATTGCTTCTGTTGGTGCAGCACTACTTTTGTTGGTGCTGCACAGCGAAGAACTTTCATTGAGAAGAATTGCAGAATAAACTCCGTTCTCGTTGACAAATTTGTAGGGCCTGAATAAACCCTACCAGTTAAGTCACTGCAATCTGTTTCTGCTCCAGCAGATGTTGCAGTGGGCGAACTTAAGTCTGCTACGTCTTGCGGGGAGTTGCTTCTACATATGTCTGTCTTAGCCGCACGGCTGTACAGCAAGTTCTCAATGGAAAGGTAATCACAGAGGAAAGTGCAGTCAGGATTAGAAGCAGGAACAAGTTGCTATTTGGCAAATCTGAAAGACTCTCTGGGAAAGAAGATCAATAGAAGACCTGCTGCGATATCCACCAGTAGCAAAATATCTGTCTCCAGAGCCCATTAACTATGTCCAATATGAAGGTGTCTACATTGGTAGTTGGCAGTGGGAGCCGTCTCATGAGGCCATTTGCAAAGCACAGTGAACAGGTATATCATTATTTGTAGTTCAGGAAGTAAGTGAGACTGCTTCATTTGACATCCATTCCAGGTTAAGATGTGAGAGTCAGTGTGGCATCGTGTGTGGACTAGGACTTGGCAGACCAGGGTTCAAATCCCCACTCAGTCAAGAAACCTTTTGAGTCGCCTTGGGCCAGGCAATGTCTTTCAACCAAACCTAATTCAAAGGTTTTGTTTTGTTTTGTTTTGTTTTGTTTTCAGAATTAAATGGGGAGGAGAACTATGTTTGCCACCTTGACTCCTTGGAGAAAAAGGTGGGATATGGCTGTGATAATAAAAAATATACCATCATGGTGATGATAATCAGAACTCTCTCCCTCCCTCCCTCTCTCTCTCTCTCTCTCTCTCTGGTGTGTGTGTGAGAGAGAGGGGGGGGGATTGTGTTTCATTGCCCTCAGAGCAGAGAATGGGTTGTCTTCCAATGTCAGAAGCTAGAAGCTGCCATCTAGCGGTCATAATATTTGGGAGCAGGAACTGATGGTTCGTGGATGAAATGAAAAGTGGATTAGTACTTGATTGAGTCAACCTCGGTTGTGGAAAATTGTGACTGAAAAGTGGATTACCCTCATGTGGAATTACAAGGACAGAGAGCCATGGGTACCAAAACTGTGTTCAACTATGTTATGATTAACTGTGACGTCTCCTTTGGTCTGTGAAGTGAACATTGCTTACTTAGGTTCTTCATCCTTTGCTTCCCCCTACTCTCTTAACTGTGGAATTGACAGACTTAAACAGTGTAATTTTTAGATCTGGATTTTTAAACCGAGCTTTCTAAGTAGTGTTGTTCAGTTTACTTCTTTCGATCCAAAATGACTTTCCCCAACAATAAAACTGTTCAAATTATGATTCAGTTTATTTTCATGAAGCACCCATCGGAGATCGCCTGTACTGAGCTCCCAGGATGCTTAATTTCATCAATTAATTAACTGACTGATCTGCTATAATTCAACTATAGCAGATGAGTTGGGAATCATTTGATGTATACAACTCCTTTAAGAAATGTGTGCCATCTTGTGATGAGGTCTGAGGAGATAACAAGGCTGCTCAATGTTCCAAGCCATGGAAATCTTATTATCATCCTCCTTTAATTTCGTTTAGTCTTCATAGCTCTTTAAAAGCTGCAGCTGAAATCAATATGCTCTGGTAAAAACCAAGTCACAAAGTACAATAGGAAACGATAATATGTTCTCAGTGATGAGCAAACAAAGAACCAAAACAAAAAGCTTGCACAAAGATGCCCCCTTCTGCGCCACACAGATGGTCAGATCCAATTTAGTTTGAAATCTATCATACGTGAGCTGGTACGTTCTTGCCTGTCAAATTATATTCTTGACAGGCTCAGTCTTTAAAAATGTACTAAAGCTTACTAAGGCTTATATAACAGCAATAATTGGTCAGCACAGGTCTATTTTCAGAAGCCGCTGATGCTAACCAACTTTGAACAAGGGAGCATTTTGGCAGCAAATGATTGATCTGAGAAACCAAACTTAAAGACATATGTCTCTTTGAATTTAAGTGTATGCAAAAAAACCCACAAAAACCCTCTATAGGATGGTATCCCCCCCCCCCGCCGCCTCTTCATATAGAACCAAGAGACTTCATTCTCCCTAACCCCTCCAAATCACTGTGTTCATAGGAGCTGTGCATTTGAAGTTGCACCATTGATTTTCATTTGTAGGATCAGAGGCTGCAGTCGTTGGCTCTCATTGGTGCTTTAAAACTGCAGTCTGTCTTCCTAGCAAGCGGGAAGGAGGGCCACTGTCAAACCAGACCGGGATCAAAAGTGTCCCTAATGCCTTTGGGCTGGATGGAGGTGGGAGCAGCTCAACAGCCACAGCGGGGAGGAAGGATGCAAGCCTTCTGGAGTCTGCGCCACCTGAGCAATCATTGCTAAAGGCATTATCCTCGCAGAGTGCTGAGACAAGAGAAACATTCTTTTAAAACCACAGATCCGTATGCCTAAACCATTACAACAAAATGTTCCGTCACTCTCGGGCCCTATAAAAAGATGCAGTGGGCAGTTGCTCTTGTGCTTAATGTTTCTTTTAGGAACGGGGAGCATAATCAACTTTTATATTCGGGTCATTATAAAAAAAAAACACACCCAAAGTTATTTAGAGGGTTTATTTGTAATAGCCCAGGAAGAAGATTCAGGTAGGTAGCCGTGTTGGGTCGAAATAAATAAGAAAATAAATAAATAAGAAAAAAAGCAGTCAAAATAAATAAGGAAATAAGAAAATTGTCCAGTAGCACCTTAGAGACCGACTAAGTTTGTTCTGGGTATAAGCTTTTGTGTGCATGCACACTTCTTCAGGTCTGTTCAACCTGGGAACAAGTCAGCACAGTATAGGGGTGCCAACTTGAATAAAATATTGGGGTGGGGGGCAGGTAAGACCCACCCCACATAATTGATTGGAAGACATGGTCAGGCACACCATTTGAATAGTAATGCCCATCAACTTGGGGGGCAGCCCCCTCAAATATTTTTAGGGGGGAGGGACCTTGACCCCTAGGAGTCAAGTACTGTGGCAAAGTATGATTCATGAAGAAATGTGGAGGGCTTTTTGTTTTTTCTTGTGAGATGACCATTGCTCTGCTTGCATGACCAGAAGTGGTTGTGCCCTCTCTTGAAGAGGGGCTACCACTGCTGAGACCATGGTACTGCTGCTTGTTTTTTGGTCATTGCATCTATGCCCCACTTTTCCTCCAAGATAGTCAAGGTGGGTAACAAGTTTCCTCCCTCCCCATTTTATCTTTACTATAACCTTTTGAGGTAGAGCCTAGGGCTTGCCGATCAGAAGGTTGGCGGTTCAAATCCCCGTGGCAGGGTGAGCTCCCATTGCTCGGTCCCTCCTCCTGCCAATCTAGCAGTTTGAAAGCACGTCAAAGTGCAAGTAGATAAATAGGTACTGCTCCGGTGGGAAGGTAAATGGTGTTTCCATGCACTGCTCTGGTTTCAGTGTTCCGTTGCACCAGAAGCGGCTTAGTCATACTGGCCACATGACCCAGAAGCTGTCTGTGGACAAACGCCGGCTCCCTTGGCCAGTAAAGCGAGATGAGCTCCGCAGCCCCAGAGTCGTCTGCAACTGGACTTAACAGTCAGGGGTCCCTTTACCTTTACCTAGGCCCAAGATGACTCAATGCACTTCATGACTGAGTGGAGACCCGAAACCTGGTCCCCCATGTCCTGATCCAAACCTCTAACCACTATACCATGCTGCCTTTGATACTGCAACTTCTAAGCTGATGGGGGAGCTAATATGCAGTCATGGTGACTGTTAAGCCTCTTACACCTAGGCAGAACAAAGAAATATGCAGCCGTACAACCTCTGTGAATAGTTTGGTCCACTTGGACATAATGCATGGGATCTAATGGAGTAGTAACTCCCTCGTTCCATCAGTATAAGGATTTCTGCTAGTGCAATGGAACCTCGCTCCACCTTCTCCATTACATATCTGTTCTGGGTTCGCCACCCATCAACTCTTCAGAGCAGACCCAGGGAAGGTCTGGGGTACCCATGGAGAAAGGGAGTTCCATTGCACAAGCAACTGCTCACTGAGAAGGCACCCCTCTTTGAGGAGCTGTGGAAACCAAACATGGAACACTTATGAGTTTAAACTAGGCCATGGAGTATAAAATCCAGCCATTTTTATGTGTGCTACACAGACCCAACTCACTCTCTTGAAGCAGCTGACTGAAGAAGCAGGCAGAAATGCAGATCTGAGCTGTACCATGGTCAGGCTCGCTGACCCTCCAGCTCTCTTCTTGGTGGGCTACAACCTCTCACTGACAACAAAGGTTGGATGGAGATCCATAGTTTATTGGGGGGAGCAGCTCTCAAAATTGCACGATGAGCACAACCACGCTGAATACCGCATCAGAACAGGCAAACATTTTAATACGGAGAGAATTTCAGGAATTTCCACTTCTGCAGTGGACATGAACAGTGGGGAGAAAACACCAACGTATGCACTAACAAATATCTGTTTCTGACTCTGTATTTTTCTGCCGTGTCGTTTCTGAGGCAGTCAGGCACTCGGAGAACCTCCTGATTTCTTGAGTGTAGGTAACCAATCGCTAGTGGTTGAATGTGGGCTGGGCAAGTATTTTTATTTATTTTTCTGAAATACATTTTTATCCTAGCCACCACTCACTGCAAACAGAACTTTTAAAGTCAGAACTACCACTTCTTTTTCCCTTGGTTGCCCTCTAAAAACAGAGATTGAGCGGGAGATGTGCCCATGAAAGGCAGAGCAGATTTATTTGGAATGATGGATGACTCTGCCAGCATGTTCCTCCATCACTATTTTGATAAACAATTGCCCATCTGTGCTTGCACATTTTGTTTTGAGAAAGGTAGTTTCCCCCCCAAATCTACTGGGAAGGCATTTCTCTGTTATTTGCCTTGCTTCCCTAGGAATACGGGTGGAGATTATAATAGCAACAATAATAACCGCAGCTCAGAAATTTCATTTCTATAGCAGATTTTAGCCTGAGTTGCTTTACAATATTACACATACACACACACACACACACAACTCCATCTACATAATCAATGGAATGCAACATTTTCATCTGTTTGATAAAATCCAATCTCTGTTTAATAGCCAAGCAGCCAGTCTCTGTTTAATAGCTAACAGTAACAATTTAGCCAATGTGTCAAAGAAGGCTTCACTTGATGTTGGGACATGGGATTAGTAACTTTTGTAAAATTGCAAAGGACGTATTACTGTCCACAATGCAATGGCTTAGCAGGAATAGCAAAATGGATAGCGAGTTAGGCAAGCTAAAATAGGCTAGAACCTAATATTGGTTTGCTGAAACACTATGAAAACAAGTAAGAAAATTGATCAGATACTTGGGTGAACTCCCAAATATCTATCAATGAGATATAACAAAGCATATAGTTTGGGAAAAACAAAACATAGCAAATTTGAGATACTATGATAAAATGATAGATGGATATCTATCTATCATCTGTCTACAGTGGTGCCCCGCAAGACAAATGCCTCGCAAGACGAAAAACTTGCTAGACGAAAGGGTTTTGTGTTTTCTGAGCTGCTTTGCAAGACGAATTTCCCTATGGGCTTGCTTCGCAAGACGAAAACGTCTTGCAAGTTTGTTTCCTTTTTCTTAAAGCCGTTAATACCCAGGGTGCATTGCTTGAAGAGGTGCAGTTGCGACTTGACTTCGAGGAGCAACTCATAGCATGTGGTGTGGTAGCCTTTTTTTGAGGTTTTTGAAGACTTTGGTGATTTTTGAAGCTTTTCCAAAACTTATTTTTCAGCCATTTGGTAAGTTAAACTTTAAAAACTTTTTTGGGGGGTTTTGGATTTTGGGTTGGGGTGTTTGGAATTCAAGGACTTGGTTTTTGGTTAGGGGTTTGCAAGAATCTGGAAGCTTGTGTGTGTTTTTTCTGCATTTTTATGATTTGCTGTGACCATTGGGCCACTCTGCTGTTGTTTTTTTAAAAAAATCTGGGTTTGAATTTCTGTGTGGTGGGTGGCTGGGTGCTTTTTATTTTTTTGGGGGGGGGGGTTGCGAAGGTAGGAGCTGTGCTGCCATGGGACCCAAGAAGACTGCTGCTGCAGAGGCCGGCGAGGGGAAGAAGGCGAAGGTTACGCTGGAAATGAAGAAGGAGATCATCCGGAAGCACAACGGTGGAATGCGTGTGACAGACCTCGCCAGGGAGTACCGGAGGAATCCATCGACCATCGGGACCATCCTGAAGATGAGGGAGAAGATCCTTGCAACTGATGCAGCCAAGGGAGTCACCAGGATCATGAAGAACTGCCCAGCTGTTCTGGAGGAGGTAGAGAAGTTGCTGCTCATCTGGTTAGAAGAGAAGCAGCGTGCAGGGGACACAGTGACTGAGGCCGTCATTTGTGAGAAGGCCAAGGCCTTGCACGCAGACCTCGTCCGGGAACAGCCAGGAACCTCAGGCGAGTAAGAAGTCTTCAAGGCAAGCAGAGGCTGGTTTGACCTGTTCAATACCTGTTCAAGACAAGATCTGGAATCCACAGCGTGGTCAGGCATGGAGAGGCTGCCAGTTCTGATGTTCCTGTGGCTGAAGACTTTGCAGCGGAGTTCCTGGAGGTTGTGACGACGGAGGGCTACGTTCCACAGCAGGTCTCCAAAGAACTGAGGGAAAGATGTGCAGGCATTTGCACAGTGGCACCACCCTGACAAGGACCTGACACGTGACCTTGCGAACACTTTTGATACGAGGGTCATGTCGTCTTTCAGGGAGGTGCTGAAAAGGCGGATGAAGCAGCAGACCATGGACAGGTTCTTCAGCAAGAAGCAAAGAGTGGAAGAGGAACCTTCTTCGAGTTGTGCCCCAGAGTCTTAGAAAATGTACTGTACACTTTGTTGATTTTTAAATGTTTTTCTGTCATGTTTAGAAACTTAATTTATTGTTCCCTCAATTTTTGAAATGCTCTTTACAGTATGTGTGACTTTAAAGAGCACTTAATAAACTCTTGTTGTACCAAATTTGGCTTTGTTTGGACTTTTTTTGACCATAGGAACGCATTAATTGAATTTCAATGCATTCCTATGGGAGTTCGTGCTTCGCAAGACGAAAAATTCGCTAGACGAAAAAAATTGGGGAACAAATTAATTTTGTCTTGTGAGGCACCACTGTATCATCTATCACCTATCTATCTATCTATCATCTATCTATCTATCTATCTATCTATCTATCTATCTATCTATCTATCATCTATCTATCTATCTCTATCTATCTCTTTATCTATCTATCTATCTATCTATTATCCATCTATATCTATCTATCTACAGTGGTACCTCGGGTTACATACGCTTCAGGTTACATACGCTTCAGGTTACAGACTCCGCTAACCCAGAAATAGTGCTTCAGGTTAAGAACTTTGCTTCAGAATGAGAACAGAAATCGTGCTCCGGTGGCATGGTGGCAGCAGGAGGCCCCATTAGCTAAAGTGGTGCTTCAGGTTAAGAACAGTTTCAGGCTAAGAAAGGACCTCCGGAACAAAGTACTTAACCCGAGGTACCACTGTATCTATCTATCATCTATCTATCTATCATCTACCTATCTATCATCTATCTAGATACTGTAGGAGCTTCTAGATCAGGTATGGGGAATCTGTGGTCTTCCAGAAATTGCTGGACAACAGTTCCGGTTGAATGGTGCTGATGGGAGTTGGAGTAAATACAGTGGTACCGTGGTTCTCAACTTAATCCATTCTGAAAGTCTGTTCTGAAACCAAAGCGTTCCAAAACCAAGGCACGCTTTCCCATAGAAAGTAATGCAAAATGGATTAATCCATGCCAGACTTTTAAAAACAACCCCTAAGACAGCAATTTAACATGAATTTCACTATCTAACGAGACCACTGATCCATAAAATGAAAGCAATAAACAATGTACTGCAGTCACACAATCCATCCATCAATCAGTAGCTGAACTGGGTTCTTCCACACAGTCACAAAAACAAAAAGAGAGAGCCGCAAAAACAAAAACGCAAAATAAATAGCAAAAACAGACAGACCGCAGTGTAACACTCAAAACAGAAGTGTGGCACTCAAAACAGAAGCGTAACAATCAACTACTTCCGGTTTGCAGTGTTTGAGTTCCAAGTTGTTTGAGTACCAAGGTGTTTGAGAACCAAGGTACCACTGTATATCTGTCTCTGGAGAGCCCCAGTTTTCCCATCCCTGATCTTGAAGATACGAAACACAGAGCTGCCATCAAAATCAGCTTCCCCGATCAGTTCGCTTATCTATCTATGGATGGACAGAAAATAGTTACAAAAGATAGCAAGTTTCAGATATCAAAACAGACAGACAGAGAAATAAATTAGATAGATACTGTGGGAGTATCTGGTTGTTATGAAACACTGTGCTGCCAACAAAACCAGCTCTCCCGCTCTCTCCTCCTTAACACTTAACTCATAGCTGGATATATTGTGTCCACTGGGATGAGACAGTTTGGATTCAGTGGATCTTGGGCTTTCCTGGCTGAGCCGGAGCCTAACCTCATCATCCCAGCTGAGTTGGAGATAGGCCGAAGTAATTCGCTCAGCCCAACTTGGCTGGTGAGTCAGTGGAACTTAGATTAGAGTAAGCCTCCCCAAGGAGGCATTCTGGGGGTAGGACAGGGGTAGGACAGCTTAGTCACAACTTAGAAACCCAGCAAAAAAGTGTGCTATAAGCCAAATTCCCCCTGAGTGGGGTTTGGAATAGGGCTAGCTTAAACTGGCGTAGGGACGCGGGTGGCGCTGTGGTCTAAACTACAGAGCCTAAGGCTTGCCGATCAGAAGGTCGGCATTTCGAATCCCCACAATGGGGTGAGCTCCTGTTGTTCGGTCCCTGCTCCTGCCCACCTAGCAGTTCAAAAGCACGTCAAAGTGCAAGTAGATAAATAGGTACCGCTCCGGCGGGAAGGTAAACAGCGTTTCCGTGCACTGCTCTGGTTCGCCAGAAGCGGCTTAGTCATGCTGGCCACATGACCCGGAAGCTGTCTGCAGACAAACGCCAACTCCCTCGGCCTATAGAACAAGATGAGCGCCGCAACCCCAGAGTCGTACACGGCTGGACCTAATGGTTAGGGGTACCTTTACCTTTAAACTGGTGTAACTTATTCTGGGGTAAAATATTTTGACTTTTTATAGTTAGGATGCTCTGTAAGTGTTTTTACACATTGAAGAGGGAGAGCTTAGCATGATGGCATTTTTTTGTGGCAACCTTTTGTTCTGAGAGCTCTAGTTTTGCCCTTAATATAGCTCCTTTTGGTGACATTTGGAAATGCAAACATTCCTGAAAGCAATCAGCCTTAAGCTCTCTTTGTCCATTCCAGAAACTTCTGTACAACCATTCTTTGCTGTAGAACTCCCAACTTTTGTCATTTCTCCATTTCTACACTGTTATACTGCAGTGGAGACAGATTTTCCCCGTGAAGTTAATATCTGTCAAATGAAACTAGATAAAATGCCCAGAATGTGTTGTCCAGATGGTCTGTACTTGTGAGGATTTTTTTCATGCAGGTTTGCTGATAATTATAACCACCGCAAATTCTTTCAGCTCCTACTTCCTAACTCATGATTGGTCAACAATAGCCTTGTGAAGGCATTGAACATTAGGTCTCCTAAACCCAAACAGATTAACAAACATGAGCTAAACACCTGCTCACTCCTGAACGGGCTATGTTAGGTCAAAACAAGCTTCTCCCCATGGGACAGGTCTATAAGCTCCATGAACATGCAAAAAGGCATTTTTGATTAAGAACAGAAAGAAAAAGCAAACGGCAGGGTGATAATAGAAAAGTAAGATATAGCCAAGCTGCGATGCAACATATTTTTCACATCTATGTGTTTAAATAAAACATTGACTTAGAAGACTCCTCATATGGAAAACCTATGTTCTGAAAGGAATGTATAAAATAGCCCAATGCCCTTTTTTATGATTACACAGACAGAACAATGCAGTTATCATAAAATGTAATTGAAAATGTAGAGGTACATCTGAGAGTAGGAAAAAACAACATGGTAACTTCCAGAAGTAGTGGACTACAATTCCCATCATTCCCTAGGGGTCAGCAATGGTAAATCCTTTTGCAGGCGTTGACAATCAGCTGAATGCATTCAAGCTGGGCTGCCAGTTGGGCTCCCAATTCTTCTTGTTTGAAAGTGGGTCTCCTGGTGTCCTACACATCTGTCAAAATGAGCCTTAGGGTAGGACTGCCATTTCTGAGGTTTTGCAAAAATTAGCTCAAGAACTTTTGCGTCTTGATCTTCACTTTTTTGAAATATGGCAACTGTGGGTTAAACCACTGAGCTTAGGGCTTGCCGATCAGAAGGTCGGGAGTTCGAATCCCCACAATGGGGTGAGCTCCCATTGCTCGGTCCCTGTTCCTGCCAGCAGTTCAAAAGCACGTCAAAGCACAAGTAGATAAATAGGTATCACTCCGGCAGCAAGGTAAACGGTATTTCCGTGCGCTGCTCTGGTTCATCAGAAGCGGCTTAGTCAGTCTGGCCACATGACCCAGAAGCTGTAGGCCGGCTCCCTTCGCCAGTAAAATGAGATGAGCACCGCAACCCCAGAGTCGGCCACGACTGGACCTAATGGTCAGGGGTCCTTTTACCTTAGGGGGTTAAAGGAACTTAGGATCAGGCCCGCCATCAAGATCCTGATCACCACCCCTGCCATGGACATGGCAGTCATCATCCAAAATGGGATTGTTTCTGTTGCTGGTATCGGTCTTCAACTGGGGTTGAAGTCAAATCACTGGAGAATCACAGCATCTGAAGTGATCACTCCAGGGTGCAAGTCTGGGCAGTGTGTATGGAGGTCCTGGACTGCCCAGATGACAGGATACCCCTCTTGGCCTCATGGAGGTGGTCCAAAGGAATGCAGAGCAATACATTTGGCACCAGATTGACTGCAGGAGTTATTGGAAGATGGCGCACAAGGTGCCATTCAACCATCTTATGGATTCCACTCCAGATTCATGTTGAGTTTACTCCATAGCCTTTTCTTGTCCTGAAGCAGGAAAGCAGGAAATAGATTTTCCCTCATGAATCCAGAAGGATATCTCCTTAACATCAGAAGAGATGTCCTGCCTTCTGGCTCTGTTGGCCATGAAAGAGCATCATCATGCAGATAGTGATGGGTGTATTTGCCATCTATTTGCCATCTACTTTGTATGTGTTCACCCACAAACTGATACTTTGTCATTATTCATTGATATGTAAGGTTTTAAAAAATCCACATGGAAATTCACACTAAAATATGTCACTACACTGTCCCCACCCAAAATGCTTGTTTTCAAAACATATTACAATGCATCTGAATTGCCACAGACAGTGTTGCAACATTCAGAGAAACTTTGTGTTGGGTTGATAGCTGAGTTCTGTTCTGCACATTAGCCTAAGACGTGCAGATCTGGTGTCTGCTTTTGCTGTCTTTCATGGTCCCTGCTTATTGGCCATGCTGGCCCGGGCTTTCTTCTTCTTCTTCTTCTTCTTCTTCTTCTTCTTCTTCTTCTTCTTCTTCTTCTTCTTCTGTGATCACTCATAGCCTAGTAAGATTGTCTTCCATAAACACAGTTTTAACAATGAGTCCGTAAGTGACTGTGGAGGCCAATCCTGGATCCACACCTCCTTCCACAGTGGGGACATTGGTTTCTGGATGGGAGTTGATTACGATGTGGATTTGCCAAGCGTGCCTTCCTCTTACCACGTTTCTCCCTTGTATCCTTTTTTTCGAGTGTCTTCAAAGCCCATTACACCTTTGGTAAAGGTTGTTCTCCAATTAGAGCGCTTGCAGGCAAGTTTTTCCCAATTGTTGTTGTTTATACTACATTTTTTAAAATTTGCCTTGAGACAATCTTTAAATATATTTTGTTGACCACCAGCATTACGCTTTCCATTTTTAAGTTCAGAATACAGTAGTTGCTTTGGAAGACAATAAGCAGGCATCCGCCCAACATGACCAGTCCAACGAAGTTGATGTTGAAGAATCATTGCTTCAACACTGGTGATTTTTCCTTCTTCCAGTACACGGATATTAGTTCGCCTGCCTTCCCAAGTGATGGTTAAAAATTTTCGGAGACACCGTTGATGAAATCTTTCGAGGAGTTGGAGATGGCGTTTATAAGTGGTCCATGTTTCACAAGCATACAGTAAGCTTGGTAGTACAACAACATCTAGAGGACACCATGTTGACTATCCCTGGTCTAGAGGTGCTTTGGAATCTATCCTTTAGCTCAGGGTTGAACCATGACCCTCCAGAATTTGTGTGCCTCTGCAACTACCATCACCCCCAAGCAGCATGACCAGGGATGGAGGGAGTTTATGAGAGACACAGAGTCTACACTCCTACTCTAAACTTTTTCATTGGCGTGTCAGCCGGATCATTCAGCAACCTTTATTTCCCCCACCCCCCCAAAAAATGATACAGTATTAAACCTCATGTTCCCATTCTTCACTGCTGCAACTGAATAAAAATTATGTAGGAGGTTGAATTTGGTGATGGATTCTTTTCATTTAAAATACAGATGGCTCCACTTTTGATAGCTCCTTTAAAGAAGCGATATAAAGTTCATAACCTGTCAGCTGCTATATAATATTCTGATTTGCCAGTGAAGGAGGTCAAATTACTGCAGGGAGGAAAAAATCCAGAGCACGCACACACACAATACTGAATTTAAACAAGCCTAGTGAACACATATTCCCTGTGGAATAAAGACTTGCCTCGGATTCTGAAACAGGTTATAAATTGAACCACCTTATTGGACAGCAGCCGTTAGAACTTAGGAGAGCTTTTATTAACAAAAAAGTTTCTTGAATTTGTTCTCATTATCGTACTCTTTAAATCCAAACGGTTAAAAACTGTATTTAAAAACCCATCTGCATAAAAAATATAATGGGTTGTAGATCACAGAAGCTGCAAAGAAAAATCAAAAGTAAAATTGCATATTTACACTGGAGAACTGATTATGAAACAAACCAAAACATTTTCAAGGAAAATAGGGACAAAGCAGCTTGAAATTCTATTGTTTAAACACATTGCAATCAATCAAATGACTAATTCTACCTCTGCAATATGCCAGTTACAAATGGCAGCAACTTGCATTAATGGTGTATAATTCATTTTTCCTTTGAAAGCTGAAATGTTTTTGATAAGCCAAACATTGATGAAGGTAATGTATTTGAGGTAAAATATAATTAATATTCCAATACGGAATACTTTTTCTTTTAAAACAACAAGCTTGTCTTTCAAGGACACATTAAATCATAGGTGTTTTTTTCTTAGCAAATGCAATGAGTCAAAGAGGGAATAGTATTTTGAGGAAGTGTGGATTGTGGTGGGTTAGAAGCACTTAGATCCTGCAAATAAACACCTTTTAAAAATAAACAAAAAATCCTGATACTAACTTTTTGTTTTAAGCAAGTTATAAAACATTATATACAATTATATCTTATATAATATATAATTATATACACCAATAGATACTATTATATTTGTGTGGGAAGAAACAACCTGTGTTTTCCTTGATGACAAATGTAATATTTTTGACCTGTGACCTCTACTTCTCCCTGAATTAGTCACATGGGAAATCTCACTGAATCATAAACCAGGCAGTGATGGGAATGACATTAGAAATGGTCCAAGACATGCAATACAAAAGCCAACTGGACTGGTGGCTAAATCTTCCTTCAAAACTGGTGGTGGGGCAGTGTTCTTTATTGCAAGCTAGTTTGGGAGGGCTAGGGACGCGGGTGGTGCTGTGGTCTAAACCACAGAGCTTAGGGCTTGCTGATCAGAAGGTCGGCGGTTCAAATCCCCACAATGGGGTGAGCTCCCATTGCTCGGTCCCAGCTCCTGCCCACCTAGCAGTTCGAAAGCACGTCAAAAGTGCAAGTAGATAAATAGGTACCGCTCCGGCAGGAAGGTAAATGGCATTTCCATGCACTGCTCTGGTTCACCAGAAGTGGTTTAGTCATGCTGGCCACATGACCCGGAAGCTGTCTGCGGACAAACCCCAGCTCCTTCGGCCTATAGAGCGAGATGAGCGCACAACCCCAGAGTCGTGCTCGACTGGACCTAACGGTCAGGGGTACCTTTACTTTTACCTTTGGGAAGGCTACAACAGACTGTGTAACATGTATAGCTCCATCCTTGAGAGGGTGGCCAAGAAGAAACTGCCAGAGGGCTTTTGCCACTGCCCTCCAGAGCCTGCAGCCTATGACAGTTGTCTCACATTGCCTAATGGTAGAGCTGGCCTTAGGTGACATCCTAAATCAGTGCTTCTCAACCTTGGGTCCCCAGATGTTTTTGGCCTACAACTCCCATGATCCCTAGCTCACAGGACCAGTGGTCAGGGATGATGGGAGTTGTAGGCCAAAAACATCTGGGGACCCAAGGTTGAGAAAGGCTGTCCTAAATGCTGCATGGCCAATTAAATTTGATTATGCAGAGACATCAGTGAAAGCAGAATCAAGGGTACAGGAAGAATGAGTCTTTTGCTTCCTCTCACACCCCTCCTCTTTGAATATGCAAAGCCTCTTCAAAATTTAGCATGATAATGTATTAGGATTCTCTAAGTCATGGGTAGACAAACTAAGGCCCGGGGGCCGGATCCAGACCAATCGCCTTCTAAATCTGGCTCACAGATTGTCTGGGAATCAGCATGTTTTTACATGAGTAGAATGTGTGCTTTTATTTAAAATGCATCTCTGGGTTATTTGTGGGGCATAGGAATTTGTTCATTTCCCCCCCCCAAAAAAATAGTCTGCCCCCCCCCAAGTTCTTAGGGACAGAGGACTGGCTCCCTGCTGAAAAAGTTTGCAGACCGCAGCTCTAAGTGTAAAATGTTGCCCTTGTGGCTTTTAGCTGCACATTTTCTGTTGCAGTAAGAATGTTGCCTTGATGCTGTGGAAGGGGACAGTAAACCCATGGAGTGTAGAAATAAAAAATGGCGCAGCTTTTCCAGGTGAGGCAGTGACTCACACAAGTCACTCCTTCAGAAATGACAGTGTACAACAAGCTTTTTCAATTGTTCCTTTTGTGTATGTAAAGGCCTTTTGTGTTTGAGTTTTCAGATGGCTATTCTATAGAAATACTGGCCCATGCGATGATAAAATGAAGGCTACATTTCTGAAGAGCTATTAGGCCATGACAAAATGTTGACAGTGCTATTTAATGGTGTGTCTCTTTTTATTCCTAAAAAAGGTAGGAAGGAAGGAAGGAAGGAAGGAAGGAAGGAAGGAAGGAAGGAAGGAAGGAAGGAAGGAAGGAAGCTGTCTCCTCACGGGTGCTTAAATAAACCCCAACATATTTGATTATGATGTTGGTAATAATAAAAGTAGATGCATTTATAAAGTTCAAAGAATATGCAATACATAAAGCACATTAACTCAGTGTTCTTCACAACAACCATGTAAGGTATGTCCATGGTATCTCTATAAATATAATAAATACCTAAAAAAATTATTGCTTATGTGGAAAATGGGTGATAGTGGGCATCTAGCCATCATATCTAGCCCTCAACGTATGAAGTTGTGCAACACTATGTTTCCCTTGCTGTCGACCATTTTGATGCATAGATGTGAAATCTCCTAAATATATATAAGTGCCATCTTCTGAAGAACATTGAGAGGGCCTGATGTGATGTCCTGATACATTCAGTTTCAACCATGGAGGGCCCTGGTCCCCTAAAAAAAACCTTGAGGGAACCCAAAGTGCCTTGGCCCCCCAGGAGCAGGTGCCAATATGCCTATACAGTGGTACCTCGGGTTAAGTACTTAATTCGTTCCGGAGGTCCGTTCTTAACCTGAAACTGTTCTTAACCTGAAGCACCACTTTAGCTAATGGGGCCTCCCGCTGTCGCCACGCCGCTGCTGCATCATTTCTGTTCTCATCCTGAAGCAAAGTTACTAGCTGGGCCGCATATAGATAAAATCGTTTTATCCATGAACATTTCCAGAAGTAGGTCAGGAGCTTGAATTCACAGAAAAGTGTAAGGTGCAAAGACACATCAGTCATGACTTCTCTGAATGGTTTTGGCAAGCTATAATCCCACAAGAGATGTTCTCCACACCTTGTGGTATGGCTGTTGGTTCTGAGAGTCATAATATGTGGGGGAGGGAATGTTTTTTAAATAGTCATGAGTTAATGACAAAGGAGGTAGATTTTCCTATTAAGGTATGAGAGCGAGGAGCCATGATCTAATTAACATTTATTTAGGAAGTCTGCCTGTTGAAAAGATCAATACATCAGTAAAGATTTAAGCTTGCCTGTTTTGGCAACTCATTTGTCATCTTGTTTCTCAAATATTGGACATCTATACCAAATTGAAAAATCACACAGTGGCTAGAAAAGTTTAATTTAGCATAAATGCAATAGAATCTGATGTTATCTTTGGTACAGAACCCATCTTATTCAAGCCAGAGACAAAAACCTCCAGAAATGTTGAGAAAACAAAATGCATTCAAGCTGTCAGAGTTCTGGGATATTCAAGCTATTGTTTCTTTATTAAGAACTAAACTTTTTTAAAAAAACAAAACAAAACACTATTCCTTCTTACACAGCTGAATTTCATTATAATCAGCATTTGCATTTGATTACTGGAGACCAAAGAATCCATGGGAGATACTATTATACTTATATTCTTGCAGCTTTGCAAGGAAGTTTTGTATAAAACCAAGCTGGCTCAGGACAGAACAAAGAAGGCAGTCCCATTGAGTTTAATGACACCTACTCCCAGGTAAGTGGGCATATGATTGAAGTATTAATAGCATTAGTAATTTGGAATTGCAAATTGCAGTGCAGCACAATTCATGAAATAGAATATTTTTCATGCAATAAATTATTTAACTTAGGAGTAAAAATAACATAAGACTTTCCCTGTGGTATGTCGACCTATTGCTATAAATAGTCATAGTTGATCAAGAGATGAGGCCCCATAGGTATGGACGGGGGAGAGATTTGGTTTGATTTGCATTTTAATATGAACTTCCTTCAATTGTACTTCCCAGAACAAGGCATGAATTTTAGTCAAGCTGTCCTTTGAAAGGTGCACTTCTTCAGATTTGAAGGTGTGATTTTCCAACTGAAGAACCTGAACAAAAAATGTGAATAAAAAAATAAAGACATGATATATAAAGTTCAGATAGTAGTGGAAGCTATATATATAAATGCATTGTATTGGGGGAAAACGCTTGCAAAAATGTGCACATTAGGAAGAATATTCACTAAAATGCCAGTGGTTTTATATCACACACATCCAGAAACCAGTGTAGAGAACTGAAATCAGTTGTGGAAGAATGAGAAACATGGAGACAAAAATTGACAGATCCATCCATCTCTACCCATTGATACGCTGCCTTCCTATTTAGCAAGGATGCTGAGAGAATTCCAACCTTTTTAGCCTGAAAATCCTGACAGCTGGCAGCAGTTTAGTAAGAAATGAAGAATAAATCTGCATTTTCCCCATTTGCCATGAAAGGAAAAGTACCTTGTTCAAGAATGTTCAGTTTCACCTAATGAAGCGAATATTGTGCGAAAATTCTGTGAAATTCAAACACACATATACACTAAGGCTGCAATTTTCAGCTGGCACAAAACACAGTGGCTAAATTAAAAATGGAGGCTAGACATATAGATAGATATTAACGCCAACTTTTCTCCCAAAGTAGGAAGTCTATTTATTAAAAGGAAAAGCATATGATTCACAATGAGAGCCAGAGTCGGACCAATGGACCATCGAGTTTGGCACTGTCCAGGGTGACAGATAGAAGTTTTTGATAACAACAACAACAACAACAACAACAACAACAACAACCATTTATTATTTATACCCCACCCATCTGGCTGGGTGTCCCCAGCTACTCTGGGCAGCTCCCAACAGAATATTAAAAACACGATAAAACATCAAACATTAAAAACTTCCCTAAACAGGGCTACCTTCAGATGTCTTCTAAAAGTCAGATAGTTGTTTATTTCCTTGACATCTGATGGGAGGGCGTTCCACAGTGCGGGCGCCACTACCGAGAAGGCCCTCTGCCTTGTTCCCTGCAACCTCACTTCTCACAGTGAGGGAACCGCCAGAAGGCCCTTGGAGCAGGACCTCAGTGTCTGGGCTGAATGATGGAGGTGGAATACTGAGTATACAATTCAGGTATACTGGGCTGAGGCCATTTAGGGCTTTAAAGGTCAGCACCAACACTTTGAATTGTGCTCGGAAATGTACTGGGAGCCAATGTTGGTCATTCAGGACCAGTGTTATATGGTCTCTGCAGCCACTCCCAGTCACCAGTCTGGCTGCCGCATTCTGGATTAGTTGTAGTTTCCGGGTCACCTTCAAAGGTAGCCCCATATAGAGTGCATTGCAGTAGTCCAAGCGGGAGATAACCAGAGCACGCACCACTCTGGCGAGGCAGTCCACAGGCAGGTAGGGTCTCAGCCTGCGTACCAGATGGAGCTGCCCTGGACACAGAATTGACCTGCACCTCCATGGACAGCTGTGAGTCCAAAATGACTCCCAGACTGCGCAGCTGGTCCTTCAGGGACACAGTTACCCCATTCAGGACCAGGAAGTCCTCCACACCTGCCTACCCCCTGTCCCCCCAAAACAGTACTTGTGTCTTGTCAGGATTCAACCTCTTGAGCCCTGCCTTGAGATACTGGAGACTGAACCTGCAACTTTTTCACATGCGAAGCTTGTGCTCTAGCCCTGAGCTACCCCTGCCTTCTCTGTTTTAATTTAGGCTGCAATCTTATAAACATTTCGGGTACAGTCCGAACTCCAGGTGTTGCCTGTTGGGGCTTAATGGAGCAGCAGGGACACCTTCCAATCCACAGCCCTGCCATGCATGCCAGTCCAATATCCCCAGCCCTGCCATGCCAACCCGGGCAGAAGAAGGGACAGGCAAATCACTGTGCCAGCCTGGATATGATGCAGCGATTGAGACTGGATGAGGAACTCTGCTATTACATGGTGACTGTGTGGTTGGCTTAGGAGTCAACAGATCCTCAGCCATCTAAGCCCTTCCCTGCCCCCAGAATGCCACATTTTGGTGTGTTCTTCTGACTGTTATCAGTGGGTGTTCCTGCGATACAGTTCTGCCCAAGTATTTGGTGGGCAGAATGGGCAGCTCTGCAGAAGTGAAGTGGCACTGGTGGTGTCATTCTATTGGTAGACACTGGCAGGGCTGGGTAGAAGTGCACTTTCTCCCAATTCATCCCCCCCACCCCCCAAAAAGGGGATTTGGATTCCTTGGGACTACCTCTGAATAGACATACAGTGGTACCTCAGGTTAAGTACTTAATTCGTTCCGGAGGTCCGTTCTTAACCTGAAACTGTTCTTAACCTGAAGCACCACTTTAGCTAATGGGGTCTCCTGCTGCCGCCGCGCCGCCGGAGCACAATTTCTGTTCTCATCCTGAAGCAAAGTTCTTAACCTGAAGCACTATTTCTGGGTTAGCGGAGTCTGTAACCTGAAGCATATGTAACCTGAAGCATATGTAACCCGAGGTACCACTGTATATATGATGCTGTTAGGGACTTGCAGTAACTTAAGGACTTTTGGAATGCCTTATTCCCAGTTTCTAAAGCCAACTATCACTTTCAAAGAATTAAATTTTCATGCACTCTTTTTTTTTGGGGGGGGGGAGTTTGCAAGAACAAAAGGTGAACTAACTGTATTAAGAGTTGTGAACTTAAAGTGATAAATCAGCTCAACAAATCTGATCAATAAAAACCAAACATAAAATCTAACAAAGTTACAGCAAAGAGAGAGGAGATGACTTTTTTTAAAAAGACTAATACAATTTACCTAGGACAAAGAAAAGATGCAAGGCAGCATTCATGATATAAAAATAAGGCATGGTTTTCCTTTGCTCTGATATTGAAAATATAATTTCAGAAACTCAAAGAATAATGTGGGCAATTTGGTAGGAAAGATCAAAAGCAGCCGAGATTTGCTGCCGGAGGAATTGGGTATCAAAATTCCTATGTGGTTTTATATACTCTGTTTTCAAGAGGCACGGAACTAAACATGAATAGCCATTACTAAAAGTGATGTATAAATGCAATCCCTCAAATTAAAGAAAATAAAAGAAGAACCCATGAAATACTGGAAACAAAATTGGAAACATTTGCTACAACCTATAGTCGTTCAGCACTGTGATGAGCCAATGGACTATAGAGGAGGGTGAAGAATGTGAAGAATAGCCAGATCCATCCAATTGTTGAATGATAGTGTCCATTAGCCTTGAAAGTTGACCATAGAAGTTGGGGCTGCTTGGAGTACAACAGCCAGAAGTCATTTGACCAGCCATCCTGAATTTAGGTAAGATTAAAATAATTATATCCATTCATGAGATTTATAAAAGTTTAACTTCTCAAAAAATAACTGCCCATATTAATCTTATATGTTTTTGACACTTACAATTCATATACTGCATGAATAGGTCCATTACTGGGGATGCAGGCGGCACTTTGGTCTAAACCACTGAGACTCTTGGGCTTGCTGATCGGAAGGTCAGCGGTTCATATCCCCGCGACGGAGTGAGCTCCCGTTGCTCTGTCCCAGCTCCTGCCAACCTAGCAGTTTGAAAGCACACCAGTGCAAGTAGATAAATAGGTACTGCTGTGGTGGGAAGGTAAATGACATTTCCGTGCGCTCTGGTTTCCGTCACTGTGTCCCGTTGCGCCAGAAGCGGTTTAGTCATCCTGGCATGACCCGGAAAGCTGTCTGCGGACAAACGCCGACTCCTTCGGCCTGACAGCGAGATGAGCGCCGCAACCCCATAGTCACCTTTGACTGGACATAACCATCCAGGGGTCCTTTACCTTTATCAAATGGGCCTCATACATCCAAATTATGTTAGCCTGCTCAGGATTGGTTATAGTCATGCTTTGAGGGTAACCTCACCACCTCATTATGCAGGTACTTGCTAACAGTAGCCCAGCAGCAAAATAATTTTACTTTGGAGCAGAGCTGAGTACAAAGGAATTCCCCAAATTCTGCTTGCCAGCAAGTGTCACCCACCTGCTCAAGCTGCTATCTGCCGCAGGAAGAATGCTGCGCTTGTCTCCACTAGTAGATTTGTCTTCCAGAAAGCTATGAGATTGCACCATTGGGCTTGACGCATCATGGCCGTACTCCTTATTGCGGCATCCTGCAGCTGCTAAGAAAGAAAGAAAATGGATACACGAACTCAAATCATTCATGTGGGGTCTGTAGACAATTTACAGAGTAAGGGGACTTTGAACAAATGGGCAATATCCAGTGCTGCAGCTCTGTTGCCACAGTGAACTTCCATGTGCACAATGGGGCTTCCTCTCCTGTCCTCTCCAGCCCACCTCCCTGAAGAGCCATCAAAAATAAGCTGTGGAGGGCAGAGGCGTAGGAAGGTCAGGTGGTACCCGGTGTGGAAAATTTCTTGTCACCCCTCCACACATTGATTTTGATATTTTTTTTTGCCTGCAAAAATGGTCAGTTAATATCTTGACCCTGCTCCACTGAATTGAAATTTCAGCCTTCACGACATAGGAAAACAGCCAAGTAAACAGCAATTTTTGTGTAGGACGGTCAAGGTATTAACTGATAGGCATGAAATTTCATATACAGTGGACGCTGGGGTTGCGAACGTGATCTGTGTGGGATAAACGTTCGCAACCCGTAACGTTCGCAACCTGCAGCTGCGCGTCTGCGCACGCGTGGGTTGTGATTTGGCACTTCTGCGCATGTGTGACCACCAAAACCCGGAAGTAACCCATTCTGGTACTTCCGGGTTTTGGCAGTCTGTAACCTGAAAAAACCCAACCTGAAGTGTCTGTAACCCGAGGTATGACTGTATAGCTATATAATCCCTAGTGTAGTAAGAGAAGACCTTTGGAGCAGGCATTTTTTTAAAAAAGGTTTTTTATGAACCGTCCTAGTAGCAATACTAGGATTATACTAGGATTATACTAGGATTATACCTAGTAATACCTAGCAATAATTGTTTCTCAATAATTTGTCACCCTCCCTCATTATGGCACAGGGGGCAGACCGGCCCCACCCCACCCCCTTCCTACGCCCCTGCTGCAGGGTTGGGGGAACTCTCCAGAGCAGATTAGGGAGCACACAGGGGGATGAGAGATAGTGGAAGTTACAGGGTGACAGTAGATCCCTGCCAGTGTAGCACTGGATACAACCCAATGACTTCTCAACTCACAAGTTTTTCACCAAGTCACAAAGCCACTTCCGACCTCAGGAGGAAGTGGTGTTGTGGGCTTCACGCCCCCAACACTCGCGTGGAGGCTGGCTCCCAGCCCCACGTGAACAGGGGAATCCACTGCCGCATCATCCCCCTGGGCCAGCCAATCGGCTGGCTCAGGGGGTGTGGCTTGCCGCATTTAAGACAAGTGCGGCAGAGGCCCTTCCTCTTTGCCACCGATCAGCTGGGGAATTTCATTTGCATTTGGTTTGTTTACTCTGCTTGCGTTGGTTTGTCTGCCTTGTTTTGTCTCGGTATTGTTATGTAGATGAACGGGGGGGGGGAGCACCATCATCTCCCCCGGTTAGTGAAGGGTAGTCCGGTAAAGGATTCTGGGGGGTGGTGGTGGTCACGTCTGAAGACTATGGAGGCCAGGGCCCAAGGCATGCCCCCGAGCGGTGACGCCGGGGGAGTGCCTAGTTGATGTGCACCAGCAGGGCTCCCCCTGCTGGTGTTAACCCTTCCCAGCCTTCAGGCAGACAGGCTGAAGCCGGATAGTCAATTAGGACCAATGCCTAAAGCCAATACCACTCATCACCTGTAACCAATAAAGTTGTGGCCAATTTTAGCCCATTAACCTAAATAATGGTGTCTCGTATCTTTATTTCCACTGGTGGGAGGCAGGAACTCACCACGCAACCCTTCATTCAGAAACCTGTAACATGTTCACTGCTCTGATGTTCACCATTTCGCTGCTGGTTTGTTTGAGTGAGGAAAGAATCTGAAGCCCATGTGAAGGACAGAAGGTAAATCTTTGAAAGTTAATTTCTTGGAACATTGTTGATTTTGAAGCTTCCACTCCATCCATGTTGGAGATAAATTAATTTTCTCCCCACTGAGAGCTACAGATTACAGTTATCAGGCTTTGTCAGGCTTAGGGTAAAAATTGGCAGATAAAGGGAAACGACTGCCTGTAATTCAAATCACAATGATTTGAGGGGATAAGTATTTGGAAAGTTTGGCTTCTAGACTGCTGAGAAGTTTAGGAAGACATCCAGACAATGATGGATTGAAGCAACAATGCTCCTAAACTAAAAATGCTGGAAATGGCAGTGTTGGGAAATAGAGGGGATGGACAGGAAAATAAAGAGTCTCCAATTCATTAATCTGACACCAGTAGATGTTGCTAATGGTAGTGAGACAGGAAAACCAAAATCTATATTTCTGAGAAGTGCTCTGCAGGAACTGAAGAATGGATGTTTTAAGATCACTTTCATTGTATCAAAAATGCATTAGCAGGAAGAAAGAGGGCTTGGCTCAAACGCATTTTTTAAACTAACTCCAACCATGTTTTTTCCTAATGTGAAACATATATCAGATTTAGTATACCCATTCTAAAATTTGAAACACTGTTCCATAGATGTATGTGCGCTCGCTCTCTCTCTCTCTCTCTCTCTCTCTCTTTCTTTCTTTCTTGTTGGGGAGCAAGACTCTTAAGATGGACTCTGAACTGCAGAACGTTACAATGAAATTATATCTTTGGATTACAGTAGATTGGCCACCTTCTATAGCCTTCTTCAGCCACCCAACAAGAATGCTTGATGGTTCAAACTAGGGAGAGTGGCACACATACTGATTCCACCTCCATTGTCCCTACACATTGAGTAGGAAGGCCTGAAGAGGGGTTTATTTTACTATTTACTTTAACAAAATATTTAGTCCCACCTTTTTGCAGGAAAAATATATTGTCCCTACAATAAAGGGGTCCCTGATGATGTGGGACTCTATAGATTAAAAATGGCACCTTTAATTGTTCACAAAAATGTGGTGGAAGCTAACATGGACCTTTCAGTCCAGGTGAAATAATGTTCACTATGGTGGGTCCCTGATAAAAGTTGCCATATTCCAAGCCATCAGAAACTTTGAAATAGCTTTCAAAGCCTGCCTGTGTATATTTAGAGAAATTTGTGATAAAATGCTGACAATTTTTCACAAAGTTTTTTGTGAAAACTAAATTTAAGATCTGAAAAATATGAAAGAAGAAAACTGAAATTGACACATTTGTCCACCCATATTCTAGAACGTGAAAGTACAGACTACATCTTTGGCTTGCAATTTGTTGATCATTCTAAACAAAAAGAGGGATTTTATTTTATTTTATTTTAAAAAAGGTTGCCTATCCCTGGAAATACAAAAAAAAAAAAAAAAAACATTTCACCATGGCTCTGGAGCTGAACTGCAGAAGGTACTGCTCAGTTTGCAAATCATGTCTGCAGTTTTGAATCATCTGAGGAATCCTTTAAATTCAGCTCAGCAAGGTAAGGAATTCATTTCATCATTCCTAGAATTGTTTCCTGAAGCTGAGTGCGAAGTGACAGCCTATGCCTCTTATCCCATAAAACAGATTTAAGTTCACCCACTTCATTTGGCAATTCATTCAGTTAGTGCTGATAATCATTCATTTACGAAGCTTTCTAGTTTGGGGCTAAATTCAGCAGGTCTTAGCTCCACTGTCAATATTTAACTTAGCTCTACAAACAACTTCTTAAAAAAAGAACTTGCAAGAATATCAGGAACATGCACACATATATTCTTTGCATATAGTCATGACTTACATATCAACCTGCTCTGAAGATGTGGATCTTTGGGGAAATCACTGTAAACTCATTGATGCTATTTTCCAGTTCTTCTAAATTATCTCAGCGGGCAATTAAAAATACAAACCAATTACCCTCTCCAAACCACCTTTCTAATTAATCAATCTTTTCCAGCTTCATCAACAATGAGGCCAAGGAAACCTAGTAATTATATTTAAATATCTCAACAATTGATTTAGAAAAGATATTGTTGCCTGCCTTTTGCACTTACAGGGTAAAGAGGTTAATCGTTTTATGCAGAGAAACCCACGTTTAAGATACAAAAAATAATAGCAGGAGACATTATTGTGCAGCGAGGTTGCAAGGGCTGTATGACTGCTAAAATTGTATAACCCTTGTAAAATCTATTGTTTTGTCCATCTGTTTCTGCACACATGCACACACACATCCTTCATTAGCAGAAGCCATAATTTGGAATATGTCATAAGTTTGCTATAAGAGAAGAACATTTTTGTTCAATTAAGTTGAAGCAGATCGAGGATCCACTTCCAGTCCATGATCTTGTTACTAACAGTGATGAACAAGGTGTCCCTGAAGCCTCACAGACAGACAGGTCATTGAAGTGTTGTTTGTTCTCATCATCTTGTATTTAGAGGTCTCTGCGCAGGGAGTTTTATTAACTTAAATGCAGAATTCATCATGCGAAAGGCTGGACTGGATGAATCCCAAACCGGAATTAAGATTGCCAGAAGAAATATCAACAACCTCAGATATGCAGATGACACAACCTTGATGGCAGAAAGTGAGGAGGAATTAAAGAACCTTTTAATGAGGGTGAAAGAGGAGAGTGCAAAATATGGTCTGAAGCTCAACATCAAAAAGACTAAGATCATGGCCACTGGGCCCATCACCTCCAGGCAAACAGAAGGGGGGGGGGAATGGAAGCAGTGAGAGATTTTACTTTCTTGGGTTCCATGATCACTGCAGATGGTGACAGCAGTCACGAAATAAAAAGACGCCTGCTTCTTGGGAGAAAAGTGATGACAAACCTAGACAGCATCTTAAAAAGCAGAGACATCACCTTGCCGACAAAGGTCTATACGTATTGTTAAAGCTATGTTTTTCCCAGTAGTGATGTATGGAAGTGAGAGCTGGACCATAAAGAAGGCTGATCGCCGAAGAATTGATGCTTTTGAATTCTGGTGCTGGAGAAGACTCTTGAGAGTCCCATGGACTGCAAGAAGATCAAACCTATCCATTCTGAAGGAAATCAGCCCTGAGTGCTCACTGGAAGGACAGATTGTGAAGCTGAGGCTCCAATACTTTGGCCACCTCATGAGAAGAGAAGACTCCCTGGAAAAGACCTGCTGTTTAGGGCTTTAAAGGTCAGCACCAACACTTTGTTTTCCACCCATCCTCACAACAATTTGTCAGCATTCCATTCCAACTGAGTATGGTCTGTTGTCATTGACATGTTTTCGTTTTCCACCTCTATTCTGGGTTTCCTGTCCTTATTTTCCTTGGGGGGGGGGGAATACACTTGGACTGAATCCTAGCTATATTAAAACATTTGTCTCAACAATGACTTTTTTCGTTTGGATCCTAGTCCCATGGGGACATGCATTCTAATCTAAGTGGGGAATTGAAGAGATAAGCATCCTCTTCCCATTCACGGACTTTACAGTCAGAACAGGTCTTCCTTGTCCCCGTAAATAATTAAAGAAAAAGAGGGCATGTCGCTGCCTGCCTGCTACGTATTTAAGCACACGTCTATTTTTACAATTGCACATCTGTTTTTTTGCAACTGCTATTTCCAGTTTTGAAACATGCACGTTGACATTAATTGCCTGCGCACAATTCTCATCATGACTAATTTGACCCCCACTTTCAAAGCTGGCCTGCCATGTGGCAAAAGTCCCGATTCCACGGGATCAATCTAGGCATGACGTTAATTGCATGAAGGCTATAAGTTTGCATGTTTTAGGAAATATAGACAGGGACCGGCTGGCATTTGAGAAGCTGAAGTGCACCTTTCCAACTGAATTAGCCGTACGGTTCTTTGGATCCTGGCTTGAGTCTTTAATAGTGAAATAAAAGCTGTATGCTCCCATTAGGCTGGAAGTTAAAAAAATAAAATAACAGTTGCTAATTTGGTAAATGAAACTGTTGCTGGAGAATGTTTTGTTTCCTAATTACAAGAGGCGGGTCTTCTGTGGGTCATTTTCAAGTTACGTCAAGTTCCTTTCTTTTTATGTGGCATTCCCCCCCCCCAAGACGCTGTAATACATAAGAAGCATTAACTAGCACTTTCAACATCAGATTTTGCTTGTAACCAAGTACTTAAACAAATTAATGAGCTGAAGCTACAATGAATGATTATGTCATTTAGAATATGGTGTACATTAATGCATTTGACAAAGGCAAAGAAGGAAGATCATTAAACTGGGTTTTTACGGCCCCTGAGGGTGAACAGCACTGGATCTAATCGAGATGAAGAAGCACAAGTGGCCAGACAAAAACTGATTAAATTTGACTTAACAATAGGGAAAAACTTGAGAGTCAGGATTAGCACTATATCTAGATATGGTTGATTTATTTAAAATGAATATTTTGGGGTCACCGAGAGGATAACATATGGGCTGGCCTGCAAATGCTTGAGTGTTTCTTAAGCATTTGGATAAGACAAATTCCAAATACTTGTCTATTCAGTTTGCAATTGCATATTCTTTGCAATACTTATTTGATTGTCTTGTGTCTGATGGTCAGTGTTCTCCCTAAAATGAGAGCATGGGTTGCGGTGTGGGCCGCCAGGCCAGCCCTCTGTTGCCAGGCAGGTTAGTGGCTATTGCCTGGGCAACGACTGGCTGACCGGGTTGCTGGGGCAAATTGCATGTAGCAAATTGGTGGGTGGGACCATAGTTTTTAAATATTGGGGCACTCTGCCTTTTGGTTTCTCTTTCGCAGAGTGCATCGGATCACCCACCGACCCGCCCTATGTTCCGGTTGACCCTGCTCTGCCTGTCATGGGGTCGTCTGCCTTGGGGCAGGAACCTAGTAGGAATTTTGCCATTTGGCTGATTGGCTGGTGCCACTTGGTTTTTGCCTACTACTTAGCAAATCGTCACAACTTGTAAGGTTGCGGTTAGGCATTGTTATAAAAACTGGTGGTGGAGGGGTCAGGATAGGCTGTGCCTGCCCCTCCAATGGTGCTGGAAGGGAATTCCATTAAAGGAATCCTGGGGCTTGCCACGATTTTGTCCAATCCCTGAAATGGGGCCAGGGCTGGCAAGCCTTGGGGAGCTGGTTGGGTGAGCGGTGAGGGACTGACGCTCAGCTCAACTGATCCCCAACATTGTTTTCCCTTCACTGGCTTCCGATGGAGTTCGGAATGTCAGTTCTGTCCTAGGCGGGGGGACAGATAGTCATAACCAATGTCTAGGCAACCACTCACAGATTTTGTATTTTAATAATGTTGTGGCCAAAATAGTGCCCAAAAACCTTAAACTTAAATTACGTGTGATGTGTGAATTATTTTACGGCCTACCTACGGTGGCTTACCTACACACGCAACCCTTTCACAGGTGTACACATGAAGGGGGTTCACGTGATTATAGAAGAGGCCAGGCCATTTCCGTGGCTCCGCCTCCAACAGACATGGCTTCCTCCATCCTATCCCTAACATCCATGCATTAGGTGTGGATGTTTGAGCAGGGGAAGTCTACGTGCATAGGCTTCCACCGGAGCTGGAGTCCTGAATGATTAGTGTTCCAGATCCCAAGCTAGTCTATATGCCTCCAGTTTCTCTGATGTCCGTTTATAATGAATAAGATTTAAATGCGCCTAAGGTTACCTTCAGGCAACCAGTTCCTTGAACATGCCAAGCCATTTTTATCTCACACTTTCCAGTCCACTTTCCCCATCACTTTCCTTACTGCAAAAGAGACGGTCATTTTAGAAGTGGATTTGTTGTGCCAAATACAATTCAAGTGCACACTTGAATTTGTGGGGATGCAACTCAATCCAATCCACAAAACAGCAACTGTCAGGAAGCAACTGACCAGGTCATCTCTCACTTCTAGGTACAGTGGTACCTCGGGTTACAGACGCTTCAGGTTACAGACTCTGCTAACCCAGAAATCGTACCTCGGGTTAAGAACTTTGCTTTAGGATGAGAAGAGAAATCGCGCAGCGGCGGCAGGGCGGCAGTGGGAGGCCCCATTAGCTAAAGTGGTGCTTTAGGTTAAGAACAGTTTCAGGTTAAGAACGGACTTCCAGAACGAATTATGTTCTTAACCCGAGGTACCACTGTACAGTGGTACCTCGGTTTTCGAACGTCTCCATTGATGAACATTTCAGTTTTCGAATGCCATAAACCTGGAAATAAATGCTTCAGTTTTCGAACACACCTCGGAAGTCGAACATGCCACACAGCTTCCGCTGTGTGCAAGATTGTGAGGCCTAGCTGTTGGCTATTGAGTTTTCAGTTTTTGAATGTTTCAGAACTCGAACGGGCTTCCAGAATGGATTACATTTGAAAACTGAGGTACCACTGTATATTGGTAATCTGAATTCTCATTCCACATCAGTTTCACATGTGTTCAACCATGAGTCAGTTCCATTCCATTTTTTTTATTTTTCCCCCAAAAGGAAGGCATGGGGAGGGGACCACATGCCAATTTTTTGTTTTGTGCACTTTTCATACGATACCCATTTTGTGTATATTTCCTCCCTAAAATACACATTTTATGCATTCCCCCCATAAAAGAAGCATTTTTGTATGCTTTTAAAAAATTGAAAAGTACACATCCAATTGTTAACCAAATTCTGATCCATGTATTTAGTCCAGAAAGTGCAAATCATGGAGGTTTAAAACAGAATTTCTCTAAATGCATTGTGCAGTCCCTGTTCAATGCTCTTAGAAGTTGATGTAAGTAGTACTGCAGTGTCTCCCTAAAGGGATTTTACGACAGGCTGACCGTTCATGGGAGATCCCTCTACCACCTTACAATGAGTTTCCAAAGATCGCTGCTTAGATTCTAATCTCCCATCTTCCTCCTGGTTATGTTTCATGCATTTATGTGTGTGAAGAACGTGGACATATTATACACCAAGAGATCAACCATGGAGGTAGCAGAACCAGGCTGCACAAGGTGCAAGGTGACATTTGAACTGGGCAAAGGAAGAAACTGTAGTATCATTTATCTTGCCACGGAAAGGCCTATTTGCAGTAGACTTGCTGGGCAGTTTTAATGTTTAAAATCCATTTAGATATGATTGCTGTTTAAAACGGTATTTAAATGTGTAACATAATAAATAAAATATATGATTCAATTATTTATTTAGGAAATTGCAGCTAATTTATACAATGCCCTTCCTCTTACCCTTGCTCTTCTTAATTTGGAAGTTTTCTCTGGTAAGAAGTGCCAGATTTTCTTTATACCTTAACTGTATCAATGCACAGGGGAAATCTCTTTGAAAAAGGAAATACATACTAAAGCAAAAATAAAAACAAACCAATAACTTTCCTCCCCACCCACACACAAACTCATTGGAAGGCCATAGACTGTTAATCAGCCCAAAGCCTAGAATCATAGAGTTGGAAGAGACCACAAGGGCCATCGAGTCCAACCCCCTGCGAAGCAGGAAACACCATCAGAGCACTCCTGACATATGGTTGTCAAGCCTCTGCTTAAAGACCTCCAAAGTAGGAGACTCCACCACACTCCTGGGCAGCAAATTCCACTGTCAAACAGCTCTTACTGTCAGGAAGTTCTTCCTAATGTTTAGGTGGAATCTTCTTTCATGTAGTTTGGATCCATTGCTCCGTGTCCGCTTCTCTGGAGCAGCAGAAAACAACCTTTCTCCCTCCTCTATGTGACATCCTTTTATATATTTGAACATGGCTATCATATCACCCCTTAACCTCCTCTTCTCCAGGCTAAACATGCCCAGCTCCCTTAGCCGTTCCTCATAAAGCCGTTCCTCATAAAGCCTGGTTAGAGAGGAACGTTTTCGCCTGGCACCTAAATATATGTAACAAAGGTGCCAATGAACCTCCCTGGGGAGAGCATTCCACAGATGGAGAGCCACTGCAGAAAAGGCCCCGTTCTCGTGTTGCCACCCTCAGGACCTCTCGTGGAGGAGATACACAAAGAATCATAGAATCATAGAGTTGGAATAGACCACAAGGGCCATCTGTCAAGGTCGTTTTGAAGTGTGATCCTGTCCTCTGGGGTGTTAGCCACCCCTCCCAGTTTGGTGTCATCTGCAAATTTGATCAGGATGCCCTTGAGTCCATCATCCAAGTCATTGATAAAGATGTTGAATAAGACCGCGCCCAAGACAGAACCCTGTGGCACCCCACTAGTCACTCTTCTCCAGGATGAAGAGGAACCACAAAGAAGGACCTCAGAGGATGATTTCAGGGTCCAGGTAGGTCCATATGGAGAGACAGTCCTTGAGGCATTGCAAACCTGAACCGCTTAAGGCTTTGTAGTATTACGTCTTGCACTTCAGTGCCATGTAAAAAACTCCCAATTCTTTCCAAAATGATTTTCATTGTATTCTTATGTCGGAAGCCAGCAATGTCCAACCCGTTGACCATGATTGACAGGTAGATCGCCAAGGTGCTCCCAGTCGATCACAGGAGTAATGAAAGTGATCGCCCGGTTTGTCCTGAGCAATTGCAAAGCACCCTGTTTTTGAAAGGCTGTACTCCCAGTGCCGGCGACATAGTATTTGACTGTGGCAGGGCAGCAGACTGTTGTGCGAACGATTTTATGCAATCCATCCCCAAAATAGTTGAACAGCTCTCCCCCTAAAAAAAGCTAAACAACTATGGGCAATGACAATGGGTTGTTATTAAACACAATGCCAGTGTTATTAAACTGGGAGTAGATTGCAGTCTCTAGAGCAGGCATAGGCAAACTCGGCCCTCCATATGTTTTGAGACTACAATTCCCATCATCCCTGACCACTGGTCCTGTTAGCTAGGGATGATGGGAGTTGTAGTCCAAAACATCTGGAGGGTTGAGTTTGCCTATGTCTACTCTAAAGAGTTGGACGTGCCTGCCGTAAGCCACTAGTCTTCAAAAGACAACTATGTAACATAACTGTACATACCAATTTTTTCATTGAGAAAATTGCATCCAGGGATGCCAAGTTGAATAATACATTGGGGGGGGGGGTCAGGTAAGTCCTGCCCCACATAACTGATCACATGACATGGTGCACAAACACCATTTGGATGGCAATGCCCATCACCTTGGGGGCAGGTGTCAGAATGCCGTCAGCGGCTCCCGGCTGGTTGCCCAGGAAAGTATAAAGACAAGGGAAAGTTTCTTACGGTCCTTTTTTATTTCAGTCTTTACAGAAAGAGGCCATAGAACCCAGCCTCTTGGATAATGGTGTTGTCCCGAGTGAATCTCCACCCCTGTCTCTCCCACTTCCTCATTTGTCATCCTCATCATCTCCTCTACGTGTGCTGCTACGTGACCTCTGTCTTCAAGCTCTTTGCTCTCCTACTTTTAAGGCTCGCCAGGTTCTGGGAAATGGATGTTATGGAATGCTTTCTAATGACTGTGTGTCAGCCAGGTGTTGTTCTGGCTTTCCCATGATTTCCCAATTTCCCCCACATCTGCCTCTGGGCTGTGACCTCCCACAAACCCCTGTTGTAAATCTATACAGTGGTACCTCGGGTTAAGAACTTAATTCGTTCTGGAGGTCTGTTCTTAACCTGAAACTGTTCTTAACCTGAAGCACCACTTTAGCTAATGGGGCCTCCTGCTGCCGCGGCGCTGCCACCATGCAATTTCTGTTCTCATCCTGAAGCAAAGTTCTTAACCCAAGGTACTATTTCTGGGTTAGCGGAGTTTGTAACCTGAAGCGTCTGTAACCTGAAGTGTCTGTAACCCGAGGTACCACTGTACTGTCCTCCTCTTCCTCCTCCCTGGAACGATCAGGACTGGGGAGACGGTTTCCACCATTCCTCTTCTGCCCAGTCCCTGACAGCAGGGGGAGACCCAGGGGTGAAACTAAGCTTTATTTCACCCAGGTCAAAGACCCAGTTTGGACCCTCCCCATGAACTTTTGTGTACACACAGAAAGAGAGGCTCGGCGACTCCATGAAGCCCCTCTGGAGACTTCACCCGGGGCAAAAAAACCTGGCAATCACCTCCGTAGCTACAACATTGGCCCAGCCCCCTCAAATACAGTGGTACCTCAGGTTAAGAACTTAATTCATTCTTGAGGTCCATTCTTAACCTGAAACTGTTCTTAACCTGAGGTACCACTTTAGCTAATGGGGCCTCCCCTTCCCACTGAGCGATTTCTCTTCTTATCCTGAAGTAAAGTTCTTAACCCGAGGTACTATTTCTGGGTTAGCAGAGTCTGTAACCTGAAGTGTCTGTAACCTGTCAAACCACTGTATTGCCGAAGACCCCTCAGCCTCTAGGAGTTAGCTCCTGTTGACACCTGACATGACTTCTGGTATTTAGAATATATTACTCAGGCTGTTGGTCTCATTCTCTCTTTTACTTCAGGCGATATTTATTTTGGCACTGTTCTTTTTTAAGAACATGTTTTTATTTCTTTTACAGATAGAAAATCAACTGTAATGATATAATCAACAAACAGAAGAAAATAAACATTTGGCTTGAGACTAATGTCCGAAAATATGTTCCTCATCACTCTCTAGTGGGTGGACAGAAGTTCAATTTTGGCAGGCCTTGAAGATTATCACACAAAAACTGTTGTTACTGGGGGTTTTTAAGGGGGTTTTTTAGTTGCTTGTTAACTGAATGTTTCCATGTGACATACAACACATTCAAAACATGAATACAAATACATTATGCCACAAGAAGAAAACAGAACAAACCCCATAACATCCAAAAGAAACTTCATAAGGAAAGGCAGCTTTCCAGAATTTAAGATGGAGGTCAGTATTGAAAGATGTTTGGGTTGCACATATAATACATAGCTCTAAAGTGATAGGAATATTTTAGATACTAGATCAGAGATAGCCAACATGGTGCTTCGAAATATTGTTGGAGAGTAATCCCACCATCGTTCCTGACCATTGGCCATGCTGGTTGCGTGGCGAGTTCCTGCCTCCCCCCAAAGAAATAAAGACACAAGACACAAGAATTCAGGTTAATGGGTCAAATTAGGCCACAACTTTATTGATTACAGGAATTGAGTGGTATTGGCCTTAGGCATTGGTCCTAACTACTAACTGGCTTAAAAACCGGAAGGGTTAATAACCAGTGGGAGGAGTCCTGCTGAGGCACATCAACTAGGACCTCCCCCCGGTGTTACCGCATGGGGGCGTGCCGTGAGCCCACACCTCCTTAGGCTTAGGACAGGGCCATGCCCCCCGGAATCCTTTACCGGACTACCCTTTTTGGGGGAATGTGATGGCGCTCCTTCCCCCTTCATTTGCATAACAATAGAACTGTACCCCCACCAATGCCTAACCACCAATACCGAAGAGTTGTGACGGTTTGCTACGAGGTAGGCGAAAACCAAATAGCTGGTGCCAATCTGCCATTTGGAAAAATTCCTACGAGGCCCCTTGATGGCGACCAACCATAGTTCATAGCAACGTTGGGGAACCTACTTAACGGGTGGGAGGGGAGGGAAAGCCGTGTCAGCTGTAGTGAAGAAAAGAGGAGGGGCCTCGGCTGCAGCCGGGTTAAATAGCTGAGGCCCCGCCTGTCAGCATCGCCCTAGAGCCAGTGCGCCAACTGGACTCATGTACCTCAACCCCGACTGGGCTGGGCGAGCTGGGTAGCACCGCCAGAGACCTCCTTCCCGCAGGAAACGGTCACAGTGCTGTGGACTCACAGCTTAGAGCTGAGAGCACCGGATTCACTGTCTCAATAATTCAGTCGTTGCGCAGCAGAGTTTTGCAGAGTCTTGCAGAGTATAAACCACTCGGAGAGCAGCTCTGTAAAATATCTTCCTTTTATTCTATAACTACAACTATGGTACAAAACTATATACAGAGCTAATTATTCTGAGCATAAAGCAATGCTACACTGAGAGTCTGCAGCTGCTCTTAGCAGCAATCTAATCTCTAGGATCTCAAACACTCTCACTCTCTCCGATACACTGACTGACTGACTCTCTCTCACACACACAGATATGTTGCTGGGCAGAATAAGTTAATAGGCAGGACACGCCTCCTCTTCTCTGTGGAGAGTCAGCAGAGATCATCAGGAGATGGTCAGGAGATTCTTGGGTATGGGAGGGGTGAAATCTCCTCACCGCCCCCCGAGAGCCAGCCGATTGGCTGGCCCGGGGTGTGAGGTGGATGGGGAATCCCTTTGTTATCGCAGGGGCTGGAGGGGCATGAAGCCCACAACCCCACCTCCTTGCCAGCGCGGAAGTGGCTTTGGTGGAAATGGAAATTATCGTCCAACGACATTTTGATAGCGCTGCATTGGCTACCTCTGGTCTAAACTCAAGTCTTTCATACAAGAACAGCTTTCAGTACAGTGGTACTTTGGGCTACATACGCTTCAAGTTACATACGCTTCAGGTTGCAGACTCCACTAACCCAGAAATAGTGCTTCAGGTTAAGAACTTTGCTTCAGGATGAGAACAGAAATCGTGTTCCAGCACACGGCAGCAGCAGGAGGCCCCATTAGCTAAAGTGGTGCTTCAGGTTAAGAACAGTTTCAGGTTAAGAACGGACCTCCGGAACAAATTAAGTACTTAACCCGAGGTACCACTGTATTTTCTTCCGAAAACCTTGAGTATACTTACTAATGGGTTGTTTTCAATCAAGTCCTACTCAGAGTAGACCTATTGAAATTAATGTCCCTAAGTTAGTCATGCCTCTATTTTCAATGGGTCTACTCTGCATAGGACTAGCATTGGATACAACACATCTCATTTTCCTTTACCAGGCTACCAACAGGAATGGGAAGAAATTCTAGCCATTTATAGTACTGTACAAAGTTCCTGAAGGACGCCTATTCCCCCATCAACCAGTCTATGCATGTAGTGAGGTATGTGTAGAGAGGGAAGGAAGCCTTTTCAGTGTAGGCAAAATGCTTCTGGAAATCCTTCCTCTGGGAGGCTTCCCTGATGTGACATCTGTTTTGCTATCTTTTGGGCACCAGGCGAACACTTAAAAATAATAAAAATTCTCCCTGGCTCCTTTATTTTTAAATCCTATTTTTGAGTGCCTTCTGCCAGCAGGCAGAAACCTCTTTATTTAAACAGGCATTGGGCCAACTCTGCAGATTTGTTTTTCTCTGTTGCTCTGCGTTTTAATCTGTATTTTAAAGTTGTGTTTTCAGCTGGCTGCCATTGTTCATATTAAGTCATTTTTTAGACGATGGTCTTATTTGCGTAGACATTTCTGTTCTGGGTTTTATTGTCATAGCCACCTTGGGCATCTTTACAGGATGGTGTGACATACCTGCAACAAATAGGTAATAAATAAACTTCTTTTAATTGCTGTTTTCAATTACTGGGTTGTTGTTGTTGCTTTAATTGTGATGTTGAATTGTACTGGTTATTTATTTGTTTATTAATTTTTTTTAAAAAAGGTGTTTGTAACCTGCATTGAAATCCCAATTTGTTGAAGGCTGCTGTAGAAATGTTCTAAGTACATGCATGCATTAAATAAATAAATGAAATGGTAACGGCATCCTTAATGTCTGTGGGTGTTCCTCATACAAACAAGAACTGATCGCATGTCCTATCAGAAGAATACAGGACTGTACACATTGCAGGCAGGCCATGTGCTCTCCCTGTGTACAGCAGGGGGCGTGGCAATGCCTCCCACATCACAGGGAGTCCTGGCCGCATCACACCCCTTGCCGACCAATCCGGTCGGCCTGGGGGCGTGGCTTGTGCAATTTAAACAGCCACGCAGCTTGGGGTTCTCCCTTCTGGTTTCCTGCTCCATCAGATCTCCCGCCCTCCTGCCCTTTTTCCATGCGTTCACCATCTTGGCCTTGCTATGGACCACGGTTAGCGGCCTGTTGAGAGGCCTGGTAGGAATTTCCCCATGTGGCAAATTGGCACCAGCCATGTGGTTTTCGCCTGCAATCGTCACAACTTTGTAAGGTTTGATGGTTAGGTAAAGGTAAAGGTACCCCTGACCATTAGGTCCAGTCGTGACCAACTCTGGGGTTGTGTGCTCATCTCACTTTATAGGCTGAGGGAGCTGGCGTTTGTCCGCAGACAGCTTCCGGGTCGTGTGGCCAGCATGACAAAGCTGCTTCTGGCGAACCAGAGCAGCACACAGAAACGCCCTTTACCTTCCCGCCGGACCGGTACCTATTTATCTACTTGCACTTTTGACGTGCTTTCGAACTGCTAGGTTGGCAGGAGCAGGGACCGAGCAATGGGTGCTCACCCCATTTGGGGATTTGAACCGCCGACCTTCTGATCGGCAAGTCCTAGGCTCTGTGGTTTAACCCATAGCGCCACCCACGTCCCTCAGTTTGATGGTTAGGCATCGGTAAAACCTGGTTTATGGGAGGGGAGGTTGTGGCCATCACCTGCCCCTCCTCTTTAAGGGTATTCCATTAAAGCAGCCTTTCTCAACCTGTGGGTCCCCAGATGTTGTTGAACTACAACTCCCATCACCCCTAGCTATCAAGGCCAGAGCTCAGGGATGATGGGAGTTGTACTCCAACAACATCTGGGGACCCACAGGTTGAGAACCGCTGCATTAAAAGGATCCAGGGGTGTGGATGTTGTCTGAAACCCGGGTATGGGCTAGGGCCATGCCACGACCCCATCGGGGCCCCTGGGGGAGCTATCAGTTGATGTACATCAACAGGGCTCCCCCTACTGGTGGTTGACCCTTACTGGATTTCCTGCATGGCAGACAGGAGTCAGATATAGTCGGTTCAATTCCAATGCCTAAGCCAATACCACTCACATTCTGGAATCAATAAAGTTGTGGCCTAAATTATCCCATTAACCTAAAATACTCGTGTCCATGTGTTTTATTATTCAACAAATGGAGGGGCGGCGCGGTGGCTCAGGGCCTTGACATGCAATTCAGGGAGCTTTACATGCATTGTCTCAGTAATCCTCACATCAGCCAGGTAAGCCAGGTGAGACCCAGGCTCCAATTCAATTATGAAACGCAGTGGATAAGTGTGGGCCAGGCACAACCTAACCAATCTCAACCTAACCAATCTCACAGGGTTGCTATCAGGCCTTTTTCCCCAGCCAGAATTCCCTGGAACTCAGTTTTGGCACCTCTTAAGGGGGTACCATTGCCAGCGGTGGAGGAAGTTTCTCAGGCATCTGGAGCGATGTACCCAGAGGCGAGGCAAACTGGCCATAGGGGCAGGGCAGGGCGGGGTGTGCGGCACCCATAGGGGTGGGGCACACAGCACACATAGGGAGGGATGGGACGGACGGCACCCATAGGGACAGGACAGGGCGTACAGCACTCATAGGGATGGGGGAGCATGGCACTCATAGGGACAGCATGGGGTGCGTGGCACCCATAGGGACAGGGCACATGGCGCCCATAGGGGCAGGGCAGGCGTGTGGCACCCATAGAGATAGGGCGCATTGCAGAGCCTCAGCCACCCTACAGCTGGGGGGAGGCAGCGGGCAGGCAGCGTGGAGCCTGCAGGCGCCCGAGATGCATGGCTCAGGCTTGCTGCAGGCCCCATGGTGGGTTGTTGTTGTTTAGTCGTTTAGTCGTGTCCGACTCTTCGTGATCCCATGGACCAGAGCATGCCAGGCACTCCTGTCTTCCACTACCTCTCGCAGTTTGGTCAAACTCATGCTGGTAGTGGACTTCCGGGTTGGTGTCTCCGGCAATGGCGGATTTCCTCTGACCGGGAGGAATCTGCTCCGTGGAAATTTGGGTGTGGTCGCCATGGCGAAGGCGGAGACCCATAAAAATCACAGGCGGGAGAAGCCTGTGAACATGGGATGCGGCGGGCACCTTTTGCGCCTCCCCTACTCGTGGGGAAACCCGGTTTCAGGGATCTGGAGCAACGTGGGGTGATCGGCGCGGTGCTTTGAATCGTCTGCTTCTTCCACGGAGCAAAGCCGCATAGCTGTTGCTGGAGAGCAATGACTTTTTCCTGTGGACAATTTGACTCCAAAGTAATTACCCGTGAGTAGAGCTGAGATGGGAGAATCGGATTTTAAACGTTTAATTTGGCATCGAAACGGGGAGGTTCAAAACAGGAAGTCCACCTTCCCTATTTGTAAACAGACTGAGGCAAGGAGGCTGTAGGCTGAAGTCTTGGAAAGCCTTTTGTAAAAGAGTAAATTTCCATCGGTAAAGAGCATAAAACCCCCCTTGGAGGCAGGAGAAGAGGGGTGGGGGGAGTTGTGGACTGAGTATGCCTGCAGGAGAGAGTGAAGGGCGTTAAAATACCGCCGCTCTGACCCTGGAAACGGGCTGCCAGTAGGACTGACGTTTTGGAATGTTCATTGACAGCACTTAGAACGTTCCTTGACAGCTAGCAAAGAGAAATACATTGTTTCTATTGTCTCCGGCTGCTTCTAAAAAGGAGTAAAAAGTAACTGAAATCTGAAACTAACTTTGGATTGTATGAGTTGCGTTTAAAGGGGACATTGTTGACTATTATAAATAGAAACTGTTTCCCCCTAGTGGAATTCTCTGAAATTGGTTACTTTATAAGAGCTGGGCTAGGGGGATTTCCAGCTGCAAGATAAAAATTGTGAGACTCTGAGATTGACCTTGAATCTCTCAAGTGTTATGGCAAATGGAAAGGAAAAAACAGATGAAATGTTGACAGAAGAGGCCTTAGTAGTCGCATTAGTGAAAATAAACGATTCGCTGGAACAGCTTCACAGGAAAACAAACAATCTGGGACAAAAGGTGAACACCAACACAGAAACCATCCAGAGATTGATACAGGAATTTACCTTGACACGGCAAACTGCGGATGAAGTCAGGGAGAAAACCCTTGCTGCTGAATATAAAGTAATACAACTGGAGTGTGAGAGAACCCCATCCATTCAAAGGCAACTCGATGAACATAAGTTGACATCTGTTATGATGGAACTTAAAGAAAAACAGATGAATTTGAGGACCAGAGCCCTACCTGAATTGGGAAAGGAAAGCTTGACAGAGCTTCAGGAGGAGACAGGACTAACATCAGTTGAGAAAGAGAGGCTTTTGGGGGTCAGTATGACCGCCAAAAATGTGAATTTATTTAAGGGTAACTGTGAAGGACGTTGGATTGAAGAGAAGGGGGATTGGGAAATATGGACAAATCTGAAGTTGCTATTGTTGGGCCGAGCTGTTGTGGTGGGGGTGAGGGTTTCTGTGTTGCCGGGGGCGTTGCTTTTGTTCCAAATAGTGCAAGTTTTGGATGGGATGGATTGTTTCAGGAGGTGGCAGAGGGATGTTTCTGGATTTGTTTGGCAGGGCAGGAAGCCTCGAGTAAAATTTAGATATTGACGGATGTTAAAGAAGGAGGTGGACCTGCCCCACCAGACCCCTAAACTTTGTTGTGAACCATCTGCTTTTTGCTGGCTGAGAGAATGGTTGTCTCTTGGAAGCACTGAAGTGTTGGATAATGGCAGATGAAGTTGATGGACTAGATGGAATTGGCGGAAAAGACTGGCAAGATCCGAGACCAGGGAGAAGAGTCGGTGGAAGAAAAGTTTAAAGATTATTTATAGAAATATTGTAAAATTAATGAATGTTAGAAGAATGTTGGAATGAAGTTATATGGCTTCAGTAGAAATGTTATAAGGAATTAAGTATAAATAGATTAATAGAGAATTAAAGGAAAATAAGGTTAAAATGTGTTAAGATAATTATAGGATAGAAAACAGGGGAAGATGGAAAGGAATTGCTGAAATAATTAATAGACGTGGAATACAAAAAGGGAGGTGTGAGGAGGTCGCTGGAAATTAGTGAATGAAATATAAGATATTGGAAGTTTTTTTTCCCTCTTATCTTTTGATGTGTTTGTAAATTGTTTTTGTTTTGTTTTGTTAATTTTTATGTAGTGTTTTTGTATTGTAATGTACTGGTTTTTTTTGTTTTTTTCTGTAAGTGTTTAAATTGTTGTAAAAGGAATAAATATTATTATAAAAAAACAAACTCATGCTGGTAGCTTCAAGAACGCTATCCAACCATCTCATCCTCTGTCGTCCCCTTCTCCATGTGCCCCCCATCTTTCCCAACATCAGGGTCTTTTCCAGGGAGTCTTCTCTTCTCATGAGGTGGCCAAAGTATTGGAGCCTCAGCTTCACGATCTGTCCTTCCAGTGAGCAGTCAGGGCTGATTTCCTTCAGAATGGATAGGTTTGATCTTCTTGCAGTCCATGGGACTCTCAAGAGTCTCCTCCAGCACCATAATTCAAAAGCATCAATTCTTTGGCGATCAGCCTTCTTTATGATCCAGCTCTCACTTCCATACACCACTACTGGGAAAACCATAGCTTTAACTGTTTATGGCCACCTGCCATTTTGTCATCCCCCTCAGTGGGGACACCCAGGGTGGACTGCACCTACTGCACCCTCCTTGCTATGCCCCTGGCCATTGCCATTCTAAGAGAAGAATGGAGATGTTCACAGTTAGTTCTGGCACCTCATTTCCCAGAAAAATAGCACTGGTTGCTATGAGAATAAAAGGGAGAGGATCATACCATGTGTGCCATCCCGAGCTACATGGAGGAGAGTGTGGGTAAAAATGTAATAAATAAATAGTTCACTTAGCTCCATGTTATTTTATTACATTTATATTCCACTTTTCTCCCAGGAAGGCATGTGTGTCGTTCACAGTTCCCCAAACTGCAGGTGTTGGAGTGAGATTTGAATTCAGACTTGCTGGATTACACATATTCACATGTGCAAAATTACAGTGAAAACAAGGCAATGTATTAATTATCTGGTAACACACTAGGCCTTGTGCTCTACTGAACTTTGCCTCCCCCCCCCAAAAAAAAAAAAATCATCGAAATCCATGTTGTTAGAATGAGCAACACCTATTAGGCTTAGCATTAAAATGTTTAATTCTAACCAGTGCTTTTTTCTGGGGGGACGCAGCGGGACGCATACCCCTAAACATTTTGTGATTCTAAGTTTGGCCTCATTGAGAGGCAGTATTTCAATATGAGTAGAAAAATGAAGTACCCCTAAACTAGAAGAAAAAAAAGCACTGATTCTAACTGATTATATCTGAGGTCCGTTGGTCATATAATGTGCCTTTGGATTGTCCATTGAATTTTTAAAATTATTATTATTATTTCACATATCTAGACATCCAGAAGCAGAAAGCCCTTGCACTTTCTTTGATGTGTCTTAAATAATCAATTCATCCCCCCCCCCTCCACTCTAAGCTCCATCTATATGGACTTGGCTGGAAATGTAATGAAGAAAAAGAGAGAAGGACATTAGACCCATCTGTATTCCATTGAGCATTCTCTACCTTACCCATCACAAGATCCTTCATTGACAAAAAAAAAAAAAGAAAAGAAAATTGGATATATGGTGCTGGTGAACATGAAATATCTCTGGCCACTTTAGCCTTTCTGTCAAGCAGAGCCAAATCAATAACTGTCCACACAGCATATGAAACTATTTCCAGTTCACTGAAGCCCTATTGTTATGCTTGATAGACATCTGCAACAGCAGATAGCACATTGGGCACATGTGAATCGGCTAAAGGTTGGGAAGTTATCTTTGAGCTCCTCTCTCCCCACTGATATTTAAATATCACTTTACCTGCCTACAGTGTCAATATAGAGCCAATTTATATGCCATGCAACTTGGAGAGGAGGGATTTGGTTTAAACCAGTCTAGAAAAGCAACAGTTAAAATTTTACACAGGGATGATTGAGTGAAATTTAGGGAAAATGCAATATCAGGTGCCACAAAAACTGAAGAAAATATATAATTCTGAAAATGTATGTGTCTGGCTCCATAATATCCAAAATGTAAGCTTTCAACATACTTGGTGGTGTTGAACATAAATCAGAGCGTTTTGGAAATTGTTGTGAAAACCATTAAGGACCTCTAGGGGCAATGAAAGATTGTACGATGGATCCTATCAGATTTCTCTGGCCATCTGTTATTGGACTTTAGCTTCCATCAGCCTAAACCAGCATGGCTAATGGGCAGGCATGATGGGACTTGTAGTCCAACAACTAGAGGGCCACCGGTTGATGAAGCCTGCTATAAATAGTATGTTAAAAACAAGACAGACCAGGAAGATTGACAAAATAAATTAGTGAACTATGCAGGACAAATTACCGTATTTTTCGCTCCATAAGACGCACTTTTTTCCTCCTAAAAAGTAAGGGGAAATGTGAGTGCGTCTTATGGAGCGAATGGCGCTCCGCAGAGAGGTAGAGCTGCACAGCGCCCCTTCTGTTCCTCCTCCTGCTTTGCTGAAGGGGCGCTGCGCAGCTCTCCCTCTCTGCGCAGCGCCTGTCCTGCGAAGCCGGAGGAGGAACAGAAGGGTCTCCTTCTGTTCCTTCTCCAGCTTCGCCAAAGGGGCGCTGCGCCTTCTCCCTCTCTGCGCAGCGCCTCTCCTGTGAAGAGAGAACTGCGCAGCGTCCCTTCAGCAACGCGCCTGTTCTGGCTTCTGCCTTAGCCCTGCGCAGCCTCTTCGGGCAGGGGGAGCCTTCATCCTGCTGCCCTGAAGAGGCTTGGCGCGGTTATCCCAGAAGCCAAAACAGCCACATGGTATCCCAGAAGCCAGATCCCTCTTGCTGTTCTGGCTTCTGGGATTCAGAATATTTTTTTCTTGTTTTCCTCCTCCCAAAACTAGGTATGCCTTATGGTCTAGTGCAGTGTTTCCCAACCGCTGTTCCGCGGCACACTAGTGTGCCGTGGAACTTTGCCTTGTGTTCCGTGGAGGCGGGTGAGTCGGGCGGTGAGAGGCGGGGTGGCGGCGGCGAGCACACGCGGGGCGGCGAGCGAGCAAGCTCCCACATCCCATCGCCGCTCGCTACTGGGCCTGCGCATCCGCTCGCCACTGGGCCTGCCCCAGGAGGTGGGGTTGCGGGCATCACGCCCTTCCCCACGTGAGTGAGGAATCCCATCTCAGCCCCCCGCGAGAGCAGGGGAATCCCATCCGGCCACGCCTCCTGGCTGGCTGGAGGGGGCATGGCTTGCCCTTTTTAGGGCCGGAGGGGAGGGGGCTCGCCCTCTCTTCTCCGGCTAGCCCCATCGCCGCTCGCTACATCCTATCGCCGCTCGGCGAGCACACGCGGGGCGGCGAGCGAGCGAGCTTCCACATCCGACGGCACCAAGCAGGGGCCCTTGGCCGTGCCGGTGCCCACCGTGCCCGCCTCCGCCCAGGAGGGCGGCAAGCAGCCACCGCCACCACCACCCCCGCCGCTGCCCGGCAACCGCGCCGCCGCCCCCGGCTCCCCGCGGCGGGTGATCGTGCAGGCTTCGACGGGCGAGCTGCGAGCTCGGCGGGCAGCGCCTCCGTCTGCAGCGCCCGCCTCGCGGCTCTCATTCCCTGCCCCTGCCAAAGCTTGGAGGTTTCCCCCCCACACCCCCAAAGCTTGGAGGTTCCCCGGCAAGGGGGAGGGGAAAAAATTAAAACTTTCACTTTCGTGACGTCACGGGGCTGTAATGGTGGTGTGCCGCGAGATTTTTTTTCATTAAACAGGTGTGCCGTTGCCCAAAAAAGGTTGGGAAACACTGGTCTAGTGCGTCTTTTGGAGCGAAAAATACGGTAGGTAATTTGAAACCCAAGAAAGAGGACTTTGATTTTTTTTAAAGGGAAATGTTTAATGCATATTTTTAAAGCTTTGCATCTAGATTTCTACATTAGTAGAACTTTTAAAAGTCACTTGTAATAAGATGAATCGGGTTTTAAAATCGGACTGTCAAGAATGTAAGGTTTTACGGACGTGCGTGAAAAAGCACAAAACAATGTAACCAAGAGGGGGAGTGGAGGGAAGTCAAGCGTATGGTGATGTTATGGTTTGTATATACAGGTAAGCTAAAAATTATGGTTTGATATTTTCTTTATGATGGGGTTTTTTGTTATTGTAAAATTAATAAATTGCATTTTAAAGAAACCAAGACAGACCACATTTGGACATAATTCAAAACCAGGGATGGGAGACAAGTGGTCCTCCAGTTGTTATTGAACTACAAATCCCTTCACCCCTGACCATTGGGCTATGCTGGCTGGAGCTGATGGAAGTTGGAGTCCAACAACATATGGAGGTCCAACTGTTTCCCATCTCCATGCTAAACCATAGTTTTGCATGTGAATGAGTCACAGTGATCCTTGGGCTTGTGGGTTTCTCCCCTTCTCCACCATTGCACCTCCAAGGAGTCCAGAAGCATTCTTTGCTTGATCAAGCATGCATCATTTGAACTGACAAACTGTGGTTAATGTGAGTCATGGTTTGTTTGAACCAACTTGAAACCATGGTGAGAAAATAATACTAATAATGTCCACCCTTAACCAGTCTTTAACCATACTGTCAGTGAGTGCAACAGCCTAGTTAAACTTACTACTTCAGAGTGCTGTTGTTTAGTCGTTTAGTTGTGCCCGACTCTTCGTGACCCCATGGACCAGAGCACGCCAGGCACTCCTGTCTTCCACTGCCTCCTGCAGTTTGGTCAGACTCATGTTTGTAGCTTCGAGAACACTGTCCAACCATCTCGTCCTCTGTCGTCCCCTTCTCCTTGTGCCCTCCATCTTTCCCAGCATCAGGGTCTTTTTCAGGGAGTCTTCTCTTCTCATGAGGTGGCCAAAGTATTGGAGCCTCAGCTTCACGATCTGTCCTTCCAGTGAGCACTCAGGGCTGATTTCCTTCAGAATGGATAGGTTTGATCTTCTTGCAGTCCATGGGCCTCTCAAGAGTCTCCTCCAGCACTATAATTCAAAAGCATCAATTCTTTGGCAATCAGCCTTCTTTATGGTCCAGCTCTCACTTCCATAAATCACTACTTCCATACATCACTACTTTAGAGTAGGTGTCCTTATAAAATCTAGTATGTTGAGGTAGTGCATCTTGCAACATTTGGAAGCAACATTTGGATGGGAAGTGATTATATAAACATAGACAGACAAATAACTCTTCCAGCATTTGATAAATATACCAGAATCACCCTTACCTAATCAACCCTATTAATTATTTTTCCCAAGGAGGATTCCTTTCACATTGATTTGCAGCGCAACAGCCATCTGTACCGACAAGAATAGCCTGCTTTGAGAACATAAGTGCTTTTCATCAGCATTACAATTTCCTCCTTCTCTCCGTTAGGTAGGTCTTCACATCTAATCTGTTTATGTGCAGCTTTTCATGTGCTGAGTGACAAGCCTGTCATTCTCCATTACAGGGTAGCGTTGACAACACAGCTCTTTCAAAATTTGTTCTGGGAATCTACTAATAATACATTTTTCTGCCAGTTGTAAGTGTCTGTCCTACAGTATGTCCAAGGTGTCTTCTTGTATTTCCAAAGCATTCTGATCTGGATTACAAACACACACACACACACACACACACACACACACACACACACTTCCCGTTGCATAAGCGATTGAATAACTCAGGTTTCAAGGGAACAACTCAAAAAGAGGTAAATACCGGATGCCTCTGGAGAAAGGAATAGCACAACAAATTATGTCTGAAAGTCTTTAATATGAAACTGAAATAGTAGTTTCCCCCCATTTCATGTTGTTGTTGTTGTTGTTGTTGTTGTTCTTCTTCTTCTTCTTCTTCTTCTTCTTCTTCTTCTTCTTCTTCTTCTTCTTTCTTCTCTTCATTCTGTTCTGCACTTCTTATGAATTCCATCTCAGGATGGATGCATCCATTACCATACAGCCTGACTCATGTCAACATGGGGACAGGACTAGGTCTGTCTCTTACAGATTTAGAAGGGGAAATACTTTAAAATCAATGGGGAATTAAAATGTCAACAGAAAATTAAAAACAGAAAAAGGAAACGTGCTTACAAGGGCTACAGCACTACCTCTGTCGAAAGGCAGCTAATTTCTCAGCAATGCCAGTGGAATGGCCCTACTTCTCATTTGTCATTATCCTACAGCATGGGTAGGCAAACTAAGGCCCAGGGGCCGGATCTGGCCCAATCACCTTCTAAATCTGGCCCATGGATGGTCCGGGAATCAGCGTGTTTTTACATGAGTAGAATGTGTGCTTTTATTTTAAATGCATCTCTGGGTTATTTGTGGGGCATAGGAATTTGTTCATTATTTTTTTCAAAATATAGTCCACCACCCCCCACAAGGTCTGAGGAACAGTGAACCAGCCCCCTGCTGAAAAAGTTTGCTGACCCCTGTCCTACAGCCTGATGAAACACCTTCTTCCAGGTGACAGCTGAGAAAGAGTCAAAGGCTTGGAATTACTCTCGAAGAAAAAGTCACATGTGTTCTGGAATACAGAGGGGTAATTGCCCCCCCCCCAGTAAATAACACCATCTTAATAATACCACATTAGCCACCATGTTTTTCCAATGCACAATCAGCTGTGGCCCCTTAACCCGTCGGTACTTTTTTGTTGCCTTCTGACTGTGCAAGCTGCAAATGGCAAATGCAAAATTCTCACAGCTTAATTCAAATTTGGAGAAAAGGTGTTAAAGAGTCGATCCAGTCTAAGTCTTTGTGGAAAAATAAGCAAACAACTTGGTAGAAAAGACCGTGCACCGTATGGTCTGTATTAGCCACAAAAATTAAACTTATTTCATCAATGGCTTCAAAAGATTGATATAAATGTTTGAGCAGAAGTATCCGTAAGGCTTCCCCTCCCAAGACGTTTAAAAATTTCCCTATTCTGAAGTCATTTCCCATTTGACATAAAAGTAGTTTGAAATGCATTCTGATTTTATCTGCTTCAGCTTTGAAGTAACAGTTTGAACCTGCTTCAGAAAAGACTGAGATAAGGATAATATGATCGCTATCTCAAATCACAGAGTAGGTTACATGCAGCTTTAAAGATTTACACATCAAAAAACTTTTTTTGAGTGCAAAGATTTTGTAAGATCATTCTTACCCGGTAATTACATTACAAAAACTTTGCAAATGTAAGAGAATATCAGAAGATGAACTTAGTATGTTTGTCAAAAGCCTCATTGAGGCCAACAAAAAATTTTTCACTGTTATATGCTATGCACTAAGCTCTAATGTTCTGAAGTCTGACTAGACTGAGCACAGTGTTTAAGGTACTCTGTATAATTTTTAGGGAACTTTTAATGCCAAAGAAGCCTTAATTATGAAAATATATTTGTGTGTGTTCCATCCAACTAAGTTATACTCTGAGGAGACCCTCGGAAGTAATGCATTTAACTCTAAGTATGGCATAGTAACCCAATCTTAGCTGAACACAACACAATAGACAGTGGTGCCCCGCAAGACGAATGCCTCGCAAGACGGAAAACTCGCTAGACGAAAGGGTTTTCCATTTTTGAGCTGCTTCGCAAGACGAATTTCCCTATGGGCTTGCTTTGCAAGACGAAAACGTCTTGCAAGTTTGTTTCCTTTTTCTTAACACCGTTAATACAGTTGCGACTTGACTTTGAGGAGCAACTCATAGAACGCAGTGTACATAGTAGCCTTTTTTGAGGTTTTTAAAGACTTTGGTGATTTTTGAAGCTTTTCCAAAACTTCTTTTGCAGCCATTTGGTAAGTTAAGCTTTTAAAACTTTTGGGGGGGTGGATTTTGGGTTGGGGTGTTTGGAATTCAAGGACTTGGTGTTGGGAAGGGGTTTGCAAGAATCTGGAAGCTTGTGTGTTTTTTTCCTGCATTTTTATGATTTTCTGTGACCATTGGGCCACTCTGCTGTTTTTTTAAAAAAATTCTGGATTTGAATTTCTGTGTGCTGGGTGGCTGGGGGAACAGTTAGGGAGGGGTTTGCAAGAATCTGGAAGCTTGTGGTTTTTTCTGCATTTTATGATTTTCTGTGACCATTGGGCCACTCTGCTGTTGTTGTTTTTTAAAAAAATGTGGGTTTGAATTTTGAAATGCTCTTTACAGTATGTGTGACTTTAAAGAGCACTTAATAAACTCTTGTACCAAATTTGGCTTTGTTTGGACTTTTTTTGACCATAGGAACGCATTAATTGATTTTCAATGCATTCCTATGGGAAACCGTGCTTCGCAAGACGAAAAATTCGCTAGACGAAAAAATTCGCGGAACGAATTAATTTCGTCTTGCGAGGCACCACTGTATTTATTGACAAAATAAGTTGGATCTACATATGCAGAGCTCAAAGGCTCTTTTGTCAGTTGTGAGAATATTATAAACAAATAAGTGAAATAGTATAATCTATCCCTGATCCCAATAGAAAGATGTGCAAAATTCATTTTAGCAACCAAACTTTAAATAAATGATGTGGAAGTCTATTTTCGACATAACAATACTTACCTTACTAGTGCACTGTATTAAAAAAAGCACCACGTCTCTCTGGTACAAAATGTTCTGGTGACATTAAAGCAGTTTTGCTAAACCCTTGTTATTTTTTAACCAAGATTATTATTTTATTCTTTTACCATTTTGTAGAAAATGGCACATTATTATCAAGAAAAGATGAAACAAAATTGCGCCAGCAAATGACTAAAACACATTATGACCTGAATTTTCCTTTCCCTATAAGATTGTTTTGATACAGAGCATTATTGTAGAAGAATGTTCTCAGATGAAGTTTGGATATACTTTTACCTCCCTATGGTGACATCGCGCTCTGCACCAGTGTAAAATGAAAATATAATCTTGCATGGCACTTGGAGATGTGCCCTCATCTCTCAAACTGATGCCATTTAAACATTATTTTTCCCCTTTATGAAGGCTCCTCATAGTCATCTGCAGGCATAGAGAGAGAAAAGAAAACAACATACCCTTGGGTGGAGTGGGTAGGAAAAAAATGCTACATAAATACCAGCCCCAGCTTACTGCTGGGATGAATGCACAAAGCGTGTTCTCCATAACAGAGAGCACGTGTTGCGGTGGGGGCCTAAAGACCACCCCACTGTTGTTTGGCTAATATTTGGCCAGGAGCTGTGATTGGGCAAAGGAGTGTTGCTGGGAAGTTTGCTATGTTGCAAACTGGTGGGAGGGGTCAGAGGGCTTAAATACAGGGCACGCAGCTTGGGGATCACCCGCCCACCCTCCCTGAATTGGGGTTTTATTTTTGCTTTGACCTTGCTATGCCTGTCATGGGGTTGTCTGCTTTGAGGCAGGGGCCTGGTAGGAATTTTGTCCATTTGGCTGATTGGCTGTTGCCATTTGGTTTTTGCCTACTGCGTAGCAAATCATCACAACTTGTAAGGTTGGCGGTTAGGCATTGGTTAAAATTGGTTGTGGAGGGGTAAGTGCCTACCCCTCCAATGCTGGTGCTGCAAGGGAATTCTGTTAAAGGAATCCAGGGGCTTGCCATCCTTTCGTCCTAGTCCCTGGCATCGGACTTGGGCCGTGCAAGCCCCCAGCAGCATGCGGGTGAGAAGTGAGGGACTGATGCCCAGCTTCATTTCTCCCCAAAATTGTTTTCCCGGACTGGATTCTGCTGGAATCCGGAAGTCAGTTCTGTCCCTGGGGCAAGGACAAATAGTCGTAACCAGTGCCTAAGCAACCACTCACGTGTGTGTATTTAAATAAAGTTGTGGCCAAATTCATGCCAAAAACCTTAAACAAAAAATGATGTGTGAAGTGTGAGTTATTGGGGTGGCCTGGTGGACCTCGATGCGCAATAGAGAATGACCCAGCAAAGGATGCTTACACTAGCAGATTAACTAAATGAATGGTCAATGTACCGTAAATTTCGCTCTATAACACGCAGATTTTTTGTCCTAAAAAGTAAGGTGAAATGTCTGTGCGTGTTATGGAGCGAATGTGTGGTCCCTGCAGCTGACTCGCCGGAGCGCAGGGGCAAAATAGGCAAAAATAAGATCGGGCGGGCGGGCGGAGGGAAGAGGGAAGGCAGAAGCTTTCCTGCATTCTGCCTCAGGGTCTTACTGCCCACCCGTTTCTGTTGCTGCGTTTGCTCAAACTCAACAAAGAGCAGGGAATCCCCTGCCCTCCTGGCAAGCAGAGGGTTAAGGAAAGGATCCCGTCCTTCCTGCTAATCCTTCCCTAGTCACACTGCGTGCAGGCTCCAGCCCACCAGTTCCTCCTCTCCGTGCTCTAGGGACTCCCAGGCAGCCGAAAAGCAAAAGCATGCAGGAGGGAGAGAGAGAGAGAGAGAGGGCTGGCTTGGGGGGGGGACGACGACTTTTGCTTTACAATGGTAGGTTTCTCATTTCTTTTCCAAAAGCAGAGAGCCCTGCCCCCAGGCCCCCTCCAAATTACAGCTTCTCCAAGCAATGTACTGCTGGAGGGAGACAGTATGCTTGTTTGGGAGAGAATCCCTGCTTCCCTGCTCGTAAGTAACAGCTGGCTGGATTGCAGAGTGAGACATGGAAATCTCTGGATTTATATGCTGTATATCAAATATCTTAATCTATACTTTCTACACGAGGCTGGTAAATCAGAATCTCCTGAGCCAGGAGGATTACAGCATCTCTCCTCTCCCCTTCATTAAAAGCCTAATACTCTTCTTTGAAGAAGTATAACGTGAGAATGTTTTATATATATATATATATTTAAAGTTCTTTTCCTCATTGTGTGCTATACACTGATAATTGCTGCCACAATAACAATTGATTGAAAATGGAATTTAGTCTCCCCCCCCCCCCATAGAGAGCTGTTCTTCAAACGTTTAGCCTTAATACAGTGGCTGATTCACTTCTGCTTCACTAGGCATTTTATATAGGGACATTAAAATTGATTTACCGTAAATAAAAAAGAAATCATACTTCGTATATCCTGTCTGGCTTGGGGGGGGGGACTTTTGCTTTCCTTCCCTCCCCATTTAAAACGTGGTGACAAAGCACGGATCCACATGGATCCTCAGGATTTTTGCATTGGGTCACCCCAAATTCACCATCAGATCACATTACATGTCCATGGCTACAGTCTGTACCTAAAAAGTCACGCACCCACTGTTGCCTGGGGCTGCAATGGTGCAAAAACGTGGTTACAAAGCATGGATCCACAGGATCTTTGCACTGGGTCACCCCAAATTCACCATCAGATAACATAGCATGTCCATGGCTACAGCCTGCACCAAAAAAATCACGCACCCACTGTTGCCTAGGGTTGCAGTGGTGCAAAAATGTGGTTACAAAGCATGGATCCACATGAATCCTCAGGATTTTTGCATTGGGCTACTCCAAACTCACTGTCAGATCACATGTCTGTGGCCACAGCATGAACCACAAAAATCATACATCCACTGTTTCATTTAGAATATTTTTTTCTTGTTTTCCTCCTCTAAAAACTATGTGCGTGTTATGGTCGGGTGCGTGTTATAGAGCGAAAAATACGGTATTTCTTTTAACAACCGAGGACAACTGTTCGCATCTATAAGCAACAGATTCTTGCTTGAAAAATTCTAATTGTGCAAAGGACTGCACAGAAATCACAAACACACCATGTTCCCCCATCAAGTACTCTTGTTCATGGTATATCATTGGAAAATTACAGACCGATCCTTCCACATTGTTTTCCAGGTACAAAATGAGCTTTTAGGCTCTCTGCCTTGCTTGGAAAGCAAGGCCCTCTCCTCACAAAGGTTCCAAAAGCCCGGGATGCTCCCACAAGATCTCACGGGAACTTGGATGGTCCCACGAGATCTCGAGAAGGAATGCCGGGGCAATACAACTGGAAAAATCGCTCCGTACATGTTTCTTGAATGTACCCACTCCTTCCAATACAGTGGTACCTCAGGTTAAGTACTTAATTTGTTCTGGAGGTCCATTCTTAACCTGAAACTGTTCTTAACCTGAAGCACCACTTTAGCTAATGGGGCCTCCTGCTGCCGCCACACCGCCAGAGCATGATTTCTGTTCTCATTCTGAAGCAAAGTTCTTAACCTGAAGCACTATTTCTGGGTTAGTGGAGTCTGTAACCTGAAGCGTATGTAACCCGAGGTACCAGTGTATATGGTCATGCTGTGATTTTGGCTTTCCTAGGTTGATTTGCAAGTGGTTCCTAACTGGATTATCCTTTGAGCTCTTTAGACCTTTCAACTGTCGTTGAAATTCTACTCAATATTGATCCAAAGCAGAACTCCGACGTATAGTTAGCAGAATAAAAAGTTAAACACGTTGCAGGATTCCCCCCCCCCCCAAAAAAATAGATCAGAGGCAATTGTATTTCATCCAGTAAATGAAGATAATGGTCACAAATCCAATACATTCAGGATTGGCCCTGTCCATAAGAAAACCCAGTTGCAGACTTAACTTAAACTTACAATAGCTTATAATAAGTCTAAATCTTAACACTAAGCATACAATGTACAGAACACTACACCAGAAGAAAAAGAGATAGAAAGTGAAACCCAGTTTCCTTCTGGCCTGCCTCTTATAGTCAGCATGACCTTGCCGGAAGAGATAAGAGATCCAGTTTAAACTAGCTGTACTCAGCTTCTCTGAAGATATAACCCAAACATCATGAACCTTCTGCTTGTTTCTTTCATACAGAGAAGCTTCCAGAACCCTCTTGAATTAATTACAAATAGGAAAGATCTCTACACATCAGATCAATACTTTCTGCACTAAGAAATGCAAACTGACATCAACTGCTATGCTTCTTCTTCAAAAAAAAAAAAAAAAAAGGAAAAGAAATCCCCCTTGGAAATATCTGGATAATTAATGCACTTTAATTGCACTTGACAATAGTATTTTTATCTGATCCATTTTTAACGGTTAGAAATTTAGCTTTGACTGGATGTTTGATTAAAGGCACCTTATGAGAAAAATCCTATGTGTTTGTGCATTCCTTGCAGTAGCTAGACCGACGAGACATGTACAGGATACCAGCCCGGTGGCTGGGATAAGAAGAAGGTCCATTTCTGGAATGTTCTGTTCAACAAAAGAGTTAAACTGAGGCATCCAATCATAGCCTGCATTTTTATCAAGGCTTATAGTTTGATTAGGGTCTGTATTTTAAAATGAGCTTAAAGATTTTCAAATGTTTTTATGCCAAGCAGAAGACCAACTGCCTAAGTACTTTGGCAAGATGTTTATCCTCCTGGACAAGGGGGCCCCCTGATTTATAGCAGAAAACAATTCTCAAAGTCGTAAAAAGGGAATTACAGGCTGAAGACCAAGGTTACACAGACCCTACATAATTAAGAGTTTGGTAAATAGTAAAATAAAACCATGTGCCTCCATTAAACTTGAAGCATATCTTTTTAAGGTTAAAGGCCAAGAGTAAATGGAAAAGAAAACAACTGGCTGAGAAGGGAAGTGTAAATAGAAGAAGAAGCTTTTATTTTGAGGCTGTAAACTGGTCCATCCTTTCCTTTGAGAAGGTGTATGCTTCTAAAAAGCTATCTATGATAATGTATGAAATATACTGCCTTAAATGTAATTATGCAAAGGATCTAGAAAGAAAGAAATGTTAAATTCTTATTTCATAGAGTCATATTGCTGTAGGGGACCAGAGGGGCAGATGAGCCCAGCCCCCTGCCAGACAGGAGACGCCATCCAGCACTCCTGATATATGGTTGTCAGGCCATTGTTTAAAGACCTCCAAAAAGGAGATCTTTCATGATGATGCATGAGAATGTGAACCCAAGATCCCTGACATCTGTCTAAGATAAAAATTTAAAATTATTAACCATCTGTTTTGGGGGGCAATAGGGCAAGGAGGGCAAGAGGTGAGCTGGTAATTAAGGTTCCTTGTTGAGACAAATGTAAGATATATGACTACTTATTTGTCATTTATAGATAGAAGAATATATAGCTTTTTGTATCCCATAAAAGGCAATAGGAAATGGGTGTATCTTTTAGGATTGGTTATAGCAATCAGCCAATAGGAAATTCAACCAGGCTGATTGGACAGAGGCAGCCAAAGGAGGAGCAAGGGGCCTGGGCTGAGGGAATATAAGTGCTGGCCATAATGGCAGGAGTCCAGGCCAGAGCTTGGTAACCATATACCACTGTGCCTCTCATTTATTTGTCTGACAAATAAATTATTATTTTAATTTCTCTATTGCTGCGTTGAATATTTCATTCCAGCTAAGCGTTAACCACAAGCAGGGTGCTACAAAACAACAATGAGCACTCTTACTTTATATGTGGGTGCCCTTTACGGGATCGCGCATAGGGCTACAGTTCCTAGGGAACTTTCTAGAAATAGGGGGCTGGCTTGCTTCCATGTGTTATTATTCGGAGGTTCACGCCAAGCCTCAGTAATCAAGTTTTTTGCTGGGAGGTGGGGCCAGCCCCAGTTTAAATAGGGGGTGGAGCCGACAACAGCCAGGCAGTCGGCTCTGGAGAGTCACCTTTCCCACTCTCCCTTTGTTTAATGTTTCTTGTTTGAAAGTTAACTTTTTCTTCCTGTTTAGCAGGCGCTGCTCAACTGGTCGCTGGTCGCTGTTGAAGGACCGGGAAGAAATTTTCCTGCGTTGGCAGGTTTTGTCTTCCCGTAGCAATTTGTCACAACTTTGGCGGTTTATGGCCTTGGGTGGAATCCTTTAGTCTTTTCTTCCCTATAATGGGTGAGGGCATGAAGTGGTGACTCACCCCCCTGCGACACTGATTCCAGGCCCCCCTCTTAAAGGGGTTATATATATGGGTGTCACTGCCCATACACCGAAAGGTTGTCAGTAAACTACCCTGTGTGTGGGGATATGGGCTGGGCTGCCTGCTACACATACATCTCGCAGAGCACCCCATATCCCATTTACCCTGATGTGCCCCAGTTTCCCCCGGCTGGGGGGGCTGGGAGGGATACATGCCCAAGGCCTAAGCCAAGGTCTTCCTAGATTCGGAAGTTTGAATAAAGTTGTGGCCTAATTTTAATTCCATATAACGTCGGCAGAGTCTTTATTCCTTTCTTGTGATCCCTGGGGGCTGGGGCTGTCGCGCCTGGTCACGCAAGGGAAAACCTGACCTTTTTGACTTTGGTTTCTTTCTTTAAAAAAAATAAAACCTACTTTTTTTGCTTCCGAGCGTTTTATAAACCAGACGCCGTAAGGGTTTTATTATTCTGCCCAGAGGAAATTAATGATGTGTAATTTCTCCCTATCCAACTAAAAGGAATTTTAAACTAAATTATAACTCCAACAATTACATCTCACTTCTATTATATCCATCTGTTTAGGAATGCAGTATACTGATCTATGGTATTACAGTTCAATTGTAACGCTGCAGCTGGGATTTAAGGACTGTGCTTATATCAATTTCTTTCCCTCTTCTAATCAAGTTCTTTGTATTACCAATGGCATTGTGTGAACACACTGCTGCAAATTTATCACAGGCCAGTTTGCCGGCTCCTCTAATGATTAAGGCTCTGGCTCGCGACACTTTTACAGTACTTTTAAGTCAATGGAATTGGACAGGCATAAAAAAACGGTCTAATGGAGTGAAGTGGCAACGTCTGAGGCCACTAAAAGCTGTTTACTGTCTGTTTCAAAGGTATGCATTACCTGCTTAATACCTGAACTAAATGAAAAGATGACGCTTTAGGTCAGCCTGACTGGGAAAGCCAGAATTTGCTTTACTGTGGAAGAAGCATGTTGCTTCCTTCTCTTCATTTAAGGTGAAAATGATTTGCTGAGATGCAACAGGGAGTCTGTGGGCACCTTGGTGCTCTCGGACACCCCCACTGACACTCACCAAAGCCTCCTGGCCCCCTTTTTATTTTTATTTTTAAGTGAGAGGTGGTTTTTCGGTAGTTGCTTGCTTTTCTAGGGTCTGAGCATCACCCATGTCCCATCTGTGAAATGCGTATTTTGTGGTGCCCATGCCAGTTTACTGAATTTGCAAATGTACCTCTGCCTCCACCACAATTATTATTTTTTAAAAAAAAATCCTGGGTAGCCCTGGTGCAGTGGTAAATTTTGAAGCGCAGGATCTCACCATGGGAGCCCCTATAGCAACACCACCAGATAGAGACCATTGCCATGTTTCCAATGAGAGTCCAAAAATTGAGGCAGCTGTGTGGATCCAATATGTAATATACAAAGGGGGGCAAGCAAGGTGATCAGGGGTCTGGAAACCATGCCTTATGAGGAACGGTTGAAGGAGCAAGGTATGTTTAGCCTGGAAAAGAGGAGATATGATAGCCATCTTCAAATATCTCAAGGGCTGTCATATGGAGGATGGAGAAGGCTTGTTTTCTCCTGCTCTGGAGGGTAGGACTCAAACCAAGGGCTGCAAGTTACAAGAAAGGAGATTACAACTAAACATTCGGAAAAACTTTTTGGCAGTAAGAGCTGTTTGAGAGTGGAACGGACTCCTTTGGGAGGTTGTGGACTCTCCTTCCATGGAGGTTTTTAAGCAGAGGTTGGATAGCCATCTGTCAGGGATGCTTTAGTTGAGATTCCTGCATTGCACTGGGCTGCATCAAATGACTCTTGGGTCCCTTCCCTTCTATTATTCTATTCAGCCCTCCCCAAGGAGTAGGAGTACAAACCATTATTCTCAGTTATTTAGGATTTTATTTTCATTCATTCGACAAAATGTGCTGTAAGAAAACCACACGCACGAAACCACCTCACCTTAAGTGATTTACGAAACTATCAGCTGACAGTGGTAGGCTAGCAAACTGGCAAGGTGATTACGTGACTGGAATGCAATCTTTAGCATTTAATTGGGTGGGGGTTAAGGCACAGGGGTCAGTTGCAGCTGTAGTGGATGTGAGGGTTGGAATAGATGATGGGTAGGCAAACTAAGGCCTGGGGGCTGGATCCGGCCCAATCGCCTTCTGAATCCGGCCCACGGATGGTCCAGGAATCAGCATGTTTTTACATGAGTAGAATGTGTGCTTTTATTTTAAATGCATCTCTGGGTTATTTGTGGGGCATAGGAATTTGTTCATATTTTTTTCCAAAATATAGTCCAGCCCCCCACAAGGTCTGAAGGACAGTGGACCGGCCCCATGCTGGAAAAGTTTGCTGACCCCTGGAATAGATTATTGTTGAGTGACCTTCCAACTGTTTAATTCTCTTAATACCAGCAGGCTGAATACACACTGACACAGAATTTTAGTTTAAGGTTAATGGGCAAAAGTTTAGACCACAAATTTATTGATTGCATCAATGTGAGTGGCATTGGCTTAGGCATTGGCAAGAACTATATCTGACTTCTGCCCACCTTGCAGGAAGTCTGGAAGGGTAAACAACCAAACGAGGGAGCTCCATCAATGGCAACCAACTGAAGCTCACCCTGAGGTTCCCGCTGGGTCCTGGCATGGCCCTAGCCCCTCAAGCAGACTTCGGACGAGATCCAGACCCACGGATTCTTTTACTGGGACATCTTATACCTGGAGATGCAGGTGATGGCCACAGCTCCCCTCCCCCACATCACAGTAAACCAATGCCTAACCGCCCAACCTTGCTAAGAGGTAGGCGAAAACCAAATGGCCAGTGCCAATTTGCCAAATGGAAAAAAATTCCTACCTGACCCCTGTTCCAAAACAGGCAACCAACCAAAGTCCAGAGCAAGGCCAAAGCAGACACGGGGTGGGTGGGTGTTCAGCGTCACGAAGCCAGGTGAATCCCCAAAAACGCGCCGCCACCTTTTATATGCCCCCACGGTCACACCACCGAGCTCTGATTGGCCAATAGGCCACGGTGTGATCGTGAGGCCATCCCACGGGCCGGGCTCAATCTCCTACCACCTCAAGGATAGTGGGGGGGGGGGATGACACTTTGGGCCCGCATGCAACACGGACCCCTCAATTAGAAGGATCCAATTTGTGGAGAGCTGTTGGGGATACTATGATTTTCTTAAGCTACAGTTATCCTGTGTGCTTCAGACACGTCCATAGTTAGAATTGTTAGAATGTCCATTGTTAGAATTCCTGCTCCATGTTTGCAGTCATGGGAATTTTGTCTTTCACATGACAGAATATGTTTTGACTCCACAGAGTGGGAAGTGATGGAGACAGGATGTTTGTGTTACTGTGTTCCGTGAAGTGGGACTATTGTCCTTTGTTCTTTTCCTCTTTGCTGTCTGATGCTAAAGAGAGAGGGAGCCATGTTGCAGTGCTCCGTGTGTGTTTATATGTAAATAAACATAGATTAGCCAAAATGCTGAGTTGCTGAGGTCTGTCATGAAAGCTGCAAAGACTCTGCGGATCCCTAAATGTGCTGATGTCTGTTGGCATCAGTCGCTGTGATGTTCAGGCTGAAGAAAGCTTATGAAGCTCCCGAACAATCGACCAGGAGGGAGGGAACATGCCAGTTGGGCATGTGTCTCTGCCAGGGTCCTACTTGAGTGTAGGCTGAACTCCTCACAAGTATGGCAGCTGACCCTTCACAAAGCACACCTTCATATAAGACACCCACTTTACTAGGACAGCCCTAATTGAGAATCTGTGAAAAAATCAAGGAGCTATGGGAAGCGATACAGAACTGAGAAATCTCTATTTTTAATACTCTCTGTGAAGCAGAGTTTTTCTGCCTCTGTTCACTCTAAAGAATGTGAAAATAAATAGAGGCAACAGCTCTTCACTTGACCCTGTGGTGTCTGTATCCAAACAGATGACTTGTAATTGACCCATGCTCTTCCAGTGTTAACCGATATTCTGCTATAAGAGCCACTCACATCCATTTGGGCGAGACTTTTCAGTAGCGCTAGCCCCTGCAAGAGCGCCCTGGCGTGACCTAGCAACGTATATTTTCCCCGCGACACAGAAATAGAATTATATGTTTGGCAGGCTTCTATGAAACTCCACACAGAAGTGTTCAATAAATGAAAGAAATGTGGCAATCTGCCAAGCATCAGGGGATATGTTTGTACCACCAACCACGTTTACTCAGGAGTAACTCCCATTGATTTCAGCATGATGTATTTGCAGGTTGTTAAGCTGTTTAGGACTGCAACCATGTAGAACAATCCAAAGCAGTCTTAGGCTGCATTCACACTAAGCGCTAAGATGCCATTTTGAACCATCATTGCTTCCAGTAAACAATTCTTCTAGCTTCAGTCTGTTAGGGGTCCTGAGAGTTGTCAGTTCCCCCTCACAGGGCTGCAATTTGCAGTGGTCCCAGTGAAGAGGGCAGTGGTGTGCAGCCAATGGACTAGGGGGAATAGACCAGACCCCTAAATGTTCCCTGGTACTTCCTTCCCAAAGCCTGGGAAGCTTCGGTAGAGAGGAACGATGTTTATATGTGCAACAATATCCCCCATCCAATTGACCTCACAAGGTCCTCTGGGCCTAAGTGTTCCCCTACAAAAAATTCCACCGCACACCACCAGAAGAGGGATTGATTGTGTGTGTGTGTGTGTGTGTGTTACCTTTTCAATTTAACAATAATCATCAATTACAATTACATACATAATTATTTTGACTTCCCTCCTTCCCTTCCTTGGTTTCTTATAAAAACATTTTTAAAACTGCATCTCCCCCGTAACTCATTTCGTTTATTACTCTCTGCATTTCTTCCAAAGTCATCTTTTAACTGTTTGATTTTAATTTAATCCTGCTAATGTGTTTAGTTGTTTTCAAAAATAAAATTAAGATAATCCACACATCTCCCCCATTCTTTGTTAAGCAATCATTCTTCTTGATTTCTTAATCTTCATGTTTTGCCATTTCTGCATAGTTCATCAACTTTGCTTGCCGTTCTTCCTTTGTTGGGACAGTGTCCTCTTTCCATCTTTGCACAAAAAGCATCCTGGCAGCCATGGTTCTATACCTAAACAGTTTTGCCTGATCTTTTGGTATACCCTGCCCTAGTACCCCTAAAAGAAAGGCTTCTGGTTTTTAAAAAAATAAAAGTTACCTTCAACATTTTTTCCAATTCATTATATATCATTTCCCAGAAGTCTTTTACCATCTTACAAGGCCTCCACATGTGATGAAATGTGCCCTTTTTCTCTTTAGATCTCCAGCATGTGTCTGATTTTGACCCACACGTTTTCACTAATTTACTGGGTGTTAAGTACCATCTGCACATCATTTTCATGTAATTTTCTTTCAATGTATAATGTGCTTTAAATTTCCAAACTATATTCCATAACCTTTCCCATGCTTCCATTTCTACATTGTAACCAACGTCCTTTGCCCAGGAAGAGGGATTGATTGTTAAACCATTGTGGAATTGTAGCTTTGGGCGGGGAATCAGGTTGTGTGTCGAGGTCCCCAAGCCACCCCCTAAATAAATCACAATTCACACAGAATTTTTGTTTAAGGTTTTTGGCATAATTTTGGCCACAACTTTATTAAAATACATGAATGTGAGTGGTTGCTTGGGTTTGGTTATGACTATCTGCCCCCCCCCCACCCGGGGACAAGACTGACTTCCGGATTCCAGGGAAAACAATATTGGGGAGAAATGGAGCTGAGCCACAGGCCCTCACCTCTCCCCACATGCTCCCAGAAGCTTGCACGGCCCTAGCCCCTTGCCGGGGATACGGACAAATGTATGGCAAACCCCTGAATTCCTTTAATGGAATTCCCTTGCAGCCGCATTGGAGGGGCAGGCACAGCCAACCCTTATCCCTCCACCAACCAAATTTTAACCAATGCCTAACCACAACCTTACAAGTTGTGACAATTTGCTATGCAGTAGGCAAAAACCAAATGGTACCGGCCAATCAGCCAAATGGACAAAATTCCTACCAGGCCCCTGCCCCAACAGCAGACAACCACATGACAGAGAGGGAGGGAGAAAGGTTGTTTTCTGCTGCTCCAGAGAAGCGGACACGGAGCAATGGATCCAAACTACAAGAAAGCAGATTCCACCTAAACATTAGGAAGAACTTCCTGACAGTAAGAGCTGTTCAACAGTGGAATTTGCTGCCAAGGAGTGTGGTGGAGTCTCCTTCTTTGGAGGTCTTTAAGCAGAGGCTTGACAGCCATATGTCAGGAGTGCTCTGATGGTGTTTCCTGCTTGGCAGGGGGTTGGACTCGATGGCCCTTGTGGTCTCTTCCAACTCTATGATTCTATGATTCTATGATTCTAGGCATAGCAATGTCAAACGCAACAGCCCTAAATTAGGGAGGGTGAGCGGGCGATCCAATGCACGCAGCAAAAGAGACTGAAAAAAGCTGTGTGCCAAGAATATATAACCTTCGGGCCAACCCTCTAAATGGTAACATCAAAATCTCCCCAACAACCCAAATTGGCCCAGTCACAGTCATGGCCATCCAAATGGTCCCGCCCAGTAACCAAGAGGGGGTGTCCTGTTAGACCCCACCGCAACTCATGCTCTCCATGAAGGAGAACACACTTTCTCCTAACCACTCTTAGCACCTTTAACAAACTGCCTGACAAAAGGGCACTGCTGCCTGGTTGCTACCCTGAACAACAGCAATTCGCACTGCGTAATTTTGTTGCATGACTCATTTATCTTTCAAAAGGGCAACCATCACGATATCCATGATCCTAACATGGGGTGCTGTAAAGTTCCAGATTGTGAAATCAACCATCGGACCAATGTACATAGGCTTCTACCCAAATATAGGGGGTAGAATTCCAAACAGGGGCAGTAGCTGCCAAGACAGTTGAGCAGTTCTTTTCCCTGCCGAAGGCTAAGACTGTGAGTTCTCTGAGTACTGAAGGATGCTTTCAGCCTATTCAGAGTGCATAGAGGACTTTCCCCAGGAAACAAGAGCACGCTTTCAGAAGGACTGGGGCCCAGCTCTACATAATCAATAATCCTCAAGGGGAAAACAGAAGAGCCACTGAGAAGATTTTTAGGCACTTTGATACAACCTACAGTGCCCTGAATCCCACAATAACAGCTGGCTGTAAACATTGTTACCAATTCAGGTCGATACACGGATTAAATATATATTGTTTTCTTCCTTTTCCTGTGGATCACAAAGCTTTTTCAGTGCTGATTGTGAAAACTTGTTTTTGCCGTTCATTTTTTTAAAAAAATATTGTTTTTTTCTATCATGGTTTTCATTGATTACTCATTTTTGCCTGATTTCTAAACCTGTTCTAAGGGCTCGAGAATGTGGGTGGCATTGACACACACTGATGGTTAGCACGTATGCTGTTTTGTTTTAAGGGTTAAACTTTGTATGTTTATTTAATGTAAGCAACAAAACAAAAAGTTGGTCTAAATATGCAAAGAAAATGTATTTTAAAAAGCATTTTAGATTGGGGACTCAAGTCAAATTTTGATTTATTCTTATTCTGAACCTGACTCACTTTGCTGTTACTCAATTCACAGCATCTGGGTGGCATTTGCTACTTTTATATGAGACCTTCCAAGTGTCCCTATTTTCCTGGATTTACAAAAGCCATCCTGGTTTCTGATTTGATCCCGGAATGTTCTCCTTGTCCTTAAGACATCCCTATTTTCATCGGAGAAATATTGGAGGGTAATATTGGAGATAAAGAGTTTTACAACCTTTCGAAGACATCTGAAGGCAGCCCCGTATAGAGAAGTTTTTTTAAATGTTTAATTGTTTTATTATGTTTTATATGTATGTTGGAAGCCGCCCAGAGTGGCTGGGACAACCTAGCCAGATGGGCAGGGTATAAATATTAAAATTGTTATTGTTGTTGTTGATGATGATGATGATGATGATGTTATGGGAAAGACATGCTTTGCCACAGCATATTTGTCTGGGAGTAAGAAATTGAACTTAATAGAATATAGGTAAAGGTAAAGGTACCCCTAACCGTTAGGTCCACTCACGGATGACTCTGGGGTTGCGGCACTCATCTCGCTCTATAGGCTGAGGGAGCCTGCGTTTGTCTGCAGACAGCTTCCAGGTCATGTGGCCAGCATGACTAAGCTGCTTCTGGCGAACCAGAGCAGCGCATGGAAACACCATTTACCTTCCCGCCAGAGCGGTACCTGTTTATCTACTTGCACTTTGATGTGCTTTCGAACTGCTAGGTTGGCAGGAGCTGGAACCAAATAACGGGAGCTCACCCTGTCATGGGGATTAGAACCACCAACCTTCTGATCAGCAAGCCCTAGGCTCTGTGGTTTAGACCACAGTGCCACCTGCGTCCCTTGACAGAATTTACTTCAAAGTAAATATGTATAGGCTTGCATTCAGGGGTGCCAACTTGAGTAAAATATTGGGGGGGCAGGTACGTCTCACCCCACATAACTGATCACACAATGTGGCACATGCACACCATTTGAATGACAATGCCCTTCACCTTTTTGGGGGGCTCAGTCCCCTGAAATATTTTATGGGGGAGGGGCAAAGGGACCTCAGCCCCTAGGCGTTGGCTCATATGCTTGCATTGTCCTTTTCTCACCTTTGTTCAGTGTGGGTTATATGAAATCTCTCAGCCAAATACTAATAATAAGGCCCTCCCATCTAGGCCATTCACCAGAAGGCAACTGCAAATACCCCAATAGGTTTTTAGAACTTAGAAATTGGAAATAAGACTTCTGATTCTGTGCCTAATCACAAATGATATTGTTTTAGGTAAGTGATTCAATACTTCTTGCTGGCTCCCCGCCGTTCCTGAATCTGTAAGCACTGAATATCACCAGACCTCGAAAACAGCAGAAATAATATACAACATACATCATTCAGAACTTCCCCTTACACGGGCAGAATCCAGATAACCATCTCTAAACTCAGTGGAAGCTGGCAAAAATTTCCATTTATTTCCAGGATTTTCTTTTTGACCTAGTTCTATAGTGAATACATTTACTTACCAAACAAGGGCTTCCCCAAACGTTCTCACACTGCCTTCTTCCAATTATATTTTTTCTCCATTTAAAACTGTTTTATAACCACATTAAGGCACAGCTGGGTGTTCAATAATAGGGCAATAATCCACACCTTGTGCATTTTACAACACTGTATACAGCCACACACCTAACAATGCACGAGGTGTGAGTTATGACTCCATAACCTGCCCTCTGTTATTTTCCATTACTTAAGTCTCATGGTGAAGTCGAAGGAAAGATGAAGTGCTTTAAATATTTGCCTTCTATTAAAACTCCCCCTGTAGATCTTTGTTATATTTGTCGTACAAATAAGAGATTATTAATAAGGAACAGATACATAGCGGAATGTAGAGCATTGAAGGAAAACCGCTACCTTATCAACATGCCTAAGGAAGCAGCAATTTATTTCACTAATTTGGAAATGTTGTTTGTGCAAATTATGAGCAGGGCGCAACCAAAGTTTATCAACCCATGGATACAAGGGGACAACGACAATAAAGCATGTGCCTAGCTCTCCGATTGAAATCAATGGAATTTAAAGGTTCTTAACTATGGTCATGGGGACGCGAGTGGTGCTGTGGGTTAAACCACAGAGCCTAGGGCTTGCTGATCAGAAGGTCGGCGGTTCAAATCCCCGCGACGGGGTGAGCTCCCATTGTTCGGTCCCTGCTCCTGTCAACCTAGCAGTTCGAAAGCACGTCAAAGTGCAAGTAGATAAATAGGTACCGCTCCAGCGGGAAGGTAAATGGCGTTTCTGTGTGCTGCTCTGGTTTGCCAGAAGCGGCTTAGTCATGCTGGCCACATGACCTGGAAGCTGTCTGCAGACAAACGCTGGCTCCCTCGGCCTATAGAGAGAGATGAGCGCGCAATCCTAGAGTTGGTCACGACTGGACCTAATGGTCAGGGGTCCCTTTACCTTTACCTTTTAACTATGGTCATGTGCGATTTCCCCCCTGGGTGCTCAGGTATGGTTGTGCAGCCAAATTCAAGTACACAAAGAAATGCACATGCAGATCAGCTCCTGAGCTGCTTCAAATGAATTAGCTCCTGGGATAGCATAGTTGGTAGAACATGAGACTCTTAATCTCAGGGTTGTGAGTTCAAGTCCCACATTCCCGCATTTCGGGGGGTTGGGTTAGATGATTCTCGTGGGTCCTTCCAACTCTACAATACTCTGGTTCTTTGAATGGAGGCACCATGCTCATTTAGTTACTTATAACACAATAAAGCAAGGCTTGTCCACACCAGAGCAAAATGTGGATTTTCACCAGGCTGTCTCTCCGTTAATATAGGACCATTCACATGATGTCCTCTGCCAGGAGCTTGTCCTACTCTCAAGTAGGACCCTGAACTGTCTCCAGCGGCGGTCCCATGCTGAAAGTATTGCAATGATCCAAATAAGATGATACAGCAGTATGCATAGCTGTGGTCAACCCATTCCTATCCAGCCTTAACAAGAATGTGTTTTGTGACACCAAGGCCACAGGAGCCTTCAAAGTTAAACCCCATCTAAAAACACAACCTGGTGTTTCAGGGGTAGTGCAACTCGGTTCAGCTCCATGAAGCAGAGTGTTCCTCACACAGTGCTCAGTTATGGAACTGGCTCTCACAGGAGGCAATGACAGCCATGAACCTAGATGGCTTTAAAAGAGGATTAGAAAGTGGAATGGACTCCCCCAAGAGGTTGTGGACTCTCCTTCTCTGGAGGCTTTTAAGCAGATGTTAGATGGTCTTCTGTCATGTGCGATTTAGTTGAGATTCCTGCATCACAGGGAGTTGGTCTAGATGACTCTCAGGGTCCCCTCCAACTTTAAAATTCTATTATTCTAAGTATAAAAGCTAAGTTCCGATTCACACATTTGTTTGAGCAGTGTGGATCAGGCTATTTCATGCAGGAATTCACGAAGTTATAATTCTTCCGTCATCTCTACAACTAAATATAGAAAGTCTGGGGTAAAGAGCGAAAAACCCATTTAGCTGAAACAGTGGACAAGAGGAAAAGCAAATCCAATTTGAAATACCTGCAGAACTACATAGAAGCCAGTCATGTACTGAGCTTTTTGGGGGTTTCATATTATCTTGCTTTTCTAAATATGATATTAAAGCTCATGCCAAAAGAAAATTATTCCATTAAAAAACACCCTCAGCAATTTCCTCCCCGTGATGTATTTCTTGTTTCTAAACATGCGCAGAATTTTGAATTATTTACTTGACAAATATGACTAGCTATTTGGTAAGTTATTGCTCAAATTAACCTGTCAAGCTAACCATGTTGTGGTATAACGATAACACATTACCATGTTCTAAAGATGAATTTATATAACTGTTACAATTGGCCGCAGGGGGTTACTGATTGATGAACCAATATTTCATAATGGGCTGGTTTCTAAGTGTGTGCGCGCGCGTATGCAAGAATGCAAATGGATGTGCTTGTTGTGTTTGATGCTTGAATTTTTGTGAAATTTGGAAAGAAAGTTATCTCATCCAATTCGGCAGGAGCTGGCTGCTCCTCTAGCACACAAACATAGGCCTCAGGGTTTTGCTGTGTGTTCTCCTCTGCAGAGGAAAACACTGCCATTTCCTTGGGTGCTGACTGCTCTTCTTGCATGTTCACACATACTTCCAATTCCTCCTGCAGCACCTCTTCTTCTGGCGTCTCTGCAAGCACTGATTCTTCCTGCACCCCCTCTTCCACAACAGGGTCCTAGGGAGTGGAGAAATCAATCAGTAGCAGTTCCTCAGATCCATCCAGCTCACCCTTCTCTGAGATGTTGTCTTCACCCCTGCCTCCAGCTAATAATAATAATAATAATAATAATAATAATAATAATAATAATTTTTATTTATATCCCACCCTCCCCAGCCAAAGCCGGGCTCAGGGCGGCTGACAACAATAAAATAGTACAACATTCTAAAATCATTTCATTATAAAATTAATTCAACTCAAATTGATGGCAACCATTAGGCTAAAGTTCTGTGAAGATTGCCAAAGGAGGGAGTCAGGCTGTGCCCTGGCCAAAGGCCTGGTGGAACAGCTCTGTCTTGCAGGCCCTGCGGAAAGACGTCAAGTCCCACAGGGCCCTAGTCTCTTGTGACAGAGCGTTTCACCAGATTGGAGCCACAGCCTAAAAAGCCCTGGCTCTAGTTGAGGCCAGCCTAACCTCTCTGTGGCCTGGGACCTTCAGGATGTTTTTGTTTGAAGACCGTAAGTTCCTCTGTGGGACATACCAGGAGAGGTGGTCCCATAGGTACGAGGGTCCTAGGCCGTATAGGGCTTTAAAGGTTAAAACCAGCACCTTAAACCTGATCCCGTACTCCACCGGGAGCCAGTGCAGCTGGTATAGCACCGGGTGAATGTGATCCCGCAGCGAGGACCCCATAAGGAGCCTCGCCGTGGCATTCTGCACCCGCTGGAGTTTCTGGGTCAGTCTCAAGGGCAACCCCACGTAGAGCAAGTTACAATAATCCAGTCTGGAGGTGACCATCGCATGGATCACAGTGGCTAGGTCAGGGCGAGAGAGATAAGGAGCCAACTGCTTAGCTTGGTGGAGATGAAAAAATGCTGCCTTTGTTATAGCTGCAATCTGCGCCTCCATGGAAAGGGAGGTGTCGAAGATTACACCCAGACTCTTAACGGACGGTGCTGGCACTAATTGCATTTCTTTGCAGTCAAAGCTGTTCAGCTGCCCAGCCACATTCTGGATTGCTTTGGTTACCCCTTTCATCTGGGTGCCCTACAGCTGGGGTCCTGGGACACTTTCAATATCCTGTAGCATCTAATCCATCAGGGGCCTCACGTCATATGGAGTCACACTTTCCTCTCCACAGAGGCTTCTCAACCACTCCACCAGTCGCTGCTCTATTTTATCCAACTGCAAGCACAGCTGACAGCTTTGTCGCTGCTTGATTTCATCAAGCCACTCAAAATAGTGTTGCCATTTTGCCTTCCATTTCATCTCAGCCCACACCTGGCTTACAGGTCCTTCTCCAAGAAATATGAATCCCAACTTCTGACACCAGTGTTGCACACCACCCCAATCTGTGAGCAGTGTGACATTCCAGGAGTTCCAGGCACTTACCAAGGGTCCATGTTGTTGTTGTTGTTGTTAATTGAATTTATATACCACCCAATACCTGGACGTCTCAGGGCGGTTCACAGTGTTTCCTTTTGGAATGAGGCACAGTGGAGACTGTCATGTCTTTAGGATATATGGTTTATTTATACATATATGCAACTTCAGCCTATGATGAATGAATAGATTCGTAGCATTAACACTCCCAAAGGACCTTGTTTCTCCCATAGCCACAGTCTTGGATTCAAACAGACATCAAACATTGTTCTCTGACTCTCCCTCTAGCTTGCTGCTTTTCTTCTAGGTCACATCACTGAAAAATCTAAACTCTAAACTCAGGATTTGCCCTTCTGTTTGTCTCTGAGCTGAGGGAAGGGCCTCACCCATTTGCTGTTTTGCACAGAGCCTCCTTTGCTTTCTTCTGTTAATGGCTCATCACCCAGGCAATCACCAACACAGAAACCTAGCTTGGCTTATATTTTAACATTGCTGGATCCAGGAATTAGAAGGATCTCACATACAGTCTACTTCAGGCATAGGCAAACTCAGCCCTCCAGATGTTTTGGGACTACAATTCCCATCATCCCTGACCACTGCTCCTGTTAGCTAGGGGTGATGGGAGTTGTAGTCCCAAAACACCTGGAGGGCCGAGTTTGCCTATGTCTGGTCTATTTCTTGCCCTGCAAACTCATAACCTTATATGTGGGGCACTCATTAAAGACAGCTTCTATTTTATCGTACTGTGTGTTCTCCGAAGATTTTGATTGGTCCCTTAAAGCAGGGGAACTGTGCTTAGGAGAAAGACAGTATTAAGAAACCTGTTGCAAGGGCATAAGGAACATTTTTGCAGGGTTTTAAAAGAGACTTTGATGATCAATTTTTGAAAAGTGCATAGATATATCCAGAAGTGTGTCCTATTTGCTGACAAAAAGGATCGTTTTTGGTGAGAGCATCTTAAAAGGTTTAGTAAACCATTCTCACTTTTATCACTCTTTTGTAAAGAAGTAATTTCCTGCGGAGGGAGGGGAAGAATTACAGGTCTTTGCCTTTAATTGCCTGCACTCATTCTCAGGGTTGTTGGCTAACCTTTCTCTTTTATTTGATCAAAAAAAGAGTTTGAGAAGTTTTGAAGCCTTGACCTCTTCCATTCAATCATGCTTTCCCTACATGCTATTCAGGACGCATAGAAACAGTCACACTTTTGCTTTGCTACTCATGACATGTAAAAGTAACACTCCTGCCTTTCATTTCATATGCTGGTGGTTTCCACCATTTAGGAAACTGCAAATAAACAAAGTTGATGTATTCTATTTTTTTATATATAAAATTTTTTTATTGGTTTTTCACAATTTTTATAAACACAGACAATACACAATACAAACAAACAAACAAACAAACACATAAACAAACATGTATAATTTCAAATCCTTTTTTTCTTAAACCTTACTTCACCGACTTCCCCGTACCTCCCCTTTCTGCATCCCAATTTCCAACTTTGTTTCAGCAAATCCAACCCCTTGGTTTAATCAAATTTTCCCTTATTCTTTTCTTTTACAGCTGTAATCTCCTTTTTTTCTTAAACCTCAACATTTTAGCATTCATTAATTTTACAATATTTCTTAAGATAAATTTTAAATTCCTTCCAATCTTCTTCCGCCGTCTCTTTCCCCTGGTCTCGGATTCTGCCAGTCATCTCGGCCAGTCCCATATAGTCTATCACCTTCATCTGCCATTCTTCCAGAGTGGGTAGATCCTGCATCTTCCAATACTTTGCGATGAGAATTCTTGCTGCTGTAGTAGCATACATGAAAAAAGTCCCGTCTTTCTTTAACACCAATTGGCCGACCATACCCAAAAGAAAGGCTTCTGGTTTCTTGGGAAAAGTACATTTAAGTACCTTTTTCATTTCATTATATATCATTTCCCAGAAAGCCTTAATCTTCGGGCACGTCCACCAAAGGTGATAAAAGGTACCTTCAGTTTCTTTACATTTCCAACACTTATTATCAGGCAAATGGTAGATTTTTGCTAGCTTGACTGGGGTCATGTACCACCTGTAAATCATTTTCATAATATTCTCTCTTAAGGCATTACATGCCGTAAATTTTATACCGGTGGTCCACAACTGTTCCCAGTCAGCAAACATGATATTATGACCAATGTCTTGTGCCCACTTAATCATAGCTGATTTAACTGTTTCATCTTGTGTATTCCATTTCAGCAACAGGTTATACATTCTTGACAGATTCTTAGTATTGGGTTCTAACAGTTCTGTTTCTAATTTTGATTTCTCCACCTGGAAGCCAATTTTCCTATCCTGTTTGTAAATCTCCATTATTTGGTAATAATGGAGCCAGTCTCGTACTTTAGACCAAAGTTGATGTATTCTAAAAGGTTGTACTTAAGCTATGGGCCCATACTCAGTGGAGTGTGTGCAAATGATGCAAACAACACATATGTTGTAATCAAATCAGGCCACAAATTTGTTAATTACAGATGAAAGCAGCTTCAACATAGTCATTGGATGTGATCACACCGTGATCAACTCCCATTCGGAAACCCATGTCCCCACTGTGGAAGGACGTGTGGATCCAGAATTGGCCTCCACAGTCACTTACGGACTCACTATTAACAGCGGATTTATGGAAGACAATCTTACTTGGCTAAGAGTGATCACCAAAGAAGAAGAAGGATATGTATCCAGAATTCAACCAGCCCGTCTGCTGGTTGATGGATATTTGGGGTTGACCAGTGTTAGGGGTGACCTCTGTAGCATAAACCGCTAATGAGAACCCCTCCCTGATCACTAGCAGGGGACTCTGTGGCCCAACAGCCTCCAAGTTGGGTGTCTGGACAGAAAGCACTGCCGACACCAGTCTGGTGTAGTGGTTAAGAGTGGTGGACTCATAATCTGGTGATCCGGATTCGCGTCCCCGCTCCTCCACATGCAGCTGCTGGGTGACCATGGGCTAGTCACACTTCCTTGAAGTCTTTCAGCCCCACTCACCTCACAGAGTGTTTGTTGTGGGGGAGAAAGGGAAAGGAGAATGTTAGCCGCTTTGAGACTCCTTCGGGTAGTGATAAAGAGGGATATCAAAACCAAACTCTTCTTCTTCTTCTTTATTCTGCCCACACACCAATCATGTGACGTTGTTGGATATCACCTGCCAATTATTTCTCTCTCCTCTACCATTCCCTGCACTTTCCTACTGTTAGACATGAAGCCATGGCTTGTGCTTCCTTGCTGTGATTTGCGTTGTGCCATTTTCAGCTGTGTTTTTGAGATCAGCACCGTTTCCCTTGTCTAGTTGCTACGAGGGTCTCCAAAGATGCTTTGGATGCTGAGAGCTCCATGATGACGTACAAGTGATCAATGTTTAACAGACCTTCCCACTTCCTTTCCCACCGTACAGAGGAGTGTCTCGGTGCTGCTTAAAACAAACAAAACAAAAAGAGGAGGGCGTGTCGGTGATATAATTATCCGCCAGCCAAAATGGGTGTAGCATTGCTTATATGCTTCCTCGTTGTTCAGTCATTTCATTTGTTATTTCACCATTTCATTCATTCATAATGCAGCCCTGAGAAGTAATAACATGTTATGTTCCATTAGCATTATAACTTTCAGCTTTGAGACAATTTGGATTTGTGGCATGTAAAAAAAAATTAAAAGTAAAGAAAGACATTTTTTCCACCAAGCAATCCCTCCTCATAATTTTCCCATAGTTATATAATCTCTCTTCTATGTCAGCTATAATTTTGTTAACCAGATTGAGTTTAACCAATAATTTATTCTTCTCCCCTTTATGACAGACATTTTTTAAAATTGACTTCCCATTTCCCCTTTATGAGGTACATTTTATTTTCTCCCTCTCTTTACAATCTTCTAGGAAATGAAAATAGCATATTGCAGTCCACTTTTCACCCTTTGCAGTCTTTGCAGAAGGCAGGGAAGGTATTGTCTTAGCTTTGGGGACAAATAATACATGCAAGTACATAACTTGACTTGCATGTCAAAGCCCCAAGCCACCCCCATGAGAATAAAGACACGAGGACACAGAATTTTAGCTTAATGTTAATGGGCAAATTTAAGCCACAACTTAATTGGTTATAGAATGTGAGTGGTATTGGCTTAGGCATTGGCATCAACAGACTATATCTGACTCCTGCCTGCCTTGCAGGGAGTCTGGTAAGAGTAAACCACCTGTAGGGGGAGCCCCGCTGATGTGGATCGACTTGAGCATCCCCCGGGTTCCCGTTGGGGTCGTGGCATGGCCCTAGACCCTCCCTGGGCTTCAGATGAGATCCACACCCCCGGATTCCTTTAACGGAATACCTTTAAGCATGGAGGGGCAGGCCATGGCCGCACCTCCCCTCCCCCACACATCGCTATTCCAACGCCTAACTGCCAAACCTTACAAAGCTGTGACGATTGCTAGGAGGTAACAACAACAACAACAACAACAACAACAACAACAACAACAACAACAACAACAACAACATTTTATTTATACCCCGCCCTCCCCGGCCAGAGCTGGGCTCAAGGCGGCTGACACCAGTAAAATTACAATAAAAACATAATAGGGAGGGGGGAACCAATTTAACATACAGGTTAAAATACAATTTTAAAAGCAGCCTCATTTTAATAATCGCCCATAAATCAAAACCATAAGGGGAGGGAAACCTAAGGGTCAGACTGAGTCCAAACCAAAGACCAGGCGGAACAGCTTTGTCGTGCAGGCCCTGCAGAAAGATGTCAGGTCCAACAGGGCCCTAGTCTCTTGTGACAGAGCGTTCCACCAAGTTGGGGCCAGTACTGAAAAGGCCCTGGCCCTAGTTGAGACCAATATAACCACCTTGCGACTTGGGACCTCCAAAATGTTGTCATTTGTGGACCTTAAGGTCCTCCACAGGGCATACCAGGAGCGGCGGTCCCGTAGGTACGTGGGTAGACAAAAACCAAGTGTCCAGTGCCAATTTGCCAAGTGGAAAAAGTCCTACCAGGCCCCTCAACGGTGACCAACCGAAGTCCATAGCAAGGCCAATAATGAAACCTAAACAAAGGGTGGGAAAACAGGCTGAAAGGGGGCGATTCTGCGTCGCGCCGTGGTTTAAATTGGCCCTGCCCATGCCACCGAAGCCTCCTGATTGGCCACTTGGCTAACTGGCGTGGCTGAGCCTCCCCGGTGTATGGCAGGACACAGTCCCACCCCCCATGCTAAGGGGGGAGGCTTGGCGACTCACCCGCAACACGTCCCCACACAGAGGTGGAGCCGATTTATCACGACCTGCTTGATCACTTAACATTATGAGAAGGGTTCAACTAACAGACCCCATCGGTGAAATCCCTGTGCAGTGGGCTTTGCCCTGCTCCTTCTCCCATTTTCCCCCATTCCTCCAAAATTTGTTAGGTAAGTGATTCAATACCCCCAGAACAGTGTACAGGGGCAGGGGGTCATTGCATCTGGCAAGATGAAATCCTTGTGCAGACAGAATGCTTATACAGTGCTACCTCAGGTTAAGTACTTAATTCGTTCTGGAGGTCCGTTCTTAACCTGAAACTGTTCTTAACCTGAAGCACCACTTTAGCTAATGGGGCCTCCTGCTGCTGCCGCGCCGCCGAAGCACGATTTCTGTTGTCATCCTGAAGCAAAGTTCTTAACCTGAAGCACTATTTCTGGGTTAGCAGAGTCTGTAACCTGAAGCGTATGTAACCTGAAGCGTATGTAACCCGAGGTACCACTGTAATAGTGTGATGTTCAATTCCTCCCCCTGTGCCTAAGAACTGAGTGTTAGGTGCCACTAAGAACCTCTACATATATTCACCAGCTTTCATGTCTTCTGAATCTCCCTGCCCCAGTCGAATGTTATAATCTCTACACCATGAAGGTGAAACCACTATATACTCTCTTGATCATCTTTATCATAGGATTAGCTAACAATCAAATGTACCCTTTTTATATTTCACATTTAAATAACCACTACTTTCTCTTGACTCATTTCTTCCCCACATATACATTAAGATGTTTCATCCATCACCCCTCAACAGATATTAATATCTCAGAAATCTCATAAGGTAGTCTTCAAAGTCATATACTCTCTATCTGGGTACCGGAAAATCTCTTTAATTCTCTATAGTCATACTGTACAGAATATTATCTCATTTATTCCTCTTCTCATATGCTGGGAGTTATATCCTTACAGTATCAGTTTTGCCAGTATTTCTGAAACATAATTAAAACATCAATGCAATAGTAACTTTTGCTCCTGCAATTATCAGTCTTGATCTTCACCGGTTGCAAAGTGGTTTGTCTTAGCTTAGACAGACATATTTGATTTTGTTTGGGCACCAACAATTAATTAGGAAGAGTCAAGAATGCAGATGGGAGGATGAATGAATAACAATTACTAACAGATTGTCTCAGGATTCTAGACTTAGCCACATATGAATATGAATTTCATAACAAAAAGGCAACTCATCTTCACAGTATGAAAATTATACATACAATACCAAGAATCCAAATTAGTACTGAATAGTCTACAGATAATCAGTTCTAACATTAATAGTTATGTTTGTCAGCAAAATTTATATGGTATATATTTGAAATCATCTCAGCGAACAGAATTTTTAATAGCATTTTAAAAAGAACACCATATGGAGATAACTCCAGTGCTGGAATTCTGATGGGATGTGTGATTAGTATAATTCTTATCTTCTTTCTCTGAAAAGAATGCATAAGATGTATAGGAAACTTTAATATCTGTAGAATATTAATGTTTTACATTTATTTGATGCCATTTGCCATTACTTCTGTTTAGGGATGGGCATATCCCACTGAACTCCATCCCATCCCATTTCTGTGCGATTGTTTTTTTAGGATAGGTCCAGATAAACTAAAAAAAAAATCTACACGGAAGCATTCCTCTTTCCTTCTTTCCCTTATATCTGAGAACAGTTAGCACATGGGGCTCCTCCTATCACCTGCTTTGCTTATAATGCAGCTGGGGTGGCAGCCTATTTGGGAAATATATACTATTTCCCAAAGAGCTATGACACATTAGCAGGTGCTGTTGCTCACAAGGAGAATAACTGCAATATTTTTTAATGCCGTCTCATATCTTGCATCGCATTGAAATTTGAAGGAACAAAAATAATCAGTGCAGTTTTGGAAAGCTCAGTTATGCAAAATGGTGTCCAGTTGTGTCCAAGCATTGCTGAAAACCTGCTCCTGGATCTAAGGGATGCAGGTGGCACTGTGGTCTTAACCACTGAGCCTGTTGGGCTTGCTGATCAGAAGGTCGGTGGTTCGAATCCACACAATGGGGTGAGCTCCCATTGCTCTGTCCCAGCTTCTGCCAGCCTAGCCGTTTGAAAGCACACCAGTTCAAGTAGATAAATAGGTACCACTTTGGCAGGAAGGTAAATGGTGTTTCCATGCACTCTGGCACTCTTCACAGTTTTCCATGTGCCAGGAAACTGAGATGAGCACCGTCCCCCATAGTCACCTTTGACTGGACTTAACCCTTCAGTGGTCCTGTAAGGTAAAGGTAAAGGGAACCCTGACCATTAGGTCCACTCGTGGCAAACTCTGGGGTTGCGTCGCTCATCTCGCTTTATTGGCCAAGGGAGCCGGCATACAACTTCCGGGTCATGTGGCCAGCACGACTAAGCCGCTTCTGGCGAACCAGAGCAGTGCACAGAAACGCCGTTTACCTTCCCACTGGAGCGGTACCTATTTATCTACTTGCACTTCGAGGTGCTTTTGAACTGCTAGGTAGGCAGGAGCAGGGACTGAGCAACGGGAGCTCACCCCGTCGCGGGGATTTGAACCGCCGACCTTCTGATCGGCAAGTCCTAGGCTCTGTGATTTAACCCACAGCGCCACCCACATCCTTTTACCCTTTTACCTGGATCTAAGCGTCAAGGTTTCAGGGAATCACCTCCCCCCCCCCCCGTGGCAGTAGATAAGCAGAACAAAGGAAACAGAGTCTTCTTACCAGTTAGAAACTTTAATAATCACAGCAAGAGAACAATGAACACATCTCCTTGAAATGGCGGTACTCCCAATTAAGGATCCCACCCCTTCTGTCCCTATTAATCTATGTCACTTCCAAGTCTTGTAATCTGAGCTTGTACCCTCTTTGCTTTCTGTTCTGCCACTTTCTGAGCTCTCTGTAACTTTGGTGAAGGGGGGGGGATGCTGTCCAGAGACTGTGAATCTGTTATCCCTCTCTTTCCCGTGTTTCTTCTCCTAGCTGTTCCCCACCCAGTAGTTCCCAGCTTCTGCCTTCTGAACTATGTCCCTCTGCAAACCACTGTTCCGAATCTATACACTGGGAAGATTCAGGATCAGGATCAGGGGGAGAGGGATGCTTCCACCATTCCTCCTCAGTGCAGCCCTCCTCAGCAAGGTCCCTGAAAAGCCCCTCACTTTGAGCTTTGCATATAATGCTGAAAAGTCAGGCAAGTGGCCCCTCTCTGCATACATACTTCATACAATCAGTAGCTGTTTGAGAGCAAGGTTCCCAATGCAAACATTATTGTCTTTTACAGTCTTTTACCTATTACAGTCGTTAAGAGTCGTCAACAGGCTCTCCCAGCTATCTGCCTATCTCCCATTCCCACCACCCTTCTGAGTAACACCCCTCCCCACCTTCTCACTATATAGAAGGATCTGGCAACTTCTGTTTCAGTGTATCTGAAGAAGTGTGCATGCACACGAAAGCTCATACCAAGAACTAACTTAGTTGGTCTTTAAGGTGCTACTGGAAGGAATTTTTTTATTTTGACTATGGCAGACCAACACGGCTACCTATCTATTATTGTCTTTATTTTTAAAGACAATTTTATTTTCTGATATTTGTGTGGAGCAGCTTAGTCGGTGGTCACCCCCTTTGACCCGACAGCAAGTAAACTTCCAGCTCCGAGACTACAACATCATTGCACACCATTTTCCCGCCACCACCCAGCTAATTAAGGCTACATAAATCACTCTGTGAACTAAACTGCACCTGTGTTTGTGTAAAGGATAAAAGCAAACCCATACTGCTCTGCCTGTTTCATTAGCCGGCTAGCTATCAGACTAGTTCCCTAAATTGTTCTTCCCACTCTCTTTAGAAAGCTTTGTTCAAGTGGAGGAACGAACAGATGGAAAAGATGAAGTGTGATGACAGCTGCCTTCCATTTTTAATAAGCTTCCGATAATGTATTTGCAAATGCAGCATAACGAATGCATAACTTCTTCCATCAGCTTCCATTTCAGTTACATTTGTTTAATGGCTTAAGAATAAGTATACAAAATCAAAACAGGAAGCAATACAGGAGAGTAATAAACATATATCAGTGTAAACAGCTGCCCCCAAGAGGGAAAAGCAGCCTGGTTCATTAGGAGCCTGGTTGCAGAGAGATGGAGAAATCAGACCGGGGTGGCTTCAGGTTGACTGTGCAAAACAGATGAGCGCCTGGCAAATTAAGGCCAATTTATTGACCGCATGGCAAGAATTCTGGCTGTGTGCATATCAGTGATTGGATTGGCAAGATGTGTTAGTGAAAACATGTGCAGAGGTGATTAGGGACAGGGTTACCTGTCATCACCCTCAACTGTCCTGATTAAATCAAGACATCCCATTTTGGGGCTCCATACTCCTGTGCATCCCAGTTTTTGGCTGTGACATGTTGAAGAGTATGACATATTGCACCTCAACCTCAAAATTTTAGAGCCCAGGAATGGCTTCTGTTTTGCAACGTGAGGCCAGGAAGGTGTCTATTTGCATTATGAATGCAAATGTCAAGACGGGTTGTGTCCCCAAAGGAAAACATCCTGAAGATGGAATCAGAATTCAAAATGACCTTAACAAATTAGAGAACTGGGCCCAAGCTATTGGAATTCATTTTGTTAGGGACAAAACATAAACAGGAAGAAGCAGGTGCAGAAATATATGATGGGAGATACCTGGCTTACTAGCAGTACATGTGAAAAGGATCCAGGGGTCTTGGTGGACCACAAGCTTAACCTGAGTCAACAGAGTGATGCAGTAACAGCAAATAATAATAATAATAATAATAATAATAATAATAATAATAATAATAATATGCTAATGCTATTCTAGGCTGTATCAACAGAAGTATAGTGTCCAGATCAAGGGAAGTAATAGTTCTACTCTATTCTGCCTTGGTCAGACCACATCTGGACTACTGTGTTCAGTTTTGGGTGCCACAATTTAAGAAGGATGTTGACAAGCTGGAACGTGTGCAGAGGAGGGCAGCCAAGATGATCAAGGGGTTGGAAACTAAGTGTGATGGCCTGGGATTCCGATTCAGAGGATGAACCGGAGGAATCCCAGCCTGCACAGGAGTCCCCGCCTCCAGGGCCGGCTGAACTGGGGCAGGGCCTTGATTCTGAGGCACCTACACCTGTGCCAGATCCTCAGCAGCAGGCACCAGGTGAATCCATTCTGGCTCCAGAGGTGGTTGAGGACTCGGTGCCTACAGGTGAGCTTTCCCCGGGGCCCAGTAACCCTTCGGCCTCTCCTGAACTGCAGAGGCTCAGGGCAGAGAGGCGAAGGGAACTGGTTTCTCCCAGGAGGAGTGCTCGCCTTAAGGCCAGGAGAGGCGGGTCTCCTGGGGGCCGGGACCGCCCCTGGCCTCAGAGAAGATAAAGGCCAGTCAGCCCGGTCCCAGGTTGCGGAAGCAACGTTGTTGTTGAGTACCTGCTCCTACCCAGACCCAGACCTGACCTTCCAGTGTTCCTGTTCCCCACCCAGCTTCCTGCTTCTGACTTTCCAGTGTTCCTGTTCCCGCCCGGCTTCCTGCTTCGGACCTCGCCTCGCTCCTTGTGAACTGTTTCCAGGCTAGTGACTCAGGACTGAACTTTGACTACGATAATGGTGACCTTCCCCCCGGGACCAGCACAGTACTGCTTTTAAGCAGATGTTGGATGGTCATCTGTCATGTGTGATTTAATTGAGATTCCTGCATCACAGGGGATTGGACTAGATGACTGGATGGCCTTTGGGATCCCTTACAAATCTACTCTGCGAAGCACAGCTGGAAACTTTACAAAAGACAGTAAACTGAGGCATGTTTACAGTTGTTCATGCACAAGTTCTGTTCAGATCTTCTGATGAGTGCATGGAAGTCAACAGAAAGGATATGGGGGCATCCATCCCCCCTCAATGCGTTCACTCACTGAACGTAAGAACAGGCAGAGGGTTTTTTAAAATAGAGCACAGTACTATTTTCAGCTGTGTCTGTAGTAATAAATGAGATGGTGGTGATTGTGGTGTCAGACTGAAGAGTGGCAATGTGGGGGGAAGCAGGGAAGGTGCGACATGAAAGGAAAATTTGTGGGAGGGGGGCATAGTAGCTGAAAATAGAAGATAGAAAAGAATGACAGAGCAAAGGTTTAATCCTGTTGAGAGCTCCATTAACGAGAAGTGAGCCTGCCTTTGTGAGGCTCAAGCATATAGCACTTAGAAAGCAACATTGGATGTGGGGGGGGGGGCAGACAAGGTGGGAAGAGAGAATGCATTTTCTGCATAAGACACAAAGCACTGCTGTTCAAGAAAGGAAAGTACCAATATATTGAATGAAAATGGGTTGTTTCTACCGCAGTCAGACTTCAAAGGAAATGTATTTTGGAAAAGCACTCCGGGGGTATGTGGCTTAATGGGGACCCACTAATTATTAATAAAGTAGATTTATAGTGTTCAACAATGAAGCGAAGAAATTAATTTTGAATGAAACTCAAACCACTATACTATTCATTCATTCTAGAAAGGGTACAGTAAATTCAGTCTGTAGGGATGCTTCCCCTTGATTTACACAGGTGTTGTTTATGTAACAACTCAGGCCTTGTCACTGTAGCAGAAAGAGGGAGGAAGATGCCATCTTGACTGCATGAAATCAATGGCCACCCTCTCATGAAAACATACCTCTCAATGTCCTTTGTAGTGAGGAACAGCCTGTACTAGTTTTTTAAGTTGAGAGTTACTGGAGAAATTCATTACGTTTGGAGGATAGAATAGCATTTGCAATGTGCTCTAAACCAGTGGTAGTCAATGTTGTGCCCTACAACTTTCTACAACTTCCACCAGCCCCAGGCAGCATGACCTATGGTCTGTGGTTGTGGGAACTGCAGTCCACAACATCTGGGCAGCTACACTTTGGCTTAACCTTCTTTAAATGATGGGATGTTCTTTGCTGGTTCTGCTATAATCCCATAAACTATTGATAGATACTTTCCCCCCTCTCATTTCTCCATCCCCTTCAGCCTAAGATCAGATTGGAGCAATTGCACCAGAGCCCATGCTTGCAAAACCTCTTGGAGTTTGAGCTTTCAAGAAGAAGAAGAAGAAGAAGAAGAAGAAGAAGAAGAAGAAGAAGAAGAAGAAGAAGAAGAAGAAGAAGACGACGACGTCTTTAGCCCTTCCGGAAGGTGAGTTATAATGAAAACATGTAACTAGACTGGAAATAAGTTTTTCCTGAAGTTGAAGGCACAGAGCAGCTATGGAAGTGAGAAGGGTCTCTCCCTTCCACTCTAACTGGCTGTGAGGTAATCTCCATTTTACATCTCTGAGAGTTTGTGTGGAAGGTGGTAGCAGCCAAAGGTATGTTAAGTATAATTGTTTAACGTACATTGACATGGAAAATCACTCCATCATGTGCCTGTGTAGAATACTGTGAAGCTTGTCTGGAAATTTCCATTGAAGCTGAAGAGAGAGCCTAACAGGTCAATAATTAAAGGTAAAGGGACCCCTGACCATTAGGTCCTGTTGCGGACGACTCTGGGGTTGCGACGCTCATCTCGCTTTATTGGCCAAGGGAGCTGGTGTGCAGCTTCCGGGTCATGTGGCCAGCATGACTAAGCCACTTCTGGCAAACCAGAGCAGCGCACAGAAACGGCGTTTACCTTCCCACCGGAGCTGTACCTATTTATCTACTTGCACTTTGAGGTGCTTTCGAACTGCTAGGTTGGCAGGAGCAGGGACCGTGCCACTGTATTCTGCTCTGGTCAGACCTCACCTGGAGTACTGTGTCCAGTTCTGGGCACCACAGTTCAAGAAAGACACTGACAAACTGAAACGTGTCCAGAGGAGGGCAACCAAAATGGTCAAAGGCCTGGAAACGATGCCTTATGAGGAACGGCTAAGGGAGCTGGGCATGTTTAGCCTGGAGAAGAGGAGGTTAAGGGGTGATATGATAGCCATGTTCAAATATATAAAAGGATATCATATAGAGGAGGGAGAAAGGTTGTTTTCTGCTGCTCCAGAGAAGCGGACACGGAGCAATGGATCCAAACTACAAGAAAGAAGATTCCACCTAAACATTAGGAAGAACTTCCTGACAGTAAGAGCTGTTCGACAGTGGAATTTGCTGCCAAGGAGTGTGGTGGAGTCTCCTACTTTGGAGGTCTTTAAGCAGAGGCTTGACAACCATATGTCAGGAGTGCTCTGATGGTGTTTCCTGCTTGGCAGGGGGTTGGACTCGATGGCCCTTGTGGTCTCTTCCAACTCTATGAGATTCTATGATTCTATGAATGTGTTTTGGGACCCAGGTGCTTGTGTGTGCCTTCTCCATCAAGAAGAGATGGAGGACATCCTATAGGGCTCTGCCTGTTTACCTACAATATAACATGCATTTCTGGATTTCCCTTTCTGACCTTCTGAACAGGGTCTCCAGCAATACTGGCAGGATAATCAAATATAAACAGTTGCAGATGTATCTGCCGGATGCCTTCATTTCAGATGGGCCTTTTTAGAACTGGAGACCGTAGAAACAATGGCTTTGGCAACGAAATCTGACATTGCTTGGAAGGCTTACAAAATCAAGGCCTTTTCTGTGAACGCCAGCCATCAAAGCAGTGTGAAGTGGGGGCTTCCCTGGGGCTAAATAACTGGGGCCAGTTTACTTTGATGGCACCATTAAACAACAATATTCAGGGACAAATTTGGAAACAAGGGAGATTCTATTTTTCAGATTTTAACCATTCAGCTAAGCATCATAAAACCAATCGACTCCAGCCATGCAGCTGGATTTTTACTCTTCCCATTGCCCTTTAGGGCTACTGTCATAATTTTTCCTCAACGGCTGCAGACCTATATCTGAAAATGTCAGATGGTACTTTTCATTAAGGAATTTTCATTTTGGTGTGTCCTGTTAAACTGGAAAGAAAAGGTACTGTTGGGGAGTAGTAGACATGATATTTTCTGCTTCCTGGCACAGACTTCCATAAGCCCGAAAGTGCAGTACGGATTCATTGCAGATAAGTTACACTTGGTGAAGAAGCAATGTAAGAACTTTACCAATGAGGGATGAGAGTCTTGCCCTTTCACTGCTACACATGATTCAATCCTGCAGTCATCTTACCTACAGTCTTCAAAGTTCCCATTGATTTCAAGATACCCCCTTGGTATCAGTAGGGCTTGATTGTAAGATAAGGAACTCGAAAAGCAACCTCTGTGACTTTCACTGCTTGAAGTTGCTTTTGGTTCATTTCTTTGACTGGCAACAGTACAAGTCTTGAAAAATCCTAAGAAGTGTGTTACTGGAATTGCTCTGTGCTGTGTAGACGGTGTAATATTATTCACGCACCTCTATTAATTATTATGATGTATCTCTATTAATATCTTATTATTGCTATTATTTATAAAATTTCTATATCTCCCCCCCCTTTCATCTGAGGATCGCAGGGCAGTTTACAATAGAAAAACGCAAAAATGCATAACTGTAACAAACAATCACACACACAGTCTGCCACAGACACAGTTTAAAAGACTATAGAGTGGCTAATTAAACAAAGGCCTGGGAGAAGAGGAAAGTTTTTGCCTGGCTCGCGGGTGGCGCTGTGGTCTAAACCACTGAGCCTCTTGGGCTTGCCGATCGGAAGGTCGGCAGTTCAAATCTCTGTGATGGAGTGAGCTCCCGTTGCTCTGTCCCAGCTCCTGCCAACCTAGCAGTTTGAAAGCACACCAGTGCAAGTAGATAAATAGGTACCGCTGTGGCAGGAAGGTAAACAGAATTTCCGTGCGCTCTGGTTTCCATCACAGTGTTCCATTGCACCAGAAGCAGTTTGGTCATGCTGGCCACATGACCCAGAAAGCTGTCTGTGGACAAACGCCGGCTCCCTCGGCCTGAAAGTGAGATGAGTGTTGCAACCCCATAGTTGCCTTTGGCTGGACTTAACCGTCCAGGGGTCCTTCACCAAATGTGCCAGGCAAGCCTCCCTAGGGAGAGCTTTCCACAAGAGCTGAGGCAAACCCACAAAAGCACAAACACAAGCATGCAAGTTTGAGAGATCTACATGAAGATTTTTGTCTATAGCTCCTCCTCTGCTTCCATATACCCGACCCTGCTACTTCCTTCTTTTCAAAACTAATGAACACCAGTGTCAACGTTTTTGAAGTCCTACAGGGTATAGCCACACGTTTGTATCTCCTTTTGCATCATTAGCAAATACGAAAAATGAAAGAAATCGTGTCTCTCAACCGAAATCCCCTATGGAAGTCTTTAAACAAAGTTAGGTCAAAAACTGTATTGTAGGTTCAGGCAGCCCGGACATTTTTAGAATACATTTATTATTTGTTCTCAGAATCTCCCAGCTGCCTCACAGGGCCTTCAGAGCACTCCTTTGATGGTCATTGATCATGATGCCTTGTGCTCCCAAAGCATCCTTCGGCTGCTCATTCTGCTTTTACAGAATATTTCAATAATCACTGGAGTTGTTTTACTTCTTTTCCACGGTCGTCCCATTTTTAAGGACAAGGCTCCTTAAAAAGGACAACACTTCTGCTATGTATTCCTTTGGCTTTCCATATCCCCCACTTGCAGCTTCTGTGGAACTTAGGTGAGACCCGTGCGCCCTGATGTGAGGCAGAAGCCAGAAATCTGAGGTCAGGTGATAAGGATGCAAGAGCCATGCACCCTTTGATCTCAGCCCCTTGGGGGCAAGGCTGGGATTGAAGGGCACCTGACATCCTTCGTGGACCACCCTCCTGGAACTGTTTTGCAAGGCTGGGATCTGTATATATAATCCTATGATCTTGTTGTTGTTTAGTCATTTAGTCATGTCCGACTCTTCGTGACCCCATGGACCAGAGCACGCCAGGCACTCCTGTCTTCCACTGCCTCCCACAGTTTGGTCAAACTCATGCTGGTAGCTTCAAGAATACTGTCCAACCATCTCGTCCTCTGTCATCCCCTTCTCCTTGTGCCCTCCATCTTTCCCAACATCAGGGTCTTTTCCAGGGAGTCTTCTCTTCTCATGAGGTGGCCAAAGTATGGGAGCCTCAGCTTCATGATCTGTCCTTCCAGTGAGCACTCAGGGCTGATTTTCTTCAGAATGGAGAGGTTTGATCTTCTTGCAGTCCATGGGACTCTCCAGAGTCTCCTCCAGCACCATAATTCAAAAGCATCAATTCTTTGGCGATCAGCCCTCTTTATGGTCCAGCTCTCACTTCCATACATCACTACTGGGAAAACCATGGCTTTAACTATACGGACCTTTGTTGGCAAGGTGATGTCTCTGCTTTTTAAGATGCTGCCTAGGTTTGCCATCGCCTTTCTCCCAAGGAGCAGGCGTCTTTTAATTTCGTGACTGCTGTCACCATCTGCAGTGATCATGGAGCCCAAGAAAGTAAAATCTCTCACTGCCTCCATTTCTTCCCCTTCTATTTGCCAGGAGGTGATGGGCCCAGTGGCCATGATCTTCGTTTTTTTGATGTTGAGCTTCAGACCATATTTTGCGCTCTCCTCTTTCACCCTCAATAAAAGGTTATTTAATTCCTATGATTTTAGCTGGAAGTAAAACCATAGGATTACATAACGAATCCAGGAGATGGTCCACCAACTGATCCCACGACAAGCTATTCACAAGCCAAGAAACATGATCTGAATGAAAAGCACAACTGCTTCAGGAAACATAGGTGTGAAGAAATCATCTGAGGTTCTGTTGTGGTTTGCACAAAACTGTTCTGTTGCTTACATACTTTTCCAATGCTTGTACTTTTTAAAGAAGCTACTTTAAAAAAAATGAATGTCTGCAGTAATGCACTTGAGAGTAAAGTGTAAAGTGCAATATGCTTAGTTAATGTAGTCACCCTTACTTCTGACATACTTCCCTTTAATTACATTATAACAAAACAAAGGCAACAGCAGAATGACAGATCTCTTTTATCCCACATACTTTCATTCTTGTTGGAAGTCATGGCATGCTTCTTTTAAATGTTTAAAGGCGAAGCCATTCCATCTGATGAACATTTGTCGCAAAGTATGGATGGAAAAATCAAAGTAGCAATGTATCTTTGTCCAAATTCTGTTGTCATAACCACAAAGCAATAATTAAAGAACATGTTAACTAAAGATGACAGGCTAGAGAAATACCCACGGTCTTTGAAGTGTTGCATTGAAACTGTCAAACAAAGCTAGTTAAGACAATGTGCATTCTTGTATCGCTTCCAAGTTTCCCTATTAACTTATGATAGAAGTAAGAGTCAGGCAGCGGAATGGCTGGATGAAGTTTGGGGAAGTATAAGATCAAATTAGCTCATTAGCCGCAATCTAGATATCCTCCCTCGGTATATATGTTAAAGGCAATGTAACTAGATCAATTAATGTACATAACAACCCACCATTGTGTTCATTCACCAAGCCTTCTAGAGGCTGGGTGGACAATCTATCCATGAAGACAGAATTGTGCACATTTCCCAGTCAATGTACATGATTTACAATAGAGGAATGTGTATATCACAACCACATTTTCAGTTGAGATACGCACATTCTTCCAAGACTATGAGAGATTATGCATGATACAAAATTCAGTCGAGATATGCACATTCCCCAAGGCCCGTCGTACATTATGTATATCGATTAGGGAATGAGCACAATTTTCATTATATGTTCAGATTCACGGGGGCCTGGTGAATATACACAATGGCCAGTTATCACTCAACTTACATTACCCTAAATATATGCACCAGATGTCCCCAAACATTTCCCTGCCTGCTGCTGTCAGTAAAGATTTGGCCTGATTTTATCCTACCACTGTTGTACAGTCTGGTTATTTTGCTGCTCTCATGGGTCACAAAATGCGACTGCCTAGGCAATTGGATACCAGGTACTAGAGATGAATTGAGGCCTCACAGAGAGGCCTCCACATCCCTAGGGGATGCCTCACTTTGAACCACTTTGGACAGATCCACAGCACTTTAGATCTGAGGTAGAATAGTTTTCTGAAGCTTCAGATAGCTATAGCTTCTTTTTTTGCAGAACTGGATGAAATTTGCAAACATAGAAGACCTCCTTCTGAGAAGGTGAAGCCTTTAGATTTTGAGGGGTGGGGCTTCTTAAGGGGTGCCTGTAGCCTTTTTATTACTTACCAGAATGCTAAGAAAGAACCCATACTATTACTCAGAAGTGCACAGACCTATAGATATTTAACATGGGACTCAAATCAAATGCAACTAATGCCAGAATGGGGGCGGAGAGACAGGAAGTGACTGACCAAATAATTAACAAACAAAATGCAATTTAGATATAAACAAGAGCAAATAAATGTGGGAATGATTAAATATCCATCCTTCACTCATGCTAGTGAGTCATGTAGCAGAGCGGATTCCTCTCAATTCAGCAGGAAGCTAGTTTGCAGATTCGTTTGAATCTCTTTAGTTAAGCAATCCAATCTGGCTTGATCAGATTGCATTATTCCTGGTGTCCCCTTTTATCCCTCATAAAAGAATGCACAAGAGTCTTTCCTTACAAGTAACAAGAAGTTTCCTCACATTCAGTTCACAGTATGATCCCTGAAGGCAGGCTTTAGCTAGTAGCTACAGAACATAGTGTGAGTTCATCCCTTATGGGGATTGAGCCCATGTGCTGCTGGCTGAGAGCCAGCAGACAGCAAAATACATTAAGAGAACAGCATCAAGAGAACAAAATGGTTGCAGCAGAGCAGCAGGGCATCAAGAGAGAGAGATGGCTGCTGGACTTGGCTCTTTTATGGAGTCAGCCAGGGTCACGCCCATCTGCCTGGTCACATGCAGGGGGAGGACGCTCCAGACCAGTGGAACAGGAAGTTATACTGGCTGGAGTAACATCCCCCTGCCTGTGTCCGCTCTAGGGAAACAAGGAATGTTGTATTTGACTGCTCCAATGGATTACATCCCACAATAAGAAGGGGGCTGGGTTTTAGGAGAGGATTGGTCTGGATTGGAAGAAGAAGGGTCCGCAAGCAAAAATCTACCAGTACCACAACTCTTTCAACATTACCAATTCCAGGGGAGTCAACCACTCCCATGGGAGTCAACTTGAAAAAGAGCACTGGAACCACTTTTGTTTGTCCCTCCTCAATGCACCACAGTTGGAGAGCCCATGTGAGGTCATCTCCTTAACCAGAGCTACGGCAATCAGTAACAGAACTACATATTTACATACAAATTTATCCTGCCTCAACCCAATTGTTAGGGCATTTTCTCTTTCCCCCCCTCCCCGCATCACCACCCCCAGTGAAAGGTCAAAAACCGCTTAGCTGAAAAGATCAGTTTGGTGCTTTATGCAACACATCTCATCTGAAATTATGTGCATAGCCCTAACTGATCGGTTCCCCCCCCCCATCATTCATTATACCAATACTGCTCTTCAAAGTGTAATGCATATTTCAAATATTTTATATGAATTTTTATCCTTTCATTTTTCAGCTGCTCACATAAACTGGTACCAACACAATACTTGCAGCATCTGAATGAAATGTACTTCTAGGAATAGCAAGCACTAGGCAATCTCTTGCTATTCTTAATAACCGTCCTTAAGTGACATTTTTAAAGAGTGCTCTCATCTGAGTGCTTTGCCGTTTATTGCCATCAAATTGCTCCTCTTTATATAGTATTATTCTACATGAGCCACTAAAAAGTGAGATGGTGATATAAACACTAATACACATATTTTCAGATATAGTATGGCATTGGGTTGAAAAAAAATGAGTTAAATATACCCTTTGGGCATTTGGCAAGGCTAATTAAATGCCAATTGCCTTGTAAAATACTCTGAGGATCATTCCAGGTTTAGAGCTTTTTAGAGGTCTCAGAGTGACACTCAATGGAAAATTGTACGTGCTGGAGCACAACAGTGCTTTTTTCAGTTCATACTGTGCTGAAACCCCCTTGTAGTTTGGAATATATGTGAGAGCAAGTGTACGTTTTGAACACAACCTGCAGCTGTCTAGATTTAATTGGCAAGTTTTATTAAGAGAGCTGTTACATAAGAGGGGAAGTGATAGCATCAAGACTAGAGGTGATCTGAAAGAAACACAACTCCACCCACAGAGAGTGTGACTGTGTGCCCCTGCTTCACAAAGGAGTGTCCTCTATTTGAAGAGCTGCCCAGTCTAAGTCTAATTAAAGGATACACTGCTGGAAAGAGAGATTTCGTACTCTCTCACAGCAGAGCTAAACAAAGTGGTGATTGCTGCAAACCCATTTGAATTTGATTAGATTTAATTTTGCCCTCACCCATCTTTAAGCAAACATTCCCTATAAAATACTTAGGCTAGAATAAATCACAGACACTTAGCTTTACTCAACCATTGAATGTTTTACTTACAGAATTACACCAAACCAGTCTCCATCTACTCCATCTATCAGAATCCCCAAACTGCAAACATGATCCTTTAGGGAGCATACAGTTCTGATCAGAAAAAAAGTTGAACTATGCTATGGAGAAGCATAGATGAATATCAACAGTGTGCTGATTACACTTCACTCCAAATGGTCTCATATCATGGTTTTATGGCTGGGTTAGGGAGCCTCTGGCCTGTGTAGACCAAACTTGGCCCACCAGACCATTTCTCCCAAGCCCCACCCACTTTTCCCACACCTGATGATATATGGAATGCCAGGTGTGGAGTAGATAAAGACACAGCTGCAGAAAATACGATTAAACTCCCCGCACATCAGCTGAAAACAGGTCTGAAATGCAGGTGTTTGGGGAATATCTTCCCCAACCCTTCCGGCCAACTTTGACAGGTAGACAGGACAACCCACCTGCCAATGTTGGCCCATGGGGGTGGCAAAGGTAAAGATCTGGTCCCAGCCCATTTCATGTAAATATTTAAACTCATTGGAGAAAGGATAGAACCCTCCTAACATAGATACTACAAGGCCAAACCTTAGTCTCTCAGCACAGTTTCTTGGAATAGCCATCCTAGCAGGAATGGATTCACTGAAACGCAATAGGCCCAACCATTGAAGGAAACAGTGGTTGAGAGGTCCAAGAGAATTAAAAGGGTTGCCCTTCCCCTACCCTTCTTCCAGAATTGGTCATCCCTCAGGGCAATCTCCCCTTGGGCAGACTCGGTGCCCAAATGCGGCTGGCAATCAGATTGAAGTGGGTCTGCCATTTTTCATACACTCAACTTCATGGACCACTGCAGTTATACTTCTCTTTAGTATAACTGTGTCAGTTAAAAAAGAAGCTAAATAGTGTTTCACTGAAGCTGGGCAAAAACTTTGTAAGAGAGCTAATAAGGCAGTCAGATGCTAAATAGATAAGAGCTATGCATCACAAATTCCCTCTGGAATTCCTAGCCTTTTATAAGTGCTTTCATTTTACAGTATATTAATGAGATATCACTGATCAAATTCAATATTGCATTCTTAATTACATTAGAAATACAGCTTTCAGATTTTTAATTATACAAATTATCCAAGGCATATTAAATGCACGTCTCCCATATAAGAATGATGTTCCACAGCCTATTGACTTACAATCAGTGTTGCGTCCTTGTTTAACATTCTGTTTCTTTATTAGGTTAAAATATCATGCAAATTTGATTTGTTTCCCACTAAACCTATGTTCTTGGTACACTGGCCTTAATCAAATCTGAAATGGCATAGTAGTAGAGTCCTAACTACCACTGAATAATGCAGTGAAAGCTTTCTGGACTTGTTTGTTTTGTCTCTGTTGATGAATTCATCTCCTTTTACCAAGAAGCATCATGTCATGCAATTCAGGCAGATGGATTCCTGGCCTCCTTCAGCAATACATTTTTTTCCCAATCTGAAGGAAAACGGATCTGGAAACTTAAAAACAGGCAGTGAAACAGGATTGACTCTCAAATGCCATCAGGCCCCTAGGGCTGGGGCAATGCGCTGAGGGCAGACTGGCGGTTCCCTCACTGCAAGAAGTAAGGTTACAGGGAACCAGGCAAAAAACAGTTAAAATCAGCTGTAAAGAGAGGTTAAAAGATGTCAATAACTATGTGTCTGCATAGACTTGCCTGAACCAGGCAGAGGGCCTTCTCAGTAGTGGTGCCCGCCCTGTGGATCACCCTCCCATCAGATGTCAAGGAAATAAGCAACTATCTTACTTTTAAAAGACATCTGAAGGCAGCCCTGTTTAGGGAAGTTTTTAATGTTTGATGCTGTATTGTGTTTTTAATATTTGTTTGGGAGCTGCCCAGAGTGGCTGGGGAAACCCAGCCAGATGAGTGAGGTATTTAATAATAATAATAATAATAATAATAATAATAATAATAATAATAATAATAATAATAGTTGCATTCTCCAAACAGTGGACCTAATCGTACAGGGCCAGTTCCTGACTCACAGCCATCCAGTTCAAGGACCATAGCTCCTGACATGAAGCTTATGGGTGAATATATCAGAGAGGATATGGATCTCCAGCAGCAAGCCCAGAGACCCAAACCTTGTCTGACTCCTTAGCTGGTGGCTCTGTAGCCTCCAACTCTGTGTCCAACTGCTGGACTCAGTGGTCATGATATTCTGGGTGGCACCAAATTAACTAAAATCTGAGATCGGAGGAAATTGAAAACCTCATACTAAGGGCCCTTAAGGAGAACCCACAAGAAGACCTACTGGAGAACAGAGCATTACTACATTATGTGTAAGGGACCTGGGTAATGCTGTGGTCTAAACCACTGAGCCTCTTGGGCTTGCTGATCAGAAGGTTGGTGGTTCGAATCCCTGCAATGGGGTGAGCTTCTATTGCTCAGTCCCAGCTCCTGCCATCCTAGTTCGAAAGCACGTCAAAGCACAAGTAGATAAATAGGTACCGCTCCAGCAGGAAGGTAAACGGCGTTTCCGTGTGCTGCTCTGGTTTCAGTGTTCCATTGCGCCAGAAGCAGCTTAGTCATGCTGGCCACATGACCTGGAAAAACTGTCTGCGGACAAGCACCAGCTCCCTCAGCCTGCAAAGTGAGATGAGCGCTGCAACTCCAGAGTTGTCTGCGACTAGACTTAACTGTCAGGGGTCCTTTACCTTTACCTTTTTACATTATGTCTGCCATTACTCAGGGTGTATTTTACCTCCTACAGTATAATTCCCCAGGTTGAAAGAAGAGTGAGCCAAGAATGGTTCTGCCCATAGGGCCTTTTTTTCGCCCAGAGCAGTTGTCTGTTAACTAGCTGTACTTAGGAAGTCCTGCCCTGAGGTAATGCTATTGGGACATGTGCTAATGAGTTAGTAATTAGTGACTTACATAAGGTTTTTCTCCAGCCCCTTTTCTGTACTGCTGCTACTGTACAATCAGTCAAGGGAACCAAAGCAGGCCCACCCATTTTTGAAGACCAAAGCTTGTGCATTTTTAACTCCTTCATTAAGACTGCACAGGTGGGGATAGACACACACCTAGGAGGTTACACATGGACAATTAATTTGATTTACTGTTCTATTAATTTTGTATTTAATGGGTTGCTTCACACTAATTGATCTTGTTTTCGGCAAGACACATACCATTTTCCTTTGTAATTAATAGCAATTGCTCTAACGATTTTATAAATCTTTTCATCCTTTAAATGACTTTCAGTGCTTGACTGATCGCCTCATGCTCCCAGCATGCCTCAGGAGGTGGGGGGGAAATGTTGCTTGCTGTGGAGCTGTTTCAACCTCAGATGTTTCAAAGCGGCGACCTAACTTTCAACCTTCACCATGGTCTCCTTTTCAGAAAATGTTGTTTCTTTTCTAAATATAAGGCCTGGCAGCCACCCCCAATGCATGGCACACATGCATAAGACTTGACAAAGGCCAGTGTTGTACAGTAGATGTGTTTGTCATGGTTGCTTGTTCAGACCCAGAGACCTTCCCCTTAAACAAAGACGCATTTGTCTCAAATTTTAGTTTTGGTTTTTGGCAGAATTTAGGCCACAACTTTATTGATTACAGAAAAGTGAGTGGTTGCATAGGCTCTGGTTCAACTAGCTCCCTATACCCTTGCAGGTAGCGCTGACCCAGAGCTCTATCATAGGTCAGCTGAGGCAGATGAAAAGCCTGGGAACAGACTCTGTTCACTCCCCTGGACTCAGGCATGGGCACAACCCCCTTTTGGGGGATGACCAAACCAAGTTGAGTCCTTGGATTCCTTCAACGGAATACCCTTCACATAGGGATGGCGAGACCGTTCTCCCATCCCTATCACATGAACCAGTGCCTATCTGCAACCTTACAAGTTGTGATGATTTGCTCTGTGGCAGGCGAAACCCAATTGGCAACAGCCAATCAGCCAATGGGGATAATTCCTTGCCGTGCCCCTGTCCCAACAACAGATAACACACGACGGCATAACAAGGTCAAGCGCAAAATGCCTTAAAATTAGGGAGAGGTGGGCGGGTGTTCTGAATGCATGAGCTGAAAGAGGAAGCTCTGGGTCACATACATAGGTATATATAGCTCCCTTGGCCCGTTTAGACAGCTTCCCATTGGCCAGATTAAACCCAGCAACAAGGGACCTACCAATCAGGTGTTGTGGCTATCCAATAGACCCACCCACAACCAGGAGGTCAGTCTCCAGGTCTCACCACAACACGTGCCCTCTTTTAGGGAGGATACGATTTATCAGAAACACTGGCTCACTGATCTCCTGATCTCCATGCCCTCCAAGTGTCCCTATTTTCCATGGAAAGTCCCGGAGTTACAGAAGCCATCCTGGGCTGTGATTTGATCCTGAAATGTCTCTGTTTCCCCCACCAATGCCTCCGTTGCCAAGCCTGCAGAGCAGGATGAGCTGGCACTTGTCCCAAGCAGTGATGGCTGTGAGAGAATATCCCATGGCCTTTCCATGGTCTCTCCGTGGCTGCTCTACTGGCTTCATTCCTTGGGCGGAATGCACCAGGAGTCGGCTTCACCTGCTGAGCAGCAGCCTGAAGGAGCAGAAATCGAAGTGACTCCACCTGCTGCTGATCAGCCTTCTTGCTCCTGATGAGAGCCAGCTGGCTCCAGATTTCTTAAGCAGGGTTTCCATCCTCAGTCAGTTGCTGGAAACAACATTTGTTGTTCCTGGCCAGACCTTGCTGTCTCTTGCTTTTCGTGACCTTGGACTCTGTTTTCTTGACCCCTGGACTGTCTGACTGAACTGAGATGCTCCTTAGTTTAGGACTGGACGGAGTCTTGCATTTGGACTCTGCACCCAGGCAAGTAGCCCCCTGAGGCTTGGCTGGCCTCACCCGCCACTCAGTTCTGCCATGGCTGTGCTCAGGCACTACAACACGGAAGCACCATTTACCTTCCCACCAGAGAGGTACCTATTTATCTACTTGCACTTTTTGGCATGCTTTCAAACTGGTGGGTTGGCAGGAGCTGGGAACGAGGAATGGGAGCTCACCCCGTTGCGGGGATTCGAACCGCCATGGCTGTGCTCAGGAACTACAATAACCTGTAGTGGCTGCTAGAGAGTGGGGGAGGAGGAGGAGGAGGAGGAAGAGGAGGAAGAGGAGGAAGAGGAGGAGAGGCTGTGGCTGCCGAGGCCCAGCCCTGTGTGATCCGCGGACTCTAAGGGACAGGAAGAAGGTAGGGCCACCATGGGCAAAAAGAAATGGGGAGCTGAGTGCAATGTCTTGATTTTTTTTTAATGCTTTGTGCATCTGTATCTTTTCTTGCCCCTTTATAAAATGTATTTATAGATGTGTGTTTTTCATTTTATAAATGAAAAAGAATAGAATAAAGAATAAAATAAAGTCAGGATTTAAAGGGTTTTCTCAGGGCGGTGGAAGAAGAGGAGGAGGAGTTTGGATTTGATATCCCGCCTTTCACTCCCTTTAAGGAGTCTCAAAGCAGCTAACATTCTCCTTTCCCTTCCTCCCCCACAACAAACACTCTGTGAGGTGAGTGGGGCTGAGAGACTTCAGAGAAGTGTGACTGGCCCAAGGTCACCCAGCAGCTGCATGTGGAGGAGCAGAGACGCGAACCCGGTTCCCCAGATTATGAGACTACCGCTCTTAACCACTACACCACACTGGCTCACAGTGGAGGGCGGATGTTCTGTGTCCCGTTGGTGTAGTGATGGTGATACCTGCCCTTCTTCTGATAGGAAATGCTTCTATGGGAGAGGAGGGGAGACAACAAAAAATGAAGTCGAGGAGGGTCAGCTGGGGGCATGAGAAATGCCCCTAATTTCATAGGAGGAATGTTGGAGAATATGCCACTGCGTGTGTGTTGGGGATGATCCTAGACCTTTGCGATATGCACAGCTGGCCTGTAAAGAGGACAGCTTTAATTTGGGTCTTGGTGAGATCAGGAAACTAACTAGTAGGTGTTCCCAATGTCAAAGTGGCCTGAGTAGGCATGGGGACACCAGGTTTCAGCTCAAATCCAGTCCCTTCCCCCCACCCGACCCAGAGTAATTGTCCTGAGCTGTGGAATGATGTTAGATTTAATATCTCTAACTGTTGTACTAGGTAAAGGTAAAGGACACCTGACAGTTAAGTCCAGTCACAGATGACTCTGGGGTTGCGGCACTCATCTCACTTTACAGGCTGAGGGAGCCAGCGTTTGTCTGAAGACAGTTTTTCTGGGTCATGTGGCCAGCATGACTAAGCCACTTCTGGCAAAATGGAACACCGAATCCAGAGCAGTGCACAGAAATGCCATTTAGCTTCCCACTGGAGAGGTACCTATTTATCTACTTGCACTTTTGGGCGTCTTTTGAACTGGTAGGTTGGCAGGAACTGGGACCGAGCAACGGGAGCTCACCCCGTCGCAGGTATTCAAACTGCTGACCTTCTGACTGACAAGCCCAAAAAGCTCAGTGCTTTAGACCACAGCGTCACCCACGTCCCTAACTGCTGTACTACCCTACTCCAAAATGTTCATATGTATCAATAAAAGTTATGAATTGGCTGCAATGTGCAACTATAACCCAGGAATGAAGTATCCATGGGTTAAATGAGGTCAAACAAATAGGGAAGCAACTGAGCAATGGAAAAAGAGAGAGAATGACTCACACTATGAAATTGTGATGTGCTAATATTTCAGAACAACATTTGACATTTCAGTGTACAACATTTTTTTAAAAGAAGCATATAGTTAATTACATGCACAGTGCTCTGCATAATGAGCCAGAAAGTTCAATTCCTTATAGTTGCCCTTTTGATACCTTAGAAGCATATTTTCTTGCAACTAATTTTCCAGTTTTCATTTTCTCACATCCCATCTTAAATCAGATTAGTCTTTTTTGAAACAGCAGATGCCATTAATTATGCAGTTGTAAAATTTTGACAGAACCTTTATGATGTGCCACCAGATCTGTTTGTGTGTGTGTGTGTGTTTGGGGTGGTGTCATTTTGCTGCATTTTTATTAGGTAATTTCACTAGGCAAACTTGTTAAAGATTCAGTGAGGAAAAGAGATGCAGAGGCCTGCAAGAGCTTTGGAAAAATCTTTTAGGTAGCATTGTCCGTTGCAAGGCCTTTTGTCAGCCTTCACTTTTCAAAATACCCCACAACTCATATATTATAGAAAAGAGGAAGAGTATGGAGTTTAGGCATGTGTTTCTTTTGGAAATTCATAATATTAGTTCCAGAACCTGTATACCATGTGCTATGCATGTATGTGAAATAATGAACTGCTACTTCTGTATGCCACTGTACTGTAGATCTACCTTGGGACCTCATTAGTATATGACTTTTTTTTGCAGTCAATGAAAGCACATCTTAGAAAGTTACAACTCTCTGAAGAATTTACTAAGTTAAAGTAAGAGCTTAATACTTTCCCTTTCATTTTTCCTCGTTTGTGCCAACTGCAGCGGGGCTAAATGCAAATTGGTCTTTTAGATCCCCAGTCGATACAAAAGAAGCACCTAAAAATAGCTTCGTACAACATACGGGGGTGCAGGCTTGTAATGTGAAATGAGTTACACCGCAGATGGAGCAAAAAAGGGCTTGGTGCACTTTGTGAACATTCACAGCTGTATCAAAAAAGCATCCCAACTTTTGCTATGTTTCTCTTTCTGTTAGTTGCTTTGAAAGGGTTTTCAAGAAACACTGGGTTGTAGCCAATGCTAGTCCTACTCAAAGTAGACCTTTTGAAGCTATTGACTAACTTAGACTCATTCATTTCAGTTACAGATAGGTAGCCGTGTTGGTCTGCCATAGTCAAAATAAAAAAAATCCTTCCAGTAGCACCTTAAAGACCAACTAAGTTAGTTCTTGGTATGAGCATTCGTGTGCATGCACACTTCTTCAGATACACACTTCATTTCAGTGTGTGTACTCTGAATATTGTATGCAACCTGCTTTGCTGTATCTCAGAAACAGTGTCCTTATTTTGAATTTACTTCACCTTTCTGGCAAAACATCAGGAAGAACTTTCTGACAGTGAGATCTGTTCAACCATGGAACAGACTCCCATGAAAGGCGCCGGGCTCTCCTGGAGGTTTTAAGCAGAGGCTGGGTGGGCATCTGTCATGTATAATATAAATAACTTTCATCATCACTGACCACTGGTCATCACTGGTCTTGCTAGCTAGGGATGATGGGAATTGTAGTTCAATAACAGCTGGAGACCCAAGGTTGGGGAACACAGATAAAGATAACCCTCAATGCCCAACTCTACAATTCCATGAGTCTATGGCTCAACCCCGATGTTTGTCTCATAACCAAAAACTGATTGGCTCTGCAAGAGTGTGACACCATCCTGTTTGCTACATGATCTCCCCTTGGTGGGGAATAGCAGTGACCATGAATACTGAAACGATGAATATCATCAGAATTAATGGGACGTGGGTGGCGCTGTGGGTTAAACCACAGAGCCTAGGACTTTCTGATCAGAAGGTCGGTGGTTCGAATTCCCGCGACAGGGTGAGCTCCCGTTGCTCGGTCCCTGCTCCTGCCAACCTAGCAGCTCGAAAGCACGTCAAAGTGCAAGTAGATAAATAGGTATCGCTCCGGCGGGAAGGTAAACGGCGTTTCCGTGCACTGCTCTGGTTTGCCAGAAGTGGCTTAGTCATGCTGGCCACATGACCCGGAAGCTGTACACCGGCTCCCTCGGCCAATAAAGCGAGATGAGTGCCGCAACCCCAGAGTCGGTCATGACTGGACCTAATGGTCAGGGGTCCCTTTACCTTTACTAAGGGGTTTTCAGAAAATATTTTTGAACTCTGCCCTACCTACTCTTCTTGCCATTATGGAAGCTAGAACATCAAACAGGAACTTGTTGGATGATCTGAGCAGAATTTTAGGGAGGATATGTATGAATAAACCTAAGATGAATGAATGAATGAATCTTTATTCGTGTCACCCATTGGCCATAGCAACAAAACAGCAATGCAATACGCAAAGAACAGAAATAAAAAGTCGATTATGTAAAACACACTTGAGGGTCCTGCAGTCAATTAGTGGACCTTATTCTGATTGCCCCAGCTAAAAACCTTGCAACCTTTGCTGTCACCTGTCTTGATTTGCCAAGAGAAAGGACACTCTGGCAGTGGTTGGGTGTCCTGGAATGGAAAATAAGAGAGGGGTGATAATCTCATTCCTGAAGTCTGTATAAAGAGTGCAATCCAGAAGGACATGCACCACCAATTTGGTACTGCCATCTCCACAGGGACATAAGCAAAACCTAAGATCACTTCCTAGTGCAGTCATTTGCTCCAAAAGAGGAGTGATGCTGGCACAGGAAGTAATGAAAGCATCTCCCTACCCAATGTGATTCCCAGTTCCACACACTATAGCTATGGCATAATATCCCATCCACTTAAAAGCAGTAACAATGCTGCAGAGATATTAGACATTTCTTGCAAACTTGGCTTGCAAACAGATCTTGAACATTCTGACAGCATTAAGCCAACAGAGCAACTGAAATTCCAAAGTTCAGATGAAATGAGGAATTCAGTTTTGGAAATATTTAGGCTGGAAACACAACAGATATTTCCTCTGGCTGTGCAAAAATATTGCAGCCCTGTGAAATGTTCTGAGAAAGCACATAATCACAGTGTCTGAGACGATGTCTTATTTCTTTACCATGCTTGCTTCTTCATTAAACCCATTTACAGCTGTACCTTGGAAGTCGAACAGAATCTGTTCCAGGAGTCCCTTCGACTTCCAAAATGTTCAGAAACCAAAGCACGGCTTCTGATTGGCTGAAGGAAGCTCCATTGGATGTTCAGCTTCCAAAAATAGTTCGCAAACCGGAACAGTCATTTCCAGGTGTGCGGCGTTCAGAAGCCAAAATGTTCAAGAACTAAGCTGTTGGACTTCCAAAGTATGACTGTATATCCTGCAAATGCTGGTGTTCCCACAATGGTAAATAATAGGGATGTGTATCAGCTCTAGAATTGGTTATTCCTGCCATTGGTTCTAGGTCCACCTAGGGAAGAAGAAGAAGAAGAAGAAGAAGAAGAAGAAGAAGAAGAAGAAGAAGAAGAAGAAGAAGAAGAATTTATACGCCACCCATCTGGCTGAGTTTCCCCAGCCACTCTGGGTGGCTCCCAATCAAATATTAAAAACACAACACAGCATTAAACATTAAAAACCTCCCTAAACAGGGCTGCCTTCAGATGTCTTTTAAAAGTCAGATAGTTGTTGACATCTGATGGGAGGGCATTCCACAGGGCAGGCGCCACCACTGAGAAGTCCCTCTGCCTGGTTTCCTGTAACCTCACTTCTTGCAGCAAGGGAACCACCAGAAGGCCCTCGGTGCTGGATCTCAGTGTCTGGACTGAACGATGGCGGTGGATTATTTATACAATTGTAAAATTGTAGAGTTGGAAGGGACCACAAGGATAATCTTGTCCAATCCACTGTAATGCAGGAATCTCTCACCCAATATGGGACTTAAATCCACAACCCTGAGATTAAGAGTTTCATATGTGATGAACAAACAACGTTCGTGGGATTTCAGGAAGCTCTGTGAAAGGTTGAGGAGTATTGTAAAAAAGAAAATAAGATTAGGAAGGCATATAAAAAGGCAGTATTAAATTTAGGAAATGTGTAACTAAGATTTAATTACGGATGATTGGCAGATAAGCTGAAGGAACTCCATAATATATAATTTGTGATAAACCTTTGATATGGCATTATATGTATATTGTATTGAAAATTTATAAAAACTTTATAAAAAAAGAGAGAGAGATCAAGAGTTTCATGCTCTACCGACTGAGCTAGACTTGGGGGCCCTACCAATTCAAAGGGGCACCAGCCCCCCCATGTTAAAAATGTGTGTTTTAGGGTAAAATATATTTAGAGTATATTTAGAGATGTGTACGTTGAGGTGAGAAAAAATAAAATATGTATTTTGTGATAATGAAGACAGGAAATAGCATCATGCAGACACAAGGAGAACAGAGAGTCAATCAAGTTTTTCAGCTACAACCTGCTTCAAAAAGTCTTAGACCTGAATTGTTGACATGTAAACATACATCTTGGCATCCAACCTACAGAAAAGGAATTCTTCATTGGGATAAAGATGCTCAGTCTTTAAATTCCATCCTCTCTTTAGCAGAGTAAAGAAACAGCCATGCAATACCTACAGATCTCTAGAGGTTATGCCTCACATCTCATATATTGTTCCCCTGTCTGTGTGCAAATAAATAAATAAAAGCCAGGAAATATAACATGGTATATCTTACTAATACACAAACAATCCACCTACACGCATTATTTTTCATGAAGGCATTTCCCTACCCCCAGAAATCTTTGCCTGATCTGTTTCCTCACTGTTTGACTCCTTCTCTAATTATACTTTCAGGGGGTTTTTGCCTTGAAAGCTAAATATAAAACGGGTGCACCCAAAAAATTGACAAGCTGTAGTCTCAAAGCCTTTTCCACAAGAAACATTTATTTCCTCACACTCCAGTGATTTTTACAGCCCTTATTAAGAGAACCGAGAATTCAGTCTATTTGATTTATAATTGGAAATCATAAACTATAACATTCACCTGCTGTTCTTATGTGCAGGAAAAAATTACACCGAGCAGTTTCATCCCTCACCATTGTAACAGGCGTGAAGCACAGCCTAGATGCATCTCACTCCCAAATAAACACTAACCAGCTGATCCAACAAAAGGGAACTGGATAATTAAAAGGTAGACAAAGGGCAGAATCACACCATATATTTAAAGCACATCCAACATACATTTAAAGCACATGACCCCCTCTCCCAAAGAATCATGGGAACTGTAGTTTCTCCCTCTTAGAAAGCTACAGTTCCCAGTCCCCTTAATGTACTACTGCTCCCAGCATTCTTTGGAGCAAGTCATGTGCTTTAAAATAAATGCTGGGGTGCTTTAAATGTATGAAGTGGACCTGCCCTTTAAAGCAAGCAAGGGAACTTATGTGTCAACTTGGTCACCTCTAGGTCACCACTAGTTTGTGGGAGGGATTAGTCTCATACCAGAAGTTTTGAGGTGCACCATTAAAGTGGATTAATGTCACAACAAATTCACTTTAATAATTTTTTTAAAAACCCCATTTTTCTGCAGTTAGGAATGTGATGTGCTCAGGAGATAATAATGATGCAACGATTGTTAAATTTGACTGTTAGAATTCCTGCTCTGTGACTGCAGTCATGGGATTGTTGTCTATCACATGACGGTATATGTTTTGACTCCACAGAGTGGGAAGTGACGGAGACAGGATGTTTGTGAAGTGGGACTATTGTCCTTTGTTCTTTCTCTTTGTTGTCTGATGCTAGAGAGAGAGGGAGCCATGTTGCAGTGCTCCTTGTGTTATATGTAAATAAAGTAGATTACCCAAAATGCTGAGTTGCTGAGGTCTGTCACGCATGAGGCGCAAGCTCTGCAGATCCCTAAGTGTGCCAATGTCTGTTGGCATCGGTCGCTGTGATGTTCGGGCTGAAGAAAGCTTATGAAGTTCCTGAACGATCGACCAGGAGGAAGAGAACATGCCAGTCAGGCATGTGTCTCTGCCAGGGTCCTACTCGAGTGTAGGACGAGCTCTTGACAGTTACATTCACACCAGACACGCCACTTCCAGGGGGCCCCAGGGGCTCAGGCACCCACAACATGTTTGCTTTCGGGGCATGTGGGTACCCGGCCTCTGCCCCCTGCAGCTGCCGCCTGCCGCCTCCACATGTCACACTCAGGGCTGGTTTTATGTTTGATGAGGCCCTAAAGTAATGAACGTAATGGGGCCCTTTCTATTTCCAGCTGTCCTTTGTCAACAACAAATTGTCACTGTTTTTTGTGTTGAATATATGTCATACGGTAATTTATGGACCTAATAGGTATCTAAAGCCATTTGCACTGTCAGGGAACTGCCATCGGAGGAACAGGTGGGGAAAGGGCTCACGGAGGCTGGGAGGGACTCAGCAGCGGAAGCAGGGACCAGCAGGGGGAGAGGTGAGTCTCTGGAGGAAAGTCTCACGGAGGCTGAGAGAGACTCAGCAGCTAAAGCAGGAACTAGCAGGGTGAGAGGTGGATCTCTGAGGGAAAGCGAGCAAGAGGGAGGGCTCAGGGACACGTCCAACGAGAACAGTGGGGAGGTGTCTGAAGCTCCCATAGGGAGACCCATTCCTCGCCGGAAGCTGTCACGCCGCGAGTCCCGAAGACGTGTTTCCGTTAAGGAGCTTTTATGCTGGAAGCGCTTCCGAAAACAACCACTGTCGGAATCTGCAAGTGACTAGAGCAGACATGTCTGAGGAGCTCTGTCACAGACAGAGGTTTGTGGAGTTGCACAGACTCTGAGGGACTACGATTTTACGCACAAGCAGCTCATCATCCCATCACAGCATTCCGACAGTCTCTGTAAGCTGCCTGTGCAGGAGAAGGCATCATGAGCGACCCAACCGGAACCGGAGAAGCAGGAGTTGGAGCGGGTCCAAGCTTGGAAGAAAGGTACCGAGCGTTGGAGATCCAACTGGCGCTGCAGACGGCGAGGCTTGAGGAGAGAAGGGCTCAGGATGCAGACAAGAAGGGGAGAGCCACCCAGTTCACCAGAAAGGTACCAGGATTGGTGCAGAAGTTTGGGGGGGACCCCAAGGACTACCATGCCTTTAGAACAGAGATGCAATATGCCCTCAATGTGCAGTTTGATGAATTCCCTGACGAGGAATTGCGAGTGGCTTTTGTGATTGGGCATCTTGAAAGGGGGGCGAGGGACTGGGTTAGACCCCTGATGGCAACGCATAATGACGTCCTAAAGGACACCATGAAGTTCTTTCGTGCAATGGATCTCATGTTTTCCAGCGATATTGAGCAGGGAGTGGTGCGGAGACAGCTAATGGCTTGCAAGCAGGGGAGCCGATCTGTCCGTGAGTACTGGACTGAGTTCACCATGCTGGTTCACAGATTGGGGTGGGACTTATCGGCGGCACCCATTCAAATGCTATTTGAAGAAGGCCTTGCTTCGGCTGTGAAAGACGAACTTTCCCGGGGTCCTAGGGTGGATTCTATGGATCAGCTGACCAAATCTGCGCTGACCATAGGAGCACGCCAGGAGGCGAGAGCTTTGGAGAGGCGGGAAGGGAAGGGGGAACGTTGGAAGGAGTTCCGCATTCCAGACATTCCAGAGACAACTTTCCCGCCGGCAGAGCCGATGGAAATCGGAACAGCGCGCGCGCGCGCAGTTTCAAAGCCCAGTGAGGGGGGAAAGAAGGAGGGAAAAGGCGCCCGGAAATGCTATCTCTGACAACAGCCAGGTCACTTTGCCAGAGTCTGCCCCCAGAGGAAGGAATGGCAAGGGATGGTGGGAGCTGTTGAGGGAAGAGAGGGGGAAAAACCAGAGCAAGTAAAAGCCAACGCCTGGTTGCCACCGTCGGGGCACAGCAGCCAGGCCAAAGAGCAGTGAAAGCGCCCACGCCAGAACCTCCTAAACCTGCCCTAGTGATAGAAGTGTCGCTAGAGCTGCAAAATGGACACCCCCTAAAGATAAAGGCGCTGTTGGACTCAGGCAGCTCCTGCAACTTCATGAGCAAAGAGTTTGCAGCTGAACACCAGATACAGACTATCCCTTTAAGCAACCCCCTGCAGGTGACCACGATCGATGGCAGGGAGTTGTTGGGAGGAGAAGTCAGCTTGCAGACCGTCCCAATGATAATGAAGGTGGCAAGGCACACAGAACTGATAGCGTTTAATGTCGCCACCTTGGGAGGAGCTCCTATTATTTTGGGGATGAGCTGGCTAGCGTTACATGATCCGCTGGTGGGCTGGCATCAGAGAGTGGTTTCCTTTGGTTCAGCACATTGCTTAGAACACTGCAAAGGGGGAAAGGGTTCAGCAGGGGCCCAAGCCACCCTAGCAGGGATGGAAGTAATGGAGAAAGTGAAGGTACCACCACAATACGCAGATCTCAGCGACGTGTTCAGCGAGAAGGAAGCTGACCAACTACCCCCGCATAGGCCCTTTGACTGTCAAATCAATTTACTCCCTGGGGCACAGCTTCCTGTAGGCAAGTTGTATGCCATGTCAGACAGAGAAATGCAGGAGCTAAGAGAGTTCATTGACAAGAACCTGAAGAGAGGCTTCATCAGAGAGTCCAGAGCGGTGGGGGGGTAGCCCAGTGTTTTTTGTGGATAAAAAAAACACGGACAAGCCGAGACTTGTGTGTGACTTTAGGGAGTTAAACGCAGTGTCAGAACCCTTGGCTTTCCCTATGCCCAGGATTGACGACATTTTGACCAGGGTGCGGAAGGGAAAGATTTTTACAAAGCTGGACCTAAGGGGGGCGTACAACCTGATACGTATAAGGAAAGGGGATGAATGGAAAACCACCATGTTCACCCCTTTGGGGGCATTTGAATATCTCGTTATGCCATTTGGCTTACAAGCAGGCTCGGCGTGCTTCCAATCATTTATGAACCACGTACTGGGGCCTTTGCTTTACAAGAATTGTGTGGCCTTCCTAGATGACGTGTTGGTGTATTCGGAGAATGAGGAGCAGCATGTGAGAGACGTCAGAGAAGTGTTGAGCAGACTGCAAGCCAACCGACTGTGGGTGAAACTGGAGAAGTGTCAGTTTCATACCAAGGAGGTGGAGTTCCTGGGGTACCGCCTGTCAGACAAGGGATTGGCCATGGATCCCGGCAAGGTCCAGGCAGTGCTGGAATGGAAAACACCCAAAACCAAGAAGGATGTGCAGAGGTTCCTAGGGTTTGGGAACTTTTATCGTAAGTTCATCCGAAACTTTGCCCACCTGACGGCGCCCATTACGGACTGTCTCAGCAGTAAGAAGAAATTTGCTTGGACTGAGGAGGCGGAGCGAGCTTTTGAGGAACTGAAAAGGGCCTTCGCCTCTGAAGAACAACTTCTGCATGTGGATTTACAAAAAAAGATGAGAGTCGAAACAGACGCATCAGACAGAGCCATAGGGGCGGTGCTTCTTCTGCAGCCAGGGAAGGAGGAGTCAGAGTGGAGACCGTGTGCTTTTTTTTCGCGAAAGCTGAACAAATCCGAGAGGAACTACACGGTGTACGACCGAGAACTTCTTGCTATTCATGAGGCTTTCCGGAGATGGAGGCACCTGCTAATTGGCGCACAACATAAGGTGCAAGTGTGCACTGACCACAAGAACCTAGAGTATTGGAGAACGGCACGAGTGCTCAACCAATGGCAGTTGAGATGGGCCCAGGAGTTCTCCAAATTTAACTTTGAGATTTGTTACGTGCCAGGCCCAGAGAACGTTAGGGCGGACGCTCTCTCACACAAACCTGAATATTTGGAGGGGGAGGGAGCACCCGAAGAAAGACATGTCATTCCAGAGGACCGCTGGGTGTGTGGGGCGGCATTGGTGGGGCAAAGGGAACTGGTAGAGGGAACGGAGAATGATGAATACGCCCAGGACAAACTCAGGGGTCTCAGGAGGGAGGGAGATAAACCCGGGGGTTTTGAGGAGAGAAACGGGGCGTTGTATTACAAGGGAGCGTTATATATACCTGAAGGTGATTTGAGGGAGAAGGTACTCAAGCAGCTGCACGATAGCCCCACAGCAGGGCATTTTGGGCAACACAAAACCATGTGGCTGGTTACCAGGGAATTTTGGTGGCCCAAGGTCAGGGAAGATGTGCGGGAGTATGTGAGAGGGTGTGACCAATGCCAGCGAGCCAAGGGGGAGAGGCGGGCACCGGCAGGGTTATTAGAACCGCTACCCACACCTGAAAGACCATGGGAAGCAGTGGCAATAGATTTCATGACTGATCTGCCAAAGTCCAGAGGGAAAACAGCCATCATGGTTGTGGTAGACCTGTTAACCAAAATGGCCCACTTTATAGCCTGCTCACATGCTGTCACAGCAGAAGAAACCGCTAAATTGTTTGTAGAAAATGTGTTTAGGTTGCATGGCGCCCCCTTGAGGGTGGTTTCAGACCGAGGGAAACAATTTACTTCCAGGTTCTGGAGGAAGGTCATGAGCTTGCTGCATGTAGAGGTCAATTTTTCGACTGCCCGGCATCCTGAAACCAACGGGCAGGCGGAAAGAACCAATGGCATCCTCCAGCAAAATTTGAGGTGTTATGTCAATGACAGAGAGAATGATTGGGTGGAGAAGCTGGCGTTGGCGGAATTTGCCTACAACAATGTGGAGAACATGTCCACGGGGATGAGCCCCTTTTTGGCTAATTACGGGTGCCATCCCCGGGCTTTCCCAGGGGGGGGAGGGGAGAACTGGAGCGTTCCAGCTGCCGAACAGTTCGAAGAAGAAATGGAAGCGATCCATCGCCAGCTCCAACTTAACTTAGACAGGGCCAAGGAGGAATATAAGAGGCAGGCAGACAAAATCAGAAGAGAAGGTGAAACCATTAGGGTGGGGGACCAGGTGTGGCTGTCAACCAAAGGGTTACCATTCAAAGGGGGTTGTAAGAAGTTAAGACCCAAAAGATTGGGTCCCTTTGAAGTCACACAACAGGTCAACCCAGTGGCTTTCAGACTCCGGTTACCGAACCACATGAAGCTGCACCCAGTTTTCCACAGGTCGTTGCTGTCACCGTATAAAGGGGACAGAGAAGGGAGGGTCACTCGGGGACCAGCAATGGAGGAAAGGGAACACAGCTACCATGTAGCGGAGATCCTCGATTCCAGGTGGAAGGGAGATCAAGTAGAGTATTTGGTAATGTGGGAAGGGGAACCGGAGTAGGAAAACACCTGGGTCATGGCAGAGGATGTCAATGACGAGGTTTTAATAAAAACTTTTCATCAGAGGTTCCCACGTAAACCTCAGCCTGTGGCGAGGTTCCGGAGGGAATACTTTGCCACCACCGATGAAGAAGAGGAGTTGGAGGGGTTCACAGATTCCGAGGAGGAGGAGGATTCAGCGAGCGGGAACGGCGACCGATGGAGGGAAATGTTCGAGACGTCTGAAGATGAAGAGGATTCTTTTCAGGGCTTTACCTCCTCACCGCCCAGAGGAGAGGGAACGGGCGGGGGTGAAGGGGGTCCTGGAGGGGAGGTGGATGTCAGGGAACTGCCATCGGAGGAACAGGTGGGGAAAGGGCTCACGGAGGCTGGGAAGGACTCAGCAGCGGAAGCAGGGACCAGCAGGGGGAGAGGTGAGTCTCTGGAGGAAAGTCTCACGGAGGCTGAGAGAGACTCAGCAGCTAAAGCAGGAACTAGCAGGGTGAGAGGTGGATCTCTGAGGGAAAGCGAGCAAGAGGGAGGGCTCAGGGACACATCCAGCGAGAACAGTGGGGAGGTGTCTGAAGCTCCCATAGGGAGACCCATTCCTCGCCGGAAGCTGTCACGCCGCGAGTCCCGAAGACGTGTTTCCGTTAAGGAGCTTTTATGCTGGAAGCGCTTCCGAAAACAACCACTGTCGGAATCTGCAAGTGACTAGAGCAGACATGTCTGAGGAGCTCTGTCACAGACAGAGGTTTGTGGAGTTGCACAGACTCTGAGGGACTACGATTTTACGCACAAGCAGCTCATCATCCCATCACATGCACATAACAAAATATGTATTTTATCAAAGTAATGGTTGAACTTATATTTTGGAAATGTAGATCCAGTTTTTTCCCTGCAATTTGTTTGGGGGCCCCCAAGAGAGTGGTGCCCTAAGCTATAGCTTGTTTAGCTTATATGTAAATCCAACACTGGTCACACGCCACCGCCAACACAGAGGACATTCCTCGTTCAATCTTGTGCCTGAAACTGCATGGGATTATTCTTTAGATTCCTTTGTAGCCTTATTAGACTTTACCGATTGGTAGGGTGAGCGTTGCTCCTAGAACAGGGAGGAAGGAGTCAACTGACACTGAGGTTGATTCAGAGAAAGAGTTTATTCTGCTCTCCGGATAGCAGAAGGCACTTGCGTGGTCAGTTCACAGCAAGTCCAAAGAAATGAGAGATTTCATGCAGTATATATATCCTCCAGGCACCCTCTCCCCCCTTCCCCAGGAATCCAGCCACGTAAGCTTATACACGTAAGTTGACATCACAGATGTTCCTGCTCCTGTACTCTTAAGCATAAAAGGGTGTTCCTGTTCCTGTATTCCTTATCTTGGGGTAAGAAGGTCACCAACTCTAAGAGTACTCCTAGCGCCATTCCCAGGGGGCTGACAAGGTCTGTGTGTCAGTGTGTTCAGGGGGTAAGATAAGACCCAGATGTGTCATCCCTGTTCCACTTTGGAACTGACAAGGCCATTCATTAGGCATCATGGACTGATAAAGGAGAGAGCTTTGTTTATACAGCTGTGTTCTTGTTATGCATTTGCTCAAGTGCTCAAGTTAATGGTTTTTAGCTAATGCATCCTTGGAGAAGGAAAAATGAGGATTTTGGGGGCTGTTTCAGACTGCCTGCACAGTCAGATTTTAGATTTTGGAAACCCATTCCTTCACCTTGATATGAATCTAGCTTGCTTCCCATTGCAATCTGATGACCACATGCAAACAGCTCAACCTGAAATGGCACCTTTTCGTGGCATGAGTTAAGGCTTCTGGATCTATGGCAGGAATTGCTTTGAATAATATACTTAAATCTTTTGGACTTTGTAAGTTAAATTTATGCCATGACAATTGTCGGCCTAAGGACTTCTAGATGCAAATTGCAATTCTGATTAATCTCCAATGCCTTTTGACTTTTTTAAAATTATTAGTCATCGTCACAAATGTGTTGGCATTCCCTAGAAAGTGGGAATTCAATTTGTTTTAGAAAGTAGTGTCAGAAAAATGGGCTCCTTACTCAGCTTTCCTTGTTTATTTGCCTGTCTCCTATTATTTTGTATCAAAAGAAACAAGTTTAGAACCACTGTACTTTGTGCAATAAACCCTTGGGGTTGTTTTGATCCAAGCTTAAGAAAGGAAACATGTTGAGCTAACGCATTTGCTGGAGTGATTCTCTGTCAATTGAGTTGCTGCCGGAATAACTTTGGCCCCTGATCCCTAAACAGCATTGTGGGTAAACAATGCCCATTGCTTTTGATCTCAGCAGGAACACGAAGAATATGTTTAAGCAAAAGATGTGTGAGTATCACTGATTCTCCTGTTATTTTTCCACTGTGGTGTGTGTGAGCACTTGCACTAATGCATTTGGAATCCTCTTTATCATTCCACAATCTTGAGAAAATAGCACAACTCCATTAAGAAGCCATTCTACTTTTATAGCATGCTGATTTTTTTCTTATTTCTGTTTTATATGTATATTTTCTCATTGACTGCATTTCTTGCATACCTTAAAATGGAGAGAAAGAGGTGGAGTGAATGCAAAACAAATATGAGATTTTTCACCGATAAAATACTATATGTTTTAGTGAGTTTTATAACGAAATTGGGACAAATGCTGCAAATAACAGCAGAAACGTGTGTTTTTTGTTTTTGTTTTTTTTAAAAAAACATGCTTTCATTCTGTCTTGCTGAGAATTTCCATTTAAGACATACTGAGGGGTTTGCATTTGATATTCCTCTGCTGGTAGGAGGCATTCATCAGTAGAACAAGAAAGGAGACAAATTTTTAGGGTTCTGCTCAGCGTAGACCTATGAAAAATAATGACTAACTTACATCCATTAAGTTCAATGGGTCTACTCTAAGCAGAACTTAGTTGAATATAATTATCAGTGAAGCCCCTCTCTAAATCTGCTCCCAGGGTCCTCCACTCCTCCAGAACAGATGGAAATCTGCAGGTGAGAGAAGCAGTTGCTGAAAATTGAGTAAAGCCAAGTTAGTGGCCTATCAGCAGAGAGACACCAATTGTCCACCCAACTTTTCATTTTCTGGAAATGGAATGTGACCAGATCAAATGCAATAGTAACTGATGAGAAACTGAATTCTGTTCATTTAAAGCCTTTGATTTTGTTTCGATATTTTATACGAGTCTGTTTAATAAATGTTGAATTCTAAGAACTTTAATAATAGTGACAAGATATTAAACAGAGCCAACCTAACAGTTTGAAAGCATACCAACACGAGTAGATAAATGGGTACTGCTCCAGCGGGAAGGCAAATGGCGTATTCGTGTGCTCTGGTTTCTGTCATGGTGTTCCGTTGCACCAGAAGCAGTTTAGTCATGCTGACCACATGTCTTGGACTTAACCATCCAGGGGTCCTTTAATAATAATAATAATAATAATAATAATAATAATAATAATAATAATACCCCGCCAATCTGGCTGGGTCTCCCCAGCCACTCTGGGCGGCTTCCAACAAAAGATTAAAAATACATTAAAACACCAATCATTAAAAACATCCCTAAACAGGGCTGCCTTCAGATGTCTTCTAAACATCAGATAGTTGTTTATTTCTTTGACATCTGATGGGAGGGCATTCCACAGGGCAGGTGCCACTACCAAGAAGGCCCTCTGCCTGGTTCAGGCAAGTCTATGCAGACACATAGTTATTGACATCCTTTAACCTCTCTTTACGGCTGATTTTAACTGTTTTTTGAACTTATCTTGAACTGTTCCATTGATCATTTTAGTATCTCTTGTAAGCCTCTTGGAAGTTTTGTTATCATCAAGTGGTATATACATCCTACTACATCATAGCACTCCATAATCATATGGTGTTTCCTGTCCACATCCATCTCTATGTGCATAGGTGCCCTTTTACATGCAAGAGGCAGGACCCACGGGCCGATTCCCTCCTTCTTCGTTTGGGGTGGGAGGGGAAGAAGGCTAATGTTTTGTTCTTTTTCACAACGGTATTCTGTTGCTCCTGCCGGTCCTTCTTTTTTAAAGAAACACCATCCGTCTTTCAGCCTGCAGTTCAATCAATTGCCCAAAGATTAAGAGCTACTGACTGATAAGCCAGTGGTGCGTTTTTCAGTCGATTTGAGTCCTTGCAAAGTCTATCGGCCTACAGTCCCATGGTGGAAGCCACTGTGACAGACACATCAGTCCCAGCCATGCCTGGTGCCATCAAATCTACCATATCTTTTTAAAGAGCAGGATGCCGGGCTGAGTACATGTTAATTCACTTCTGTTACTTTGTATTCCTGTATTCACAGTGGTACTGCATGTTTTCCCCCCACACAGAGAAATCATCCAAATTCATTATGTATCTCCAGCAGGGCAAAACCATTCCTATGCATTTCTAATGCACGGTTGAAGTTGAGCAGGGCGTTTGTCTGGATTTTGTCCTGCTAGCTCTACGAATATCCTTAAATGCTAGCTGCTGCGGAGAGGAATGGGAACAGCTGGAAGAAGCAATGTGGCAGGTTAGACTCAAAGTACGCTGCTGCTAACGTTTTATAAAGCAGGCCTCCATTTTTCATTTCATGTGTTGCTTTAGGAACAATGCCATGCTTAGAAAGGGTATAAGCTATGAGGCTGGATCCTCCCTTTTCAAATCTCATCTTTTCTTAAATAATTTTTTATTAAGTTTTCCATTTAACAATCCAATCATATCACATTAATTAATCTGATTTATACCAATATCATAAAATCATAAAATCCAAATATTTTGCTGAATTTTTTAAATTTTTGTTGGGGGTACCCATGCTTCGAGCTCAGTAAGGGTCCAATCATCTCACATTTCTGCTGCTTTGATGTTCACAAGTCCCATCTTCCAATCTTCTTGTTGTTATCGTTTTTCTTCTTAATAACCTCTGAGTTGTTTCACAAGCGAGTTGAAGCAATCATTATTATGTTCCTGTGTGGCTTTCCACGCTGATCCAAAAGACCTATTCGGGCGGCAGGCGCCATTTCAACAGTTCCAATGAAATAAAGTCTAAGCGTCTGCTCAAATCTCATCTTTTCAATGAGTTCCCTTGGTCATCTTAAGCAAGCCTCAATCCCTCCCGGCAATGTGGTCAGAGTTGGTGCCAGGGCCAAAGAGGAGCTCACCACAGGGCAATACCCATCCTTGCTTTTGTTAGCCACAGTGGCAGCCAGCATGGTGTAGTGGTTAAAAGCGGTAGACTTGTAATCTGGTGAACCGGGTTCGCGTCTCTGCTCCTCCACATGCAGCTGCTGGGTGACCTTGGGCTAGTCACACTTCTCTGAAGTCTCTCAGCCCCACTCACCTCACAGAGTGTTTGTTGTGGGGGAGGAAGGGAAAGGAGAATGTTAGCCGCTTTGAGACTCCTTCAGGTAGTGATAAAGCGGGATATCAAATCCAAACTCTTCTTCTTCTTTCTCTGCCATCACCACTTTAGGTGATGGTGCCACCCAATGCCCTTCATTGGGCCTTCAGACAAACTTCAGAAGTGGAAAGGTGGCAGTGCTTTTGAAGAAGAGCTGAGCCCAGTTCTCATCTGTTGTGGCTGCACACCAACTTAAGTTACCCACATAGCATGTATAGATCTATATACATCTCATAAATCCAGGGCTTTTTTCCCCAGCCAGAACTCAGTTCCAGAACCTCTCAGGTGGGCACCATCATCATTCTAAGAGAACAAGGGTGGAGTTCTGACACCTCTTTTTCTAGAAAAGTAGCAATGCATAAATCTATAGACCTACATAGGGACGCGGATGGCGCTGTGGTGTAAACCACTGAGCCTTGTGCTTGCTGATCGGAAGGTCGGCGGTTCGAATCCCCATGACAGGGTGAGCTCCTGCTGTTCGGTCCCAGCTCCTGACAACCTAGCAGCTCGAAAGCACATCAAAGTGCAAGTAGATAAATAAGTACCACTCCGGTGGGAAGGTAAATGGCGTTTCCGTGCACTGCTCTGGTTTGCCAGAAGTGGCTTAGTCATGCTGGCCACATGACCCAGAAAAAACTGTCTGCGGACAAACGTCGGGTCCCTCGGCCTGTAAAGCAAGATGAGTGCCGCAACCCCAGAGTCGTTCGCGACTCTGTCAGGGGTCATTTACCTTTAACTTTTTATAGACCTACATGGAGTATGAGCCAGGGCATTGCATTGTGGGTAACTTAGAATGATGTGTGGCCATTGTGGATGGGAGCTGAGCATGGTTCCCATTCCCACCCTTACTGAGAAGTACCTGGGAGTCTGCCTAGTTCCATCCTGATCTTGTTACTTGCTCCAGCTGCCTCAAACTGGAGAGCCAGATAACGAGACAAGAGAAGATGTAAGGCTGTTTAGATGACTACAGTATTTCCGTTGTTTTACTATTAACCACTTGTAGTTTCCAGCTCAAAAGCAGGATACCAAATCTCCAAAATAAAGAAACTCAACTGTACCTCATGCTGCCTGTGGATTTTCCTGCACTACTGCTGTGGGAGGTCATGTGTGGAGCGCCTAGGATGTGACCCCTTTCCACAGCAATGTGTCTCCAGTCCCAGGAAGAAAAGCACAGGGGCAGGGAGCAATCCTGTTACCAGCTCATTTTAACACAGCACCTAGAGGGCTGCTTAGTGCTAGCTATAATAGTTCCCCTTCACAAGTGGAGTGCTCATAGGTCCTGTTCTCAAGTCAGCACTCAGCAGAGACAGGTAGGCTCTCCAACAGACTATTTTTTTTTGCAATTGTTTTTATTGATTTCCATAGTATATCTTTATACATTCTTACAATATTAGTAACCTAAAACTCTCAGGATTACCACTTCCCTCTACCCCTCTTCTGGTTTTCTTGTTTCTACACTATAATATTTACACATTGATTCATATCAGCATACTGTTCATATCTATACATGGCTCTTTCTATAATCTCATATCGAATGCTCCATCAATTATACGTTGTAAGGTTTATCTCAGACCTGCCAGTGTTCTTATATGTAAACAGTGTTTCTCAAGGTAAGTTATAAATTTCGTCCAGTCTTTTTGGAATGTCTGGTTGTCCTGCTCATGAATTAGTCCCGTCATCCTGGCTAATTCTGCGTACTTTACCATCTTTGTTTGCTATTCCTCGATAGTCAGCAGATCTTGTTGTTTCCATCCTTGAGCTATCAAAACTCTGGCCGCCGTTGTCACAAACAGAAATAGTTTTTCATCTTATTTTTTTATCTCATCCCCAGACATTCCTAAAAGAAATGCCTCCGGCCTTTTAGGGAAGGTATATATAAACTTTTATTATTATTATTCATTGTATATACTGTCCCAAAATGCCTTTGTTTTTTTTTACACAGCCACCACATGACTGTTCTTAATTTGGAAAAAGCCTTGGCAAAATACAGATAACCAAAAGCAAGTCAAAAAGAAAGTACCGTAGTTTTTGCTCTATAAGACTCACTTTTTCCCTCTTAAAAAGTCAGGGGAAATGTGTGTGCGTCTTATGGAGCGAATGCAGGCTGCGCAGCTATCACAGAAGCCAAAACAGCAAGAGGGACTGCTGCTTTCACTGCACAGCGATCCCTCTTGCTGTTCTGGCTTCTGAGATTCAGAATATATTTTTTCTTGTTTTCCTCCTCCAAAAACAAGGTGCTTCTTGTGGTCTGGTGCGTCTTATAGAGCGAAAAATACGGTAATACTTAATTATATTTGGAGAGAACGTTTCAGAACCACATCCAGTGGCACTAAGCTTTCCAGGAAAATGGCAAAGAGGAAATTGGATGGCTTCTTAAAGGTATGTCCAGGCTAAATAGCTCAGTTGGTGGAGCATGAGACTCAAAAATCTCAAGGTCGTGGGTTCAAGCCCCATGTTGAGCAAAGGATTGCAGGGGGCTGGACTAGATAGTCCTTGTGGTCCCTACTAACTCTACAATTCTATAATTCTTTAAAATAGCTATTAGATCTACCCGCCCATTCTCCAATTTCCGCTTTTTAAAGTGTCCCACTATTGTACATTTCTCACAACGCTCCACTGGAATAACGCTATGTTGCGCCATTGTGGGCTATTTACAATGGTAGCTGTGGCTCACAGACACCCACTTGAGATTGCCCTGCTGTCACTTCTTGCTACAGTGTCACTTCCTGCTCCTGATAAGACAGGCTGGGATTGGTGGAGTCCTACAGATGTTGGAGAATTCCATTGGAACAGAAAATGCCACAATTCATATCTTTGTTGTAGGTCAGGAATAGAAACCACGCAAGCAAATACAAGCATTTGTTATTGTTGGGGGGGGGGGTAGCCTGCAAACATTATGTAAATAATTGTGTTATTTTCCCCTGCTTTGTTTTTGAGGTTTCCCTTCCACTGAAATTCATTGACTAATTGATGAAGTAATTCATTACACTAGTTTTGACCACAGCACACAGCAAGATGAATAAGGTAAGTTTCAGCAGAAGCTGAACTGCAGTGGAACGGAAGCAGCACTGATTGTGACAAGTGCAGGGTGAAAATTGCTACCCCTTGTATCCTGGAGGGGGGAGGCTGCTGTTATTGCTAAGAAGGCTTAACAGGGAGTACTTTGCCAGGGTCCCCCTCACCTGGCATGAACCAGGAAAAGGGCACATGCTGCAGTTGCCCCATTGTCATTGAATACATGAGGAAGAATGGGTAGGCAAACTAAGGCTTGGGGGCCGGATCCGGCCCAATCGCCTTCTAAATCCAGTCTGCGGATGGTCCGGGAATCAGCGTGTTTTTACATGAGTAGAATGTGTCCTTTTCTTTCAAATGCATCTCTGGGTTATTTGTGGGGCCTTCCTGGTGTTTTTATATGAGTAGAATGTGTGCTTTTCTTTCAAATGCATCTCTGGGTTATTTGGGGGCATAGGAATTTGTTCATTATTATTATTTTTCAAAATATAGTCCGGCCTCCCACAAGGTCTGAGGGACAGTGGACCGGCCCCCTGCTGAAAAAGTGTGCTGACCCCTGATCCAAAGAGCCTGTACCTTTAATACTTGTATACAATATGTCCTGGATGTAAAAATAAGAATAAAAAAACCCAGATCCCTTATTTATATCCATTTTGACGTATTTAATGCTCAGAATTGACTGTTAGCAATCAAGGAAGAACAGACTCTTTAGGATAAGTAATATCTCTCCAGTCGCAAAGTGACATCCTAGCTCATTATCCGTGTTTTGCTTGGTGCAATTTCTGCTCTTCGTCTAAGTAATTAATAAACATAATGTTGTTGGTGCATTTAGTTGCTATGGAAATGACTACATCATTTTCAGGTCTCCAGAGAACTTTGGAGAAATCTGCTGTAAGTTTGACCTGACTTTCTCACCTTTTACTGTCTACAATGAAATAAGTTATGACTCCTGGGAGGGATGTTTGAATTTCTCTCCACCAGCAAAGTTCTATAAATCTGCATAGTAATTATCCCTATAGAGTGTTGCCAAATATAGTTCCAAGACCTTATTAATTATATTCCCCAAAGGAATATTATTAAGCTTTCCAGCATTACATAAAAACATTCTGCTTTGGAGAATGAAACATGATTCGCTTAAATTTCCTGTTAAGGTAAATTAAAGCATAAGAGATTGGTGACTTAAAACTGATAAAGGGGTATATTTAAATTCATTAGGCACCTTGCCCTGGTAAATGAACCCAAACATTTGCATTGGTGTATCATCACCACATGACCCGGAAGCTGTACACTGACTCCCTCAGGCAGTAAAGTGAGATGAGCGCCGCAACCCCAGAGTCGTCTGCGACTGGACCTAACAGTCAGGGGTCCCTTTACCTTTATCACCCTGAAACCTTCCCTTGGTTTGTGGAATAGTTGTGGTGTTTTAATTGGTGTGACCTTGCTTAACCATTCAATAGCTGGCACAGGAGGTCATTAGATCAAGTAATTTGTTCTGTGGAACTTAACAGAGGTAAGCTGATTTAACACCAGTAATTATTTAATCTTCTTGAGATAGAACGGTGAATACAAGATTTTAACTGATATTGATTGTGGCTATTTGTGGGTGTGTCTTACTACTACTGTAGAACAAGCAAAATGTATCCAACATTATACTCAGGACTCATTGAAATTAATGGTCATGATTAACATAGGTGCATTAATTTCAATGGGTCTAACTTTCAGAATTAACATAGTTTGGATACAACACACTGATAATAAAAACTGTGCAAATACCAGGATAATAAATGGATCTAGTGCAAAGATATGCACACCTGGGGTTTAAAACAATCAGCACATGTTAATGCCTTGTCTCTGTACTTAATTTCAAATCCATTTGAATGATGATTCTTGTTAGGTTTATGCCAAGGAAAAATATTGTGCCTGAGAAATGCACAATGAAGTTGTACTCAAAGCACAACCCTTGAAATGAACGAACTTGTGTTAGGTCCATGAATTTCAATGGGTCTGCCTTGAGTAAAACTTAGTTGAATGCCATCTATAACTTTTGGTGAATTTTCAGAGAAGGGATGTAGAGCAGGGTGGAAAAGTCTGTGTATTCAGAGTAAGGGCAGGAAGGATTTGGCTTCAGTTGGTACAATAAGCCTGTCAAGAGTGAGGTCAGTGTTTCTTGCCCTTACTGGTTCTGTTTTGTGACATTGTGACATGGCTATGATAGGGGCCAACCCCAGGCTATCACATTTGAAGATGTCAGAATAAGCCCTGGTTATCTTAGGCAAGTGGGTTAATATTTTAAGCCCTGTTCCATGCCCAATAACCATAGGACGCCTTTGCCTGGTGCCGCGGTGGGCCATAGATTGCAGCAAAATACTGGTCAAGGTTTTGTCCCATATCTTCTCTGTGTGATGGGCTCATGGGAAAAAGCTGTCCCATGAACCCCTGCTGAAGAAGGGAAGGGAAAGCCTATATAAGGCTGCTTCCCCTGGAGCTTACAGCCATTTTGCTTTGAGAGCTTCCCACCTGCCCTCGGGTTAGAGCCTTCACTGAGCAATTTTGAGTTGCAGGTTGAAATGATTCCCCCCCCCAACCTGATTGGCACCTGGTTGGGGGTTTTTTCACCTTTCCCTCAGTGAAATTATGGCTTTCCTTTGTTAGATGGGAGAACATTGTTTGTATGAGGGCAGAAATGGCATTGGTCAGGATCAACATAGTATGGGGGGGGCATAAGGGGACTGAGGGGAGGATTGACCACGGCAAAAGCCAAGCGTGAGTTCGGTATCTGCCTGGTTGGAATCTGCACCCTGGTCCCCCAGTGAGAGCTTGCTTGCTTGGCTTGCATCACAGCAACACTGGCCGACTCCCGACGTACAGGCTTGGAGCGATCCAAACCCAGTGGGTCCATTCCATCAACATGGGTTTTGTGGAATGATGAACTAATCCTGGGACACAATGCCATGCCAACCCCTGCCCAGCCTGCTGCTGTCAATAAAGATTGATCCTCATTTTATCCCATCACCATTGTACAGTCTGGTTATTTTGCTGCTCTCATGGGTCACATAATTCTTGGGCAAAAAAATGGCATTGAAGCTGTTCTTGACCTTTAAAGCCCTATGCTGCCTTAAGTGACGTTACGCTTTCTCTCTTCTTCCCCCTCTCCTTCCATTAGTCCTGTTAATTTGCTAAACAAAGAAAGAAAACTCCATCTTCTGCAGTTAGAAACTTTATAGAATAATTGATGTTGTTTCAGACGACGAGTCCATTGACAAGTACTTTATCCACGTGCATTTTTCAAAAGATGTTGTTCCTATTTCTATCTTTCATACACAGAGTGAACTGAAGATTTGTGCAGGTCTCTGTATTACAGAGCAATTATCAGAGCATATAATGAAGTTCCTCCTTCTCCATCTCCCTATTAGTTTCGTTCTTTTCTTGGTTGAAGGAAGGCTTGGCTGTTCTGCCCCCGTGATCTTTTATAGAATAATAGGTGATCTTTCCTCTCATTGTTTTATTTGTTTAAATGGGGAACGAGTATGACTGATTAGACATACCCTCCAAATAGACCCAAAATGTCATTATATCTGATGCTCTTGTCATCAGAGGCATGGTGTCATTTGAAACCAATAAATGAATAGTATATAGAAGGGCTTACATTAGATGGTACAAAACATTGTGAGGACGAGAAGGTTATTTTCATCTTTCCAAACAATGATTGAAATTACTGCTGGGGTCACAGGGTCAATTTTACATTGTTATTTCAGAGTTCATTGTATTGAAGAATCTCTGCAGGAAGAACTTAGGAGATACATATATTAGATCTGGCAAAAATGGTTATTGTTCAGCATAAAAATAAGACAATAATATAATCTTTCCAATTTCCTTCTAAATGCTATATTACTATATCTACTGTTGTGATACTAAAGAATGAGATCACCTTCTGTGCTGTCAGAACTCTTCAAGGAGCCCAGTGAAATTCACTAGTCGAGTTATCAAACAGGACAAACTCAAAATCAAAGAATGTGATGGTAACTACTATGCAGTAATTATCTCCCAGTATGTTCTTATATACTTGCTGTGGTACACATTCTGCCAGAGCAAGATAAAAAAAAGCAGGAATCAAATTTCTACGAGAAGAAATTTAACCAAGAAAAATCTAGCTGAAGTTGACTTAACTGTTGGCACCAAACTCTTGACATACCAAGTCGGATGCCAGATTGATTGATTGATTTGAGGGAGATGCCCTATCTTGGAGTTTGTGAAATAACCCAGGCCTATAGGCTTCTAGGCCTGTTGTGTTGGAGTGATGATGTGACAAATTAACCCAAACTTTAAGACTTCAAGGACTGTTTTGAGTGTCTGGAGGCGGTTGGAGGATGGATGGCGGCTAACAGATTGAGGTTGAATCCTGACAAGACAGAAGTACTGTTTTTGAGGGACAGGAGGCGGGCAGGTGTGGAGGATTCCCTGGTCCTGAATGGGGTAACTGTGCCCCTGAAGGATCAGGTGCGCAGCCTGGGAGTCATTTTGGACTCACAGCTGTCCATGGAGGCACAGGTCAAATCTGTGTCCAGGGCAGCTGTTTACCAGCTCCATCTGGTACGTAGGCTGAGACCCTATCTGCCTGCGGACTGTCTCGCCAGAGTGGTGCATGCTCTGGTTATCTCCCGCTTGGACTACTGCAATGCACTCTACGTGGGGCTACCTTTGAAGGTGACTCGGAAACTACAACTAATCCAGAATGCGGCAGCTAGACTGGTGACTGGGGGCGGCCGCCGAGACCATATAACACCGGTCTTGAAAGACCTACATTGTCTCCCAGTACGTTTCCGAGCACAATTTAAAGTGTTGGTGCTGATCTTTAAAGCCCTAAACAGCCTCGGTCCAGTATACCTGAAGGAGCGTCTCCACCCCCATCATGCTGCCCGGACGCTGAGGTCCAGCGCTGAGGGCCTTCTGGCGGTTCCCTCATTGCGAGAAGCAAAGCTACAGGGAACCAGGCAGAGGGCCTTCTCGGTAGTGGCGCCCGCCCTGTGGAACGCCCTTCCAGCAGATGTCAAAGCGATAAACAACTACCTGACATTCAGAAGACATCTTAAGGCAGCCCTGTTCAGGGAAGTTTTTAACGTGTGATTTTACTGTATTTTTGGTTTTATGGAAGCCGCCCAGAGTGGGTGGGGAGGCCCAGCCAGATGGGCGGGGTATAAATAATAAATTATTATTATTATTATTATTATTATTATTATTATTATTATTATTATGTCACCAGTTTTGGGTGATGGTCCCAAAGAACCCAAACCCTAAGGCTTTTAGGCAGTGCTCTTTTTCTAGAAAAAGAGGTGCTAGAACTCACAATGAATGCCTCCCTTGTTCTCTTGGTGCCCACCAGAGAGGTGCCAGAACTGAGTTTCAGGGAGTTCCAGCTGGAAAAAGGCACTGCTTCTTGGCTGGCTATGTCATCAGTGATGCCATAAAACATGGGAAGAAGCCTAGAGCCCAGGACTATAATCAATTTGGGCCCACAGTTGGATGAACTTATACCTTCACGTGGAAGATCTCCACCATGACTGCACAGCTGTAGCAATTTGATCCGATTCATTATAGTGCCTCCAGAAACTATGAGCCAGCCATGAGACCAGCAATGATCCAGAACTAGTTTCATGCAATACTAGAACTGGAATTTGCTTTATTGAACTTTGCTTCTTCAGCTAGTAAGCTCTTTATTCGCATGGTACTGTAGCTGCTCATTTCTCTCTTTTTGTAATTAGAAGTGGCTTGTTTTAATAACCCATTTTATTAATTTCAATTTTTTTATCATTCTAATGATGGGATATTCACGTCGTTCCACAATGTAGTGGAATAAATAATGCAGAAGCAAATGAGAAATTAACTAAATGGGGGAAGGAAGGACGACGGAAAATCATAAGCCTGCCAGCTTGGCTCCAAATGAAAGTGTTTGGGGTCAGGTCACCCACAGTAGGAGGCCTGTGCCAGTGATATACCTAACTCTGCAGGGGTATTCTGGCGTTGTCTTGGGCTGCACTTAATGAAGGAGTCGAGCTGTGTGATTTAGTGGAAGAGAAGATCGAGGATTTGCAAACGCAAAAGTCTTCCTCAAAGTTTTCTCCCCTCACACACACACTTTCTAGTCTCTGAGATGGTACTGTGATGGAAGTTCTAACCAAGCCTTGTAGATCAATTAGAATTCCGTGTGTTTTGCCCTTAAGAATGGGGCTCCATTGTCAAGAGAAAAGGGGGCCAAAAAGTAGGTCAAGGATTATTCTGTACCTATGTATGAGAAAAGTCATCCATCCAATGAATTCTAATGTGTGAACAAGAAGGAACGTTAGGAATAAGATACTATATATATGCACTATATATTTCTAGAACTTGCCTGCTTTTGGGGGGGGGGATGACCCTGGCCCTGTAATAGTAGTAACCCTATCATTACAATTTCCTGAATGCCATTATTCAAGGGCGTTTTTTTTGTTCACATTAAAGCTCCAGGTTGTTAAACTTACTGATTTTGTAAATGAACAAGCTGTCAAACTTGACATTGCAGTGGATCCCATGCATGGGGCTGTGTTGGTAACCATTTTGCTCAACAGGACAAAAAATATCATTGTAGACGTGCCATTTTTATTTACTTGGGAATCAACTTTATTTTCCTGCATTGGCTCTGCAACATGACTGCCTGACAGTGAGCTAATAAAATCCTGTTAATGGACCATAGTTGGGCAGTCATAGTAGCATCCTTTGGGTTTGGGAAGGATATTCACTGCATTGGGAAGTCTCACAATGGGTTTGTCAGGAAGCAGCAAGTGTCCGGAGAACATCACTTTTTGTTGTTTAGTCATTTAGTCGTGTCCGACTCTTCCTGACCCCATGGACCAGAGCACGCCAGGCACTCCTGTCTTCCACTGCCTCCCGCAGTTTGGTCAAACTCATGCTAGTAGCTTCAAGAACGCAGTCCAACCATCTTGTCCTCTGTCATCCCCTTCTCCTTGTGCCCTCAATCCTTCCCAGCATCAGGGTCTTTTCCAGGGAGTCTTCTCTTCTCATGAGGTGGCCAAAGTATTGGAGCCTCAGCTTCAGGATCTGTCCTTCCAGTGAATACTCAGGGCTGATTTCCTTCAGAATGGATTGGTGTGATCTTCTTGCAGTCCATGGGACTCTCAAGAATCTCCTCCAGCACCAGAATTTAAAAGCATCCATTCTTCGGCAATCAGCCTTCTTTATGGTCCAGCTCTCGCTTCCAGTGATGTATGGAAGCGAGAGCTGGACCATAAAGAACATCACTAGTTGCATTTGTTTGTAAGCAACAGATCTCAAAGCAGCCAGGTCATGCTACATAGATAAGACTAAGACTTCAACTGGTCTTCACTGAGCTGTGGAAGGAGCCACACCCAGGGAAGGGAGTTTCTGCTACAGGCAAAGCATGTCTCTTAAAGAGGCAGGCTACAAACACTGCAGTTATGTTGGAGGTAGTCTAAGAAAATCTAAAATTTAGACTTTGGTCTGCCTGTGGTGTAGGTGGGGAAGCTTTTTAGATGATAAAATTTTCTGAGCCTTCCTTAGTGCATTGTGCCATAGGGAGGCTGCCGGCTCATTCTTCTGCACATTTCTGTCCGCAATGTCTTGCTCTAAGTGCACCAACAGTTGACAAAACTATTTCACCTGGGGATAGCTCAGTTGGTAGAGCATGAGACTCTTAATCTCAAGGTCATGGATTTGAGCCCCACATTGGGAAAAGATTTCTACATTGCTGGGGGTTGGACTAGAGCAGCGGTTCTCAACCTGTGCGTCCCCAGTTGTTGTTGGACTACAACTCCCATCATCCCTGAGCTCTGGCCTTGTTAGCTAGGGGTGATGGGAGTTGTAGTTCAACAACTTCTGGGGACCCACCGGTTGAGAAAGGCTGGATTAGAGGAACCTTGTGGTCCCTTCCAACTCTATAATTCTCTGATCTATTCTACTCAGAGCTCACCAGATCCCTTACCTGTACTATTATCCCCAGACCGGAAAAGTCCCACTTGTTAAATTTCCACTGCTGTCAAAGGCACAAGATGTGGATCAGTTAAAAAATAAGGGACCTTGACAACAGACACTTGAGTCAGTCCTCATCATTTATCACCCTCTCCACCTAGTCTCCTGAATTCTATCTGTGGAGGCCTTGCTGCTAATGATGATGTGCTGGTTCATCTTTAAATGTCAGATCATGTCCTTGACTTCATTCATGTTTGTATCTCAATAGCAGAAGCACAAGCAAATGGCTGGAATTCATTTCAGGGGGAAACTAATTGACTCACCTTGTCTAACACATGCCTCTTGCTTTTGTATTTTGTATTTAAATTCACCAGTGAGTCCCCAAAGGGAGCATCGCAAAATTGATTGGTATCCTAAAGGGGCGGGCTAGTTAGCTAATTAGTCATTGTGCATGGTACTGACTTAACAAACATGGCACTTTCCATGGTATTTTAGTGCACATGGCTGTGTTGGACCAATGGTAATTTTTATTGATGCTTGTGACCTGTTTTAACTGATATAGGTGAACACTGTTGCTACTGTTAATTTTTAGCATATATGACTGAGCGCTAGCATAGCATGGCTAGGTCTGTGAGGGACTACTACATCCCTTGGTGTCTACCACTCAGGTCCATTGGTTAGGAAGCTGATCAGTCCGGGACATAAAACAGCCTATCCAGCCCATTGCCCTTTTCTCCACAGTGGCCAATCGGATGTCTATGGGAAGCCCAGGAGCGGAACATGAGGGCACTCTCCAGCAACTGGAATTCAATACAGTGGTACCTCAGGTTAAGTACTTAATTTGTTCCGGAGGTCCGTACTTAACCTGAAACTGTTCTTAACCTGAAGCACCACTTTAGCTAATGGGGCCTCTCGCTGCTGCCGCACCGCCGGAGCACAATTTCTGTTCTCATCCTGAAGCAAAGTTCTTAACCTGAAGCAATATTTCTGGGTTAGCAGAGTCTGTAAGCTGAAGCGTTTGTAACCTGAAGCGTATGTAACCCGAGGTACCACTGTAGTGTGTTCCCTCTGATCCTGAAGGTAGCATTGTCATCATGACTAGTACCGGTACTTATTGGGGGGGGGGGAATCCTGCATTGTGGTGGCGACTGAATTCTTCAATTTTTGGTTCTTAAGATCTTCTTCGGTGCTTCCACTATTTCCTCCTCCATCCCAAAGGTCTTTGGGGACCACTGTACTTACGGTTTAGGGAAATTGGCCACTTCCCTTGCATCTGCCAAATTACTCCTGTCCTGTTGCTTCAGGCTTCTGCATTTGAAAAGGTGCTGAAAGAACTCACTAAGAAAGGAGAGAATAATCCCATTAGTTACAAGGTCATCTCTGTTTTCTTAGATAATTGGAATGGTTCTGAAGCTCATGGGACATTGCAAGCAGCCATGCTAAAAATGTTCTCCCTTTAAATCCTGAGCTGTACACTTTTGTTCTGAAAACTTGGCATCTTTCTTTAGTCAAAACTTTTTCACATGTCGCAGAGTGGAGGAGCATTTTATTTTGAAGTTATTGGATAGATATATTGAAATGAGTGTGGGGAGGGGCTGGACATAAATTGCCCCCCATAAAATATGACTACCCTGTGGTCTGCTTGGTGAGATATATTGAAGTGGCAGCACCTTCTAGATTAAATTTTTAATGCTGTCTCGCCTCATATTCTAACATTCAGACCATCTGCAACTTAGGAAAATTCCTGACATCAGTCGTCCTCTGTCCATTGGAAGAAGGTATCATATTGACCAAATGGGTTTTATTTGTTCATTCATTTAATTTGTATACCACCCTTCATCCAAATATCCCCAGGATGTGAGATTTCTTATATTTCTTGCATTGCATTTCTTATATTTCTTGCATTGCATTCTATGGAATTCAAATTGTAATATGCTAAAGCAGAATATATGAGTGCTTTGCACAGCCTGACAGACAATAGCTCTGGGTACCGTGTAGTCCTTCAGGTGATGCTGAGAACTTCTGGACCTGGTACTAGCATTAACATCCCTAAATCTATTGTTATTCCATGACAAAGAGACCATTGGGGCTGCTTACACAGCTGGGATGGCTCTATAGATCAGCAGGGAAAACACTTCATTTCTCCTTCTACTTTTCCTGCCAGTTTATAACTTTACCTAGGCCATGCTCAGATGTTAATCCAAGATGATGATGATGATGATTTATTAGATTTTTATCCTGCTATTCCCCCCCAATGAGCCTATGATAGCAAACAGCTAAACAATAAGTGATACATTTTTTTTTTCTTTAAAGCAACAGCAACATTGAAAACATTGAAACCAGAGCAGTGCATGGAAACGCCGTTTACCTTCCCGCTGGAGTGGTATCTATTTATCTACTGGGACTTTGGCATGCTTTTGAACTGCTAGGTTGGCAGGAGCAGGGACCCAGCAATGGAAGCTCTCTGTGTCGTGAGGATTCGAACTGCCAACCTCCTGATCGGCAAGCCCTAGGCTCTGTGGTTTAGACTACAGTGCCACCCTTGTCCCTCATATGAAGCATACCCTCCACCATTTCTCTCCATAATGATAATTTGACTATTTATAGCCCGCACATCTTACTGGGTTGCCCCAGCCACTCTGGGCAACTTCCAACATATATAAAAGCATAATAAAACATTAAACTTTTTTTTTTAAAAAAAACTTCCCTATACTGGGCTGGCTTCAGATGACTTGTAGTAGTAGTAGTAATTTATTTATACCCCGCCCATCTTGCTGGGTTTCCCCAGCCACTCTGGGCGGCTTCCAACAAAACACTAAAATACAATAACCTATTAAACATTAAAAGCTTACCTCTGAGTAGACATGGTTAGGATTGTAGCCATTGTAGACTTTATACTGCTTGGTCACAAGTAAACAATAACTGCAACCCTCTATACCATTTTAGAAGGATGTGACGCGAATTGGGACAAACAAAACAACAAATCAGAAGGGGGGGTCAGATAATTCCATACCCTCCAACATTTCTCCAATGAAAATAGGGACGTCCTAATGAAAAATGGGACATCCGGGCATCAAATCGGAAACCAGGATGGCTTCTCTAAATCAGGGACATCTCTGGAAAATAGGGACACTTGGAGGGTCTGTGTGAAGATGGGATCACACATTCCTCCCTCACCTTATCCTGTCTTATTACCCTGGTTTGTTAAACAGCATCAAGCCAGAGATTTGAACTGGGGAATTTATGGCTTAATCCAAGATAGGAGCAAAGCACTGAAGCTGTTTCTAATAATGGAAGCAGGAAAGAGGAAACAAGGGGGACACATGTGGCCAAGTTTGTGTGACCCACAAACCGCGGTTGATGCTGCTGTAGATGAATGCATGGACCCAGCCCTCATTATCAGAACAGCCTAATGCAAATTATTGACTTCTGCGAATGTTAAATGCTGCTCCTTTCTGCCTCTGTGAAACCACTGCCTTTAGAATCAAACATATGCTAAATCGGTTGGATTTGAGGAGCCGGAATTTTGTGCTTTGATGACTAGCCTGTCCCCTGCTTCCTCCTTACACCCCTCGCCTTTGCAGAGGGAATATTTCCTCCCCTATCACCTGAGAAATTACAAATGCGACGTCTGCCGTATGTGGCAAGGACATTTAACGCAAGGGGGCGGGGAATCGGCAATATCTGTACAACCGCTAATGAAATCAATCTGGCAGTGTTCCTGTTAGGCGTGCGATGAATTAGCGCTAAACCGACGTGACATACTTTTCAGCATTGGCTGTTAGCTGAGGTAACACATTTATCTCTTAGGTGAAGGCAATCTACACCTCTTTGACTGAATGGGTTTTTTTTAGTACTACACTCTCAAATTCATGATTGCTCCGGGTGTAACTTACCAATCCCTTCTCTTTCCTATTAGTAGGACTGAAGTTTTAATATAGCTCGCTGCCCTCTGGTCAATTGAAATTCCCAGCTGTTATCCATCGTTGTGGCTCAGTGATGGACTTCTCCTTTAAAGAGAGGGGGGGGAGGGAAAGCACATTCTTCCTTTATGGACCAGTGGCACGCCATTCACAAACTGGGATCCTGTCGTTTAGGAGTGCTGGTGGAAGGGGACCATTAATGTTACAGCAAGCAGCAGAGAACTCTCACTTTCCCTCGCACCTTTACAAAAGCACGGTTTGAAGCTTATCAACCCACAGCACTGCTCAACTTAAAATGGAGCAGCTACTGCCAACAGATTTTCAAAGCCAGCAACGGATGAAGGTCTCTAGCTATGAATTTAACATTTCGTTGCAGTGTCTTTTTTTTTTTAAAGAATAAATGTGAAGCCACCCTGCTGGCCTGGTACTGCAACTTCAAATTGATTATTTTTCTTTAATGTGCTGCCTGATATTCATGGTTATTGCGAGCCATATATCTGAAGCAGCGTGTTTTTTGTGTGTGTTTTTTAAAGTTAGTCAGCATGTCTGGTGAGCTCTGAAACACTCCCTCTTTCCTTTGAACATCTAGGCTAAGTCATTGGGGGAGGGAGTGTTTCAGCACATGTCTTTTGATCCGACCAAACAACTCTCTCACCTGCGTGAAATAAAAGGATATCAGCATGCATTGTTCTTTATAGAGAAGCCAGGTAAGAGTAATTTAAACTCCACCAAAAAAAGAAAATGAATTATTTCATGGTATATTATTGTTGAAGGGGCTCCAAGCCTTATTGGTCTTTAATTGTAAGAGAAATGTTGCTTTTTTCTCCAGAATTGTCTCCCCATCCAGCATGGTGCCTTCATTATATACTTTCAGATAAGAGGCAAAAACGTCCATCTTCAACCAGGTCTTGGGCTGATTAATATTCTACAGCCTTTTAAATGTATCCGTGGGAAGGGGGATTGTTGTTTTGCTGTTTTGGTTTACTTGTTTTCATGTTTTATCCTCTATTTTATTCTGTGAACCGCCCTAAGATCTTATGATGAAGGGCAGTATATAGATTTAATGAACGAATAAATGCAATAAATGTATATAAGGCCATAGCTCAGGGTAGAATATCCAGCTTGCATACAGAAGGTGTCAGGTTCAATATTCTGCATCTCCAGATGACTGGGAGAGACCCTTGTTTAAAACCGTGGAGAGCCACTGCCAGTCAGTGAAAGCAGAACTGGACTAGATGGACCCATGGTCTTAACTTGGTATAAAGTGCCTTCCTGTGTCAATATCCAGGTCTGTGCAACTGATTTGTCCCAAATCAGCAGAATTTGTGCCAAATCCAGTTGGGGTTGAGGCAGCTACAGAGCAGGTCAGGTGAATCCAAACTGAATTGTAGTGTTTTGTGTCAATGTGGAACTAAAAAAAAAAGGAAGTCTCTCTAAAGCCAGACAGACCGTCTTCATAATGTTTCAATTGTTAAAACACCATATAAGGGGAACACCAAGGTGGTGAGAGAGAGGAGGAGGAGAGCTGGACTTCACCCACTGAGATCTCTAGGTTCCAATCCAGGACTAAAATATCACAGAACCCTCTCCAATCACAATGCTTCGTTGTTCTATTACATACAGTCTTTTCATAACTACAGTATATTCCCTTTTTTACAAAAGCAAAACTTAAAGGTGGCTAGCACAAATATCCCTGGAGCTGCCTGTCTGAAGTTTGGCAAGTTTAATCCACTCTGTAGGGGTGACCATGTTTCCTAATTTCATGCACATTCATAAAGACACACACACACACACACACGGCTATGGCTGTTTTGGTTTCCTAATGTAAGTTGATGGGATTTCTGAACATTGCTTTTTCTTAGTTGCAATATGGATCCAAGGGTTAGGTGGTGCCAGGGCCAGGTCATTCCCAATTGGGTTGGGGCTTATCTGAATTGCTGAACTGGTCCCCAATGAGATTGAAGGTGGGCATGCACAGTGCTAGTAATAATAGCCACAAATTCCTCCTCCTTGTGCAAAAAGCAAAGAAAGAGGTAGAAGATGAATTCTCAAGATAGGCTTATTTCACAAAGTTGGAAGAATGACAAGAGGGAAAAGGCACACACACTCGCCCACCCCAAATCCTCAGAAGTCATTATCTGACATTGCAATGCAGAACTGATCTTATGCAGTCGGGTCTTGGCAATTGATAGTCAATGAGTCACAGCTACAGGGAGCTTTTTGCATATGAAGCTGAATGTGACAGAATCCTCACAGGAACTAAATATTTCAAGGAAACATTTGAACCTTGTGTTGTTAAAGTAATGTCAAATGTTTAGCTGGCAAAGGACAAGCAACTCAGAGGGGAGGAGGTAATCCTATAAACTGTTCTTTTTTGGTCTTCTCCAACAAATGTAGCTTACATGCGCCAATGCTAACAAAATATATATACAGTTACACTCAGGGCTGATTTCCTTCAGAATGGAGAGGTTTGATCTTCTTGCAGTCCATGGGACTCTCAAGAGTCTCCTCCATGGATCACTGCCTTGCTGTGGCGAAGGGGCTTGAATAACTCAGAGAAGCTATGAACTATGCTGAGCAGGGCACCCAAGATGGACAGGTCATAGTGGAGAGTTTTAACCAAACGTGATTCACCTGGAGGAGGAACCAGCAAGCCACTCCAGTATCCCGGCCAAGAAAACTCCATGGACAAAGACAACAGGCATATAAATCAGACATAGAACTTTGTAAATATTCAAACTATCAGATATCCATATTGAAATTTCCTTTTACAACAACAACAATATAGGCTGTGTCCAAATGGAGGCTGGATTTAAAAGCCATCCCCATTCCACAGCAGGGAGAGAAGTGGTCAATAAAAGGTTGAAGGACAGATGCTGATTGGTTTGCAAAGCAACAAATTTCAATGTTTTAATCCTCAAAGCAGCTTTTCCATTTTATGAAGTAGCAAAAACAACAACCCACACCTAGGATACAAGTCGTTTTCATGTCTGAAAAGCAATGTTGGGTAGAGGAAGAGATGAGAATCTATTAGAGAGAAAGGATAGATAACGTGAGAATCCAGAAATACCTGAGACAAAAGCTATTCAGAGAACTTTTGTTTCAGCACCAAAGCAGGGAGCTGGGAGTAGGATGGAGAGAAATGTTCATTAAGCCAAGGCTCCCTGCTTCTCTCTTTTTCAGTTATATTCTATTATTATTATTATTATTATTATTATTATTATTATTATTATTATTATTATCTTAAAAATCACATACATTGCAATACATAATAATTTTTTTTCTTTTCTTTTGTCGACTCCCCACCCCATTTTCCATGCTGTGTTTTATTACTCCTCCATGGTGCACCCTAACTTCTTTCTTTTATGTCATAACAATAATACAATAATCTCTAAATCCTTCTGTTGCTCAAATCCTGCTCATGAATTCATCATACTATTTCTTTAAATAGTCCAAAAAAGGCTTGCTGATCAGAAGGTCAGCGGTTCGAATCCCCGTGACAGGGTGAGCTCCCATTGTTTGGTCCCAGCTTCTGCCCACCTAGCAGTTCAAAAGCACATCAAAGTGCAAGTAGATAAATAGGTACCACTCCAGCGGGAAGGTAAACGGTGTTTCCGTGCACTGCTCTGCATCACCAGAAGTGGCTTGGTCATGCTGGCCACATGACCCGGAAGCTGTACGCCGGCTCCCTCGGCCAATAAAGCGAGATGAGCACCGCAACCCCAGAGTTGGTCACAACTGGAACTAATGGTCAGGGGTCCCTTTACCTTTACCTTTACTACTGTATTATTATTATTATTATTATTATTATTACTACTACTACTACAGCTACTACTACTACTTCTGTCTCTTCTTTGCCAGCTTGATTGGTCATGGGTACAAAGCACCTTGACTCGGAGGTGTCCTGCTTCAGGCAGCAAAATGTCTTGGGCTGGCCCTATGACTGTGTGCTGTATGTGTGTTTTGGCACCATTCACTGCTGGCACCCCCTCCCCCCCCCCAAAAAAAATATAGCTCAGCTATGTGGGACCGTGATCTTCGAGCTGAAAAAGATTCCCGGTTTGAAGTATCGAAAAAGCATTTCATTTCTCCGCCTGCCTTCCTTTTACAAGTGCTTTACCTTGTCATCACATTGACCTTTGCTCTTCTCATGTAAATGCTGTGATTTTATGAACTGGAAGGAGCAGGTTTATTATGCTAGCCCTGTGTCTAATGACACTTGGATAATTGGCTGGCAGATAGCACCTGATCTTGCAAGATTCTGCACACCTCCTCTCTTTCGGAGCTTCCTGGGGCTAGTTCAGCATTCATCTTTTCCAAAAAGTGTTACAGTCAACTGCCCTTTCCAAGCTGCAGCCATTAGCCTTAATTCTATAAGCAAGTCCTCCTGGAAGATGTTTAGTGTGGGATGTTAACTGCACACACAGCTTTAAATCCCTTTCCTCCCTGTCTTCACAGCAGGGACACCTCCTATCTAAATTAGTGGACTGGGGTCTAGGGAAGGTCAAAGAACTTTCTGTAATTTTTTTTTCCAGGTTTATTGCCTGTCGTGCCCCTGAGGGCTTGGGGCAGGTAATAGAATTTTTAATTGAAGATGACAGATCTTTGTCCCTCCAGGCTTCCCCAGAACAGAAAGAGCCAGCTCATGCAATGGTTTTGGACTGCCAGGAAATCTAAATTGCTGCTATGCTCGGGTGTTGCAAACGACAGGCAAAATGATGGAGCCTCAGATTGCTTGGGTAGGAAGATGTGGAGGAGGAGACTTAGGGAGCTGTGGGAAGGTAGAGACCTTCAGTCTTCACAGCTGCCTCGTAGGGGCTGGGCAAGTTTTGCCAGGGAAGCTTCTGTGTTTTCAAATCAGATGGAAGCTGGTTTGGGGGAGATGCATCAAACAGGAGTATTTCTCAAGAAATTTCAGGATAGATACGGACTGCGGTGCTGGAGGAGACTCTTGAGAGTCCCATGGACTGCAAGAAGATCAAACCTATCCATTCTGAAGGAAATCAGCCCTGAGTGCTCACTGGAAGGACAGATCCTGAAGCTGAGGCTCCAATACTTTGGCCACCTCATGAGAAGAGAAGACTCCCTGGAAAAGACCCTGATGTTGGGAAAGGAGAAGGGGAAGGGGACGACAGAGGATTGTTGGATAGTGTTCTCGAAGCTACCAGCATGAGTTTGACTAAACTGCGGGAGGCAGTGTAAGACAGAAGTGCCTGGCGTGCTCTGGTCCATGGGGTCATGAAGAGTTGGACATGACTAAACGACTAAACAACAACATGGACTGTGGCTAACATCATGTGTTCTCTTCTTCAGACACCAGTGGAGGGAACGCACTGGAGCCAGAATAAACTAATGTGTGCACAGTCTAAATCAAGCTATTATGGCATTTTTCGTAGGTAAACATGAAAGTGTTAATTGAGATTATTGTCTCGCAGCTGGTTTTGTTGATATTATTTTGGCCAGAACATTCCTTGGAAAGCATCCATTTCCTGCCATGTCTTCTGAATGCTCCTTTACGCTCTTGAAATGTTTTAATGAGGATTTCTGGTTTTATTTTCATGTAATGGAAGAAAAACAACTCGAATGGAGAAAACATGACTTGAATGTTGAGTGGATCCATCATGGTACAATGTTATTTCTGGCAAACGTTTTCTGCCCTAGGGCATACCTCTTTCAGATCACTTGATGAATCCCCCCCAGATCCATTTCTGGGCATAGCTGTCAACTTTTCCCTTTTCTTGTGAGGAATCCTATTCGGAATAAGGGAATGTCCCTTAAAAAAAGGGAAAAGTTGACAGATATGTTTCCTGGCGGCCTACATATCACTGAAAACTGACAGGAATCCTAAACAGTTGTTCACTTCCATTGCAAACAATGGAGAAAGAGAGAATTTCCACCCTCCCTTCCCAACAGGTGGGTGGGGTTTGCGACACCGAGCGGGCTTACCTGGTCCAGTGCCTCCCACCTGGGTCAGGGTGGCTATCATCCCGCCCCTGGCCTGGGAGGACAATGGATGGCCGGTGGGGGGCAGGGTGAGGGCCAGGTAAAAGAGGCAGACCCCTTCGGCCAAACCTCACTTTGTTTCCTCCTCTTCCAGGTTCATTCACCCATCCCTCCCAAATTAATGATTTTTTTTTTTGCAGCCTAATATTTTGCATTCCAGGTCAGCAGGCGCTGCTATGGTCGTAAGATGGTTGCTGTACCGTCATATCTCAGGTTACAGACACTTCGAGTTGCGCGGTTTCGGGTTGCGCACTGTGCCAAACCCGGAAGTACCGGAACTGGTTACTTCCGGATTTTGGCGCTTGCACATGCGCAGAAGCGCTGAATTGTGACCCGCGCATGCGCACACGCCCTGTTGCAGGTTGCGAACGTGCTTCCTGCACGGATCACGTTCACAACCCAAGCGTCCACTGTATTCAGAACAGGAAAAGAATTTTCCCTGCTTTGGCAGGTTTCACCTTCCCTGTAGCATTTCGTCACAACTTTGGCAGTCTCTAGGCCTTGGCAAGGTATCCTTTACTCTCCAAGATGGGGGTTGTCATGCACCCCCCACGCGGTGGCGTTAGCAGGGCCCACTAAAGGGTTGATTGCAGGAGTCCCTGGCCCTAGAGTGGCGGGCATGTAGGTCAAACTCCCGGCTGAGGTAAGGTGGGAGGGCACGCTGTGTAAATTTGTGCTTTACATCCCCTCCCACTGCACCTCATTGCCCTGCGCTTCCTCAGTCCCAGACAGGCTGAGAGGGTTACATGCCAAGGCCTATGCCAAGTTTCCCACATTCTGAAGTTGAATAAAGTTGTGGCCAATTTGAACCCATACTTCGGTCTCTGGTCTCATTCTTGGGGGGGGGGGTAGGTTCCATGGACGGGGTTCAGCACATGTGCTCACAATGTGAATAGCACTGCTCCTCTGGGTAACAAATACAGAATTACTTTTGCAGTATTCTGGGCATGCCGGTGCCATTCCATATTTCTTCTAATAAAGCCACTACAGGCGACTAGGTAGATTATTTGTTGTTGTTGTTGTTGTTGTTGTTGTTGTTGTTGTTTTCGAATCAAAGCACACTGGGATGGTTTTGTCTTGCCTAAGAACATCAAACAGTATCACCTACACAATTAGTCAGTAGGAGATCATACACTGAATATGAAGCTTCGGCTTTCAAAAATAGAGATCTTTTGATATCCACACAGTGTATTGGAAGATGACTCAACTTCCTTTTGATTATGAAGGTTTTTGCATCCTTAGAGCAAGTTATGCATCATTTGGTTTGCTTTGCTGGATTTCTTTTTCCCCCTTTTCTTTTTGGTCCTGGCCAAGTCTGATACTATCCATCATGGGTAAAAAAACATTCAGTTTAATTCACGACACACTAATATTTCCCTCCATAGAAACATAGAATTGTAGAGTTTGATCAAAACTCTGCTGAGTTGCATTCCTCAGTAGTGCGTTTTTAAAAAAGAATAAGAATAAGGAAAAAACTCTATGCATAACCTTGATAAATGCTTCAGGTACAATCATGTTTTGTTACTTAAGAGTAAGCCTAAGAGTAAGGCTCAGTGGAGCTTACCTGAGTAGAAATATATAAGACTACACTGCCAATATTACGAGGCATCTGATGGAAATCATTATCTCACACTTTTGCTGTCACTTATAGGAAGACATCCATGGGGCCGGGGAGGAGACAACTTTATTGCTCAAGAACTCCAAAGAAGACTAGATAATAGCAGACTTGATGGGAATTTCAGAGTACTTTTTAATGTTTGATGTCATATTGTGTTTTAATTTGTTGGAAGCTGCCACGGGTGGGTCAGTCAGATGGGTGGAATATAAATAAATTATATGTTGTTGTTGTTGTTGTTAAAGCAACTTAATTGCACAACCTGAATTTGCCAATTTGTGACTTGAACCCCCTCCCAACAAACACACAAATTAGTGACAATTTGGAATTGCCCTAAGATTCAGCTGCTAGCCTTGATCACTCCAGTACCTGAGATGTGGGGAGGTGCAGCTGTGCCCATTGCACAACTACCACACAACAACCATGAAACTATGCTAGTATCTGTAGGGATGTGGGTGGCACTGTGGTCTAAACTACTGAGCCTCTTGGGGTTGCCAATCGGAAAGTCAGCCGTTCAAATCCCCACAACAGAGTGAGCTCCCGTTGCTCTGTCCCAGTTCCTGCAAACCTAGCAGTTCGAAAGCACACCAGTGCAAGTAGATAAATAGTTACCACTGTGGCGCGAAGGTAAACAGTGTTTCTGTGTGCTCTGGCTTTTGTCACGGTGTTCCGTTGCGCCAGAAGTGGTTTAGTCCTGCTGGCCACATGATCTGGAAAACTGCCTGTGGACAAATGGCGTCTCCCTCGGCCTGAAAGTGAGATGAGTGCCACAACCCCATAGTTGCCTTTGACTGGACTTAACTGTCCAGGGGTCCTTTACCTTTATCTTTTATCTATGTTAGTATCTGTTCTGGGAACAATTCCTCAAAGTTGCCCTGTTAAATGTAGCTAGAGGAGTTATTTCTTTATTTCTTTATTTCTTTATTTCTTTATTTCTTTATTTCTTTATTTCTTTATTTCTTTATTTCTTTATTTCTTTATTTCTTTATTTCTTTATTTCTTTATTTCTTTATGTCAGGGAACTGCCATCAGAGCATCAGGTGGTGGAGGGACTCAGGCAGGATGAAAGAGACTCAACTGCTGAAGCAGGGACCAGCAGGGGGAGGAGTGGGTCTCTGAGGGAATGCGAGCAGGAGGGAGGGCTCAGGGAGGCTTCCAGCGAGAACAGTGGGGAGGTATCGGAGTCTCCCATAGGGAGACCCACACCTCGCAGGAAACTGTCACGCCGTGAGTCCAGGAGACGCGTTTCCGTTAAGGAACTTCTTTGCTGGAAACGCTTCCGCAGACAGCCACTGTCGGACTCTACTAGTGACTAGAGCAGACATGTCTGAGGAGCTCCGTCACACACGGAGGTTTGTGGGGTCGCACAAACTCTGAGGGAGCACGTTTTCCCGCACAAGCAGCTAATCAAACCCTCACAGCAGTCCGACAGTCTTTGTACGCTGCCTGTGCAAGAGAAGGCATCATGAGCGAACCAACCGGAACCGGAGGAGCAGGGGCTGGAGCTGGTCCAAGCTTGGAAGATAGATACCGAGCGTTGGAGGTTCAACTGGCCCTGCAGACGGCGAGGCTGGAGGAGAGAAGGGCTCAGGATGCAGACAAGAAGGGGAGAGCCACTCAATTCCCCAGAAAGGTACCAGGATTGGTGCAGAAATTTGGGGGGGACCCCAAGGACTACCATGCTTTTAGGACAGAGATGCAATATGCCCTTAATGTGCAGTTCGATGAGTTCCCTGATGAGGAATCGCGAGTTGCTTTTGTAATTGGGCATCTTGAGAAAGGGGCTAGAGACTGGGTTCGACCCCTAATGGCAACGCACAATGACATACTAAAGGACACAATGAAGTTCTTTCGTGCAATGGATATCATGTTTTCCAGCGATATTGAGGAAGGGGTGGTGCGCAGACAGCTAATGGCTTGTAAGCAGGGAAGTCGATCTGTCCGTGAATATTGGACTGAGTTTACCATGCTGATTCACAGACTGAGTTGGGATTTATCGGCGGCACCCGTTCAAATGCTATTTGAAGAAGGTCTTTCTTCGGGGGTGAAAGACGAGCTGGCACGGAGCCCCAGGGCGGAGTCTATGGATCAGCTGACCAAATCTGCGCTGACCATAGGAGCGCGGCAGGAGGCACGAGCCTTGGAGAGGCGGGAAGGGAGAGGGGAATGTTGGAAGGAGTTCCGCATTCCAGACATTCCTGAGCCAGCTTTCCCGCCGGCAGAGCCGATGGAAATCGGAACAGCGCGCGCGCGCGCATTTTCAAAAACCAGCGAGGGAGCTAAGAAGGAGGGAAAGGGCCCCCGGAAATGCTATCTCTGCCAACAGCCAGGCCACTTTGCCAGAGTCTGCCCCCAGAGGAAGGAATGGCAAGGGATGGTGGGAGCTGTTGAGGGGGGAGAAGAAGGGGGAGCGGAGCAGGTAAAAGCCAACGCCTGGTTGCCACAATTGGGGCACTGCAGCCAGGCCAAAGAGCAGTGAAAGTGCCCGTGCCAGAAGCTCCTCGACCTGCTCTAGTGATTGAAGTGTCGCTAGAGCTGCAGAATGGGCACCCCCTAAAAATAAAGGCGCTATTGGACTCAGGCAGCTCCTGCAATTTTATGAGCAAGGAGTTTGCTGCTGAACACCAGATACAGACCATCCCTTTAAGCAACCCTCTGCAGGTGACCACGATTGATGGCAGGGAGTTGTTGGGAGGAGGAGTCCGCTTGCAGACTGTCCCAATGATAATGAGGGTGGCAAGGCACACAGAACTGATAGCGTTTAATGTGGCCACCCTGGGAGGCGCTCCCATTATTTTGGGAATGAGCTGGCTAGCTCTACATGATCCGCTGGTTGGCTGGCATCAAAGAGTGGTGTCCTTTGGTTCAGCACATTGCCTAGAACACTGCAAAGGGGAGAAGGGTTCAGCAGGGGCCCAAGCCACCCTAGCAGGGACTGAAGTAATGGGGAAGGTGAAGGTACCACCACAGTATGCAGATCTCAGCGACGTGTTCAGCGAGAAGGAAGCTGACCAACTACCACCTCATAGACCCTTTGATTGTCAGATCAATTTACTCCCTGGAGCACAGCTTCCCGTGGGCAAGTTGTATGCCATGTCAGACAGGGAGATGCAGGAGTTGCGAGGGTTCATTGACAAGAACCTGAAGAGAGGCTTCATCAGAGAGTCCAAAGCAGCAGGGGGGAGCCCAGTGTTCTTTGTGGACAAAAAAAATGCGGACAAGCCGAGACTTGTATGTGATTTTAGGCGGCTGAATGCAGTGACTGAACCGGTGGCGTTCCCTATGCCCAGAATTGATGATATTTTGACCAGGGTGAGGAAGGGAAAGATTTTCACAAAGCTGGATCTAAGGGGGGCGTACAACCTGATACGCATAAGGAAAGGGGATGAATGGAAAACCACCATGTTTACCCCTTTGGGGGCGTTTGAATACCTCGTTATGCCATTTGGATTACAAGCAGGCTCCGCGTGTTTTCAATCTTTTATGAACCACGTGCTGGGCCCTTTGCTCTACAAGAATTGCGTTGCCTTTCTAGATGATGTGTTGGTGTATTCTGAGAATGAGGAGCAACATGTGAGAGACGTCAGAGAAGTGTTGAGCAGACTGCAAGCCAACAGGCTGTGGGTCAAACTGGAGAAGTGTCGGTTCCATACCAAGGAGGTGGAATTCCTGGGGTACCGCCTGTCAGACAAGGGATTGGCCATGGATCCCGGCAAGGTACAGGCAGTGCTGGAATGGAAAACACCCAAAACCAAGAAGGATGTGCAGAGGTTCCTAGGGTTTGGAAACTTTTATCGTAAGTTCATCCGCAACTTCGCCCATCTGACGGCGCCCATCACTGACTGTCTCAGCAGTAAAAAGAAGTTTGTATGGACGGCGGAGGCGGAGCGAGCGTTTGAGGAACTGAAAAGGGCCTTCGCCTCTGAAGAACAACTTCTGCATGTGGATTTACGAAAGAAGCTAAGGGTTGAAACAGACGCATCTGACAGAGCCATAGGGGCGGTGCTTCTTCTGCAGCCGGGGAAGGAGGAGTCAGAGTGGCGTCCGTGTGCCTTCTTCTCGCGGAAGCTGAACAAATCCGAGAGGAACTACACGGTGTACGACCGAGAACTGCTTGCTATTCATGAGGCGTTCCGGAGATGGAGGCATCTGCTAGTTGGTGCACAACATAAAGTGCAAGTGTGCACGGACCATAAAAATCTAGAGTACTGGAGAACGGCGCGAGTGCTCAACCAAAGGCAGTTGAGATGGGCCCAAGAGTTCTCCAAATTTAACTTTGAGATTTGTTATGTGCCAGGCCCAGAGAATGTTAGGGCGGACGCTCTCTCACGCAAACCTGAATATTTGGAGGGGGAGGGAGCACCCGAAGAAACCCATATCATTCCAGAGGACCGCTGGGTGTGTGGGGCGACTCTGGTGGGGCAAAGGGAATTGGTAGAGGGTACGGTGCAGGATGCATACGCCCAGGGGAAACTCAGGGATCTCAGAGGGGAGGAAGACAAATCCGGTGGTTTTGAGGAGAGAAATGGGGCATTGTATTATAAGGGAGCGTTATATATACCTGAAGGGGAATTGAGGGAGAAGGTACTCAAGCAGCTGCACGATAGCCCCACAGCAGGGCACTTTGGGCAACACAAAACCATGTGGCTGGTTACCAGGGAATTTTGGTGGCCCAAGGTCAGGGAAGATGTGCGGGAGTATGTGAGAGGGTGTGAACAATGCCAAAGAGCCAAGGGGGAGAGGCAGGCGCCGGCTGGTTTATTAGAACCACTGCCCACACCTGAGAGACCGTGGGAAGCAGTGGCAATAGATTTCATGACTGATCTGCCAAGGTCTAGAGGGAAAACAGCCATCATGGTTGTAGTAGACCTGTTAACTAAAATGGCCCACTTCATAGCCTGCTCACATGCGGTTACAGCAGAAGAAACCGCCAAATTGTTTGTAGAGAATGTGTTTAGGTTGCATGGCGCCCCCTTGAGGGTGGTTTCAGACCGAGGGAAACAATTTACTTCCAGGTTCTGGAGGAAGCTCATGAGCTTACTGCATGTAGAGGTTAATTTCTCGACGGCCCGTCATCCTGAAACCAACGGGCAGGCGGAAAGAGCAAATGGGGTTCTCCAACAATATTTGAGGTGTTATGTTAATGACAGAGAGAATGATTGGGTGGAGAAGCTGGCGTTGGCAGAATTTGCCTACAACAATGCAGAGAACGTGTCCACGGGGATGAGCCCCTTTTTGGCTAATCACGGGTGCCATCCCAGAGCCTTCCCAGGGGGGGAGGGGGAGAACTGGAGCGTTCCAGCTGCAGAACAGTTCGTGGAAGAAATGGAAGCGATCCATCGCCAGCTCCAACTCAACTTAAACAGGGCTAAGGAGGAATATAAGAGGCAGGCAGACAAAAACAGAAGGGAAGGTGAAAGCATCAGGGTGGGGGACCAGGTGTGGCTGTCAACCCAAGGGTTGCCATTCAAAGGAGGTTGTAAGAAATTAAGACCCAAAAGGCTGGGTCCGTTTGAAGTCATACAGCAGGTCAATCCAGTGGCTTTCAGGCTCCGGTTACCGAACCACATGAAGCTGCACCCAGTTTTTCACAGGTCGTTGCTGTCACCGTATAGAGGAGACAGTGAGGGGAGGGTCACTAGGGGACCAGCAATGGAGGAGAAGGAACACAGCTACCATGTAGCGGAGATCCTCGATTCCAGGTGGAAGGGAGATCAAGTAGAGTATTTGGTAATGTGGGAAGGGGAACCGGAGTCGGAAAACACCTGGGTTAGGGCAGAGGATGTCAATGACGAGGTTTTAATAGAGACTTTTCATCAGAGGTTCCCACGTAAACCTCAGCCTGTAGCGAGGTTCCGAAGGGAATACTTTGCCACCACCGACGAGGAAGAGGAGTTGGAGGGGTTCCCAGATTCTGAAGAGGAGGAGGATTCAGCTGGCCAGGACGACGATCGATGGAGAGAATTGTTCGAGACGTCAGAAGATGAGGAAGATTCGTTTCGGGGTTTTAGCCCTTCACCTCCCAGGGGGGAGGAATTGGGAGGGGGTGAGGGGGGCCCTGGAGGGGAGGTGGATGTCAGGGAACTGCCATCAGAGCATCAGGTGGTGGAGGGACTCAGGCAGGATGAAAGAGACTCAACTGCTGAAGCAGGGACCAGCAGGGGGAGGAGTGGGTCTCTGAGGGAATGCGAGCAGGAGGGAGGGCTCAGGGAGGCTTCCAGCGAGAACAGTGGGGAGGTATCGGAGTCTCCCATAGGGAGACCCACACCTCGCAGGAAACTGTCACGCCGTGAGTCCAGGAGACGCGTTTCCGTTAAGGAACTTCTTTGCTGGAAACGCTTCCGCAGACAGCCACTGTCGGACTCTACTAGTGACTAGAGCAGACATGTCTGAGGAGCTCCGTCACACACGGAGGTTTGTGGGGTCGCACAAACTCTGAGGGAGCACGTTTTCCCGCACAAGCAGCTAATCAAACCCTCACATTTATTTCTTTATTTCTTTATTTCTTTCCTCTCACATTGTCTTGTGGCTCCCACTCCCACCCCCATCCTAATCCAACACAATCCCAATTCATTTTCCTTTGTTTGTTGTTGGGTGGATAATGATAAAGAAACTGTGCTGTCAGAACTGACAAATGCTAATGAAGACTACTTAGCCAGTTTATGCAATGTAGCAGGAGGCATTGTTGGAATGCATAGCTTCAAAAATGCAGAGACGTACAATGTAGGCCAGTTGTTTAGTTGCTACCAGCATGCCGGTGAACAACTCGGCTATTTTTATCCACCAGCATAAAACAGTACAAGTAGAAGACTGTAGCAGTTCTAAATGATCAAACCTGTTACAGTTCCAGGGAAATGCCAATTACAAGCAGGCAGGCAATAAGTACACATGCCACAACACAACCACCCCTGTCCAAGTACCTGTTTGAACTTCCTGTATAAACACGTCCTTTGGCTCTTTTTAAAATTTTATTTCACAAAAGGGAAATTGCAATATCACAATGCTGAGTACTTCCCCATAAAAACTCCATTCCAGCTCTTTTTTATTGTCATCCATCTTGGATCTAGTACAGGGGTAGGCAAACTAAGGCCCAGGGGCTGGATCCGACCCAATCCCCATCTAAATCTGGCCTGCGGTTGGTCCGGGAATCAGTGTGATTTTACATGAGTAGAATGTGTGTTTTTATTTAAAATGCATCTCTGAGTTATTTGTATGGCCTGCCTGGTGTTTTTACATGAGTAGAATGTGTGCTTTTATTTAAAATGCATCTCTGGGTTATTTGTGTGGCCTGCCTGGTGTTTTTACATGAGTAGAATGTGTGCTTTTATTTAAAATGCTTCTCTGAGTTATTTGTGGGGCATAGGAATTCGTTCATTTTTTCCCAAAATATAGCCCAGTCCCCAACAAGTTCTGAGGGACAGTGGACCAGCCCCCTGCTGAAAAAGTTTGCTGACCCCTGATCTACTAGCAAGGTTCATTACATATTGATGTTCTGCTTTTCTGTGAAGGTAGTTTACAGTCATAGAACAATGAAGTCTCAGTACAAAATAAACAGAACAATAAAAACAGTAACATAGTCATAAAAATGGATTAAAAGAGCAGATAGAAGCAAATCCAGCCAGAAGCAGGAGTAATTAATTCAGAAATAATGTCAAAATGCCGAGAAAGCCCAGTGAAATAATGTTGCCTTCACTGCCTAATTAAAGTGGGCAATGATTGGGTACTTGAGGTCTGTTTCAGGTAGGAATGAAGACAAAAGAGCCACAGCTAAGTGGTTGAGAATATGTTTTGCACGGAGAAGGTTGATGGTTCAATCCCTGGCAAATCCAGGTAGGGCTTTGATACAAAACCACAGCGAGTTATTGCCAGTAGCTGGACGACCAGTGGGAAACCTCTCTCCCCTGGGTCAAATTAAGCCCAATTTTGCTCATTTCCCCCAAACTATGCTTACCAGCCTCATACCTGACGTCACATGGTAAAGACTTGGCTGCCAAGGAACAATCAGGAACATAAGGCACGCCCTGAGTTGGCCTTGCTGACCAGAGTGGAAGGCAAGCCCCTTTGAAGTACAGTGGTACCTCGGGTTACATACGCTTCAGGTTACATACGCTTCAGGTTACAGACTCCGCTAACCCAGAAATAGTGCTTCAGGTTAAGAACTTTGCTTCAGGATAAGAACAGAAATCGTGCTCCGGCAGCGCGGCGGCAGCAGGAGGTGCCATTAACTAAAGTGGTGCTTCAGGTTAAGAACGGACCTCCGGAACGAATTAAGTACTTAACCACTGTAATCCTTTTGCTAGTCTGCAAAGGAAAAAAATCTTGATTTCAGCCACAGTTTGAATCCAAGCTGCACCTGCTAATGAACCAATGGTCCGACTTGGGTAAAAGGCAGCTTCCAAAATTCATAAATGACTACAGTGGTACCTTGGTTCTTGAACTTAATCCGTTCCAGAAGTCCGCTCCAAAATCAAAACATTCCAAAACCAAGGTGCACTTTCCCATAGAAAGTAATGCAAAACGGATTAATCTGTTCCAGACTGTTGAAATACTACCCCTAAAATGCTTCTCCCCATCGCCCCAATCAGCACAATCTTTTGAGATGTCGATCACTCTCTCATGTCAAAGCAGCTGGGCTTCAGAGCTGGCAGGATGCTTCTCCCCACCTCCCAAATCAGTGTGATCTCTCACACTGGGCTGCAGATAGGTAGGGCGCTAATTAGCAGCACAACACTAAAAACGGAAGCCAAACACTTTGTTTAAAATGGTAGGATGCTAATTAGTAAAAGGTAAAGGGACCCCAGACCATTAGATCCAGTCGTGGCCGACTCTGGGGTTGCGGCGCTCATCTCGCTTTATTGAGGGAGCCGGCATACAGCTTCTGGGTCATGTGGCCAGAATGACTAAGCCGCTTCTAGCGAACCAGAGCAGCGCACGGAAAAACTGTTTACCTTCCCGCCAGAGCGGTACCTATTTATCTACTTGCACTTTGACGTGCTTTCGAACTGCTAGGTTGGCAGGAGCAGGGACTGAGCAACGGAAGCTCACCCCGTTGCGGGGATTCGAACCACCGACCTTTCAATCAGCAAGCCCTAGGTTCTGTGGTTTAACCCACAGCACTAATTAGTTGTTGTTGTTTAGTCATTTAGTCGTGACCGACTCTTCGTGACCCCATGGACCAGAGCACCCCAGGCACTTCTGTCTTCCACTGCCTCCCGCAGTTTGGTCAGACTCATGCTGGTAGCTTCGAGAACACTATCCAACCATCTCATCCTCTGTCGTCCTCTTCTCCTTGTGCCCTCCATCTTTCCCAACATCAGGGTCTTTTCCAGGGAGTCTTCTCATGAGGTGGCCAAAGTATTGGAGCCTCAGCTTCAGGATCTGTCCTTCCAGTGAACACTCTGGGCTGATTTCTTTTATAAAGACTAGGTTTGATCTTCTTGCAGTCCATGGGACTCTCAAGAATCTCCTCCAGCACCATAATTCAAAACCATCAATTCTTCGGTGATCAGCCTTCTTTATGGTCCAGCTCTCACTTCCACGCATCACTACTGGGAAAACCATAGCTTTTACTATATGGACCTTTGTTGGCAAGGTGATGTCTCTGCTTTTTAAGATGCTGTCTAGGTTTGTCATTGCTTTTCTCCCAAGAAGCAGGCGTCTTTTAATTTCGTGGCTGCTGTCACCATCTGCAGTGATCATGGAGCCCAAGAAAGTAAAATCTCTCACTAATTAGTAGCGCAACTCAAAACAAAGCATTTCCGACTTCCAATAAATAAATAAATTGAGAACCAGAATGCTCACTTCTGTGCTTGCAACGTTTGGGTTCCAAGTTGTTTGTGAACTAGGCTGTTTGAGAACCAAGGTACCACTGTAATCCAGGGGTGTGAAGCCTGTTGACTACAACTCCCATAATCCCATTGGCTGAGGCTGATGGGGATTGGATTCCAGCGTCATCTGCAGGGCCACAGATTTCACACCCCTGGGCTAAGCTAAAACTTCCTGACAGGTTTTAAGGGAGAAGGGAATGTGGCCTCACATAAGTTTTCTAGGAAGAGAGTAACATTTGAAGATTTTAATTTCGGAAACACTTTTGAAACATGAGGCCCTGTTAGCATATGAGTCGCTAATGAGATAATGAATCCTCTCTTATTCTTCCTTCTGTCTATCTTCACTTTTATTATTGTTCTGGAGGACGTGCAAGGGACCAAATTCTGAAATTTATAGACGGCATATTTATAGCACATGTCAGTGAACAAGCATCAGGAAACATCAATTTTATAGAGGAATTAAATGAGGTTGTTATAGTCAAATTTATTGTTTAATCTGTGGAAGCACCATAGACCTATCTAAAGGTTAGACCACCGAGTCATAAAGAAAGAACATCACAATCATCATCTCAATAAGCAGTATAACATGGCTGTAAAATAAGACAGGGCAGGAATGATAGAAATGTCCTAGAAATATACCGTACACAATTTACACTTTCAAAAGCTTTGTCAAGGAATTTAAGATTACAAAATTACAGAGAAGCTATACCAAATGTTAATACAGGTGTGGCTGTTTGTTTGCTTTTCCGTTTTCTGAAACACTGATGTGAAAGTATGGTGTCCTATCCAGGTTTTTTGGTGTGTTTTTTTTTGCAAGAAAGGAGAATATGTACACTCTCGGAACAGTTTCTTTTACCTGTAGTGAAATTACAGCTGCTGGACAACCCTTCAGATTTTTATTATGCTCCAAGCCAGGCAGTATAGAGTGCCCTATAGATCATTAGGAGCATGATCCTTGGTAACCAATATAAATTATGTCCATTATACAAAATACAAAAAGCAGTTAGACTTTCTTTTAAAATAAGACATTTTGAGATATACCAAAGATCAAGTTCCTGCCATTCAAGCTGCTCAGAACATGCTGAATTAAAAAGGCTACTCGGTTACACTGTGCCACAGGAAAGCACTTCAGGAGTATACCATTCATTTGGTGGTGGTAATAATAATAATAATAATAATAATAATAATAATAATAATAATAATAATAATTATTATTATTATTATTATTATTATTATTATTTATGAGTTTTACCCTGCCCATCTGGCTAGGTTTCCCCAGCCACTCTTCCCTAAACAGGGAACTTCCCTAAACAGGGCTGCCTTCAGATGTCTTCTGAATGTCAGATAGTTGTTTATTTCTTTGACATCTGATGGGAGGGCGTTCCACAGGGCAGGCGCCACAGCCAAGAAAGCCCTCTGCCTGGTCCCCTGTAGCCTCACTTCTCACAGTGAGGGAACTGCCAGAAGGCCCTTGGTGCTGGACCGCAGTGTCTGGGCAGAACGATGGTGGTGGAGACGCTCCTTCAGGTATACTGGGCCCAGGCCATTTAGGGCTTTAAAGGTCAGCACCAACACATTGAATTGTGCTTGGAAACGTACTGGGAGCCAATGTAGGTCTTTCAAGACCGGTCTTATGTGTATAATATTCCAAATAAATAACTGTGGTGGTCTAGTTAGACAGTACACATCCATCTAGCTGCAATCTGTTTGACCCAAAGTCAAGGCAATGGGAATGATCCAGCCATTGATTTGAAATATAGAAATTTAAGTACATGCTGAACTTGCACCTGGAAGTCAATGGGGCCTAGAAATGTTGATTTTGCCTTGATTTCCCCATTTCCAACCTTTATATTATACACTGCCTACTTTTACCTTGTTGAACCAAAAAAGGGGGGCATTGTAGCATTTCTTCCAGCAAGAGATGAAACTGAAAAGCACTGTATGTTTCTCTGAAAACTGGAAGAAGAAACAAATGGAGGATTGCTTAAAAGTGGGAAACGATGTAAGAATAATGTACTGCACCTCTAGTCTATGAATATTACAACACCCAAAGGTAAAAATAAAAAAATGTATAAAACATGGGTTTGAGAAAGACTTTCATCTGACTGAATATTTTTGTATGAATTAAGCACCTACAATTATATAGGCTTAAAGGCAACAAATACAAGCCGATATAAATAGAGTTCATTTGTTGGGCTTTTAAAATGAATCCCACCTTAGAAATTCATGGCACAGGCAGAGATTTCTAGTTGTAACGACTAAATAATAATAATAGAATAATCTATTAGGTTGGATCCAGTCTAGTCATGCTCAGAGTAGACCCATTGAAAACAAGGGGAGATTTTTTAAAAAAAGTTCTTATTAACAATTTCAATATAATTATCAAATTATCAAAACATATCATATTCATTATTTTTCCCCTTTTTCCCCATCCCCCTTCAAATCCTCCCTCCCCCCCCCCAGAGACTCCTCTCAGCTCCTCTCTCTGATTTCTCAGCACATATTATTCTCTACATGTTATAAAATTATACATATCCTTACATTATCTATCTCCATGTTATCAACCAATAAATTTGTGTATGTTTATTCAAAACCTGCCAAGGAGTCCAGTTCGTTTTGTTGTCTTTTTAGATAAATTGTAAAAAGCACCCATTCTTCCTTGAAGTCACAGTTGTCCTTGTCCCGCAATTTGTATGTCAATTTAGCCAGCTCTGCATAGCTCGTCAATTTTTCTTGCCTCTGTTCTTTCGTTTGGATTTCCTCATTTTTCCATCCTTGTGCTATCAAGACTTTTGCCGCTGTTGTGGCATACATAAATAAGGGGAGATTTAAGCCTTGTTGATTTTAATGAACCTAATCTAAGCATGAGTAACTGTGCAGTCCTACCTGACCATGTCTTCACGTTACAACAAAGGAGATTCCGACTAAACATCAGGAAGAACTTTCTGACAATACTGTATTGGCCCGAATATAATCCGCACCTGAATATAAGCCACACCTTTAAAATTCATGGAGAGGGGGAGAGAGAGAAAGGCAATACCCGAATATAAGCTGTTTCCTTAACATGATCTCAGGATCCTTGTCCTCTGCCAGGGATTTTATTTTTTATTTTTTATAAAAAAATTATTGGATTTTCACAATTTATATAAACACAGACAATACACAATACAAACATACAAACACAAAAAACAAACGTATAATTTCAACTCTTTTTTTCTTAAAACTTATTTCGCCGACCTCCTCATACCTCCCCTTTCTGCATTCCAATTCCAAAATTTATTTCAGCAAATCCTCCCCTTAATTTTATCTAATTGTTTCCTTTTCTTTTCTTTTCTTCTACTTAATCTTTACAGCTGCAATCCGCTTACTTTTTATAACCATAACATTTTAGCACTCATTAATTTTACGATGTTTCTTAAGATAAATTTTTAATTTCTTCCAATCTTCTTCCGCCGTCTCTTTCCCCTGATCTCGGATTCTGCCAGTCATCTCAGCCAAAGCCATATAGTCCATCACCTTCATCTGCCATTCTTCCAGAGTGGGTAAATCTTGTGTCTTCCAATACTTTGCGATGAGTATTCTTGCTGCTGTTGTAGCGTACATGAAAAAAGTTCTATCTTTCTTTAGCACCATTTGGCCGACAACACCCAGGAGAAAGGCTTCTGGTTTCTTAGGGAAAGTACATTTAAGTACCTTTTTCATATCATTATATATCATTTCCCAGAAAGCCTTAATCCTCGCTCTGCCAGGGATTTTAGACATTGAAGTTCAGATTCATTTGGAGATTGGAGATAGAAATGGCAGCGTAACAAGGCATGAGAGACAGTTTCTACCTCCATCAAGCCGCAGGGGCAGACTCGTTCTACGTATGGTTTACCCTCAAATCTGCCCTGCAATAAGGCAGATGGCAGCACGTTGAATCTTGTGAGGGTAAATGACGGTCTGTATTTAGGTATTTGCAATTTTGACAAATAATTTGCTGGGGCAAATCCTCTCCCATTATCTTTTATTTCTGGGTGTTTATTCATCTCGCTCGTGTGGCATTGCAGTTCCACATCCCAAATTCATCGGTGGATTATTGCTCTAGCTTTCTCATAACTTACAGCTCTCAGGGCCTGTGGGGAAAACCCCAAGCCTCTTAGCTTTTCATGCAGTGTAGCTTTCCATTTGGATTGGTAGGAATCCAGTGCTGTTCCCTTAAAACACCTGTTCCATTTTACCGTATGTCTGTTTCAGCAGCGATATCGTAAATGCCCATTTTTAAAGGTCGCAAATTTAAGCCACACTTTTCACGGTTGGAATGGGGGGGGGGGTGAGGCTTATATTCAGGCCAATACGGTAAGAACTGTTCGACAGTGGAATGGTCTTTTTCCAGAGGCTGTGGACACTCTTTTCTTGGAGGTTTCTAAGCAGAGGTTGGATGACCATCTATCATGGATGATTCAGCTGAGATTCCTGCAGTGCAGGCGGGTTGGACTAGATGACACTTGGGTAAGGTTACCAGATATCCCCATTTCCCGGGGACAGTCCCCAGATTTACAAATCAGTCCCCATACAAAATCCATTGAAGTTGAAAAGTGTCCCTGGATTCATTGAAAAAAATCTGGTAACCTTACGCTTGGGGTCCCTTCCAACTCTACCTTCCAATTCTATGATTCTATGTCTATTCAGAAGCCATATTGGATACATTGTGTTTACTTCCAATGTATCCTGAGCCTGGATCCAACCCACTGGCTTCTTGTACTAACTCATCCCACATTTGTTAGGATATTTGCGTTCCACCCTAAAAGGGAGCAGGATGTTTGTGTCACAGCCTGCGTATTTCCTGTTTTCACAGGATGTTTCTGTTGTGTCTTTGCTTTCGTTTCTCTCTGTCTGGAGACACTGACACAGGCAGTCATGTCTTTCTTTGTTCTGATCAACGCTGAATAAAACTTGTAAATAATGCTCTCCTGAGTCCGACTTTTGCTGTGAATTATCTGCTGATAGAGTGTGCATGAGCTCTGGAATGTGGCAAGATATTTTCTCGAAACTCATGTCACTAATTGCTGATACTGCGTGCCTACGGGAGATCGATGGATCGTCCGGCAGACGGCTTGGGGCCATGATGGACTTTATCTCCCTGGCAGTATCCCAACAACATTGAGATGGAACTCCATATTTCAATGGAACCAAGAGGCTCTGAATACTATATTTTCTCTCAGGATGCTCCCCATAAGCACAGTGACTCTGAAAATGCCAAAGGAAGTAGCATCCACTGTAAACAGAAGTAAGATTCTGCAACACAACTGAATGCATGTAAATTGGTTTAATTTGCATATTTAAAGGGGCTGCATAATGCAAAGCATCTCATTTTAGCTTAACGTTCAGATTTCCCTGGCTGCAAAAGACCTCATTAAAACAATGTCTTAAAACTATTACTGGAAACGTGCTGCTAAATTTTATTAGTAAATTTTAGGTTTTTTTCTCCTATATTTTGTATTAATTGTAATTTGAGTGTTTTATCGCCTTTTAGAAATGTTTTTAATGTCTTAGGCCAGAATGGGGAAACTACTTCATCTCAAGAGCCACATTTCTTTCTGGGTGATGGGGAGATGGGTTAGGCTAGTTATAAAAGCAAGCAGGGCACGGCATGGACTTTTTCATATTTTTACAGTAGGCTAGTTTATACACAAGCACTAACACACCCCTCTCTGTTCTCCATCCAGACAAGTAAAGGGCATTATCAGAGTTCAAGGACACATCCTGGCCAAGCAAAAACGCTCAAGGAGGGTTTGGAGCTGAGCAGTTGAGAAGGAGGCATAGCCTTGGGAGAATTGCAAGGGCCAAACTGAGAAGCTTGGAGGGCTGCCTTTAGTCCCCAGGCCTGACTGTTCACCTCCTTGTCTTTGGTTGTTCTGCTATTAGTGGAGTGGTACATCATACAGTGGTACCTCGGGTTACAGACGCTTCAGGTTACAGACTCCGCTAACCCAGAAATAGTACCTCGGGTTAAGAACGTTGCTTCAGGATGAGAACAGAAATTGTGCGGCGGTGGCGGGGCAGCATCGGGAGGCCCCATTAGCTAAAGTGGTACCTCAGGTTAAGAACAGTTTCAGGTTAAGAATGGACCTCCAGAACGAATTAAGTTCTTAACCCGAGGTAAAGCTAAAGGGACCCCTGACCATTAGGTCCAGAAGTGACCGACTCTGGGGACTCATCTCACTTATTGGCTGAGGGAGCCGGTGTACAGCTTCTGGGTCATGTGGCTAGCATGACTAAGCCGCTTCTGGCGAACCAGAGCAGCACACAGAAATGCTGTTTACCTTCCCGCCGGAGCGGTACCTATTTATCTACTTGCACTTTGACATGTTTTCGAACTGCGAGGTTGGCAGGAGCAGGGACCGAGCAACGGGAGCTCACCCCGTCGCGGAGATTTGAACCGCCGACCTTCTGATCAGCAAGTCCTAGGATCTGTGGTTTAACTCACAGCGCCACCCGCGTACCCGAGGTACCACTGTATATATTTTTAATAAAACAAATGACTTTGCTTCTATCTTTGCTACACCACCAATCCTTTGATAAAGAAATGCCAGCCAAAATTGCATTTTTTGAGTCCTCACAAATATCTGAAGTGTCTTAGCATACAACATATACTGAGAACTTGCAAATTAGCATCTGGTAGCTAAACGTAGGGTACTATAAATGAAGTAAAGAGCTTACTTGTTATTCAACCCACCTTTTGCTTTAGTGGAAGAAGCGGATATGTTTGTTCATTCCTTTGGGTGCCCAGGTTTGCAGACCATCCAAGTGTCCCAGATATCTGATTTGATCCCAGAATGTCCCACTTTCCCTTAAAGGTAAAGGGACCCCTGACCGTTAGGTCCAGTCGCAGACAACTCTGGGGTTGCTGCGCTCATCTCACTTTACTGGCCGAGGGAGCCGGCGTACAGCTTCTGGGTCATGTGGCCAGCATGACTAAGCCGCTTCTGGTGAACCAGAGCAGTGCACGGAAACGCCGTTTACCTTCCCGTCGAAGCAGTACCTATTTATCTACTTGCACTTTGACGTGCTTTCGAACTGTGAGGTTGGCAGGAGCAGGGACCGAGCAACGGGAGCTCATCCCATTGCGGAGATTTGAACTGCCGACCTTCTGATCGGCAAGTCCTAGGATCTGTGGTTTAACCCACAGCGCCACCCACGGCCCTAACCCGAGGTACCACTGTATATATTTTTAATAAAACAAATGACTTTGCTTCTGTCTTTAGGAAAGTTTTTAAATGTTAATGTTTAATGATTTTTTTATATATACAGTGGTACCTTGGGTTACATACGCTTCGTGTTATAGACTCCGCTAACCCAGAAATATTACCTCTGGTTCAGAACTTTGCTTCAGGATGAGAACAGAAATCGCGTGCTGGCAGCGTGACGACAGCAGGAGGCCCCATTAGCTAAAGTGGTGCTTCAGGTTAAGAACAGTTTCAGGTTAAGAACAGACCTCCAGAATGAATTACGGTAAGTTCTTAACCCGAGGTACAACTATATGTTGGAAGCCGCCCAGAGTGGCTGGGGCAAACCATTCAGATAGGCAGGGTATAAATAATAAACTTTTATTTTTTTATTTTTTTATTATTACTACTATTGAATAGGACGTCCCTATTTTCATCAGAAAAATGTTGAAGTTTGCTCTGTCTCTCTGAAAGTGAGCAGGCAGGCCCTTTAAGAGTGAGTTCTGCATGTCCAGCTCCATTATGGATGGGTAAGGTTGCAATTTGCAAATGAGAATGGGATTCTTTACAAGACAAAAACAGGCAAAGCATTTTTAACAACTCTGCTCTGCCTTGAATGTCAGCTATCTTAAATCTTAAGCAATCCTGTCCTTTTTATGCTAATCATAGAAGAAGACACACAGAAGAGTTTGAGTGAAAGACAAAGACTGAAGTCAAGAAAAAGACTTTCCATAAAGAATGGAGAAAGACCCTCAGACAGGGAACGAATGGAAGAACGTACATCAATCAAAAGTGATAGAAGCAGTAAGACGTTAGAGCAAGAAGAGGAGAGATGAAGTCCTCTCCACAGAGGTCAGGCAAAGTCAATCTCTTCCCTTCTAAACAATCACTACACCAAGTAAGCCAATTGAAGGAGAAATTTAGACCCACAAATTTATTGCTTTTCAACAACACTGGGACTTTGGTCTTATATTTATTTCACATTTACAGCAAAGTGCTGGCTGTCCCAGGAAAGAAAGCTATGGGTAGGCTTGAGCAAGAATGGGAAAACAGGAACAAACAGAGCAAGATATAGAGGCACTCTGCACACGCTTGTGTTCTAAATAGACATGGAACCCAGACAGAAAGGTGATGTCAACATCTAGGGACAGGCTGGAATATTTGACTCATAGATGGTACATTCATTTGACATCTGGGGTGTTGGTCAAAATCACATGTGGTGTAAGGGAAACTGTCAAGGAGCCAATGGCATTTGAGTTATACCAACTCATATGGGATGCGGGTGGCGCAGTGGGTTAAACCACAGAGCCTAGGACTTGCCAATCAGAAGGTCCTGCGATGGGGTGAGCTCCTGTTGCTCGGTCCCTGCTCCCACTCTATATCTTCCATTATCCAAGGGTTAAGACTATATATATATATATATATATATATATATATATATACACATATATATACATATATATATATATATTCTTAGATTTTCTGTTTTACAATTTAGAATATTAATTTAGACAACCTTAAAATATCAGTGACTTCCCTTCTTCTCTTTCCATGGTTCATTTTGCATAACATAAATCCCTGCATATTTCACATAAACTAAAAACCATTACGTTTTCCATTATTACTTCCATCAAAACTTATTTACACTGTTGAATTTATCTTAATGCTTCCAATTGTGCAGGTGTACACAATTTCCCCCCATATATTCAATAAACATTTTTCAATCACCTTTAAATGAATGTTCTTCTTCTCTTATTCTATTTTTTTAAAAATGATATTTATTAAGGGTTTGGAAAATACAGAAAAAAGAAAAAGAACAATAAAAAAATAAACAAATCAAACAATACCTTACAATACATCAAAAAAAACCCAAAAAAGAACAAAAAACAATACAATAAAACAGCAAAACAGCAAAAAAAGAACACAAATATTTAAAAACACATCCAACCTTTCCATGTCTTTACCTTTCATATACTTGTTTCATCAACCTCCTCACACCTCCCTTCTTTGTATTCTAGTTCAATTAGCTATTTCAGCAAGTCCTTTCCATCTTTCTCAATTTTCAGTCTAAAATTTAACTTAAGACAGTCTAACCTTAGATTTTCCACTTTGGTCCATTAACAATCTATTTTTACTTAGTTCTTTATAACATTTCTGCTAAAGCCATCAAATCCTTTCCATCTTTCACTATTTTCTGTCATTTAATTGTCTTAATTTATTTTAACCTTATCTTACCATAAAAATCCTAAAACTTATATTTACTTAGCTCCTTATAACATTTCTACTAAAGCCGTATAATTTCATTCCAACAATTTTTCTAACACTCATTAATTTAGCAATATTTCTCTAAATAATTTTTTAAAACTTTTTTCCAATCTTCTTCCACCATCTCTTCACCCTGGACTCGGATTCTGTCAGTCCTTTCTATCAATTCCATATGGTCCGGTGATCTTCTATCCGAGGCTCTTAATTCTTTTCCATGTCCCTTCTGCAGGTCTTCTTCATATCTAAGCATGAGCTTCGCTTTGTCTTCTGCTGATCTTGTTCTTAGTTTCTTTCCTTTGGCACTGAGGAGTAGGTCTCGGGGAAACTCCAACCTAACAATATCATTATTCCTTCTCGATGGGTCAGCCCACTCTCCATAGTCCGAACTAAAGCTCAAACGATATTTCTGAGCGTGTTTCAACGTCCCTCCAAAGCTAAAGGCCCCCACAACTCCAATCTCCTCCTGACCCAAATCCAGATCCCAAACCTGCATAAGGGAATCTATCCAACTTTCCTTCTCCAATCCAAGCGGGACTCCATCCCTCCAAATCTGGCTTTCTCTGGATTCAATCGTAAATGGCAACAGCTTATATTCATCAAATTGCCTCTGAAAGGCCAGGGCTCTATCCACTTGAATTACTTGAGGTTCCACAACAACTTTCTCCTTCTTCTTCTCCACAGCTTGCAATGTCAAAACAGATTCCTGAATCAGATCCTGAGTTATTTCTGTATAGGTATTCACTTTTAGACCCAGCTCAGTCATTTTTTGTCCCATATTGTCAATTTTAGTAATCATCACATCCGTCTTCTTATGAAGCTGTTCCAATAAAGCACTTGTTTTGCAAAATGCAATCACTAGGGCTTCTTCTGTCAACATTCTTATCCAAGGTCAATTTCAGTTTCCCACGGTCTTTAATCTCTGCAGCTGGAAAATTCCCCAGATCCACTCCTGCAACAGTTTCAAGAACTCCCTCTAGAGGAAACAATTTCTGTTTGTATCTGTCCTTTTAAGTAAAGATCCGGCAGCAAAGTTAGATCAGTTTTCAGTTACATTTGCTTCTTTTCAAGTGCAAAAGGAAACAATGGAAACAATATCTTTCTCTTGTTTAGCTGTCTGTCAGCATACGTTATTCACAGTCAATGAACTTTCTCAAAAAGTCAATCTTATTGACAGCCCGTTCCCAGGTTCAAGGCGATGGTCATTTATCTTCCTTCACTCTCTCTCCTGCAGGCTTAGGCAGTCTAAAATTTCCTCCCCTCTTCTCCTGCTTCCAAGGGGGGGGTTAGTAGTTTTAACCGATGAGGATTTAATCCTTTACAAAAGGCTTTCCAGACTTTAGTTTGCAACGTCTTTGCTTTAATCTATTTACAAAAAGGGAAGGTGGACTTCCTGTTTGAAACCTTCCCGTTTCGGTGCCAAATTACGATGTTTAAAAATCCAATTTTCCGTTCTACTCACGGGTAGTTGTTTAGAATCCAATTGTCCACAGGAAAAAATCAGCGCTCTCCGGCAATAGCAATGCGGCTTCACTCCGTGAAAAAAGCAGTTGATTCAAAGCACCGCGCCACTCACCTCACGTCGCTCTGGAACCCCGAGACCGGGCTTCCCTGTGAGTAGGGGAGGCACGAAAGGTGCCAGCCGAATCCCACGTCCAGAGGCTTCTCCCGCCTGTGGTTTTTAGTGGGTCTCTGCCTCGCCGTGGCGGTCCAGACCCTGGTTTCCACGGAGCAGATTCCTCCCGGTCAAAGGAAATCCGCCATTGCCGGAGGCGCTAACCCGGAAGTTTGTTCTCTTATTCTATAAGTTAGATCCACAAGATGCGCATATTACATCAGTTTAAGTTGCCATTCTTCTTTGGTTGGGACCTCACTCGTTTTCCATTTTGGGGGTTACAAAACACAGGCCCCTGGGTGTGGATGATCCTTTTAGAAGCAGACCACCACCAGTCCTGTGGGCTATGGGCTGGAGAGCATGACAAGGAAGGTTGTTACTTCGACATTAGGAATGTAGAAATGTAAGACGTGTCTATTTTGGGGTATACTTTATATGCTTTGTGGCTTTATTCTTTTAAATGTTTGTGCAAAGCTGTGCACATGTTATGTTCCAATAACACCACCAAGGACCAGGTAAAAGTGGCAAGGAGGTTTTGTAGGGGGTTCCTGAGCAAACTTCTGGTACCTAATTAAAAGAAAATAAATTCTTACACGATGCAGGGCCAGCATGTTCCATTGAGTCAAGTTTGGACATCACAGTAAACCATGGTTTATTATGACAGGAGTAAGCAACAGAGAGGGATGCGGGTGGCGCTGTGGGTTAAACCACAGAGCCTAGGACTTGCCGATCATAAGGTCCTGCGATGGAGTGAGCTCCCGTTGCTCGGTCCCTGCTCCTGCCAACCTAGCAGTTCGAAAGCACGTCAAAGTGCAAGTAGATAAATAAGTACCGCTCCGGCAGGAAGGTAAACGGTGTTTCTGTGCACTGCTCTGGTTCACCAGAGGCGGCTTAGTCATGCTGGCCACATGACCCAGAAGCTGTAAGCTGGTTCCCTCGGCCAATATAGCGAGATGAGTGCCGTAACCCCAGAGTCGACCACGACTGGACCTAATGGTCAGGGGTCCTTTTACCTTTAAGCAACAGAGAGCCTTGAGCTCCCATACTTCCCCCACCTCTTCCTTCTCTACCATGGCTGCAGTGAGGAGATTGAACACTTTTCATTCCATTTTTTAAATCAGTTCCTACCAAGGTAATCAAGGTTAAATTATTAAGCATACAAAAATGGAATGGAATATCAGAGGTGAGTAAAGAAATATACTGCAAAAAAGCATCCATTTTTTGCAGTCTTTTGCTTTACTGCAGTGCAGCATCAAAGCTTTTCGTTGAATATCTACAGCTGATTATTTCGCGCCTCTTTTTTACATTTCTTTGTAGCAGCTTAGAAGGATTAAACAAGAGCTATTTACACCCTTGCGCCATTGCAGCGTGCTCTCTGAACTAATTAAAGGACCTCAGAAAAGCAATCCGAGTCTCCTGATTTTGTAACACAGTTCAGTCAAAAGTTCATCTGTTTGAAGAGACACAGTTAATATAAATCCATTTTTAAAAATCCATTTTTATTTAGCTTTACAGCTGAGGACAACAGGTCAACGGTGCAGGCAGATAAACCTTCCAGGTACCCAAAGATATTGAACGAAGAGAGTCAATGTTGGAAATACTTCATCAGCCAATGGGTAACTGCAGTCATTTCCATGTTTGGAAAAAGAAAGAAAGAAAGAAAGAAAGAAAGAAAGAAAGAAAGAAAGAAAGAAAGAATTTAACACTTCTCCCCTGACTCATCTAGGGAAGGGTTGGTCCATGGTGGAAGTTGTAGTCTAGTAATTTCTGGACCAGAAAGCTGCACATTAGCTACCCAAGATCTAGGGAGGAATTACACCTGGAACATCTTCTGCCTGCATATCCTCAGTTAGATGAGGAAGCATTTGGCACCAGCATATGTGATATGTGTGGTCCTAGCTGCATTCATAGAGCTTAGGGTGGGTTCAGCTCTTTGCAATGTGTCCCCTCTCTTCCCTAAACACTGAGAACTTCACTGAACTGATTAGTATGATGCCTGCTTTTATAACAGGCCTCTGAATCTGTGCAATTTCATCAGGGCCTTCTAGGCTGCTGTTTGCCCTGCTTTGTTTGTAACGTATTTTGGGGCAAATTTTGAAATATTCATGTCTCAGTCAAATGCCTTCTAGAACACAGTCGATGGCATGCATACATGAAAGTAGCTGGGCAGAAGAAGAAAAATCCACATTCAAATATTTTTGAGATGAACTTTTGACTTTTGAGGAGTGTGAAAGAATTTTTTGAATAGCCACATACATCAATTGGTCTTTTGTGGCATCACTGCAGTTCGTATGATTTCTTCCTTTTCTGTGATGCAAAGCCGGATTATATGGAATCATGTTGTGGCTGTGATAAGGTCATGGTGCCATACAGCCAATCAGATCTGGCTATGTGACAACACAGAGCTAGGACTAATGATGACCCTCACTTTTCAGTGAGAGATACTATCCTTCTTGCCAAGATGTGTTGTATGATACTATTGGTTCCATTATTCACCTGAGCTGAACAGAAAGATTTTCACCTTGATCCACCCCCAGATATACATAGCTATGCATTACTAGCTACAGCAATGGATAAGGATGGACATTGGTTGTGCATCTGAATTATCATCCCATTGAAAGATTGCAGATGGGTGACATCTGCTGTCATGGGCTCAGGAGCAGAGGCACAGGGGAGAGAGGAGATGGAGAGCGAATGGGAAGAATCTGAGGGCAGCGGAGGGGAGAATGACAGTGACCCGAGAGATTCCATGAGCCTCTCCAGCGAATCAGAAGATTCCCAGAAGGGGGCGCCGGTGGTCAGGGCAAGGGGGGTCCCAGGGGGGACGCACCAGAAGCAAGGGGCCAGCGGGGACTCCCAAAGCAGCAGCTGGAGATCAGGACCAGCTTCCCCACCGGAGCGTAGCGGGGGGGAAGAGTCCCATGTGTCAGGGCCAGCGTCTCCTCCAGCAGGGAGAGAAGATGAGTCAGGGCTGACCACGCCTCTATCGGAGAGCGGGGGAACAGAGGGGAGGTCAGATCCAGCTAGCCTCCCCGAAGGGGAGAGCAGTGACAGGAGCAGTGTAACGGTCAGGAGGAAGGTGACCGGCTGGGCGCGCGCGCCAAGTTCAAATGTACAGGTGCGCGGGACAGCAGAAAACCCGGATTGGGAACCAGGTCCTAAAGCCCGCTGGAAGCAGGGGGAAGACTCAGGGGACTCAGCGTCAGAAGAGTCTAGGAAGGGGGAGACCCCAGCGGACAGGCGGACCCAGAGGAGGAAAGAGCAAAGGAAGAGGTGGAGCAAGGCTAGAGTCTTAAACTGGTGTCTGGGGGGAGGAGACTCAGACGGAGCTTCGGCGGTCTAGAGTTTGAGACGTAGAGCTGCACGCTACGGCTGTGGAAGTGAAACTGAACTTCAATAAAGACTTTTGTATATAACAACGAACTGGCGTTGGTCCTTTGTGAGCTGGGACCTAGGGCAGCTCTGACATCTGCATTTGATGTTCATTCAAATGTGGATGCTGTCTTTGTACTGCCTTAATTTCAGAAGGATGATCATTTTGATATACCTCTAAATGCACATTCCCACCCACGCTCTGCCATAACTAGCCATGATGACACTGTCACAATTTCTGCATGTGTGTGCTCCCTTCATTTGATACCCAGAACATGACCAGAACATGACCTCCCATCGCCTGGATGGGAGATGATGGGAGAACCACGTGAATATTAGCTTGGGTTCAACGATGAAATAAAAGTGGGAATATAGATCCAATCAGTTAATTAAATAAACAAATTCTTTTTTAACAAAAGAAAAGAAGTGTGTAACGTATACCCCAAAAGAGCCCGGCACGTTGCACTGGAGGTCAGTTGGTCTATATGCAATGTACCCCCTTTTCATTTCCGTACTATATTCAATATTTTGTACAAGTCACAGCTTAAGTACTAATTATAGAAGCTTATCTACTTCCTGGATTCCAATTTCAAGCATTGTTTTGTGGTACAAAACGAACAATCCCCTTTGCAAAAGATGAAAGGACACACAGGGGTTTTAATCATTAGATAGTTACATCAAATCATTTAAAACAGTGGGGCGCCCGAGTAAGTAAACAACCTCTCTCCAAGAATAATTTTAACTGGAGCAGCCTTTCTTCAACGGAGAGGTGTATAGATTTTCTTTTTTAATTACAGAAATTGATTACTCATTTTTCATTAGCCCCTGTTCTTTTCAGCACAGCTTTTCAAGAGGGAACAATAATGAAGGAGCAATTAATGTGAGATGAGAGAGAAATGAAACACATCACTGTGGGGATAGATATACTGGACAAAAGGCACAATAGGTCCAGTGCAACATTTAAGAAATCGAGTCAATGCTCTCAAAAGCGTTAGGGCCATAGGTTACGTTTGCCACCTTCTGCAGATGAGCAGACCTTTCGGCTGTGGCTGCGGCACAAAGGAGCTAGTAAAAAAGTTGGATGAATTCCTCTGGTAGGCAAATAATTTTTTGTCCTCACTGAGTGAACCATGGTTCCCTCTGAGGGCATAAGGCAAAGCAGAGCAGAACCCTTGGCATTTTATTTCCAAGAAAATGTCCATGGTCCTTCTATCCTGGAGTCTTCCCCCCCCCCCAAAGGTGGCAACTGCTGCTGCTGTTGTTATATTTTATTATATTCATATCCCACCTATCCTTCAAGGAGCTCAAAGTGGCGTACATTATTCTCACCATCTCCATTTTATCCTCATAAATACTCTATGTGGTAAGTTTGGCTGAGGCAGTGGTTGGCCGAAGGTCACCAGGTGACCTTCATGGCTTACACATTGTTTCTGGTCAAACCCAAATGAGCCTGAATTAAAACTGGTCTTGAAGCAAATTCAGGATGTACACTTTGCTCCTGAAAGTGACCATTTAGTGACAGACAGGACTTCAATTTGAAGCAGAACGATCTGGCACCTTCCACTAATGTTGAGGAGCAATCACCAAGCTAAGCATGCGAATTGATCTGCTGTGTCCTCACTATATATTGGCGACAGGTTATGGAAGTTTAGCTTTAAGGTTTCATCCTGAATGCTCCTTAGCTTGGAAAATAAACACCTATGTTCAGATTTGATGGGCAGACAGTGGGAGGAGATGTTGCTCAAAAAGATGTCCTTCAGTCATCCCTTTCTAGATGTTCCAACCTATAGTTCTCCTCCTCCTCCCTGATTCTCCTCTCCCATCTCTAAGGGTGTTATGATCACATTATGTTTTTGCATTACCAACAACACTGGTCCTTGTAGCTCATTTTTTTGGTTGAATTCAAAGTGCTGTTTCTGCCCTTCATGGGTTAGGATGAGGATACAAGAAGGGATGCTTTTCTCCTCATATACCTGCCATTCTTTGTCTGCTTCTGCCACCTGAGATGGGTTAAGTGGCTATGGACAAAGGCCCACTTGGTGGTGGCAAAGCCTGACAATGGGTGCTCTCTCAGAGAATCCTCACCTGGCATGTATGTCGATGTCATTTTGATGCCAGGCAAAGGCCTTTGTCTCTTCCTACCCATTTAAATCCTCTCTACGTTGCTGCTATTCTAAGGTGCTTGATTTTTTGCTTGTATTGTCTGCTGGTTTTATATTGCTCTTTTATTTTGCGGCATTACAATGTTTGTTTTTAGTCTGTTTTATACTCTAGGGACACAGGTGGTGCTGTGGGTTAAACCACAGAGCCTAGGACTTGCTGATCAGAAGGTCAGTGGTTTGAATCCCCATGATGGGGTGAGCTCCCGTTGCTCGGTCCCTGCTCCTGCCAACCTAGCAGTTCGAAAGCACATCAAAGTGCAAGTAGATAAATAGCTCTGGCAGGAAGGTAAATGGTGTTTCCATGCGCTGCTCTGGTTCACCAGAAGCAGCTTAGTCATGCTGGCCACATGACCCGGAAGCTGTACGCCGGCTCCCTCGGCCAATAAAGCGAGATGAGTGCTGCAACCCCAGAGTCGGTCATGACTGGACCTAATGGTCAGGGGTCCCTTTACCTTCATACTCTGGAGATGAATCAGCCGCCCAGAGAGAGATGGTGGCCGCTGATTCATCTCCAGAGTATGAATGTTGGAGAATTCCATTGGAAATGGTCATGAGAGTGGAAATTCAAATGCAAACCTGCATTCAGGAATGGAAATCACACAAGTGAATAAAAGCAGTATCCACTATCGTTTTTTAGTTCACAAACATTACATAAATAATTACAGTCTTTTTCTGCATTGTTTTTCCCCACATTTTCTTTCCACTGAAATGCACTGAAGTTAATTACATTAGCGTCAGATAGCAAAAAAATGAATAGCACAGGTTATATTGGAAGCCAAATTGCAGTGGAACAGAAGCATTGCTGGTGGGATAGAAATCACTGCCCCCTTGCATCCCTAGCCCAATTGTATCAGCCTTCAGCATCACTCCCCCAACACATATTTCTAGGAGTCTCCTCTATGCCCAGGGATGGCTTAGCTCCTCCCTATTGTCAACCCATCCCTGAGTCCTGAAAGAGTCCACTTTTGGTGGCTGAGCAGGATTCGCCCCCCACCTTTGTGGAGAAGAGGAGAAGGGGATAACACTGGCACAAAAGGTGAAAGTGTCATCATGGATGGCAGCATGAGAGGGCAGCAGCTAGGGGGCAGTGCTGGGTCACCTGCCAAATTGTGCTGCCTGGCGCTGCTGTGCCTGAGTTGGCCCTATGGTGATATTGGGACATTTGCACCTGCCCCACATTGCCAACCCCTGTTGCTGGACCTGCAGTCAGCACCACAATAGACTCTCATGCTAATGAACAGCCTCATTAAAAAATGCTTGGGTAGGAAAGGAGTAGCCTTTGTTATTAAAGGGGTTTTTTTTAATATAACAATAACATAGGGAACCTTTTTTATTATATGCATTTTTATAAAGGTTAAATTAGTAGAACTCTACCATAAAGAACACCTGCCCACTTTATGCACTGAGAAATTAATATGGCCTCTTCATATCAGTATATTATTTCTGGAGTTTGGATAGGAAGAAGAGATATTTCCCCTTCATAAAGCTGCAGTTTAGCTGGAGGTGAGGAGAGACTTTAATAAATGGCAGTTTCATAAACATGTCCCAGCTAACTCGCTCAGGCTTCAATCAAAGCCTTAAGGTACGAGTGGATTAGTTCAGATCAAGTTAGGCTTGTGAGGAGCTGTAAGAGTGAGAAATATGAAAAGCGGGAGAACATACAGGGTGGATTAACTATATTGTTCTTGTTTATGAAGAACTTTGTATAGCAGGATTCAGATAGATACACAGGTCTTTGGAGTAGCTTTGACACTTCTATGAGTAGACATAGGATGCAGCTTGAGAACGGCAGCAGGAATAAATACATGGGTAAAGGGACCCCTGACAATAAAGTCCAGTCGCAAACGACTCTGGGGTTGCGGCGCTCATCTCGCTTTAAAGGCCGAGGGAGCCAGCATTTGTCCGCTTCCACAGACAGTTTTTTCTGGGTCACGTGGCCAGCATGACTAAGTCGCTTCTGGCAAAGCCAGAGCAGTGCACGGAAATGCTGTTTCGCTTCCTGCTGGAGCAGAACCTATTTATCTACTTGCGCTGTGTGCTTTCAAACTGCTAGGTTGGCAGGAGCTGGGACAAAGCAACGGGAGCTCACCCTGTTGCAGGGATTCAAACTGCTGACCTGTCAATCGGCAAGCCCAAACGGCACAGTGGTTTAACCCACAGCGCCACCCATGTCCCCTTAAAGTGCATGAGTAAAGCTAAAGGTAAAGGGACCCCTGACCATTAGGTCCAGTCATGACCGACTCTGGGGTTGCGGCGCTCATCTTGCTTTATTGGCCGAGGGAGCCGGCGTACAGCTTCCGGGTCATGTGGCCAGCATGACTAAGCTGCTTCTGGTGAACCAGAGCAGTGCACAGAAACGCCGTTAGCACTCTGTAAACACATAGATGTAAACACACTGGTGTTGTTTGCTCTGTAGGCACCATCAGATTTGAAGGATGGTCTGGCTATTGACCAATGAAATGGAAGTGCATCATCAGAAAAGGGAGCACACATTTGCATAAAATGCATATGCTAATTCATATGTATAGGTGCCCATTTAGATATAGCCACTAGAATTACAACACACCACATCGCAGTGGAGTAAGAATGTGACCCGGTGACCTGTGTGCCTGTTCAGTTTGTTGTCCTGGTGAGAACTGATAACGGCAACTACAAGCCTCCCGCTTTTCCATTGTGTTCTTCCTTTATGGTTTCAGGAACTAAAGAGACAAAGATGAGGTCTTTCCAAAACTGAGGTCTTGTCCTCTTCACTTCAAACCTACCTCACAAAATACTAGAAGGAACAAACCACATTTCAAAGGATTCAGTGTCCTCACTAAGGAAGTCCCATTCCTTCATAATAGAAAGAATCAAAGTATACTTAAAGCCCAGGTTTTCAGTGGTTAGTTAGTTCCAATGGGACCCCCTCTTTGATCCTCAATTATCTAAAGTATCATCTCTACACTTCATTGCACCATGGACCCAAAGAAAGGGTGAAAGACTCTGTTGCCTTTGACATAGGATTTTGAAGGGGAGAGCTTAACCCTTGCAGATGGGACAGATCTCAAATCCTTGACTTTGCACTCTGCTTATGCTAAGATCAGGCATACTGCCATCTTCCCTTCCCCCGCCCCTTTTTAGTGTGAGTATTGTAACTCGTCTTCTCTTGGCCTTGGGTAGTTAGAGACTCTTTTATTATATAGAATTAAGGAGTGTATATTAAGTGAATGATTATTTGCTGCTTGTATATTTGTAAACTCAATTTCCAAAGAAGCACCCATATCTTCTGTCCCTTTTCATTTCTGTGTAATAAACCAGTCTTTTTTCTACTTCCTGGTGAGCCAAGTTCTTTATTAGGCATATGGGTTAAAGGTATACTCACATTTTTAATAGACAGATGTCCTGACTCCACAAGAAAGAGACTGTTCCTCTCAGTTTTGATTCTATACACATGGTGGCCACAATTGTGGGAAATAGATTTTTTCTACATAGAAAAGAGAACAAGCATTGAACAAAGGAAATCATATATTTGAAGGCTAGTACTGGAAATACATTTCCCCCTATCAAAATTTAAGATAGGGAAGGTTTTTGACACATTAGACTGGAGGAAGCAAATGTGTTCTAGGCATTCAAGCTGGGTTCTATGTCTATTAATTATCCCTTTAATTTTCCCTGTTATTCTACAGGTGTGTGTGTGAGAGAGAGAGAGAAAGAATGGGTAATAACTGTGCTCAGTTAATCCACTAGGGACTGGTGACCCATTGTAGGATTAAAGAAAAACATTTTTGAAATCTGTCGAGCAAAAGCAAAACCTTAGAAACCATGACTGTGGCAAGCATCTTTGGTGAAGTGCCTTCTGCCTTCTGCTTCCATTGCAGTTCACTTACGTATTTTCCATATATGCTGATACTGTATTAACCAACTCCAAGTCTTTCTTTCCAAACACACAGCTTCTGTTTTTGACACAATGCAATTTGCATTTATTTCCAAAAGCCTAAACTGTTTTCTTTGATCATCACAACGCTCGAGCTATGCAACTGTCAATTATACAAGTGAAACACGGCAAAATTGTGTCGTGCCTGCTCTTCGCAGAAGAATTTGGCACAAAGGAAGAAATGAAGGGTGGGGGGATTAGAAAATGCCATTGCAACCATAGGAAGCCGCCCCCACCCAAGCCAAAGTCACACTTCCATTATTACAGAGTAAAAGTTGCAAAGCTTCAGAGCGCCCTCCCCTTTTGTGTTAAAAAATAAATAAAACTAGCAGCAGCTGCAATGGGATCTGACCTGGATCAGGGCAGTGGTGTTGGGGGGAGGGCATGGTTTAATAATTCCCCCCTTGATGCTTTCTGATTTTCAGCAGGTTCCATGAGGGTTTGATTTTGTGTGGGGAAGTGGTACAAGAATTACACTCCGTCTCAGAGATCAGGATTGTCTTCTGCACTGTTAAAAGAAGTTAAAAGAAGAAGAAAGGGACCCAAAGATGTGTTTAATTTCACATCTACTTTAATTCTGACAGTGGAGTTAGCACTTAGATCTTGGAAATCAATATATTAGTTTTTATCTCATTTCTGGTTTTTGCAAGTTACCAGTTCCACATCCCAGAACAATGAAAGATTTCTCTCTGTATCTGAAAAGGAGTTACTGGTTATTCAATGCTAAATTTTCAGATAGATAAACAGTTGCACACTTCAACTGGTTTCTTGCTTCAGCCCCTCCCACCCACTCAAAAAAGCTGCAGCTCTAGTATAATAAAAGGAGGGAATTTGACATCCTATTGACAACAGCAACAACAAAACATTGATAGGACCATAGAGGTCCACCCAGCATGCTTTTCTTCACTTCTGTATATCTCAGAGACTTCATATGCTATGAACATTATGTGACTGTTTACAAGGCTGGACATTTATTAGCTAACTGAATAGCTATGTCAAGGTAGCAGAGGCAGAAAAGCAGAAAATTAAATGCTCCCAGGTTATCTTATTGAAATTTCAGTTCCGACTTTATGCAGAAAGCAATGCAGGAATTTCAGAACTGCATTATGAACCTAGGATTTTATTTTTTTTATGGAGTTCCTCCGCCTGACTACTCAAAGCTGAAATTACCACAATAAAACTGCAGGAGGAGATGCCAATATAACACCTTTTGTGCCAATGTCCCAAGATATATTCTAGAAATAAACTCAACTAGACTTGTGCAGATTAATCTGCTTCTACTGTATAATAGAGTCGGAAGCTATCTCGGCAAGAGCTAGATGCTTCTGTGCTTAAAAAAACAGGGGAACTTGTGGTCTTCCATGCTTTGCTGGGATATAACTCTGGCCAACCCTAGACAGGATGGCCAGTGGTCAGGATTGGTGAAGTGCAACTCCAGGGCTGTAGCTCAATGGGTAGGGTATCTGCTCTGCATATAGAAGATCCCAGGTTTAATCACTGGTTGGCAATGTCTCTTGTCTGAAACCCTGGAGAGGTTGTCAACAATACTGAACTAGATAGATCAATAACTGTCAACTGTCCCTTATTTGGCAGGAAAGTCCCTTATCCCAGCGTGGTGTCCCGCTGCTGTCCCTTATTGATGATGTCCCTTAAATTTCCCGGGTTTCAAAGGAAGCAGCTCCTCTCCCTCCCTGCCTGTTGGCCAGGGAGGAGGGAGGCTCCAACTGTGTTGCTTGGCTGCATTGCTCACCCAATAAGGAGTCTAAGAACGACTGGGGGGTGGAGCTTGAATGCCTTGTGCCGATCAAATCAGCCGCGTTGCCTGGGGACTCGCGTTTGCTCAGCGCTTCCCAGCGGAGAGGTGATGGTGGTTTTCCTTGCTGCATCCCCTTTGCCGGGTTGCTGTGCTGTGGGAACCACCGCTTGAGGCTTCGTTTGGCTGCTGGCTGGGCTTTCTGCCTTTGGCTCGGAGGGGCTCAGAAGTTGAACATACCTGTACTAGGAAAATCCCTTATTTTGGCTGCTGATCCCTTATTTTCGAGGCTGCAGGTCCCTTATTTTCAAATCTGTAAGTTGACAGCTATGGATGGATCAATGGTCCAATTCAGTGCAAAGCAGCTTCCTATGTTCCTATCTGAGAGCCACAGGCTCCTCATCTCTGCTTTAACATGTGGACATGTAGTTTGCAAAATGCTATACAGTGGTACCTTGGTCTCAAAAGAATCAGTTCCTGAAGTCTGTTCCAAAACCAAAGCGTTCCAAAACCAAGGCGTGCTTTCCCATAGAAAGTAATGCAAAATGGATTAATCCGTTCCAGACTTTAAAAAACAACCCCTAAAACAGCAATTTAACATGAATTTTACTACCTAATGAGGCCATAAAACAAAAGCAATAATCAATGTAAAGGTAAAGGTACCCCCTGACCGTTAGGTCCAGTCACGGACGACTCGGGTTGCGGTGCTCATCTCACTCGGCTGGGTGAGGACTGCAGGGCCTGCTCCCTTCCAGGGCCTTTTCCAACTGGCCCAGGGGGCGTGGCCCAGGCCCTTTCTCCCGGCTATAAAGGGACTCCTGCTGCAGGGAAGCCTCGGACCATCGGCTGGGTGAGGACTGCACGGCCTGCTCCCTTCCAGGGCCTTCTCCAACTGGCCCAGGGGGCGTGGCCCAGGCCCTTTCTCCCAGCTATAAAGGGACTCCTGCTGCAGGGAAGCCTCGGACCATCGGCTGGGTGAGGACTGCAGGGCCTGCTCCCTTCCAGGGCCTTCTCCAACTGGCCCAGGGGGCGTGGCCCAGGCCCTTTCTCCCGGCTATAAAGGGACCCCTGCTGCGGTGAGGCCTCGGACCATCGGCTGGGTGAGGACTGCAGGGCCTGCTCCCTTCCAGGGCCTTTTCCAACTGGCCCAGGGGGCGTGGCCCAGGCCCTTTCTCCCGGCTATAAAGGGACTCCTGCTGCAGGGAAGCCTCGGACCACCGGCTGGGTGAGGACTGCAGGGCCTGCTCCCTTCCAGGGCCTTTTCCAACTGGCCCAGGGGGCGTGGCCCAGGCCCTTTCTCCCGGCTATAAAGGGACTCCTGCTGCAGGGAAGCCTCGGACCACCGGCTGGGTGAGGACTGCACGGCCTGCTCCCTTCCAGGGCCTTTTCCAACTGGCCCAGGGGGCGTGGCCCAGGCCCTTTCTCCCGGCTATAAAGGGACTCCTGCTGCAGGGAAGCCTCGGACCACCGGCTGGGTGAGGACTGCACGGCCTGCTCCCTTCCAGGGCCTTTTCCAACTGGCCCAGGGGGCGTGGCCCAGGCCCTTTCTCCCGGCTATAAAGGGACTCCTGCTGCAGGGAAGCCTCGGACCATCGGCTGGGTGAGGACTGCAGGGCCTGCTCCCTTCCAGGGCCTTTTCCAACTGGCCCAGGGGGCGTGGCCCAGGCCCTTTCTCCCGGCTATAAAGGGACTCCTGCTGCAGGGAAGCCTCGGACCATCGGCTGGGTGAGGACTGCACGGCCTGCTCCCTTCCAGGGCCTTTCCAACTGGCCCAGGGGGCGTGGCCCAGGCCCTTTCTCCCAGCTATAAAGGGACTCCTGCTGCAGGGAAGCCTCGGACCATCGGCTGGGTGAGGACTGCAGGGCCTGCTCCCTTCCAGGGCCTTTTCCAACTGGCCCAGGGGGCGTGGCCCAGGCCCTTATTTGGAACAAACTTTTGGGGAAGCTGGGAAGTGTTCTGCAATTGCTTCCCTGTTCCAATGTGTTTTAAAACGTCCTCAAGCAGTCGGTGGCAATTTAAATTTGTATTTCTTTTTTCCTTTTTTCTCTTGCTGGGGGTGGGTGGGTGTAATGGATATTTGGTTGGGGATTAATTTTAGTGTAATTGTTCTGTTTTTGTTTTCTGTTGTTTTATTGGTTCTGTATAGTTTGTGTTTTGTTTTTAAGGGGTGGGATCAGGGCTGCCTGGGAGTGAGGCCCCAGCCAACACGATGGCTGGGACAAGTTCCACAGGGGGGGAAGCACTGGGACATCCGATCTCGGTGATCATGGGCAGGAGGCGGAGTTACGCTAAGACCAGACCATGTCATTACCGAGGAGGCAGGTTTAGTCGTTGTTTGAAGACTATCCCTGCCTCCGGGTCTGGCCTTGACCAGATGGATACTGGAATCAACAGGGGAAACCCACATAACCTGAAGGTGTTGCTGTGTAATGCCAGGTCAATGGTGAATAAAACCACTGCCATCCACGACCTGATTGTGGATGGAGGATTTGACCTGGCTTGTGTGACAGAGACCTGGTTGAATGAGACAGATGGGCCCGTCCTTGCTGCCGCTTGCCCACCAGGTTTCTCTTACGCACAGCAACCCAGGTCATGTGGGCGGGGAGGGGGGGTTGCAGTGATTTTTAGGAAGTCATTAGTCTGCACCAGGCGTCCTACTGGGAAGACCCAGTTTTCTGAGTGCATGTTCTGGAAGTTGGGCAATAGGGGCAGTACAGGATTCCTTTTGGTGTACCGACCTCCCCGCTGCACCAAGGATTCCCTGTCCGAGCTGCTTCAGGTCGTGGCGGATGTTCTCCTGGAGACACCTAGTTTGGTTGTCCTAGGGGATTTTAACATCCACGCCGACACGACCTTACAAGGGGCCGCTAGGGACTTCGTGGAAAGCATGGCCTCCATGGGGCTGTCCCTGAATAAGTTGGGCCCAACTCATAGTCATGGACATGCCTTAGACCTGGTATTCACCTCTAGCGACGTGGGTGATCTGACACTAAGTAAAAATGAAACCAAAGAAGTGCCATGGTCAGATCACTTCCTGGTGCAACTGGACTTCTCCGCGACCCTTCCCCTCTGCAGGGAGGTGGGACCAATTCGGATGGTCCGCCCCCGCCACTTAATGGATCCAAATGGTTTCCAGAGAGTGGTAGGGGATGCTTTATCCCATGTTGATGGCCTTTCAGCTGATTCCCTGGTGGCCCGCTGGAATGCGGAGTTAACCAGGGCTATCGACTGTCTGGCTCCGAAGCGCCCTCTCCGATTGCATGGAGCCCGGATAGCCCCGTGGTTTTCTTCGGAGCTGAGGGCGATGAAACAATCGCTGAGACGGCTAGAGCGTCGGTGGCAGAAAACTCACTCCGAATCTGACCGGACACAGGTTAGAGCTCAACGTCGAGCCTACCAAGTGGCGATAGCGACGGCGAAGAAGACTTTCTTCACCGCCTCTATTGCATCTGCAGAAAATAGTAGCAGGAGACTCTTTCAGGTGGTCCGCAATTTAACGGAACCACCTTTACCATCGGGGCCCTGTAAAGACCCCAAGATCTCCTGTAACGATTTTGCAAAGTTTTTTGCAGATAAAATCACTCATATTCGGAAGGAGCTAGACACCACCGTGGGAGCAGGGCTGGGGCGGGAGAGTGCTAGAGCCCTGTCTGGTCAAGTTGCATGGAATCAATTTCAATCCGTTACCCCCGAGGATGTGGACAGGCTGCTTGGACGAGTGAAACCAACCACCTGTCTCCTTGATCCTTGCCCATCCTGGCTTATAAAAGCTAGCCGGGAAGGGCTGGGCGATGGGCTCTGCGGGGTGGTGAATGCTTCCCTCTGTGAGGGAACATTCCCAGATCCGCTGAAAGAGGCGGTCATTAAACCGCTTCTTAAAAAACCATCTTTAGACCCGGCCAGTATGGCCAACTATCGCCCAGTCTCAAATCTTCCATTCTTGGGCAAGGTGATTGAGCGTGTGGTTGCTGAACAACTCCAGGCACGCCTGGAGGATGCGGACCATTTGGATCCCTTCCAATCAGGGTTCAGGCCTCATCATGGGACTGAAACTGCCTTGGTCGCACTGGTTGATGATCTCCGGCGAGCTAGGGACAAAGGTGAGAGTTGTTTCCTAGTTCTGCTGGATCTCTCAGCGGCCTTTGATACAATCGACCATAACATCCTTCTGGACCGTCTAGAGGGGTTGGGAGCTGGGGGCACTGTTATACAGTGGTTTCGCTCCTTTCTCCTGGGCCGTGTTCAGAAAGTGGTGGTGGGGGATGAGTGTTCAGACCCTTGGGCCCTCACTTGTGGGGTACCTCAGGGTTCCGTCCTCTCCCCCATGCTTTTTAACATCTATATGAAGCCGCTGGGAGAGATCATCAGGGGGTTTGGACTGGGTGTCCATCAATATGCAGATGATACCCAGCTCTACCTTTCTTTCAAATCAGAACCAGTGAAGGCGGTGAAGGTCCTGTGTGAGTGCCTGGAGGCGGTTGGAGGATGGATGGCGGCTAATGGATTGAAGTTGAATCCTGACAAGACAGAAGTACTGTTTTTGGGGGACAGGGGGCGGGCTGGTGTGGAGGACTCCCTGGTCCTGAATGGGGTAACTGTGCCCCTGAAGGACCAGGTGCGTAGCCTGGGAGTCATTTTGGACTCACAGCTGTCCATGGAGGCACAGGTCAATTCTGTATCCAGGGCAGCTGTTTACCAACTCCACCTGGTACGCAGGCTGAGACCCTACCTGCCCGCTGACTGTCTGGCCAGAGTGGTGCATGCTCTAGTTATCTCCCGCTTGGACTACTGCAATGCGCTCTACGTGGGGCTACCTTTGAAGGTGACTCGGAAACTACAGCTAATCCAGAATGCGGCAGCTAGACTGGTGACTGGGGGCGGCCGCCGAGACCACATAACACCGGTCTTGAAAGACCTACATTGGCTCCCAGTACGTTTCCGAGCACAATTCAAAGTGTTGGTGTTGACCTTTAAAGCCCTAAACGGCTTCGGCCCAGTATACCTGAAGGAGCGTCTCCACCCCCATCATACTGCCCGGACACTGAGGTCCAGCGCTGAGGGCCTTCTGGCGGTTCCCTCATTGCGAGAAGCGAAGCTACAGGGAACCAGGCAGAGGGCCTTTTCGGTGGTGGCGCCCGCCCTGTGGAATGCCCTCCCATCGGATGTCAAGGTGATGGACAACTACCTGACATTCAGAAAACATCTTAAGGCGGCCCTATTCAGGGAAGCTTTTAATGTATGATATTTTAGTGTTTTTTGGTTTCTGTGGAAGCCGCCCAGAGTGGCTGGGGAAACCCAGCCAGATGGGCGGGGTACAAATAATAAATTATTATTATTATTATTATTATCACTCAATAGGCTGAGGGAGCCAGTGTTTGTCTGCAGACAGCTTCCAGGTCATGTAGCCAGCATGACTAAACCGCTTCTGGCAAACCAGAGCAGTGCATGGAAGCACCGTTTACCTTCCCGTTGGAGCGGTACCTAATTATCTACTTGCACTTTGACGTGCTTTCGAACTGCTAGGTTGGCAGGAGCTGGGACTGAACAACGGGAGCTCACCCCATCATGGGGATTCGAACCGCTGACCTTGCTGATTGGCAAGCCCTAGGCTCTGTGGTTTAGACCACAGCGCCACCCACGTCCCTAATAATCAATGTACTGTACTATAAAATAAATAAGACAGTATTATAGATGATAAAAAGTAAAAAAGAAAAGAAAAGAAAATTCTTACGTACACTGATGGTAGTCATTGTTTGGATGGGGGGCTTTTATTCATTTCTGCAGTCACACAGTCAACCAGTAGCTGAACTGGGTTCCATACAGTCACAAGCCACAGTCACAAAAACGAAGTCGCAAGCCACAGTCACAAAGAAACAAATAAAGAAGAAGTCACAGTAAAAAAAATGAAAAAGTCACACGTACAAAAATGCAAAAAAATAGCAAAAACAAAAGCTCCAAATATCACCTTTGTGTTGCGTGGGAGCTTGGGACTCAACCGCCGACAGACTCAACAGGAAGCCTCTGATTAACAGCGGGGGACTCAGTTTACAAATGGAACACACTCAACAGGAAACGGAACATGTTCCGCTTCCAAGGCAAAGTTCACAAAGCAAAACACCTGCTTCTGGGTTTGCAGCGTTCTATTTCCAAGTTGTTCATAAACTAAGCTGCTCTAAAACCAAAGTGCCACTGTACCTTTAAAGCACATTCAACAGTTTTCTCTTCAAATAATCCCGGGCACTGAAGTTTGCTAAAGGTACCTGTGAACTGTAACTTTGTGAAGTGTCCAGAATTTTTCGAGGGACAGAAAGTGCTTCAAGTGTGCTTTAAAAATTGTGAGCAGCCACAGAAAGGCTTGGGCTGTTTTCTAGAAATAATTATAATTATTAAGTTAGTATCACGCACAACATTTTTTTTTTCTGTAGAAGCCACATAAATATGTATACTCTCCTTTTATTTACAAAAATGGGAAATTATATATTAATAAATTCTTTAATCAGAATATTGAAGTGGTTTAATAACATCCACAAATTATAGCTGATTGGGAAATTAAAAGAGAAGGGACACTTCACAATTTAAAATGGGGGGGAGTATTACTTAATGCCAATCAAATTAAGGGAAAATCCAAAGCAGAAAGGATGCCACATTTTGAAATATCTTTAAGGGTTTTGGCTTCTACCCTTTTGGAAAATGGAATGCAAAAGGACAAACAATGACATGAAAGCTCAAATGCATATAAAATAATTATAGTGACCATCCACAAAGCACTCTAGATGCACCATGGGATTGGTGTGCTAATTAACCCCTGGAGTGGCAAAAAAAACCTCCCAACCCAACCCATTATTTCAATTCAGGCCACAGGCAATAGAACTAAACTTCTTAAGTTATAATTCATCAGTTTCATGCTGGAGACTTTCTTTGAAGTTCTTTTGTTCAAACTCTCTACTTTAAGGTCAGCAGGGGTGTCTCCTGGGAGGTTGAAATGTTCTCCTGCTGGTTTCTGAATATCGCCCTTTCTGCCCATTTATTATTGTTTATAGAGGCTGGCTTGTTTCTCCTATGTGGAATGTGGAAGGGCATTGCTGTAGATCACCTTGGGGAATGAGCAGGTGTAGGAACCCTTGATGTTGTGGCTGACATCATTAGGTCCTGTAATCGTGCTGCCTGAGGACATAGGAGGGCAGAATGGGTTTGTTGCAAGGTCTAAAATTCCTGTTGGTATTTTACACATCACTTGGGAAGACAGGCAAACTAATACCAGTGTACTGGAAGAAGCACAGATCACCAGTGTCGAAACAATGATTCTTCAACATCAACTTCGTTGGACTGGTCATGTTGTGTGGGTGCCTGATGATCTTCCAAAGCAACTACTCTATTCCGAACTTAAAAATGGAAAGCGTAATGCTGGTGGTCAACAAAAGAGGCTTAAAGACTATCTCAAGGCAAATCTTTAAAAAATGTAGTATAAACACTGACAACTGGGAAACACTGGCCTGCGAGTGCTCCAGTTGGAGAACAGCCTTTACCAAAGGTGTCATGGGCTTTGAAGACACTCAAACTCAGGACGCAAGGGAGAAACGTACTAAGAGGATGGCATGCTTGGCAAATCCACACCGTGATCAACTCCCGCCTGGAAACCAATGTCCCCACCGTGGAAGGATGTGTGGATCCAGAATTGGCCTCCACGGTCACTTATGGACTCATTGTTAAAACCATGCTTATTGGTGTCAATCTTACTCTGCTACAAGTGATCGCCAAAGAAAGAGATGTAGCCTCATTTTCCTGGTGGGTAGCATGCAATGAAAATATTAGCATTCAGGTTCTGTGGGAGGGAATTCTCATTGCTGAGGGTGGGCTGCAGATCCTTATTTATTTTCAGTTATTGATTGCTTATGTTTAAATACCACCCTTCCTTTATAAAGATTCTGGGGCAATGTACAACTCAGTGAAAATACCACTACAGTCGTACCTAGGCTTCCGAACGTCTTGGGAGTAAAACGTTATAGCTCCCGAATGATTGAAAACAGGAAGTGAGTGTTCTGGTTTCCGAACTTATTTTGGAAGCTGAACGCCTGGCGCGGCTTCCACAATTGTTTCCAGGGTGCCTGAAAACCAATTGGAAACCAACTGGAAGCCACACCTCAGTTTCAGAATATTTCGGAAGTCGAATGGACTTCCAGAACGGATTCCATTTGACTTCCGAGGTATGATTATATTCACAATAATAACTGAACACTGCAAAACTGCAATAAGCAATATAGCACAAGAACCACTAAATTCAGATCTGATCAATCTGAGAGCTATAGGTGATGACAAGTGGTGTTCTGTCACTTTCTGATTCTGTCCTGTAGTGGATTATTCCTGGATACGAGTCTGGCCTTGCTAATATACTTTTTCACTCAATTGGATTAGTGTTTTAAACTAAGACATGTTTGGTGCAAATTCTTAAGTAATCCTGGTGCCCAACAAGCTGGAACAGTTGCAATGCATCATAAGGCTTTTCTGTAGACAATTGATTTTGTAGTGTATTCTGGGTGGAAGCTAGCAGCCTTCGGATTTCAGTAGTGGTCAATAAGCTTTCGATGTAAGGTGGTGCTTATATCTCTATTGTGTAGTTGCAGAGTAATGTCCAGAAATGAGCCTGCTTTGTGGACTGGTCTAGGCTCAACTTGATGATGGAGTGGAAGTTGTTTACCTGGTTGAATTTCTCAATGGCCTCCTTCCCATGCTAAAGACGTTATCAGTATATTTCAGGTAGAGGAGAGGCTCTTGGGAAGAGGGTCTGGAAAACTTATTCATGAAATTTGGAAGAATTTGTACAAAAGGATACTGCTAGATAGGCTTGCCAGCTTGAAATCAGAGAATGAGGAGTTTGTCACCACCTTATATCTTGGGTTCATATTCTGATCCATAGCCGATCCTTAAACATCATATAGATATTCAGAGGTAATGCTTAGCCACAGTAAAAGAAAACAAACCATGGTTTAGTGTTAGATCTGCACAATCAAATCTGCCCTAGAAGGAGATGCTTTCACAGAGGTGGTAAGTTACTTTAGAAATGTGTACCCCACTTTTCTTTCAAAACAGAAATTCAAAGCAGGTTACAAATTAATTGTGGGACTTGTATTACTCAATCCTTGTAATACTTTTGAGACCAGGTATTTAAAAATAGTCGAATCCTTGATGTAGAAGCTACCCATCCATCTTCTCTTTACTCCCTTGTGTATTTCACAATTACAAGCACTGTTGATTTCGAGGATAGCAGCAGTGGCACACAGTAGGGATCAAATATTTTGCCCCCTAAAATAAATAGCACGTATCCGGTGGCTGATTTCTGCACAGAACAACACTGAGGCCAGGACTCCCCGCAAGATACGTCTCCTGAACTAGAAGTCCTGATTTTCTAATCCAAATATAGGTCAGACTTTGTCGTAGGTTGTGTTGCCCATGAAGAAAATGTTCTTTCCTGAAAATTAAAGGATTACAGCGGCTCATACTATTAAATTGTTTCCTAGCAGATCTCTCCTCCTTATTCCTGCTAATATTTTGCTGGCCTTTATTACTTCTTCGCTTCCCATTTATTGTCCCAGTACAAATGTTTGTGTTACAGTAGCTCCTTTATTGGGTGGCAGGCAATTGCCCTATTAACCGAACCACAAACCCTTTATGTGACCCTATTTCTTTGAACCATATAAAGTTCTCCCTTGAAAATGAACAAACTGGCCCACTTCTTAGCAATGGTGGAAGTTGTCCACCTTCAGTCCAACTTTGCAAGGGTTTGGGACTCTCAGGGAAAGTGATAGCAAGTGTCAGAGTTTCTCTCAGTCAGGGCATGTCAAGTGCAGTCAGGTCAAATCCAGGAAAGGAAAGACTCTGGGCCTTGCTGGCTGAACTATGAAAGATGTTGCTTCAGCAAAGGACTGGAGTCACCTGAAAGCTTAATATAACTGGCAAGTCCCTCAAAGAGCTGTCTGCAATCCTTAAAAAGGGCCCTCAGCTGATTTTGAAGTTGAATGTTCCTACTTGGCTGTGGGGCACGAGAAACTACAGCGGAGTCTTCCTCAGAGCCTGAAGACAAGGGTGCTTGGGTCAGGCAGTGTAGAAGAAGGTGTTCAGGGTCCCCGGTCCCCCCCAATCTTCTGGAAATGGGATGCCATATGAGTCATCAAAGTCTGTGTCCTGGACCTGAATGTAGGGCAAATGGCATCATTTTGTATCAGACCATTGGTTCGTCTGGCCTGTCTGTGTACTCCAACCAGTGGTAATTCTCCAAGTCCTCGAAAGGTGGGCTGAATCCTGCAATCTGTAATTATTTTAAACTGTATGTTCCAGAAACAAAGCGTGGAACCTTCTGCATGCAATTGTTTGTGTTTCACCACTGACACCTGCCCTGACCATGCTGGCCATCGGACTTGGAGGGATCACAGTTTTTCTCCCACTTTCACCCCCCTCTAGTCTTCACCAGGCTTGTTGTGAAATGTTGACCTTTGAATAGTTTTGAGTCCCAGCACGTCACAAATCGAAAGTGTGGGAAATGGAACCATCCAAACTTCTATGGCAAGCCAAGTTCAATCCTAATTGGACCACATCAGTACAAGAGTGCACCGAGGATCAGTTTGAAATGTGATCTGAACAACAAGCACAAGCAATGTCAATGTAGTCTCGGCCGTAGGAGCCAATCTCCCTTAGAAATCGTACCCTGCGTCACCTTAGATTAGGCACTCAGATAAAGCTTGTTATGCTGCTTGTAGCTTTCCAGTGTAGCAATGGAAAGGATCCAGTCTTTAGGGGATATCTTCAAGTACCGTAGCTACTCAATCCTTGCCCCCTTGTGTTATGTAACATCCATTTCAGAAATGGTGACATCTGCTACTAATGCAGCATATGTTGCACTGAGAATACTTGAAGAGAGATTATATTAGCACCATAATGTTTACTGATTAGCAGCAATACATTATGCCTCCTCTCCTGTCATGCTCCAACTAGGCAGTCTAATTAGCAGTTGCTACAATATTACTACGGGCATGGCTGCATTTCTGCAGGTCAAACAATGGAGACTTCCTTGCTGATGCTATTCCAGGAATTCAGTTTGATGAATCCGGAAGCATGTACAGGTGGTGCCTCATCATAAAGGTCTGATTGATGGGGAGCAGAGTGCTGGTTGGAAGTTGGTTTGACAATCTCCATGAGTCTGGCTGTCATCTCCTGACAGCCAACATTTGAGGCGGTTTCCAGTAGGCCAGGATCTCAATGTGTGTCCCCGAAGTGTCAAAGTTTACATGCAAACAGATAGTATGACAAAATGTGAAGCCATGAGGCAAATGGTATGTCTTTGAGAAGAGTAATGAAATATCAGTTTGCCTGGGTGCGTTGGACCTCACAGAGGATCTGATGAGCACTTTGCACTGATGACCACTTGGCAGAAGGAGAGGGAACAAATTGAGGAGCTGAAGGAAAATATGTAGGACTAGGGGCATCACAAAGAACCTAGGAACTGGGAAGCATTGGTGCTATACTTGGGAGGGTGGACTTGACCAGCAAGCAGTTTAAAGGCTGGGAACTGTGATGTGATAGCCTGGGACTCAGGCTCGGACTCAGAACCAGAGGAGTCTCAGTCCACACCGGATCCTCTGCCTGAGGCACATCAGAACCAAGTCTGGGGCCTGATTCTGAAGAGCCCCAGTCTGCACAGGTTCCCCTGCAACAAGCATCAGCTGGGCCGAGTCAGGGGCCTGAGCCTGCCCTGGCTCCAGATGCGGGGATTACCTCATTGCCTTCAGCTGGGCAATCACTTACAGCTGCTCCACTACCAGTTGGGTCAGGAGAGGCTGAGGTGGCTTCTGGGTCTAGTAACCCACCGACATATCCCGAGCTGCAGAGGCTTAGGTCTGAGAGAAGGAGAGACCTGAGTACTCGCAGGAGGAGTGCTCACCTTCGGGTGAGACAGGCAGGTGAGTCACCGGGGAATCAGGACTGGCCGTTACCCCAACAGAGATAAAAGGCTGTCGGACCCCACCCCAGGTGGCAGGAACAACATTGCTGTTTGCTAGAACCTGGCTGTGACCCTGTGCCTGACCTAGCCTGGTTTCCTGCCTTGACCCTGTCGGACTGACTCTTCGCAGAACCCTTGGATTTGGGACTGGACTTGGACCGCGTTGCTCAGGTTTACCCCCCGGGTCCAGCACACGTGATCATGTATCAAGTTGGTTTGTCTAGGCCAAAGGGATGGGCTAAACTGAATTTCCTGTGGCATATTGTTGAAGAGCAATCAAGAAAATTCAGGCATTTGGTTCTGTGGTGACATCACTAAGAACAAACAAAGTCAAATCAGGGTGTGGTCAATAGGCCTTTGTAGACTTTTGAAGCATTGTCAAAGCATTTGCTGAGCAGGGCCCCTGAAGGGTCATAACATGTGCCAGATCTCTTGCAGAATGAACAAGGACACGTTTGCCAGTTTAAAGAGGATCTGTTTCCCTTAGTTTGATCCAAGCATCAACACTGGGCTTGGCACACCACCACGGACAGCAATGCTATGATTATTCAACCAAATGCACCCATCTGCCGTGCAGATCATGCAAATCAGCTGAACACTTGAAATTCAGCAGAAGTGCAGATTGGATCAGAGAAGGGCAAAGTAATGGTGCTGGAGAGAGAGAGAGAGAGAGAGAGAGAGAGAGAGAGAGAGAGAGAGCGCACATAATGGAAAAGCCATAGCTCAGTAATACAGCACATGCTCAGAGACATGGGGCATGATTCACCTAACCCGCCCCATAAGCAGAAGCCCTGTGCAAGAACTTCCACTTGCACAATGGGGCTTCCCCCCAGCCCTCCTCTGGGTATAAGCAACCCTTCATGCTCCCAGTTAATAGAGGGCAGGGTTGAGACTAATGGATAAAGGTAAAGGAACCCCTGACCATTAGGTCCAGTCATAGACGACTCTGGGGTTGCGGCTCTCATCTTGCTTTATTGGCCGAGGGAACCGGCATACAGCTTCCGGGTCATGTGGCCAGCATGACTAAGCCGCCTCTGGCAAACCAGAGCAGCACACGGAAACACCGTTTACCTTCCCGCCAAAGCGGTACCTATTTATCTACTTGCACTTTGTCATGCTTTCGAACTGCTAGGTTGGCAGAAGGAGACTAATGGATAGTTTGGGGAAATTATACATTATTACACTAAATTGCACTAAATCTCCAAGATCCACTCCTTTCTTTTGCGTTATCTATCTTTGTCTCTATCTGTCTCTCATGCACAAGGCAGCCATGAAAAAGCTTCCACCATGTAGGTTTAGAATCCAAACCATCCTTGTAAAGAGGAAGAAACTGTGATTGTAACTTGATTCCCTTTAGCAATGGGACCTCTGTGTGTTTTATTTACTCCTTTTAAGCAATGCTAGTCAGACGTGAGTGGCGCTGTGGTCTAACCCACAGAGGCTCTTGGGCTTGCCGATCAGAAGGTCGGCGGTTTGAATCCCCGCAATGGGGTGAGCTCCCGTTGCTCGGTCCCAGCTCCTGCCCACCTAGCAGTTCGAAAGCACGTCAAAGTGCAAGTAGATAAATAGGTACCGCTCTAGCGGGAAGGTAAACAGCATTTCCGTGTGCTGCTCTGGTTTGCCAGAAGTGGCTTAGTCATACTGGCCACATGACCTGGAAGCTGTACACCCGCTCCCTTGGCCAGTAAAAGTGAGATGAGCATCACAACCCCAGAGTCATCCACGACTGGACCTAATGGTCAGGGGTCCCTTTACCTTTACCTTTAGTGAGACAAAACAGGTGGTGGAGGGGCTGTATAGATCCAGCTTCCAAGGTAGTAACTCTGCTATAAACCAACCAATTTTGTTGTTTCTAAACTCTCCCCCTGCATGGCCACCCAAAATTGGCTATTGGGAGGTCGGGGGTGGGGCAGAACAGCACATGAGGAAGGAAGGGGGTATCATTCCATCCAGCAAGGTGGAACGCTTGTGCAGATGGAACAATGGAAATAATGTGATACTGAATTCCACCTATAGGTAATAAAATACCGTAAATAAATGTGTTGCCTACAAAAGGTTCCAGGTTCATTCCCCAAGAACTCAGGAAAGTCTGGGGAACAGTCTTATCTAAAACTTTGGGAGCCCTTGCCAGTGTAGACAATACAGAGTGAAATGGACTAGTGGTCTCACCTGGTCTTAGTATAAGACAGCTTCCTATAATTTATTAGTGATGTGGAACAGGAGCAGTTGTGGTACCTGACCTGTTGATTACCCTGGTGAGAGATACCCATTTATCCACTTCACCAGAATTTTCAAATACCTAATTTATTTATTTTTCTAATTTCAGACTTGTTTTATTGGCTGGTGTCAGTGCTGATATGTTTTATTTGTTGAGTCTATTGCTTATTGGATTTTATCACTTTGAGTGTTCATTTAACATTTACTGTGGGGTTCGACCCCATATTTGTGAAAATCTGCATATCAACCCATTAATTCAAGCCTTCAAACAGGCTCTAGGGACACATTTGTTTCATTTTATTTTAGACAGCTATTGGGTGCTTTTGTGTTGAATTGGTTTTACATCAGCTGGCAATATTTTAAATCATTTTTAAGTTTATTATGATGCTCGCTGATCATTTTATTGTTGTCAAACTCTCCTGTTTTATGGGGTAGCATAATATTTGATGTGTTCTGATGTTAATGATGATTTGTGCTTTAGATATCAGAAGCTGCCCTGTGATTCCTAAGAGGTGAGCCAGAAACCTCTTAAATAAACTAATTGCTTTAATAGGTTTTATCCTACTATCAGACGCTGAGGAAACCAGTAGTGAGGTTACCTAGTAGGATATATATATTTAATACACAGCACAGCAAAAGGGAAATACAGTAAGGGTGCAGAATTGTCGATGCAGGGGGTAAAATTCCTTTACTGGGCTTTGATACCATGGTTGTTTATTATTATTATTATTATTATTATTATTATTATTATTATTATTATTATTATTATTATTGCTCCACCCATCAGGCTGGCTTTCCCCAGCCACTCTGGGTGGCTCCCAATAGAATATTAAAAACACAATAAAACATCAAACATTAAAAACTTCCCTAAACAGGGCTACCTTCAGATGTTTTCTAAAAATCAGGTAGTTGTTTATTTCCTTGACATTGGATGGGAGGGCATTCCACAGGGCGGGCGCCACTACCGAGAAGGCCCTCTGCCTGGTTCCGTGTAACCTCACTTCTTGCAATGAGGGAACCACCAGAATGCCCTCAGAGCTGGACCTCAGTGTCCCGGCTGAACAATGGGGGTGGAGACGCTCCTTCAGGTATACTGGGCCAAGGCCATTTAGGGCTTTCAAGGTCAGCACCAACACTTTGAATTGTGCTCAGAAACGTACTGGGAGCCAATGAAGGTCTTTCAGTGTTATAGGGAAACCTATGAATCAAAAAGTGTTCCATCAGGAACAGGGAATATCAGGATGTGAATCCTAAGATCCGAAGGAGAACCTTTTCTCCAGGCAGATAATACAAACAGATTTTATTTTATTTTAATTGTCTTGATTTCCTGTCCTCCTTCTAAAGAATTCTGGGCAACATCTATATTGATACTATCTATCCATTCACAATGGAGTGAGTGTCTCAGGACTACCGAGTGAACTTCATTCCATGAGCGTAGATACTGACTCATGTCTCCCAGGTTCTTGAACAGTCCAGTACACCATACTGGCAAGCAACATCATAGTGCAAGAAAGACTTGTGTAAGTAAGTGAATATGGAAAAGATGGCGAGTCAGAGCAGAGAATTATAATCAATAGAATATGACTAGCGTCAATATACTCATGCTACTATTTTATCTGTTTGAGAATGTTAGCAGGGTTATAACGTGTTATTTTGGCTGTGGACTCCATGCTGTTAGACTGCTGCATAATTATAGCTTTCAAGCTGCTTTATGATGAGTGGCACACTGTCAAATTTCTCATACTAACAGGTCTAAAGTCACACAGAGAGCAGATAAAGACTAACGCACTGTAAAAGGACAGAACTCATCCTCAGAAGAAATGAACTGTTTTATTCTTATTAGGCTAATTGATTCAATTTGGGGTCAAAGTCACCAAACATTTTTCAGAGCATGCATTATTTCCTAACAAAGATGTTGTTCCATTTCAGGTCAAGCCTCAGCCCATTAAAAGGGGGCAGCAGTAGCTATGAAACAATCTAGGCTAACAGAGCGACTTTTGCAGTAGCAGATGAAATGGATTTTCCTTCTCCAGAGCTGCCTGGATACTGAATTAGTACTACTCAAGAAGGATGAAGGAAAACTAGACAGCCTTGTGCTGTGGGCTAATGATGAATGAAACAAGGATAGGAGAGCAGCCCCCCCCCCAGCCCAGTTTCTGGACAATATGTTGAGTACTGGCCCATATTGGTCCAGTTACAGATAAAATTGGGGAATACGCAAGCGAGCAATATCTTGTTTTCGTTAGCCTGCAAGTCGAAGCAGGCCTAATCAATCAGAATCAGGCTCAGTCACATGTGTTGTGTTGTTACTGATGTTAATCAGATTATACCAAGGCAGGCCAGGAGGTTCAGGTTACAGTAAAGCAGGTCCACTGAACTAGGTCTGGTTCTAGTCAGGTGGTAATAATAATAATAATAATAATAATAATAATAATAATAATAATAATAATAATTTATTTATACCCCGCCCATCTGGCTGGATTTCCCCAGCCACTCTGGACGGCTTCCAACCAAATATTAAAAACAATACAGCATCAGGCATTAAAAACCTCCCTAAACAGGGCCGCCTTCAGTTGTCTTTTAAAAGTAAAATAGTTGTTTATTGCCTTGACATCTGCTGGGAGGGTGTTCCACAGGGCAGGTGCCACGACCGAGAAGGCCCTCTGCCTGGTTCCCTGTAACCTCACTTCTCGCAGCGAGGGAACCACCAGAAGGCCCTCGGCACTGGACCTCAGTGGATGATGGGGGTGGAGACGCTCCTTCAGGTATACTGGGCCAAGGCCGTTTAGGGCTTTAAAGGTCAGCACCAACACTTTGAATTGTGCTCAGAAACGTACTGGGAGCCAATGAAGAGCTTTCAGGAGTGGTGTTATATGGTCTCGGCGGCCGCTCCCAGTCACCAGTCTAGCTGCTGCACTCTTGGGTTGGGGTAAGTCATAGAATGATAGAATTGTAGAGTTGGAAAGTACCCCCAAGGGACATCTACTCCACCCCTCTGAAATGCAGGAATCCCCCATTCAATCTGAAACCATATCGGACCCTGCTTAGCTTTGCAAATGTACCAGCAGTTTTATTACTGCACCACTAGGAGGATGCAGAAGTCCAAGATGACATGCCATCACGACTGGCTTAGTCACACAAGGTTCTTGTTTTCAGCAGTCAGTACCTTGGACAGCTCCACTAGTTTTCAAATTATGTTTGCTCAGTAAGTGACTAGACCAGCCTTTCTCAACCTGTGGGTCCCCAGATGTTGTTGGACTACAACTCCCATCATCCCTGAGCTCTGGTCTTGCTAGCTAGGGGTGATGGGACTTGTAGTCCAACAACATCTGGGGACCCACATGTTGAGAAAGGCTGGACTAGAGGCATTTGAGGCCTCTAAAGGGCTTCAGTGCCTTCCAGTGACAGACAAGAAATTCAGCAGCACTCTGTGTGACACCAACATTTTGTGTGCCATCTCTCAGAACCTTCTGTTGTTTGTCATTGTGCCCAGTGCCCAGTGCAGGTGAACCAGTCACACTCCCCTAATCCACCACTGCTCCCACTCCATCAGAAGAACTCTACCATCTTAAAGAGTCTGCAAAGAAATCTGCAGTTGTGTTCTTTTATGTGGCTGTGGAGCAGGAGAAGCTACAGGGTGGGGCATTCCTGAAGTCTGTGGATGATGAAAGAGCCATGTCCTCCGACTAGGAAGGTGTGAAGAGGGGCTCCCAGGGCTTCCTCATGACTGTGGTGATTTATCTGATTCTGAATCCTCCTTGGGGTGATGCTGTGGCTCAGATGTAGGAGACATGGCAATCAATAATAGGACCGAGAACTTCTGGGGACTCTTGCAGAGAGCCTGGGGAAATCATTCAAGAGATATAAGGGGTCAAAAGTCCATCAATTTCTATCATGTCTTGAAGCAAATAGGCATATGCATTCAAATTGACCTATTCAAACCCGCAGAGTGAAGTGACACAACTTAAAGGTGTCAGTTTGTGGAATACATTAGCGAAAGCTTCTTCCAGCCAAAACCTATCACTTCCTAGAGTTGAGGAGCAACTGCTAGGAGCTCCAGTTCTGCCAGCCTTTGTGAAGTACATAGAAGTCTAGGGCTAGATACTTCAGGGAAAAACCGCTGCATAAAATCCTCCATTCTTCTAAGCTCAAGGTCTTACCTCTGCTTTTTACTAATGTGGGTTGGGAGAGGGAGAGGGGAAGGGAGAGTCCTGCTTTACTTACTCCAAATAAAGATTATTTCATACACCTTTATATGTTCAAGAACCTTCCATCTTTAAAATTGAAGGAAGGCCCTTTTTGGGGTAATACAAAACTCACAACGATGCAATTACGTGACAAGGAACTTTGTTCACGTTAGGAAGAATGAAATCAGCCGCAGGGATAAAAGGCCTTTTGTGACCTGGCGAAAAATATGACACTGCCACCAGCCACATTAAGCCGTGACATTGTCAGATTCTACAAGCCCAGCAGGGTTAGGGGAATCAGTACCTGAAGAAAGCGACTTTGGAGAAAACCCAAGGGAGCAGTGGAACATAAGATGTATTGCTAATGAGCAACAGGCAGAGCGTTTCTCTCTTTATTGAAGGCAGTGTTGGAGGGCATCATGTTGCCACTTTGGGGATGAGACATTAAATCAAGGTCTTCAGCACTGTGCTCATTAAATACAAAATCTTCTCCAAAAGTATTTGCAAAGGGGTATCTTGGCCAGGATCCAATTTGTGGACCTAAATTATACCAACCTAGATTCCTTTGCCGCTGTAAAAAGGAAGTATGCAGGAGGAAATAAAGCATTGATATATATCTAGACCAAGGTTATTTATTCACCCGAACATCCTCTGTTCTACAGTTCCTCAGATACTTTATCTTGCATAATCATGTTGCACACTTTGGCAGGTCGCTTTGTCCAATTCCTTTAGCTGAATTTTGGAGTTGCCACCCTCTGCAGTTCCCTTTGAAGAAGCACATAAAGAATATTCTTCGAACGTTTGACAGCATTTGACTGTGGTCAAACAAAAGATGATCAACCAGCCATCTATTTGCAATATTTCACCTGCTCATTGACCAGGAACTTCATCAGCCAATTGACAATGTGACCTGTCAATTGGCCAGCATGCTGTGACAGACAGCAGAGCCAGACCAGAGTCTGGTGATGCAGTTCTGCAGAAATTCCACCAGAGTGCTGGAACCTTTCGCTGATTTGCTAAGGAGCTAGCTAGCCACAGAGGGGGAAGGACAGCATTTTGGGAGGAATAATAAAAGGAGCAGTTTCTGAGGGAGAGAGTTAGATAGGGCTGGGACATCCGGGTTAGCGCCATCGGCAATGGCGGAGTTCCTCTGACCGAGAGGAACCCGCTCCGTGAAAATCGGGTCTTGCCACCGCAGCGAAGGTGGAGACCCTTTAAAAATCCCAGGCGGAGGAAGCCTGGGAACGTGGGAACACCAGGAGTGCCTCCCCTACTTGCAGGGAAACCCTTTTTTGGGGATCCGAAGCGACGTGGGGTGAGTGGTGCGGTGTTTTGAATCAACCTCTACTTTTACGGAGTGAAGCCGCACAGCCGTTGCCGGAGAGCGCTGACTTTTTCCTGTGGACAATTGGACTCTAAACAAGTACCCGTGAGTAGAACAGAAAATTGGATTAAGAAACATTTTAATTTGGCACTGAAGCGGGTAGGCTCTGAACAGGAAGTCCGCCTCCTGTTTTTGTAAATAGATTGAAGCAAAAGTTTTGCAAGCTAAAGTCTGGAAAGTCGTATATAAAGGTCTAAATTTCCTTCAGTTATTACCACCAAAACCCCTCTTGGAAGCAGGAGAAAAGGGGGGGATTTTTGACTGTTTAAGCCTGCAGGAGAGAGAGTAAAGAAAGATAAATTTCCACCGTCTCAAACCTGGGAACGGGGTGTCAGAGACAGAAATTTATGGGGAAGTTCATTGACTGTGAATGGAACGTCTTTTGACAGATAGTTAAAAAAGAGAAACAAATTGATTCCAATATTGCCTCTTGCATTCAAAAGAAACAAAATATTTGAAAAATGAAAGTAATTTTCTTTTGTTGGTCCTGCTTTCAAAAGATGGATACAAATAGAAATTGGAGCTATTTCTAGAGGGAGCTTGTTAAATTGTTGCTGGAGTCAATCTGGGGATTTCACAGCTGTGAAGATTAGGATCGTGAGACCAGACTCTGACCTTGAATAAAAATGTGTTTAGAAGAAGTTTTGGTGCTTGCTTTTTGCAAGACAAGCGCTTTGCTGGAGCAGATGCATGAGAAGATGGATTTGATGACTGTTGCAGTTAAAAACTTTGGACAAACGGCGAATACCCATATAGAAACCATTCAGGAACCAGCCCAGGAACCTGTTTTGACAGGGCAAGTGCAAGTGCAGAATATAATGGAGGAGGTTGCTGTTGAACCTCAAGTAACACAAATGGAGAGACCCGAGGCCTTGCAGGAGCATAAGCCGCTGTTCTTGAAGTTTGAATCTGGAGTGGACCGGGGGGGGGGGCTGGAGTTGTGAGGGCTCTTAATTTTGGAAGGACTTTGAAACATGCTTTTAAATACTTCCTGGATTACAGTGTTGATTGTGGGGAATGGGACTGTGGGGAATGGGCTGATCTGCTGAGGGGAGATGGAGATATTTTTGGATTGGAGTCCTCCCGAGACCTACCCCCCAATGAGAAAGGAAAGAAATAAAGAAAAAGATCAACAAAAGACAAAGTAAAGTGCAGGTATAAACAAGAAGAAGATCTGCAGAAGGGACATGGAAAAGACTTAAGAGCCTCGGACATAAGATCACCAGGTTGATGGACTAGAGGGAATGGACAAGAAGGACTGACAAAACCCGAGACCAGGAAGAAGAGACGTTGGATGAAGATTGGAAGAAAGTTTTTTAAAAAAATTATTTTGAGAATTAGTGTAAAATTAACAAATATTAGGAAAAATATTGGAAAGAAACTATTTGGCTTTAGTAGACATGATATAAGGAGTTATGTACAAATAAGTATTAAGTTTTAAGTTTTAAGGTTTTTTTATGGTAAGATAAGGTTAAATAAATTAAGGTAAATTGAATGACAGAATATAGTGAAAGATGGAAAGGATTTGTTGAGTTACTTAAAAGGTTAGATCGTTAAGATAAATTATATAACAAAAATTGAGAAAGATGGAAAGAATTTGCTGAAACAATTAATTAAATTAGAATACAAAAAGGAGGTGTGAGGAGGTCGATGAAACAAGTAAATGAAAGATAAAGATATGGAACATTGGATGTGTGTTTTAATGTTATTGTTTTGCTTTTTTGCTTTTTTGCTGTATTGTTTTATTGTTTTTTATGCTTTTCCTTTTATGTATTGTAATGTATGTTTTGTCAATTTTTTTGTTGTTTTCTTTTTTTCCTGTAATTCTTAAACTTCTAATAAATATCATTTTTTAAAAAAAAGAGAGAGAGAGTTAGATAGGGCTGGATTTAAGATGAGAGATCGGGTTTGGTTTTGAGATAGGACTAAGGTCCGGATTAAGAGTTGTGGTTTGACTGAAGTTGGGCGTTAGGGAGTGAGATAAGGAGAACATGTTGTGAGTGAAGTTAAACATATACACTGTGGAGAGTATCCATAGCGAGAGGACAGAGCCTTGCAGCTTGGATAGGGAGACCGGGTTGAGGGTCTGGGGAAGGTATACAGGCATGAATGTTCTGCGAGGGCTGTGACTGAACTGGGAGAGGTAGAATTCAGGCTACCTGGGTCTCAGAATAGCCAGGAGGGGAGGTACTGAAAACTCCCAAACCAGTAACAAGGGGTGAGGTGATTCCCTGGGTCTGTTACACCATTTAGAATACCTCAGGTATTGGATTGTTAAGAAGAAACTGAGGAAACGTGCCCCTCGCTCCTGAACCAAAGTATTAAGCTGTGAAGGAAACTGTATGGCGTTGAAAGTATTTAACTGCAATAACTAAGTGACAGAAAGTGAGCTGAGCATTCTATCACCTGTTCTAGAAAGCCGAACATCTAACACCTGAAGTGTAACAACTGATTTTTTTAGTAGCAGAAGTTTAAGATTTAACAGAAGTTTTAAAGATTTATTAACAGAAGTTTAAGTTTAACACTATAGGCTGTGCCTATAGTGTTGTGTTTACTTTTAACCATGAGGTGGGTGCACCAAATTTAACTGGGGACAGTTAGTGTGAGTGGATCCGCCACATTATTAATTGGGTGGTATTAAGCGGTGGGTCTGCTACACATGCCAATCCTAATTTCCAGCACTTTATGCACATGTTGTTGCTACTATCTTTCTATTGAAACTCCCCCCCCCCAAAAAAATAACTAACCCATTTTCTTTCCCACTGAAGGGAACATGTAGCTGCTATTTCCCCAAAAAAAAGCCCCTCAAATTACAAACACAAATTACCAAGCAATGTATGTTAATACCTCAGCTTATTGGTACACACATTGCCCCATTCACACATTTATGAAATTATTCCTCTGCATAGGTTTTACCTTTAAATCCTTCATTTTATGTTAGCATCTCTTTTGCTGTATCCTCCTCAGAGTAGAGCTGTCTTTATTTATTTTGTTTCATTTGGTATCAAACGCGTAGCTGCCACTTAAGAGACTTGCATATACTTTGATTAATAATTGTGACTGAGTTACAATTGTCGAAAACAAATGAACAAAGTGCTTTTAAAAGATGACTCAGCCTCTGCTTCATTCATCTGATGGTTGGCAAAAGCCATTTATTTCCCAGGGGCTCTCATCTTTAATGCAAATGAACCGGTGCCTGGTGTACACAACTTGATCTTCATCCATGGCATACTGGCTATGTGGAAGTTTTTCTTTTGGTATTTCTCTCTTTAAATCTGTATTTAACCAACTTTTTCTCACAACTCTCAGGATACAGGATACAAAAAAAAGAGAGATCTGATTCCTATTTTAGTGTTTGTTATAAATGTGTATTCTTTGGGGGGCATATAGATGCTTAAAATGTGTTTGCCTAGATCAGGGGTCACAACCTTTTACAGCTGTGGACCAGTTCACCGTCTCTCAGATGGTGGACTCTATTGGGGGGTGGGGGGGGGTGAACGAATTCCTATGCCCCACAAATAACCCAGAGTTGCATTTTAAATAAAAGGACACATTCTAATGTAAAAACACACTGATTCCCGGACCGTCCGCAGGCCGGATTGGCTTAGATACCTCAGTTGGCTAGAGCATGGTGCTGATAATGTCAAGGTTGCATATAGCAGGTTTGATCCATGCATGGGACTGCTGCATATTCCTGCATCTCAGGTCTAAATGATCCTCATGGTCTATTACAGCTCTACAATTCTATGATCCCTATGACCTATGATCTCTATGATCTGGACCTATCAAGCCAAGGAACCATCAACTGTGTAAATTGCCTTCACACAGTAAATTATCTAAAATTACCTCAACACTGTGTAAATCACCTTTACTAGAAAATAGTGTAAGAACATAAGAAGAGCCTGCTGGATCAGGCCGATGTCCCATCTAAGCCAGCATCCTGTTCTTACAGTGACCAACCAGATGCTTGGAAAACTTTGCAAGCAGGACTTGAGGCCAGTTTCTAGCAACTGCAGTATCCAGCAAATAGTATTCAGAGGGATACTGCCTCTGAGTAGCATCTATGGATATGATTTTAAGTTGTTGTTGTTTAGTCATTTAGTCGTGTCCGGCTCTTCGTGACCCCCATGGACCAGAGCATGCCAGGCACTCCTGTCTTCCACTGCCTCCCGCAGTTTGGTCAAACTCATGCTGGTAGCTTCGAGAACACCATCCAACCATCTCGTCCTCTGTCATCCCCTTCTCCTTGTGCCCTCCATCTTTCCCAACATCAGGGTCTTTTCCAGGGAGTCTTCTCTTCTCATGAGGTGGTCAAAGTACTGGAGCCTCAGCTTCAGGATCTGTCCTTCCAGTGAGCACTCAGGGCAGATTTCCTTCAGAATGGATAGGTTTGATCTTCTTGCAGTCCATGGGACTCTCAAGAGTCTCCTCCAGCACCATAATTCAAAAGCATCAATTCTTCAACGATCAGCCTTCTTTATGGTCCAGCTCTCACTTCCATACATCACTATGATATGATATTAAGTAAGGTAAAGTGACCCCTGACCATTAGGTCCAGTCGTGGCCGACTCTGGGGTTGCGGCACTCATCTCGTTTTATTGGCCAAGGGAGCCAGCGTACAGCTTATGGGTCATGTGGCCAGCATGTCTAAGCCGCTTCTGGCAAACCAGAACAGCGCACGGAAACAACGTTTACCTTCCCACCGGAGCGGTACTATTTATCTACTTGCACTTTGATGTGCTTTCGAACTGCTAGGTTGGCAGGAGCAGGGACCGAGCAACAGGAGCTCACCCCATCATGGGGATTTGAACTGCCGACCTTCTGATCAGCGAGTCCTAGGCTCTGTGGTTTAACCCACAGCGCCACCCGTGTCCCTATGATATTAAGTAGGCCCATATAATTAAGAAAACACGTGACTACAAGCTCTGATCTGCATATGGAGCAGAACAAAGAAAGCTGCCATATACTGAATCAGTCCACTAAGGCATATAGTTCAGGATTGTCCACACCAATTGTTTGCAGCTCTCCATCCCTTCCTGAAGATGTTCCACATGGCACTTGGGGCTTTCTGCATGGAAATGAGGGGGCAGGATTCTGAGGTGATAGAATGAACTGTGACACTCCAGTGCTCAAGCGAGAACCACATGTTTGAATGTTTCTTCATGTAAAAGTTCCCTGAAAGCTGAAAAGTAGAGCATCAATAAGTGGACTGTGATCATTTCTTTCTCCCCAGAGTGCTGGCTTTTTTTGTTTTGTAATTTTGGAGGAATCTTTTGCATGGAGGAGCACTCAACACAGACATCTCCTGCTTACATCCCCAAGTGGTACATGTTGACTCACTGTAGCTTATGGGAGCTGGACCCCCAAACTTTTGGAGGGTGCCATATTGGGGAAAGTTTGTCCTTGTGTGGAAATAATAATAATAATAATAATAATAATAATAATAATAATAATAATTTTATTTATACCTCACCCTCCCCAGCCGAGGCTGGGCTCAGGGCGGCTAGCAAGCAATAATAAAAACAAGATGAATGAATACAACTTAAAAACAAAATTAAAATACAACAATTAAAATATTGAAACATTAAAATATTAAAATGCAGCCTCATCACAGGAAGAGAAAGGAAAAAGAAAAAAGAAAGAGGGGGAGGGAATCAAATTGGCTCCAAGCCAAAGGCCAGGCGGAACAACTCTGTCTTACAGGCCCTGCGGAAAGAAACCAGATCCTGCAGGGCCCTGGTCTCATGAGGCAGAGCGTTCCACCAGGCCGGAGCCAATGTTGAAAAGGCCCTGGCTCTGGTTGAAGCTAATCTAACTGCCTTAGGGTCCCGGACCACTAGGTTGTTGCTATTTATGGACCTTGAGGCTCTCCGTGGGGCATACCAGGTGAGGCGGACCTGTAGGTACGAGGGTCCTAGGCCGTGAAGGACCTTAAATCTGACCCCGTGAGGAGCCAGTGCAGCTTGAAAAGCAGTGGGTGAGGGTCCTAGGGTCCTAGGCTGTGAAGGGCTTTAAAGGTCAAAACCAGCACCTTAAATCTAAATAACTAGAATAGAACTAGACTACAGATGTCTAGTTCTATTCATTCTAAACAAGCTCTGTTATCTGGTGACTAGCTGGAAAAAAATTGCACTTCTGTTCAGGCAGCTGGAGTTTTGGACTCTCTGTGTGAAAGAGAGTAACATTACATTTGCTTTCAACAAGCGAATGGCATTGTGAGCTGCCTGATATGATTAACACCTTAATAAAACTCCATGAGTTAGTTAATAGCAATAGATGACCAGCTTGAGGAGAATGCTGAGTTATTTAGTACTTAATCTCAAAATTCATTTTGAGCTTTGTGTAGAAAGTTAAAAACATCTTTATATTATGTTAAACATGGCCTTAAAATTGTAAATGGTGAAGAATAGTACAGTTGTGAACCCAGGCCCAGTGAAGCCCAGGTTGGGGGCATACACATACATACAAATGAGACTCAAGACAGCAATAATTTTGTATTAAATCAGGCCACAACTTTATTGATTGCAGAGGCAAGAAGTTTTAGGCATAGGCATTGAGTGTGTATCCATAAATCAACCAGCTTATCTCCTGGTTGATGGTTGGTAGGGGTTGACCAAGGTTAAGGGTCACCCTGAGACAAGCACTGCATCCAGGCAACCCTCATGGCCACCAGTAGGGGGTGCTGCCAGCTCCCAAGCTGGGTATCTGGATATAAGCAACCACTCTTGGTCTCCTTCAGAACTTCAAAGCACACCATCCCCAACCCACATAGACTAAGGATACAACCCAATGCCTTATCTGCCAACAAGTTGCGACGATTGCTATGAGGTAGACAAAACGTGGTGATAGGATCAATTAATCTGCAAAAGAAATTCCTCCCTGCTGAATATAGCAACTGATATACAAGGTCCATGATGGCATGCATGCCTACTTACATCCAGGTAGCCCGAAAACTAACGACAAAGAGAGAGGGTGTGTGGGAAATCTTGCGACAACTGAAGCCTGAGCTCAGTAGGGCCAGCCTTCTATGGCCAGGGAGAAGAGCAGAGGGGAAAAGTCCCCCCTCTGGTCTGCTCCTAGGCCACACCCACCCGCCCACATTCATGATTGGTTGTAGAGCCCTGTGAGCGTGTCCTGGTTGGCAGTGCAGCAAAAGAGAAGCAGTGACCCTTCCCAATGCACTGCAGCCAGGTAAGGACGCTCTACCCTACTGAAGCCATGTCAGGCTGCAACTGCTGCTCTCCACGATTGCAGGAGACGGGACAGGCATTATTAGCCCCTGATCCAACTAAAGTTAGCCAGCGCTAAGGCGGTAATCCTACACAATCAACTATGAAGTCAGGCCCGTCTTACCCATAGAGGCTAGTGGTGCGGGGTGCCAGGATGCCAAGTTCTGGAGGGCGCCAGGTGAGAGTCCGGGGAACACCGAACAAGCACGCTGAGTGAGCGAGGGTGCATGCGCCACTCCCGCCGAGCGTTGGAGCGGGTTTTTTCCCTTTTAGCCTGCAGGCGCTGAATTCTGCGGGGTCCCAGAAGGCTAAAAGGGAAAAAACCAAGCCAACACTTGTCGGGAGCGGCACACACGCCCTCACTCGCTCGGCGCAGGCCCGCTCGCTCGGCGTGCTGCCTGCCGTGGCCACCGCAGCACCAAGTGGCCAGCTGAGCCAGGAGGCGCTGTGTCCACCCTCCACCTGTTCCCCGCCGGAGGAGCCACCCTCCAGCCGCTGCCCACCTCCTCTAGCCCTAAAAAAAGGTTGACAACCGGGGGGCGCCGGAGGGATCTTTGCACCACGGCACCAGATATGCTTAAGACCGCCCTGTATAAAGTAAGTACTAGGGGCCTCAAAAATCGCCATGAATCTGTATCTCTGCATTTGGAAGTGGGAGAAAGCATCCTATTTGTTTCTGAGTTACTCTATCTGCTGAAATCAATACAGTGGTACCTTAGGTTAAGTACTTAATTCATTCCGGAGGTCCGTTCTTAACCTGAAACTGTTCTTAACCTGAAGCACCACTTTAGCTAATGGGGCCTCCTGCTGCCGCCACGCCGCAAGAGCATGATTTCTGTTCTCATACTGAAGCAAAGTTCTTAACCTGAAGCACTATTTCTGGGTTAGCGGAGTCTATAACCTGAAGCGTATGTAACCTGAAGTGTATGTAACCCGAGGTACCACTGTAATTTGGTTTCTGAGTCTCTCTGTATAAAATTAAGCAATGATAGTGCTTTGAGTAATGGATTTATACTGGGCCGCCTGCATATCATTCCACTTCATTAGCTGTTATCGGATGTGTCCCCCAATGTTATCACATTATTGCCATCTGGAGGGGCAGTCCTGCACTATAGTACAACAAAAACATGACCCATAAACCAACCAACTAACCAAACCAACAGTGACATGGATACTGATAAGGTTTTCAAAAGGAAGTTACGGGACCTGCACTGTAGAAAACAAAGCAATATGCCAACCCCTAAAACCTTTGCAGTTGCAAACAGTATTGAAAGAGGAATTGAATATAACTGGCCCAATTTTGTCAAAAGCACAAATCAGCATGAATGTCCAGTTTAAAGGATGCATCAGCAGTGGGTCCTAGGAGCTTTTTCCTTCACCGCCCCCAACCACTTCCTACCATATGATGGTCAGAAGGCACACAGAACCAGTTAGCAACTGCAGCAAACACCCACCCACACGCACATAGAAACCTTTAGGATTGTGCGCAGTGGCATAGGATGGGTTGCCAGTGCCCAGGGCCACACAGAGATGTTGAGTGAGAGGGAGGAAAATGGACGGTGTACACATGCGCATTCAACAGCATATGGGTCACCTAGGAGATTGTAACTGCAGAGATTTAAAAGAAGAAGAGTTGTTCTGTTGTCTGAAGAGGTGACTTCTTGTTTCGCATGGAGAAGTAGTTTTCAATGGACCCCTGCAACAGAAGCACAAAGCTTTACGGAGGCAGCACTGAGTGTTGAAATGTTGTTCCCCCTAACAATTTTGTGCCCGGGGCAACTACCCCTGTGCTACACCACTGATTATGCAATATATTTCAGTGTGAGATGGAAAGAACAGAAAGAACAGAGGGGGGTGTTGTACTTTCTTGCCTTGTGTGATATACACATGAATGAGGGGAAAGTGAGAAGGAAAACAATTAAACAAAGCTCTTCAGGTGATAAACAAGAGGTCAAACATCAGATCGTAGAGGCAGCATGTGTATACGTGTGTGTGTAACTTACTTCTTGTGTAGGGCTTATGTTACAGGTCATCATGCGTATAAGCAAAAATGTGCAAAGTCAGGAACCCCCAGAACCACACCACCCCCATCCATAAGATGGAGGACTGCTAACCCAACTTTGGGAAGGCTGTGTGAGGGCCAGAGCTCTTGTGCTGTCTTCTCAATAGGTTGCAAGTTACCTGTATATGAGATAAACATGGAAGTGGATCATAGGGAAAGATACGTTCCGATATGGACAGTGGGTGGCTTCATTCCAATCAACCTGATTCTCAGTGCTATTTTTCTATTTTTTTTAAAAAAGGTGCCTAAACTCACCATGAAATGCAGATTTTGCAGGTGCTCTCTTTGTAACACTGCAAAAAAGGGGGGGAAAGAAGGATGGGATAGACCTGTGATTGAACACTAGCAAACTTTACACAGAAGACACTTAACCTGCTCCATTCACTTCCAGTTTCAGTTTATTTTTCAACAGACAACTGTTAAATATAGCAATACTCTCAACATCACAGTGACTCATAGGCCTGGCTTATATATCTCAACTGTTAGGCTAGTGGTATGCGTCTCCAGATCCAGATGGTATTTACATTTAAGATAAATTAATATGCACTATTTAGAACAAAATAAAAAAGGGATTTTTAAAAAAAAAGATTTAATGGCTGTGTTTAACATCTGGCAACTGTTGTTTTCCTCCTTCTCCCTTTTTTGAATCTTGTAAAAGTCTGATAATGGGTCTATGTGCTTGGAATAGCCAGGTTTTTTGGTCATGTATTTTAGGTAAAGGTAAAGGACCCCTGGATGGTTAAGTCCAGTCAAAGGTGACAATGGGGTGCGATGCTCATCTCGCTTTCAGGCTGAGGGAGCCACAGTTTGTCCACAGACAGCTTTCCAGGTCATATAACCAGCAGGACTAAACCACTTCTGGTGCAACGGGACACCGTGACAGAAGCCAGAGTGCACGGAAACGCTGTTTACCTTCCCGCTGCAGTGGTACCTATTGATCTACTTGCACGGGCGTGCTTTTGAACTGCTCGGTTGGCAGGAGCTGGGACAGACCAATGGGAGCTCACTCCATCACGGGGATTTGAACCGCTGACCTTCCGATTGGCAAGCCCAAGAGGCTCAGTGGTTTTACACCACCACTCACTCAATTTCCAGGAACAATAATACAGCTATGGGAAGGAGTTATATCACCATGATCTCAGAAGGTTTCTGATATTTCCAGAGCAACACAGGCAGGACTCAGCACTGCGGAGGGTAACTTGAGCAGTGCTCCTTAGAATGCAAGTATATTAGGGAGGAGAACCATTTGTGCCAGAATATTGGCACTGTCAGGGAATGTTCTGTGTTATTCAGTTGAAATCAATGAGCATATCTGCCTTTACCAAATGGTGTGTTTTTGGCCATTTAACACATTTTGTTCTGACGCTGGCCAAAGTGACCTCTTCACTTTAGCACTTGGAGTCTTTGCAGAAGCAAAGTTTCATTTAGTCTAATTTTCTTCCCAGCTTGGCACTTTCTTCTACTATCATGCCTCTGTCCCATTAATTTAACTTTCCCCACCTGCAGGAGTTTCATTTAAGCCTTAGATTTGAACGGGCAAATCAATACGAGCACATATTCCATTTCTACCAGTTTTTAACAAGAGCTGCCTGTGAAAGTTAAACATCCTAGCAATTTGCTCCAACAAGCTCTTAAAAGGTTAAACACTGCTCTGAAATCCCTCTCCCCCACCCCCACCATCCTCTTATTAAGCCAAGTTGTCATCAGCTTTCAGAATAAGCCCACAAAGAGGGAGACGGGCTTAAATTTAGCAATCTATTACAATTAGTAGTTCAGTTACTATGGCTGTGATGGCGAGTTGCGAACCAAACATCCATCATCCTATTTATTAGCAGCCACCATTATACTGCTTGCATCACATACATACACTTACTACAGATGGGGTCTCTCATTTCTAAAATGTTGCTATATTCCTCTATTGATCTTTTTTTTAAAAAAAAATCTGCAAAAATCTCTTCACAGAAGTTTTGTTTGCAGATGCTCAATTCCCATCTCCTGCAAACTGCTCCACATATATCAATCTGTGCATTATCATCTTCATTGCTTGTAAGCCAGCCAGATGGTGGACAGGGTAGAATCAGATAGATAGATAGATAGATAGATAGATAGATAGATAGATAGATAGATACAGTGGTTCCTTGGGTTACATACGCTTCAGGTTACATATGCTTCAGGTTACAGAATCCGCTAACCCAGAAATAGTGCTTCAGGTTAAGAACTTTGCTTCAGGATGAGAACAGAAATGCTCCGGCAGCACAGCAGCAGCGGGAGGCCCCATTAGCTAAAGTGGTGCTTCAGGTTAAGAACAGTTTCAGGTTAAGCATGGACCTCCGGAACGAATTAAGTACTTAACCCGAGGTACCACTGTAGATAGATAGATAATTTATTACAGTTGGAGACCAGCTTATAAAACACACTTGGGGTTACAATCCCAGAACGAAAACAAACATTTAAAACAATGTACACCAATAAATTTAAAATTTATAAATGCGATAAATGTATAGACACTTAAAACTTTGAGATAAGCTACCGCAGAGAGTTGGCCCAGAGTCACCCAGGAAACTGAGTTTGGGGATTTTCTTAACGAACTAGTTTGAGTCGGGGGATGGTCTGCGCCTACTGATCTTTACACAGAATCTCGCGACCATCCAGATCGTCTTATGATCTTTCCCTAACAGGAAAAGGTCGAATTTTTGCTTTTCCAGGAGGTCAGTGAGCCTCACCAGCAGGGGAACAATAGTCTCACTATGTGCTAATCATCCCCCCCCCAAATAAACACAGGCAAAACAGCTACGCCCACAAAAAAGCAGAAAAAAGCAAGAAACCTCTGCTCAAGTTTTCCCAAAACAAAAAAAGGAAAGGGCAAGGGTCTTGAGAGGAGGTGTCCGAAACACTACATTGGGGACCCAGCTCCAGGGCATACAACTTAACGTATTTTGTAGTCTTTCTCTCAACTGTATAAATGCTTGATATTTGTTGCACAAGTTCATTTTAACCTGGATCACATGAAAAGCCTCAAAGTATTACAAGAAGACAAGTATCGCAAGAAAACACAACTCCTGTTCATGAATGCAGGACCATAGTACAACTTGTCGGAATTGGGGGTCGAAAAGCCAGCTGGAGTGTCTCCCCTCTTTTCAGCTTTTCCGCTGCGGAGATGCATCAACCTCTGCTCCGACGTGCACCTGTGACTCAAGCTTGCAGGCTTGAGCACACATTACTTAGCAGTGTAAACTGCGCAACAGAAGAGGCTTGAGGCTGTAGACACATACTAAACTACGCATTTATTATACATAAATCAGGACAAAGAAAACATGGCATCTCTCCTTGCCGTCTTCTGGGAGAAAGACTGAAAAGCAAAAGCAATATAGAGCAGAAGTTCCGCTCACACCAGCAATCTGTGCTGGAATGTAAACAGACATGTGACATGCTACAATCCACATATCTGCAGCAAAAGGTGGAATGGAATCCCAACACAACTTCCCGGATCAGGGTCTATGTGCAGTAGTCTTGTCAAGAAATAGCAGGATTCAATAAGGACACTAGGATGCGGAACTGTTGGGTAAGTGGATTTTGCTAGGAAGGCTGAATCCATTCTGCAAAAGTATGCAACATCTTTTTTTTATTCCATTGTATAACTAGCATTTTTTAAATTAGTATTAAACCCAGTATGATCCCAAGATGCTGCAAACAGAAAGCATGAGTTTTCTTTTATTAAGTCAACATTCAGTTCCATCTTCCACTTACAATCTACCCTAGGATAGCAAAAACTCTTGGTTTCACATTGCGCATTATAATGCTCCCCACGTAGGTGGCAATAAAACAGTGGATGCACAACCTGGTGTGGCTCATTCCTTAATTATGGACTTTAATCAGCGCTTCACTCAGTAATAAGTAATTCTACAGTTCTCCCATGCAAATAATCTAAGAAGCAAAAGCATTCCATTCAATCTGGCGTGAGTGAAAAGAAACCAAATAAACACTCCAGAAGAAGAAAAATAAAATTTAATTAAAATTCTGATTTTAAGTAGAATAATTGTGGAGGAGGCAAAAAAAAAAAGGTTTTAAGCACAGCATGTAATAAACAATTAAGCATGTAATAAACAACCCTCTGTGTTGGTAGTTAGAAGCACACTGAAGTTATATGCATATATAAAGTCTAATCTGTACCAAGAAAAAGTAAATCAGGTAATCTGAATAATTTTTAGATTATATTGTATGCATAGTCCTGTTTAGGGAAGCTTTTAATATTTGGTGTATTATTGTATTTTATTATTTTGCTGGAAGCTGCCCAGAGTGGCTGGGGAAACCCAGCCAGATGGGCGGGGTATATATAAATTATTATTGCTGTTGTTGCTATTATTATTATTACAATGCAAGATCTTATTGCTGAAGAAGAGTAGCTTCGCACATTACATTGCATAAAATCAAGTATCCCTTTGATAGCAAGAAATAATAATAATAATAATAAATTTTATTTATATCCCGCCCTCCCCAGCCGAAGCCGGGCTCAGGGCGGCTAACAACACTAAAATAGTGCAACATTATAAAAACATCATAAGAATTAATTAAAATCAAAATTGATGGCAACCATAAACTAAAGTATTGTAAGGTTGCCAAAGGAGGGAGTCAGGCTGTGCCCTAACCAAAGGCCTGGTGGAACAGCTCTGTCTTGCAGGCCCTGCGGAAAGATGTCAAGTCCTGGAGGGCCCTTGTCTCTTGTGACAGAGCGTTCCACCAGGTTGGAGCCACAGCCGAAAAAGCCCTGGCTCTAGTTGAGGCCAGCCTAACCTCTCTGTGGCCTGGGACCTTCAAGATGTTTTTATTTGAGGACCGTAAGTTCCTCTGTGGGGCATACCAGGAGAGGCGGTCCTGTAGATACGAGGGTCCTAGGCCGTGTAGGGCTTTGAAGGTTAAAACCAGCACCTTAAACCTGATCCTGTACTCCACCGGGAGCCAGTGCAGCTGGTATAGCACCGGATGAATGTGATCCCGCAGCGAAGACCCCATAAGGAGTCTCGCTGCGGCATTCTGCACCCGCTGGAGTTTCTGGGTCAGTCTCAAGGGCAGCCCCACGTAGAGCGAGTTACAATAATCCAGTCTGGAGGTGACCGTCGCGTGGATCACAGTGGCTAGGTCAGGGCGAGAGAGGTAAGGAGCCAACTGCTTAACTTGGCGGAGATGGAAAAATGCCGCCTTTGTTATAGCTGCAATCTGTGCCTCCATGGAGAGGGAGGTATCGAAGATTACACCCAAACTCTTAACGGACGGTGCTGGCACTAATTGCACCCCCGCAAGAGATGGGAGTTGCCCCCTCAATCCCATATCGTCCCGTCCCAGCCAGAGGACCTCTGTCTTCGAAGGATTTAACTTCAACCGGCTCCCACGTAACCATCCAGCCACAGCTTCCAAGCATCTGATCAGTGTGTCTGGGGCCGAGTCAGGATGCCCATCCATCAACAGATAGAGTTGGGTGTCATCAGCATACTGATGGCAGCCCAGCCCAAAACTCCGGACAAGCTGGGCGAGGAGGCGCATAAAGATGTTAAAAAGCATCGGGGAGAGAATCGCACCCTGAGGCACTCCACACACCAAGGAGTGGCGGGATGACAGTTCCCCCCCAAGCGCCACCCTCTGTCCCCGACCAGAGAGAAACGAGCGCAGCCATTGAAGGACTGTGCCCTGGATCCCCACGTCGGCGAGGCGGTGGTCCAGAAGTTCGTGATCGACCATGTCAAAAGCTGCTGACAGATCTAGAAGAATCAGCAGCCCCGACCCGCCTCGATCCAGCTGTCTACGAAGATCATCTGTTAGGGCGACCAGAGCCGTCTCGGTCCCATGACCAGCGCGGAAGCCGGACTGGAATGGATCCAGAGCCGATGTTTCATCCAGAAACCTACCAACCGCTCTCTCAATCACCTTACCCAGGAATGGAAGATTCAAAACTGGGCGGTAATTGGATAGATCTAAGGGATCTAATGATGTTTTCTTTAAGAGCGGACGCACCACTGCCTCCTTCAGTTCCCCTGGGAATGTCCCGGTGCCAAGGGACAAATTGATGATATCCCCCAGGGGGGCCCGCACCTCGTCTGGACACGCTCTAATCAGCCAAGACGGGCACGGGTCGAGAGGACAAGTGGTGGGCTTTCCAGCTCGGAGGAGTCTGTCCACATCAGCTGGGGATATCCGGTCAAAGTGGTCCAATACTGGACCCGAGGACAGTCGAGGGGCCTCCAGTTCCTTTATTGTATCCAAATTGGCAGGGAGGTCATGGCGGAGCGACAGGACCTTCTCCGCAAAAAAGCTCGCAGATGCCTCACAGCTGTGTGTCGAATTGTTATTTAAATTTGGCTGTCCTTCGAGGGACGTTAAAGACCGAATTATACTAAATAATTGTGCCGGGCGAGAGCTAGCGGATGCAATGGAGGCCGAGAAGTAGGACTTCTTAGCGGCCTTCACTGCCATCTCGTAGGTTTTCATAAAAACCCTATAAGATGTTCTTGAGGCTCCGTCACGGGCACCCCGCCATACTCGCTCTAGCCGTCTGAGGTCCCGCTTCATTTTCCGGAGCTCCTCAGTAAACCAGGGAGCCTGGTTTCTGCGGGGTCGCAGAGGGCGCTTAGGTGCGATCAGACCATGGCACCTTCATCGAAGGAAACATGACAATAACAACACAAACAGAACAAGTGGAAATGAAGAATGAAGATACCATTCCTTTTTTTCTGTATAATACAATGCTTACGATGACCAGAATCTCCTTATGTCATGCAAGATGAGTAAAAGCTCTCTTTGCTTTTATTAAGGCCACAGGCCTTAAAGCAAAGATGAGACATCTGACCTTGGTGCTGAAGAAAAGAAGGAGGAAATTGACGGTCCCAAGGAGAAATAACATGGCTGTCCCCGTTAAAGACAAGAGGGCCTTAACAAAAGGAATTTAACACCCTAGGCACATTGAAAATAAAGCAAAGGCAACTATCACAAAAAAGTCCACAGTCTTTGGAGGAAGCAGGTGTTTGCAGTGCAAGCTGAATTTGCCAGTAAGAATTTGCCTGTATTTGAATTCCGTGGAAAATAGTGATAGCCTGGAAGTGTCCTGCTTGTTCCCATTTGTGCTATTTGCCTTGCCAAGAGCTGTGCATAGAAGTCCTCTCAAATTCTGCCTCCCATTTGTGGGCAGTGCGAATACGGGGAAGGGCTGATCGCCGAAGAACTGATGCTTTTGAATTATGGTGCTAGAGGAGACTCTTGAGAGTCCCATGGACTGCAAGAAGATCAAACCTATCCATTCTGAAGGAAATCAGCCCTGAGTGCTCCCTGGAAGGACAGATCCTGAAGCTGAGGCTCTAGTTCTTTGGCCACCTCATGAGAAGAGGAGACTCCCTGGAAAAGACTCTGATGTTGGGAAAGATGGAGGGCACACGGAGAATGGGAAGACAGAGGACGAGATGGTTGGACAGTGTTCTCGAAGCTACCAGCATGAGTTTGACCAAACTGCGGGAGGAAGTGGAAGATAGGAGTGCCTGGCGTGCTCTGGTCCATGGGGTCACGAAGAGTCAGACATGACTAAACGACTAAGCAACAACAATTAGCAAATTATACCCAAAGCATCTTTACAATAAGCTAGTTGATTGGATAACCGATGAAGCTATTCTTGCTGAAGAGCAAGCAGGATTTAGACAAGGCAGATCTAGTACAGACCATTGCTTTGTACTAGCCCATTTTATAGATAAGTACCGTATTTTTCTGTGTATAACACGCCCCTGTGTATAAAATGACCCCTATTTTTTGGGACTCCAAAATAAGGAAATGGGGGGAGATGGCCTAGAGTTGTTAAGCTTGGGGGGGGGGCGGGATACAGCAGTAGCCAATCACCATCAGGCCTTGCCACAGCCATCAATCGCCCATTCCTCCTCTGCACTATCCATGTATAAGACGGCCCCCAATTTTAAACATTTTTTATAATAAAAAAATTGTCTTATACACAAAAAATATGGTATGTTAAGAAACCAAGTTGTGTGCTATATGCTATATGATCTGAAAGCTGCATTCGATTCAATCTCTTAAGTAAGACTGTGGGGGTAAGGTGATTTCCTACCTCCTGAGAAATTTCAGCTAGTAGGAACAGCTGATAGAAACAGGCTATTATTATTGTTGTTGTTGTTGTTGTTGCTGTTGTTATGTAATGAAAAGTGATGTACTGAAAGGTACCATCTTAGCTGTTGCTCCTAAAACAACTGTTTGTGCTACAGCAGCAGCAATGCCAGATTTACAGGAATGGGGAAATAGTACCTTGTATTTATAACATTAATATTTTAAAAAATTAAATGGGAATAGGATTCCAGTTACTCTCTCTTGCATCTGTTTGATGGTGTAAAGAAGTGTTCGCATTTATAACTACGCCAGTTAAACTTACTTTTAAAGTTCTCATTGTCTGTTTCAATCCAATAATTTTATATTCCAGTTTATTAGCCTAATCATCAGTCGACCTGATCTTTCCTTCAAGGTTAGGAATGTTTCAGTTTTATGAGCCCAGTCATGCTGAGCCAAGGCCAGGGCCAGTTTAGGATATTAAAAGAAAAATAGAAGTAATTTTAAATAAAAATTGACACCGTGCTGGGATCTTTTGATAAAGGGTGGTATGAAAATCAAATAAATAATAATAATAATGTGATCCTGTAGCATATAGCTCACAGCCAATTAAGAGTGAAGATTCCAATATGAGCTATAAGTGTTTAATTTCTGTAATGAAAGGTCCTGGGACTGCCACTTGCCTTCAAATCATGTTGAGGTGCATGTGGATAACATAATCCCAGCTTGGCTGCATAAAACTACAAGATCTCTCCAAGTCCATCATCCTATTTGGCTAGCCAGATAACTCTGGGAAACCAATAAGCAGACTATGAAAACAAATTATTATTTATTATTATTTATTGAATTTATATACCGCCCTATACTCAGAGTAGTAGCAATAATAATAATAATAATTTATACCCGCCCATCTGACTGGGCTTCCCCAGCCACTCTGGGTGGCTCCCCAACAGAATATTAAAAACAAGATAAAATATCAAACATTAAAAACTTCCCTAAACAGGGCAGCCTTCAGATGTCTTTTAAAAGTCAGGTAGTTGTTTATTTCCTTGACATCTGGTGGCAGGGCGTTCCACAGGGAAGGCACCACTACTGAGAAGGCCCTCTGCCTGGTTCCCTGTAACCTCACTTCTTGCAGGGAGGGAACCTCCAGAAGGCCCTCAGCGCTGGATCTCAGTGGATGATGGGGGTGGAGATGCTCCTTCAGGTATACTGAGCCGAGGCCATTTAGGGTTTTAAAGGTCAGCACCAACACTTTGAATTGTGCTCAGAAACATACTGGGAGCCAGTTTTCTCTGCAAGGAGGGAGGGGGTGAGGGAACCTTCCCATTTTCTCAGGAACTGGGTAATCACCATCTCAAAGGATTGGCCAGACTACCAGGAAAGGCAATCAGATAAGGCCTTATCAGATAACCTGGCAGACAGCGAAAACAACAACATTCAAATTTCTTTTGTAGACCGCCTTTTCTGTGATGTAGGTATGATGTATGTAGGGGGTGGTCTTGGGTTACACCCCTTCTGTGATGTATGTATGATGTATGGAGGGGTGGTCTTGAGCTCCAGGGCAGGGAATTTAAAATGTCTATATATGGGAAGGCACACCTTGGTTCTGGGTCTTCCTCCATCCTCCTGCGTGAGAAGGGAGCACCCCATTGCAACAGCTTTAATAAAGATCAGGCTTACTAGTTGCTTTGCTTCTCAATCTTCTCTGGTTGGCCTCTGTTATTTTCTTCTACCGATAGGGAACCCACTTCAGGACTCTATACTGGTTCTTCGATACCCCATAAGGGAAGAAGGGCAGATTTTGTTTACAACAGATACTCTCATTTTGACTCAAATGAGGCAGGCCCCACAAATAACCCAGAGATGCATTTTAAATAAAAGGACACATTCTACTCCGTCTGTGGGTCGGATTTAGAAGGCAATAGGGCCAGATCTGGCCCCCGGGCCTTGGTTTGCCTCCCATGATCTAAAGAATGTAACTGATCTAAACAGAGGTTAGAACATCATTAAGTGTTTGATTAAAGGACCTAGAAGTTGCCTACCAGACTTCTTTATCTGCACTACTCTGATGTGTATTGAAAAGAAAGATCTGGCAGAATTAACAGCTCATGATTGCTCGCCATTCCAAGGCCACTTTAACACATTTTCTGCTTTAAAGCTAAATGCCTGAGATTTATACAGTGAGCTAAAAGGGAAGATCTGGAATCATTAGCATTGTCAAACTAAAATAGCAAGGTCATCCTGACTCCTGATAATGGCAAATCAACTCAGACATAATTGTGTGAACAAGACTCTGAGATAAAATGCTCTGTATTGACTCCTCACAAAAGCCTTCCTATGCAGCAGCTCGTCTTGGGTTTTCATGACTCAAAAGAGAAAAACTTTGCAGTCCTTAAAGAGATGGAAATATCCTGTTTAGCTAGACCCATTGCTTTCCCCCCCCCCTAGGGGAACACAGGGGTACCCATACCCCTAAACATTTTGTGGATCTTTTTACTTTTGTCCATTTACTGTATTTATTTATTTTTTCCAGATTTGAATTATAAAACAGTGATTTCTTGAGTCAAAATGGGAACCTATGTAAGGACTCTATATGGGCTCTTGGATACCCTATAAGGGAAAAAGGGCAGACATTTTGTTTACAACAGGGGTGAGCTCGCGTTGCTCTGTCCCAGCTCTTGCCAACCTAGCAGTTCGAAAGCATGCCAGTGCAAGTAGATAAATAGGTACCGCTGCGGCGGGAAGGTAAATGGTGTTTCCCTCCGCAGTGCTGAGTCCTGCCTGTGTTGCTCTGGAAATATCAGAAACCTTATGAGATCATGGTGATCCTTCCCATAGCAGTACTATTGCTCCTGGAAATTGAGCGAGTGGTGGTGTAAAACCACTGAGCCTCTTGGGCTTGCCAATCGGAAGGTCAGCGGTTCAAATCCCCGTGATGGAGTGAGCTCCCATTGGTCTGTCCCAGCTCCTGCCAACCTAGCAGTTCGAAAGCGCACCTGTGCAAGTAGATAAATAGTTACCGCTGTGGCGGGAAGGTAAATGGCGTTTCCGTGAGCTCTGGTTTCCATCACGGTGTTCCGTTGTGCCAGAAGCGGTTTAGCCATGCTGGCCACATGACCTGGAAAGCTGTCTGCAGACAAATGCCAGCTCCCTCGGCCTGAAAGCGAGATGAGCGCCACAACCCCATAGTCGCCTTTGACTGGACTTAACCATCCAGGGGTCATTTACCTTTTGTTTTAACCTTTAATGGTGAATTTTGGACACAATGGAGAGGTAAAAGATTTGGATTATCATAAAAGATGCAGGAGAAAATGATTAACAAGAGTACCCACAAAGGGGAGGAGGGAAGTACTTCCTTGGAATCCTTGGAAGATTCCTTGGAATCTTATTCTTATGTTGTATGTTGGATATGTAGCTGTACATTTTTAACCTGAAAAATCAAATAAATAAATAAATAATTTAAAAAGGAATGAGGGTAGTTAGGCATGGGAGGTGAAATTCAATTTTGCTTTATCTCAGTGAGAACCTACCTAATTTTCCCATCTGGAACCAACATGTGAAATGCAACACATTTATCTTTCGAAATTCACAAGTCTCCAAATTTTACTACGCAGTTACCCAAGCAACCAATGTATACAAAAATCCACATCTCAAGGGGAATTGGGGATAACTATACATACATTAGTGAGAAAATAAAAATGGATTATATTAGAGACGGTTGCTTGCAAAAGAAAAATGTGTATATTAGTGAAAGATGCATAAAACAAAAATGTTGGGAGAAATTTGCACAAAAATGTGGGCACATTTTCCTGGGGATATTTTTGAAAATTCTTGAAAATGAAAAATCACAAACGGTTGCAGAAATAAAATAAAAAAATTCCTTCCAGTAGCACCTTAGAGACCAACTAAGTTTGTTATTGGTATGGGCTTTCGTGTGCATGCACACTTATGTGAGCTGAATTTAAGATTGGAAAAAGAAGAGACTAAAATCCATAGATTGTTCCAACCAATAAATATTATTTTCCTCAGGTACCAGTGAGATCATGTCAAAACCTACGTCTCCTAGTTCCCAGCACATCTAGATCACAATGAGTTTGGAGACCATTTTCCTCCCATGGGATTTCTGCAACCATTGAACATCCATTCACTTCAAAACTGAGTAGAACACGACGTTCTTCTCACTGTTTAGGAACATCACTGCTCATTTTTGCTCTATGGTGCTAGAGGTTCCACACATGCTAAGAGCAAAGTGATCGTCCAAGGGAGAGGAGAACAGGAGAAAACTTACCATTACCTTCTGTTATTTCTCCCTTCCATCCTTCAGTTTTTCCAAGTAGGCAAGACAAAGGGGAAAACCTCGGGAACCACCCCTGTACCTTGATGTTCCTCTCCATTATCACTTTCCAGCAGAGATTGTCAATATCCTATTCACAGCGGATTTGATTTTCTACTCTTGCTTGGAAGTTTCATGCTAAAGTATGCGCTGCATCTGGGGACTTTCTGAAGAAACTGGCTGGGATGGAGAGACTGTTCAGAGGGTGACAACGGCAGCTGTTTTCAAAGTAAACAAATGGATGGGGGCGTTTTGTCTTCCTTCCTTTTATTTCTTCCTTGGAAGAAAGCGAGAGAATCTGACTAGCTTTTCATGGAAACACACACACACAAATACTCTGTGAAAAAATTTTTTTTTTGCTTGCACAAAAAAAGCAGCATTTATGTCTGAATCAACCCAGAGGTTGTGGAGACTCCCTGCCGATACTTTAATAGAGAGGGGATCTGAATTCACTCCTCATGAATAAAAGAGTATAATGGGATAAGTATTTGCTTTCTACAAACAGAAGAAGAAAAGAAATGGAAAGAAGAGGAGAGAAGGAAAGGGGGGCTTATTAAAAGACAGTATGTAACAGTTTCCTCAAGAGAAAACAGAATGTCTACATGGGTAGGCAAAAGTATATGTGCATGGGGGAAAATATTTTGCTCAGCTATAGATGGTGGAATCCTAGAAACAGAAATAAAATGTTAGGAGGGATGGGTTTTTTTAATATGTTCATCAATCTGCTAAATAAAGGAAAACCCTGTTCCTAACACACATGACATTTGATATAAATTCTATCAGAGTTGGTGGTGCTTAAATTTCCACAGAATGGTGAAATCTGAAAGCAGTTGTGTGATTAATTAAGATTCATTGCTGTAAGAGAGAATTTAGTTCCCACAATGTCTGGGAAGACTGTGGTAGAATGTATATATTTAATTAACAATCAAGCAAACAAAAACACCCTTTTGGTTTAACATGTTCCAGGATTTCCCTGTTCACTCACTCAGGATTTCCCTGTTCACAAAATGGCAGCTGCTAAGGGCCATGTTATATGGTGTGGCATCTTATGTTCTGGTTAATTCAAATTTCATATAGCTGGAGAGCTGTCAGTGGTGGTGAGGTTGTCCTAAGTCCCAGATTTGTCTGCTCACTGGGATAGATGCATTGCATCTAGGCAGCTGAGGACTACGCTTTACAAATACTCATCTGTCAGTCAATACCATCCACATAGAATGATAGAGTTGAAAGCAACAGTGAGGAACATCTAATCCAACTTTCTGCTTAGTGCAGTACAGCCAGGGGTGAAACATTCATCCTTTCTCCTTTGGTACATCTCTTATATGGGGTTGTCGTCAGTTTTGTAACCCTGGAACAAAAATCCTGTACAGTAGGTTAATATTTCCCAAAGTGAAGAATGAGCCATGGTGTACAGTTATGGAATCCTATTAGCTAACATGGGCCACAAACATTACGTTTTGAAAAACTGCAAATATTCTTCATGAGTAATGTCACATCCTAGACATTCCTCTTGACCCAAAACAGGAAACAGTTTTCCAAAAGACATGGTTATTGTTGTTTAGTTGTTTAATCATGTCTGACTCTTCATGACCCCATGGACCAGAGCACGCCAGGCGCTCCTGTCTTCCACTGCCTCCCGCAGTTTGGTCAAACTCATGTTAGTAGCTTTGAGAACACTATCCAACCATCTCGTCCTCTGACGTCCCCTTCTCCTTGTGCCCTCAGTCTTTCCCAACATCAGGGTCTTTTCCAGGGAGTCTTCTCTTCTCAGGAGGTGGCCAAAGTATTGGAGCCTCAGCTTCAGGATCTGTTCTTCCAGTGAGCACTCAGGGCTGATTTCCTTCAGAATGGATAGGTTGGATCTTCTTGCAGTCCATGGGACTCTCAAGAGTCTCCTCCAGCACCATAATTCAAAGGCATCAATTCTTCGGTGATCAGCCTTTTTTATGGTCCAGCTCTCATTCATGGATCACTGCCATGTCGTGGCGAAGGGGCTTGAATAACTCAGAGAAGCTATGAGCTATGCCATGCAGGGCCACCCAAGACAGACAGGTCATAGTGGAGAGTTCTGGCTAAATGTGATCCACCTGGAGCAGGAACCAGCAAGCCACTACAGTATCCCTGCCAAGAAAACTCCATGGACAAAAACAACAGGCATATAAAAGACGTGATACAGACCCCTAAAACCATTCCAGCAAACAGTGGCAGGTAGGGGGATATGCACAACTTCCCAAAGTTAATTCATCACACATTTAATTCATTCAAGATAAGCCACTTCTTGCCCTTTCTTCCCTAAATTTGGCATGGACCATCCTCAAATGTACCTTTCCTCCATTGCCAAGTTTCAAATCTGCCTGTTTTTCTAGCTACAAACCATAGAACCTACCACCTCTTGATTTCTCGTTATAATACCAGGACATTATTCAGCTGATTCAGCCTTAAACATAGGGCCAACACTGTGGTTCTATAAATTTTGCATTTCCAAGAGCTTGATCTAAGCAGGGTTTCACCAGTCATGTTGGTCAGGGAATGTTCTGCACACCCCATTGCAAACTGACTCCAGGGTAGTGACTATGAAATCACAGGTCCTCATTGCGTAATTGATTTTTGTATTCCAGCCTAACAGCCTGATCACAAGCCATTTAAGATAGATTACTTGGCTGTAAACAGAGGACATTTTCACACCAGATTGTAAAACATTGTGTTTTGTTCCAATTTTTTACATTTATGCCCTTTGCTGCTAGAATGCCTATATTGACCAGAACATCCTATTGGTTTTTAAAATGTCTCTCTTCCAGGTTCTGTTTCATAGTAACAATAACCAAACATGCAGAAGAGAATTCTATGCTAACTCCATTGACCTGCTCCCAGCCACAGGATTAGGGACTCCTGCTGCTGTTTGATCACGGCAGAGCTTGAAATGAAGAATCTGAATTTTACATCTAAGCCTAAACAAATATATAGATACCACACACATGCAGCAGATGAATATTATATATTAGTCTAATTTTAGTAGACATTTGAAGGCAGCCCTGTATAGGGAAGCTTTTTAAGGTTTAAGGTTTTACTATGTTTTTATATGTGCTGGAAGCCACCCAAAGTGACTGGGGCAACCCAGTCAAATAGGCGGGATACAAATAACAAATTATTAGTTTTAGTGTTGCAATGCTAGCATGACATAATACTGCACTAATCCAGAAGTAATTGTTCTTTATATGGGGCTCTGGTCCCATTGCATTAAAAAATAAAGTCAACCCTTAATACTTTATTTAGTTATAAGAATAGGGGAAGCACTTGGTTCGAACAAAATAGGGGTGGTGTGAGGATATTAGACACATCGGTCCAGGCTTCCAAGACATTTTAAATACTTTTGTAGAATTTTCTCATGCTGGTGGGAATATTTTCACAATGCCAAGCAAACTCTGTTTGTGGAAGATTTCCTTCCTCCTGAAGGAGGTCACTTGCCTTGACAGAATAAACTTCTTCCATCTGAGGAAGCCTTCCATTGTGGATCCCAGTGCTGACATCAATTTGTAGCAGATACCACTGATCTGGCTACCAATTGCAGTAGATCCCAGCTACGAATGCACTCTGTATGTCAGGGACCGTGCTGAGGAGAGCTGCGCTGAGGAGGAATGGTGGGAGCGTCCCCCTCCCCCTCCACGCCTGCTCAGGATCCTGAATCTTCCAAGGAGCAGGAGGACAGTATAGATTTGGAACAGTGGTTTGCAGAGGGGCATAGTTCAGAAGGCAGAAGCTGGGAAATACTGTGTGTGTATGAGAGGGGGAGAGAGAGAGAGAGAGTTAACAGAGTCACTGTCTCTGGAAAGCATTCATTCACCCAGCCCAAAGTCATGAAGAGCTGATAAAGTGGCAGCAGAGAAAGCACAGTAGTTATGAGATCAGGTTACAAGATGCGGTAGTGACATGGGTGACTAGGGAGGAAGCGGGTGGAACCCTTAACTGGGAGCACCTCATTCCTAGGGAATGGATTTCTTGTTCTCTTGCTGTGATCATTAAAATTTCTAACTGGTCAGAAGAATCTTTTTCCTTTGTTCTGCTTAAAAGGTAAAGGTAAAGGATCCCTGACAGTTAAGTCCAGTCGCAAATGACTCTGGGGTTGCGGCGCTCTTCTCACTTTACTGGCTGAGGGAGCCAATGTTTGTCCGCAGACAGTTTTTCTGGGTCATGTGGCCAGCATGACTAAGCCACTTCTGGCAGACAGAGCAGCGCACGGAAACACCGTTTACCTTGCTGCCGGAGCGGTACCTATTTATCTGCTTGCACTTTGACATGCTTTCAAACTGCTAGGTTGGCAGGAGCAGGGACTGAGCAATGGGAGCTCACCCCGTCACAGGAATTCGAACCGCCGACCTTCTGATCGGCAAGCTCTAGGCTCAGTGGTTTAGACCACAGCACCATCCGTGACCCTTGTTCTGCTTATCTGCTTCCAAAGGGGGAAGGAAGCTGATTCCCTGAAGCCTGACACTATACGATAACAGCCATGGGTTATCGTATTGGTTTTTGTGAGAGGGTAAACGTAGATACTTGGAGATGTTGAACAAATAAGAAAAGATTAATTTCACAGAAAAAAGTTGATGTGTCAGGAGATAATGTTCTTCCAGGAATCAGTTAACTTATTAATAATTATACTAAATCTAGTGGATGTTACAAGCTTCTAAAGAAGGTAGTAAACACACAGTTTCTTTTAAAGTTCAGTTGCTTAATTTAGTTATTACTCCTCACTATTACAACTCCCCCAATGCCATTCCTCTTCCCCTTTTGCTCCTGAAACTACAGCAGCCCATATGCCTGGAACCTGATCTAGAGGCTGTGTCCCATGTGGCAAGCCATGCCTGCCCCTTAGCTTCAGCAAGATGGCGGCCTCCTGTACGTTCAGACCATACCTTTTGGTCTTGTCGGTCAGAAGGTTGGTGGTTCAAATCCGCACAACGGAGTCAGCTCCCGTTGCTCTGTCCCAGCTCCTGCCCACCTACCAGTTCGAAAGCACACCAATGCAAGTAGATAAATAGGTACCACTGTGGCGGGAAGTTAAATGGTGTTTCCATGCGCTCTGGCTTCTGTCACGGTGTCCCGTTGCACCAGAAGCCGTTTAGTCCTGCTGGCCACATGACCTGGAAAGCTGTCTGTGGACAAACAGCGGCTCCCTCAGCCTGAAAGCGAGATGAGCGCCGCAACCCCATAGTCGCCTTTGACTGGACTTAACTGTCCAGGGGTCCTTTACCTTTTTACCTTACTGAATATGCATTTTCCTTGCTGTATTCCTGTTCACAAAGCATTCTGACATTTGATTCAGAAAACAAATCATGCAAATTGCTTTAACGGAGAATAGCCCAAATCAACCATGCTACAGTAGTTACACTAATTAGAGTATAGCTGTTGTTCAGCTACTTGGGAAGGCCAAGTATACTGAATAAGTCAACGTTTTCTTTTTTTAGTGTCTATAAAAATAAGCACATTATAAAGTAAAAAAACCAGTTTTGAAATTCTTCAAATCTATTCCTACACAATTTTGCCTTTACTGCAGTGTCAAATGTAATAATAGGTATAACCGTAAGATTCTTTTGTTTGTAAGAAATGCTAAAGAAAGCTGTCAGTCATAAATGTTTTTAAAATAAGGGTAGGAAAATGTGTTGTTTTTTTAATGGATAATCTTACAAGATCCGATCTATGCCAATAAACTTTGGTGATCAACTTTCACTGTAGGAGAAATGGCAGAGCCAAACTAAGTCCATCGCTGCTATTTAAAACTAGTCTTGTTTTAGTTAAGGTTTTCCATGAGAATATCCTCATGCAACTGGGATTCCAAAAACATTTGCATGGAAGGGAAATCTGTGTATTTAAATCCCAGTGACATAATTAACAAATAATATTAAGATAGATAACAGGATAGGACAGATAACAGATAATATTAGGCTTAACACAATGAATTCACTGCTGGCTGGAATTGGCACAGGCAGATCTTCCTGATAGCCACTTCTGGACAGAGGTTGTCTGGTCATACTTATTCATGTGGAGATAATTTCCTCCTTGGATTATTTGCTTTGCACGAGGCATAGCCTAATCTGTCCATTTCAGTTCCTCCCAATTCCTCATTTTTCTTTTAAGTTCTGTTTGCCATATTTCCATTTTACTTCTGGAGGGAAAGGTACTGAAAGTTCTCAGCATTTTAGTGTACAGTATTACGAATATATTTCTGCTAATATACATATTTTAATGCAGTTTTGCATTCAATTTTCCATACTACAATACATTTCTGTATATTACTTTAACTGATATACACACTTTTCCTACATATTTTTTTTCTTAATAAACACATATCTGTACACTTTTTTGGGTCGGAGATCTGCATTGCAAAATTCAAAGAAGTACACATGTGAAGGATAGCTGCATTTCTGTCTTGCGAAGCGTGAATTAGGTGGGTTCACACGGTCCCTTAGCATGGATGAATGTGCGCTGGCCCTAAATTGTCATGGTAAGATAACTGTAATAATCTGTTGTTCAAGAATCAACACTCTTGTGATGTTTTGCTATAACTTGCAGGTGACTGTGACCATGATCCTAAATCTTGACCATTGATTTCAGGGGAGCTCTGCAATCACAAATGCATTTGGATTTGCAGACTTCAGTTCATTTCTGTAATCCTATTGCCCACGAGCAAATCACTCAGAAAGATTTTCTATGGATTTTTTTAGTTCCGCTTTGCCTCCATTATACTGTATAAATATTGGTAGCAAATTGCTTTACTTTGAAGCTGCTGTTTAGTCTGAATATCTCCTCCATTTACCGTATTTTTCGCCCTATAGGGGAAATGAAGGGGAAATGTGTGTGTGTCCTATGGGGCGAATGCAGGCTTTCGCTGAAGCCTGGAGAGCGAGAGGGGTTGGTGCGCACCGACCCCTCTCGCTCTCCAGGCTTCAGGAAGCTCTGCGCAACCCTCGGGAGACCGGTTCCGAGGGTTGCGCAGAGCTGCCTGCAGTCCTGGGATCAGCGCACTTCTCCCCATCGCCAGCCCCACAAGCTCGGGGGACAGCGGGGAGGCAGAGCGTGCCTTCCCACTGTTCCCCGACCTGGTTCTTCCAGCCGCGCACCTGGGGGGGAAATAAAAACATTTTCTTTATTTCCCCCCCAAAAAACTAGGTGCGTCCTATGGGCCGGAGCATCCTATGGGGCGCAAAATACGGTACTTCCCTTTTTTTAAACGGTACTTCCCTTTTGGTGTAGTTGCCAAAAGGTGAGTTTTATTCACCTTGAGATCTTCCCCAGTCATACAATTCTTTATCTTAAGAACAAAGGGAAGAAGTCCGCTGTCTCTCAGTAAAGAAAGCAAGGGGCGAGCGAAGCAGAATTGCAATATGTTTACAGTCTCCTTGTTAGAATGCAAACATCCAATGCATAGTTTTACCTTAGGACAATTTTATAAGGCTACACTAAACAAAATCAATAATTAATTGGTAAATTACACACTGTGAGTAAAAGCTCCTTACATTTTAAAAATTGGTTTTCAAAGTAATGAAAGCCTAGAAGATTTTTTCCCCTGCAGTATATGCAGTATTGTATTGAAGAGGATTGGAGAACAGATGGCATACAGTTTTCTTTTGAAAAAATAAAACTTCGCGTGCAAATGACGCAAAGGGTTCAAACTTTTAACAGCGTACACAGCAAATTCAAAAAGTTCTTGAGAACTTCTATCAGACATTGTTTACTTTGGAGACCATTGTGTGGGACTTCCCTTGAGGTGGGGCCAGACACTGCATCTACTGGTGGCTCAACTGCTCACTAGGTCAGGATAGCACCAGACTCTCCAAGTGTCCCTATTTTCCAGGGACAGTCCTGGATTTACAGAAGGCATCCTGGTGTCAGCCTGACCCATTCAGTGAAGAGGAGGCCAGTATAGATTTACAACAGTGGTTTGTGGGAGATCATAGCTCAGAGGCAGATGAGGGGGGAAGCTGGGAAGTAGTGGGAGAGGAGCAGGAAGAAGAAGAACCACCAGGGGAGAGACAGCTGGCAGACACAGTGTCTTTAGATAGCATTCTAGACCCCTCCATTCTCCCTGAACCCGGCAGACATTGAAAGTAAGAGAGCAGAGAACGCAGAGGCAGAATAATAATAATAATAATAATAATAATAATAATAATAATAATAATAAATTATTTATATCTTGCCCTCCCCAGCCGAAGCCGGGCTCAGGGCGGCTAACAACAATAAAACAGTACAAAAGTACAGCATAAACAACACTCTAAAATCAATCATTATAAAATTAATTAATTCAAGCCACTGGCAACCATTGGGCCAGAGCTCCGCGAAGATTGCCGAGGGAGGGAGTCAGGCTGTGCCCTGGCCAAGGGCCTGGTGGAACAGCTCTGTCTTGCAGGCCCTGCGTAAAGATGTCAAGTCCCGCAGGGCCCTGGTCTCTTGTGACAGAGTGTTCCACCAGATCGGAGCCACAGCCGAAAAAGCCCTGGCTCTAGTTGAGGCCAGCCTAACTTCTCTGTGGCCTGGGACCTTCAAGATGTTTTTATTTGAAGACCGTAAGTTTCTCTGTGGGGCATACCAGGAGAGGCGGTCCCGTAGGTACGAAGGTCCTAGGCCGTATAGGGCTTTGAAGGTTAAAACCAGCACCTTAAACCTGATCCTGTACTCCACCGGGAGCCAGTGCAGCTGGTATAGCACCGGGTGAATGTGATCTTGCAGCGAAAACCTCGTAAGGAGTCTCACTGCAGCATTCTGCACCCGCTGGAGTTTCTGGGTCTGTCTCAAGGGCAGCCCCACATAGAGCGAGTTACAATAATCCAGTCTGGAGGTGACCGTCACGTGGATCACAGTGGCTAGGTGGCACAGTGGCACAAATCAGCCACTGTAGGGATGACTTATAGTGGGAGAAACAGAGGGGATGGGGTTTCACTTGGAGCAATGCCATTACTGCAAGAGGCAGCATTTCTAAGCCTCTCTGTGAATATTAAATAAAAGGCATTGGTAAGAACTCTCTCTGTTTATCTATTCCTAGCAACCTACTGTGGGGGGTGGGGTGGATCGGATTCCCTGAAACCTGACACCTGGCTTCTTATCTGATCCTGGAATGCCTCGCTTTTCCTTAGGATGTCCCTATTTTTCACTGGAGAATTGTTGGAGGGTATATTGCACAGTCCTGTAACATTACTGTCGAAATAAACTGCACTGGCTGCCAATCAGCTACCAGAATAAGTTCACGGTGCTGTTTTTGGAGTAGAAATCCCCATACAACTTGGTTCATCTCACGTCTTATATAGCAAATCAATCACTGTACTTGCAGATGTGGGCCTCCTGTAGATACCATCTTCTCAGGAAGTTCACGCCACACAATATTGGAATTGGGTCTTTAGTGTTGTGGCACCCTCCCTTTGGAATTCCATTCTGTTAACTCTTATACACGTGTCAACTCTTGTCTTTTTGGTGCCTACTGAAGTCCTTCACCTTTCAACAAACCTTTTAAAGTAGAGAACTTTTCCATTCTGCATCTGTACTGGAGTTCCTTTCCATATTTTTTGTATCACTTGTGTTTGCTGACCTGGGCTCCTCTGGGGGGGGGAGGTGGGATACTACTACTACTACTACTACTAATAATAATAATAATAATAGACACCATTAACACACGGTCACCATTTTCATCTTTAATATATATGAGGTCATTTCCGACACAGCAGAAAACAATTTTCCTGCTACTGTATGTGTGGCATTGGCAAACTCTTGAACTCACCCATGCCCCTTTCCTCATGTTTTTGTACACTAAGGAAGATCTAGAGCTTCCACTCTTGATGTTGACTTAACCACAGTTCCCACTGCATCCAAACTGAGGGAACTCTGGTTAGTTTAAAATCTTGGTAGTTCAAAATACCACGCCCTATAACATTTCTCCGGTGAAAATAGGGACACCCATTTCATAATTATAATTTTACTATACCCCACACATCTTATTCGGTTGCCCCAGCCACTCTGGGCAGCTTCCAACATATATAAAAACATAATTGAATATTAAACATTTTAAAAAGCTTTCAGCTATGATGACAGCTCGGTGGGTCGGATAACTCCATACTCCATTGTGCTGGATCCGGCTCCTGGGCCTTAGTTTGCCTACTCCATACCCTCCAACATTTCTCCAATGAAAATAGGGACGTCCTAAGGAAAAGTAGGACATTATAGGATCAAATCAGAAACTGGGGCAGCTTCTCTAAATCAGGGACACCCTTGGAAAATAGGACCACTTGGAGGGTCTGAAATACCCACGACTTTGCAAACCACAGTTTGACCCTGCCTTCTTTGAACTAACTGCGGAGGTCAGCAAACCTTTAAAGCAGGGGGCCAGTCCACTGTCCCTCAGACCTTGTGGGGGGGGGCTGGACTATATTAAACAAATTCTTATGCCCCACAAATAACCCAGAGGTGCATTTTAAATAAAGGCACACATTCTACTCATGTAAAAACACACTGATTCCTGGACCATTCGCGGGTCGGATTTAGAAAGCGATTGGGCTGGATCCAGCCCCCGGGCCTTAGTTTGCCTACCCATGAAGTAGAGTTTAAATGAAGCACAAGATTTCTCCACATTTAGGAACTTTTTTTAAAAAAGTGAAAGCTTTTGATCTGCTCAGGTATACAAAAGTGGAGGGAAGAAAAGGAAAGGGAGAGGACTGTGTGAGCCCAAGCCTTGCTATGGTTCATGTATGTAACACTAAGCAGGGCTTTCCTAAGACATCCAGATCCATTTTCTTACCATCATCAGGCCCAACAAGTAAAAGACATTACATGGGTCAATTTTATTTTTATTTTTATTTTTTTATATAATGTTTTTATTAAGTACAAATTAGAAAACATACATATTTACAACAAAAGAAAATACAAAAGAAAAAGAAAATACATACAACTAAGGAAAAAAATTAGAGTATTTTGTCTCTTTTCATATTTACAGTTATTTATACCTCTATAAAATGCTATTCACAATAAAGGAGTGAAATGAAAGATAAGATATCAGAAAAAAGAACAAAGAACAAAGAAAAAATAAAGAAAAGAAAAAGATCATAGGTGAAAATTTTTAAAAGTAGATAAGTACTCACTATGCATAGCTATTTCCCATCTATATTTATATTCAATTGTATAATTTCATCTTGTCCTTACGTAGGTCAATTTTAATGTGGTATTCTGTGTTTTCTTTTTCTTTTAATTACTATTACACTTTGTAAAGGGTGGAATAGAAACAGAAAGAAAACTTTTAATTCATATTCATCCCTGAAGTTCAAATTCCAGTACAATGCTATTGGAGTACAACATTATCGGCAAACACACATAATCCTCTTTCTTCGCCGGAGAGTGGGAGATGTTCTTGGACCTCATGCAGGAATCACCCATAGTTGAAATGAATTGGCCCTGTCTCAAAATACAATGCCCAAAGTTAACTCCGCACTATTTGAATGTTTCTTCAAAATGCCCTTGTGCTATTTTTTTTTTTATTGCTTTCTTTTTTGCAAAATAGCAGAACGGGATTAGGTTCAGTATTATCCTATCTGTAATATTTATTTGAAATTTTTATAACGTGGCCAATTATGAGCTGCCTAAGGGTGTTCAGCGAATGCTTCATCAACCCCTCTGAAGCTGGGCCAATTAAGCATGAATGAGTCAAAACTGGACTGGTTATTTTGCTAGTCTCTGTAGCTTCTCAGTGGGCCTCCGAGAGGAAAAGCAATGATCAGACAGTAGGTGGTAGCCTTAATAGCGGCAAGACAAGTAAACAAACAAACAAGCGGAGCCTACAGCCTAGTCTATCATTTTTTATATTTTGGCACCTAACTCTACTCTCCCCTCCAGAACCATAACAAATGGTGTGAGGATTGGGGGTGGGGGAGTGAAATAAACAGTTGGTAGAGCTTTACAAATAAGAGGCATATACGAAAAAACAGTCAGTAAAAGGCAGAGCAGCTCCTCAGTGGACCTGCCTTAGATTAACTTGAATAAAAAAACATGTAAACTATGGAGAAAAAATAAGAAAATGTTTCTCCAAACTTCCTACCATTGAGGGGCAGGGAAGAATACACGTATTTATAATCCTAAGTCTTAGTTGGTAAGTTCTTGACCAGTCGACATTCCTTCTGCAAATGAAGGCCATAAATTAAAACTCTAGAACATATGGGTGTGCTGAAATGGAGATAAAATCCATCTATGCTAAGCAACATTTTGTAATTAAAGGCAAGCTGGAAGTGCTGTGCACATCATAGGCAGAGCAACACAATCCTATCCTGATAAGCAGCTATCAGCGTAGACAACCCAGTGCTGGCAGTACCAGGGGAGAAGAGGCCAGCTGTTCCGCAACTAATTGCCTGCCATGAAACGGATCAAGTTAATCAGGTCAGATGCTCTACCCATTCATGCTGTAGGATTCCTCTTGTATGGTTACCAGACGTCCCCGTCTCCAGGGTACAGTCTGTCCCCGGACAAAATCCATCCCCGGAATGTCCCCGGATTTCATTTACTGTCCCCGGATTTATATTTTAAGTGTCGTAGATTTATTAGTAGGGAATGAATGTTGCGTTATTGGTTCGACAGCACAAGACACATCATATGGGGACTTCCGGCGAGGCAAAATGGCGGGCGTCATGGCAGCAAGCAGCTCCTGAAGCCAGCCAGAGCAAACTGCACTACTAGTCTGGCTCCAGGCTGCTGAGGCTGCTGCTGCCACTGCCAAGGGGGAACTGGGGAAGCCCGGCACGTCAACTGGGGGAATCGCTGACCCTCCCCCCCCATGACCCAAATTGAGCCGGGTGCAAGAGCACCAGGCCAACTGCCCAGAGGTGCTCCAGGGCCAGGAAAACCCCTGAGCTGACGCAGGGATAAAGGGGAGAGGAGAAGGAGAAGAAAGAGAGAGAAAGAGGAAGGAGAAAAAAGAGGGGAGCCCCAACCTTGCCACGCCGCTGCTGAGGAGGAGAAATAGGAGAGCACCGGGAGGGCAAGGACACATGGCCGAGCCCAGGCCCGACCCAAGCCTACTCCATAGCAGATAGCACTCCAAGAGAGCAGGCCGAAGCCCATAGGAAGGCCATGCGACAGAGGGGACCACAGAAAAGAAAATATTACTTCTTTTTAAAAGAAAAATAACTTTTTTAAAAATAAGTTTTTTTCTCTTTTCAAAAAAAAAAGTGTCTCCGGATTCTTTGAAAAAAGTCTGGTAACCTTATATCCCAGCTCTCAAGACGATGCTCCTCCAAAGCACCTCAGAAGCGGTGTGGGGAGGCTAGCTGATGCTCACAATTGGATCCTGTTTTTGCTAACAAATGTTTTCCATTCAGTTGATTGTGCTCATTGGTATTCATTAAGTGATGTTTTCTTATCCCATTCCTTGGCATCAGCTCCATCACAGGTGTGGTTGGGGAAGCTTACAGTTGTTGTTGTTGTTTAGGCGTCTAGTCGTGTCCGACTCTTTGTGACCCCATGGACCAGAGCACGCCAGGCACTCCTGTCTTCCACTGCCTCCCGCAGTTTGGTCAAACTCATGCTGGTAGCTTCGAGAACACTGTCCAACCATCTCGTCCTCTGCCGTCCCCTTCTCCTTGTGCCCTCCATCTTTCCCAGCATCAGGGTCTTTTCCAGGGAGTCTTCTCTTCTCATGAGGTGGCCAAAGTATTGGAGCCTCAGCTTCACGATCTGTCCTTCTAGTGAGCACTCAGGGCTGATTTCCTTAAGAATGGATCGGTTTGATCTTCTTGCAGTCCATGGGACTCTCAAGAGTCTTCTCCAGCACCATAATTCAAAAACATCAATTCTTTGGCAATCAGCCTTCTTTATAGTCCAGCTCTCACTTCCATACATCACTACTGGGAAAACCATAGCTTTCACTATACGGACCTTTGTTGGCAAGGTGATGTCTCTGCTTTTTAAAATGCTGTCTAGGTTTGGATTATGCAATGCCAAATAAGGATTATGCAACACTGTAAATCAAGACTCGGAAATGTTGTTGGTTTTTTTGGCAACTTTTTTGGCAACTTTCCAGGGACCCCATGCCAGGGGTGAGCAGAGCAACAAACGTTAATGTTTCCTTTGTAAAACTGGCTTGCTCCTGCATACTCACACATCTAAACAAAGAAGAAGCGAAAACATTCACGTTGTGCAAAGCAGGGCTGCTGCGACCTGAACCCAGGGGATAAGAGGTGTGGCCAGGAAGGAACCCAAGGGCCAAATAAAGATGAAGGAATGGGTTTCCCAAAACCCAAAAACTGACTGTGCAGGCAGTTTTAAACTGCACCAAAATCCCTATTTTTCCTTAGCTAAAATGCATAAACTTGAGCAGCTGAGCAAATCCATAACAAGAAGAAAGCTCTCTCCCTTATCAGTCCGTGGCGGCAATGAGTGACCTTGCCAAGTTCCAGTACAGCAGGGGTGATGCGTGTGTGCCTTATCTTATGTGCTGACCACAAAATACGCGCAGGCCGATGTCCGGGGAAAATGCCAAAAGCATGTTCCCGGAGATGGTGACCTCTTCCCAAGATAAGAGTAGGAAGAGGAAGATCCTTTTATGGTCAGAAGTACAGGAAGGAAGATCCTTTTATGGTTGAGAGTACCAGAGCAGGAACATATGTGATGTCAACCTGCGTACATAGGCTGACGTGGTTGGGCTCCTAGGGGAGGAGGGAGAGGGTGCCTGGAGGATATATATACTGCATGAAACTTGTCATTTCTTTGGACTTGCTGTGGACTCACCACACAAGTGCCTTCTGCTATCCGGAGAGCAGAATAAACTCTTTCTTTGAACCAACTCAGTGTCATTTGACTTCCTTCTTCCTGTCCCGGAGCAACGTAGACCCAATCGGTGAACTCCAATAAGGCTACAATTTGGGGGCTGCCTTTGGTCCCAGGATCTGAAGTTCCCCTTCTCTGCTGTAAATGATCACTTGGCATTATTATTTTTTGTGTTTATCGTCAATTTTTGTTGCACTTTTTCTGGTATGCAAGCTATACCTGAATTTTCTATTCAAAAAAAGTATTGCCCATTGTAGCCATCCCATGAAAACCATCTGCTGTTTATCTAGTGATTATCTAAAAGAGCCTCTTCAGAAGTATTAAAGTCCTTTGATACCACTACGTATGTTTCAGAAAACGAAAGAGCTATCATGTTTTATTAGTCTTAAAGCCAAGCTTTGAACTGGATTACCCCAAAATGGCATTGAACTATGAAAGTAGGGCACATCTGCACTCCAATATTCCTTCCCCAGCCATTTCGTATTCCCCCCGTTAATGACTCCTCCGTTCTCCCTTCCCCAATTATTCAAGAATTTTTGTGCTCAAAAATCTTAATAGCCGTTGGCATGGCTTCACGTTTTATACATCCTTAATTGAAGATCTTGCCCCAATCATTTGCTGCCGAATACATATGCATTTGATGTAAAATGTAAGTAACTAGAACAGTTATTAACTACAGAACAAATGCAAATGGATTGCTTAATGTACTTCTGTAATGCATGTATTTGGAGCCAAAAAGATGACCTTTGGATGTTATGAAGAAGTGTGGAAAATCCATTTACTGGAATTTTTTTAAAGGGGGGGACACTAAAAATGTGAACTGTCGACAATTTCTAAAAATTGTAAAAGTAGTAGCTGTGTGAGGTGCTAAGGTGTATCATCTATCTATCTATCATCTATCAATCATCTATCATCTCTGTCTATCCATCTGTCTATCTATCATCTATCTATCTATCTATCTATCTATCTATCTATCTATCTATCCCCTTGATATCATGTATATGTCGGTTTTATAGGTCGCCTCTCAGCCTAAAAATACCCCAAGGTGCTATCCAGACCATAGCACTATAAGACTCTTTTTTCAGAAGTTTATGGCATCTTGAATGGGACTTTGGTGGGTCTCTCATCTATGAAGCTGGATAGCTCAGGGTTTTTGAGTGCCGTGCTGGCAATGACAAGGCTGCAGGTTCGATCCCCATGAGGGACAGCTCCATATTCCTGCATCGCAGGTGGTTGGACCAGATCAGGCTTCCTCAACCTCAACCTTGCCCCCCCCCAGATGTTTTTGGCCTACAACTCCCATGATCCCTAGTTAGCAGGACCAGTGGTCAGGGATGGTGGGAATTGTAGTCTCAAAACATCTGGAGGGCCAAGGTTGAGGAAGGCTGGACTACATGATCCTCAGGTTCCCTTACAACTCTATGGTTTTATGATTCTATGTGGCCAAACACTATTCAGATGCACATCCGTGTCGTAAGGAGCCAACTCCTTGGGGCTGAGGTCACTTCAGCCCCCCATAAAATATTTGAGGGGGCCTTTGCCCCCCCCAAGTTGATGGGCATTGCTATTCAAATCATCTGTCTGTGCACTATGTCTTGTGATCGATTACTCAGGGTGGGGCTTACTTGGGCTTCCCCCACCCCAGTATTTATTCAAGTTGTGTCTCTTATTTATTATTTCTTTATCAAATCTGTGACCTGACCTTACGCTCTAGTTTTCTTCTGGCTTACATCATAGCTGAAAGCTTCTCCAGAATACAAAGCTTCTCCAGCTTCACAGTAGTGGAGAGGACACTCAGGAGAAATTGTATGGATCAACCACACATTTCATCTCACCATTCCAGGGCTTTGACAGCCTCATCTTTCTCCTCTGGAAAATCTCCAGGAGAATTCAGGAACACATCAGATTCCATCCGTCTTCTAAGGCTGGCCATTCAAACAGACCCACCATGCTTATGCGAATGGTCGGATTTGCATCTACCAGTCCAATGCCAAAGGAAAATAAAATCTCACACATAAATGCCAAAAATGTAAATATAAAATAAGGTTACCAGATCTTTTTCAATGAATCTGGGGACACTTTTCAACTTCAGTTGATGGGGATGTATTTTGTCAGGGGACTTATTTGTAAATCTGGGGACTGTTCCCGGGAAACAGGGAACAACCAAAGGAGGGCAACCAAAATGGTCAAAGGCCTGGAAACGATGCCTTATGAGGAACGGCTAAGGGAGCTGGGCATGTTTAGCCTGGAGAAGAGGAGGTTAAGGGGTGATATGATAGCCATGTTCAAATATATAAAAGGATGTCACATAGAGGAGGGAGAAAGGTTGTTTTCTGCTGCTCCAGAGAAGCGGACACGGAGCAATGGATCCAAACTACAAGAAAGAAGATTCCACCTAAACATTAGGAAGAACTTCCTGACAGTAAGAGCTGTTTGACAGTGGAATTTGCTGCCAAGGAGTGTGGTGGAGTCTCCTTCTTTGGGGGTCTTTAAGCAGAGGCTTGACAACCATATGTCAGGAGTGCTCTGATGGTGTTTCCTGCTTGGCAGGGGGTTGGACTCAAAGGCCCTTGTGGTCTCTTCCAACTCTATGATTCTATGATTCTATGACATCTGGTAACCTTAATATAAAATTATGATGAGAGAAGAAAATCGCAATCTCTACTGTAATCAGTAGCACTTTCATTAATCTCATAACGAGTTAGTAGTGTTTGAGTGAGACATGTAACATACTTGTCACTGTCTTTTAGTGGGAACAGCAACTTATCTCTGCAAAATAATACCATTTTAGAAGCTAGTAACAGATAGATGTATTAAATACAAAGATATTTATGCACCTCACATTCAAGTATATAGCGAACAATGGTCTGAGGGTTACAAAAAATATATACCAGACTCAGCTTCCCTTACATAACTGGGTGTTGCATGGGGTAGGAGTGCAAGATCTTGACAGATCCATGTTTCAAATGACCAGCTGCATTTAATAGTTCCAAATGCCACACACAATCTCTTCAAAGCCAGTTACGAAAGTACCAGATTGAAAATAATCTTTATCCAGAAATAGCTTTCTGTTTCAGTGCCATAACCTCCAATCAGTATGAATGGTTGGCAGCTTGACGTTGGTACTAACAATATCCTTCAAAGAAATTTATTTTGCATCTTTTCCAGGGGGTCTACGGTTATCCATAAGGAGGCATAGTAGAATATCTGAGGGCAAGTTCTTCATCTATATAATTTCAGGACTAGATTCATAATAATCCCATCCTTAGTTGGATAAAGATGAAGGAGGCTCTTAAGAATAATAGATTCTGAGGCTGACAGAATCTTCCTTGAGAATTCAACAAGATTGACAGGTCGTTCTTCCACTAAATTGCACAGATGAGTGTCAGATTGATTGTCAAGAACTGAAGTGGAAACATTGCATGAGCAAAATACTGCTGGTCCTAACTCAAAAATTCCAGCTTATCTCAAAATTCCTGCAACATTTTGCCTAATCAGGAAGCTCCCAAGTTTTCCTCAAAAGTCTGATTTGCACAATACTTGATAGCAAGTCTCAGAGAAATCTTCCAGATTTTTACAACTTTCCCTTTGCTTCCACCCAAGCTCTGCGTGTTTTGTCCAAGCACAATAAACCTCCTCTTTGCCTCTGAAACTTTGCTTTAAGCAAAATCTGGTGGTGATTCTTGTTTATTAGCTCACCCTTCGTTGGTACACCATGGCTGATCTTGCAGAAATGTCATAACTGAGGAGCTTTTCCACCTTAATAAAGACTGCATTTATTTCACAGTCCTTCTTTCTGTGTGAACACCTTCCCCCTCCTCATTCTCATAATATTTTGGCAGCCAGACCAGGGTAAAAAGAAAAAAGAAAGAAAGAAAAAGGGATCTATAAAACATGCGTGACAATAATTTAAACCCTCTCACCCTTTTAGCTACGAAGGCACAATACCTCATTTCCCTCCCAACCTCATACCAGCAGTTCAAACTTAGGGTGAGCACCACCGAGGGTAGTGGAAATGTTATATTTCTTCAACTCCAATGCAGCAGTCTTAATTACAGAATCACTGACCTTTGCAACGTGTTTAATAGGATGCGGCTGATGAACGAATGAGGCAATAAATGGTTAATGGTTTAAATGTCTCCCCCAGCATCTTACCTAAATTGGCTTCTGCGGCATTCTGACCCGGATAATTTTATCTGCTCAGTTCATCAACTAGTGAATCAGCTGTTCTGTAGCACGTGCTTGTAGAGGAACTATGGACATTGGTTAGAGCCAGTGGCTGTTATTAAAACTAGATAAAGCACATTGTGTTTTGGGTACTTTAGCAAACCTTCTCTCTTTTTTAAAAAAGAGAGAGAGAGAGAGAGAAATGTGATATTTATGAATTCTGATACAAGCTTCCCTCCTGGAAAAATGAGCAGGTCAGAATGTAGCTGGCCATGTCGTTCTTCTCCAGATGTTGTATCACAGTTCTCTGTTCAATAAACATAGCAAAATGTGTGTCAAATGATTTTTTAAATAATAATAATAATCTTTATTGGTTTAAAATACAAACAGAAACATAAAAGATCATTTACAGTGGTACCTCGGGTTAAGTACTTAATTTGTTCCAGAGGTCCGTTCTTAACCTGAAACTGTTCTTAACCTGAAGCATCACTTTAGGTAATGGGGCCTCCTGCTGTTGCCACGCTGCCAGAGCACGATTTCTGTTCTCATCCTGAAGCACAGTTCTTAACCCGAGGTAATATTTCTGGGTTAGCGGAGTCTGTAACCTGAAGCGTATGTAACCTGAAGCATATGTAACCCGAGGTACCACTGTACAACCGAAACAAAGAAGAAAAGAAAAGAAAGGTAAAGATGAAGAAAAGAAAGAAAAAAACTGTCTACAAAAAGAAGCTGCATCTTCTCAAATATCAATTAAATAAAAATAATGGATATAAAACTTCCAGTCGTTCTCATTATACTGTTTATACTGCCATTGTTTTCTCACACAGCTTTATGTTATATCATTATTTTCATATAATCCAAAAAGATATCTATTACATTTTTTAAAACTTACAGGTATCATTCAAGTTCTGCTAGTATGGTATTATTTGTACAAAACAGTGTTTTTTAAGATGCGATAATTGGAAACCCCGACCCACTGCCGAAACCCAATAAATTAATGAATGTCAGGATCTAGCTAATATTGGAAGACAACATTCCAGACCAGTGGAAAACTATAGGCTGAAATTGGGGGGGGGGGTTGCCAAATGTGGGAGACTGCATGAGCTGTCTTGGGGTGCAGAACTGTGGCTAGGGAGGAGAAGGAAGAATGTCTGAAGAGATCTTGATGGACACATTACTTGGAAGGAACAAGCTGTTACTGCACTTGTTTGGGGTTAATAGTGTAATTGCGTTTTATTATCTGATTTTGATTATGTGAGTTCTGATGCCTTCGCATGTTATTTTTCTGCAGGGAAGCTGTATTTTGCTGCTGGTTTGTACATCTGGGGACAGATGTCTTGTTCTGCGGGGGGTAGTGTTGTGAGTTGGGTGAGAGGAAGGAGGCAGTATGTGAGATCCTTCTAGCCCCTGGATCCAGCAAGTGTTAAAATATAAACAAGGCTAGTTTCATGTATTGAGGTGATCGATCACCTGGGAGATGGGCCATTAAGAAGAGGAGGCTCTGTGTGAGAAGACAAGTGGATGGGGCCCCATCCACCAGCTCACAGTTAGACTATAAAGCCAGAGTTAAGAGGAGAGGAGAGATGTGACTTAGGGATAAGGCCGAAAGCTGGAGAGAATGTGAGCAGCATTTGAGAGCAATGTCTGATTTTGGTTTGAATCCAAGGCTGTGACTTTGGGAGAAACAAGACCCTTTTGGGGTGCTGATGCTGTGAACCCCTCCATCATAGGCTCAGGTTGTATATATGTGTGTAAATAAACCATATATAACAAAGACCGTCTCTGTTGTGCTTCATTTCCAAAAGGAAACACAAACCCTGGATGAGTGCTGGGAACCCTTGGAATCTTTCACTGCTTGGAGATTGGGGTTGTGTGTGTGTGTGTGTGTGTGTGTGTGTGTATCAGGCTCCAGAAACCCAGCTTCCTCCTCCCCCCCCCCCCCGCCTTGGGGGAAGAGAGTCCCTTACCATTTAAAGAGTCTTTAATGATCACAGCCATTTACCTTCCTGCCGGAGCGGTACCTATTTATCTATTTGCACTTTGATGTGCTTTCGAACTGCTAGGTTGGCAGGAGCAGGAACCGAGCAACGGGAACTCACCCCTTCCTAGGGATTTGAACCGCCGACCTTCTGATCAGCAAGTCCTAGGCTCTGTGGTTTAACCCACAGCACCACGTTGTTTCCGTGTGCTGCTCTGGTTCGCCAGAAGCGGCTTAGTCATGCTGGCCACATGACCTGGAAGCTGTACGCTGGCTCCCTCGGCCAGTAAAGCGAGATGAGTGCCTCAACCCCAGTCGGTCACGACTGCACCTAATGGTCAGGGGTCCCTTTACCTTTTTAATGATCACAGCAAAAGAACAAAGTATCCATTTCGGAATGAAGGTGCTCCCAATTAAGGTATGCACCCATTTCTCCCCTAGTCACTTCCGCTGCTTGTAACCTGATCAAGCAATCATTGTGCTTTTTCTGTAGCCACCTTATCTGCTCTACGTGACCTTGGACTGATATGCTGCATACTTTCCAGTGAGAGAGAGAGTCTGTTAGCTCTCTCCCTCCCTGTTCTTCTTCACTTTGCTGTTCAACCCCAGTTCTTCCCAACTTTTGTCTTCAGAGCTATGCCCCTCCACAAATCACTGTTCCAAATCTATACAGCTCCACTGCTCCCGGGCCACTTCAGGATCCTTGAGGAGCAGGGGGAGGGGAAGGCTCCCACCATTTCTCATCAGAGCTGTACTCCTCAGCCTGGTCTCTGACATCATGTATGCACACACACACACACACACACACACACACACACACACACAGTAACTGAAAGCTGCAGAAGCAAGGGGTTGGTGGGCAATATTTTTTTTTGGGGGGGGGGACACAGCTGCCACCTCTTGCTACCCCCTTAGAATCACTCCTGTGATTCTTCATATAAAAGGTAGTAAGTCAAAGGTATTTGGGTACATGGAAACAATTCCATTCTCACCAGATTGCAAAAGAATAATCGGCTCATTGCATTTGCTAAAAGAGATTTTAAAATCGCAGCGATGCTTGCGCAGCTAGCAAAACACGAGCTCTTCATTGGTACTGTTATGGAAATACAGATAGAGTAAATGCAACGAGAAAGGGGAAAGATTAATTCTTCTCCCAAATAACAAGATAATGCTGCTTGCTGTCCTTGCAGTTCACATGTAGAATTCTTCATTTATTCCACCTTATTACTGGTGACAAATGTTGCTAGGATTCTGAATACCAATGCAAAGCAATGGCCATTTGTCAGTGCAATCTGTAAAGGTGTTATAATTTGTTTCATGGCATCAGCAGATGCCAGAGACACGCTAAAAAAAGATGGTGTCCTCAAACAGACACAACCTGTTTGAGGCATTTTACGATTTAGGTACAAAAAAACAGATTTGGACTACAATCACAACTCGTTTACTCAAAGGCACCAGTATATCTCTGCCATAGATGCCCATGGTTTAAGATCAGTATTGGACTGCAAAGCATTAGGGCAGAGCTTTCCAAACTGTGTGTCGTGAAACATTAGTGTGTCGGTTGCAGTATGTAGTGTCAGTATTTTCATCCTTCCCATTGCAAGGATCACCAGATCATGTTTGTCTTACTTACTTTCTGTCTGTGAGAAAGGAGGTTGCGGAACTACTCTTCCAGACTTCCGTCCCTAGTACTGTGCTGGTTTTCTTTGACCTGTCTAGAGACAAGATGGCAGTATGAGAGAGCTGTATCTCTCGTACTGTTTGCTATGTTCTTTTATTTCATTAATCAGTAGAAATAATTTAGGTGTGCAACAAAACCTCCACAGCTTTGCTTCTGCTACTCTGCTGCTTTTGAGGTGCTCACGACAGCAAATGTGAGTCCACTGCACCAGGACTTATTCCTCGGGAACGCTGTGGTGCTGTTCCTGCATTCCTGTGATCGGAAGGTTGGAGAAGGTCTCCTGACACCCAGCCCATCTAGGAGCTGAAGACATGGGCTGTACATGGGTGTACGGAAATGTAGGTGTGTCAGGCAAACGCTCCCCGCGCTCCTCCTGAGACTGGAAAGGGGTTAGTTTAACCACCGCTTTGCTAGTAAAGGGACGCAGGTGGCACTGTGGGTTAAACCACAGAGCCTAGGACTTGTCGATCAGAAGGTCAGCGGTTCAAATCCCTGCGATGGGGTAGGCTCCCGTTGCTCTGTCCCTGCTCCTGCCAACCTAGCAGTTCGAAAGCACGTCAAAGTGCAAGTAGATAAATAGGTACCACTCCAGCGGGAAGGTAAATGGCATTTTCATGTGCTGCTCTGGTTCGCCAGAAGTGGCTTAGTCATGCTGGCCACATGACCCGGAAGCTGTACGCCTGCTCCGTCGGCCAATAAAGCGAGATGAGCACCGCAACCCCAGAGTCAGTCACGACTGGACCTAATGGTCAGGGGTCCCTTTACCTTTACCTTTATTGCTAGTAAAACTGAAATACAGTCATACCTTGGATCCTGAACGCCTTGGTACTTGGACGTTTTGGCTCCCGAACACCGCAAACCCGGAAGTGAGTGTTCCGGTTTGCGAATGTTCTTTGGAACCCGAGCATCTGACGGGGCTTCCATGGCTTCCCATTAGCTGCAGGAGCTTCCTGCAGCCAATCAGAAGCCAGTCTTTGGTTTCCAAAGGTTTTGGAAGTCTAACGGACTTCCGGAATGGATTCCATTTGACTTCCAAGGCACGACTGTACTGTGTCACGAAACGATGCACGTCTAAAAAGTGTGTCACCAACATGGAAAGTTTGGAAAGCTCTGCTTGAGGGGAAGAGTTTTCTCCACAATTGCCTGTCTTGCCAAAGGGCAAGGGACTCTTTATGGATGAAGTCCCCCTTAAAAAGGAGTATTACTGGGATTTGTATACTGATTTTGGTGTCCAAATATGTATAGTTTGCTTCTTCAGTTGCAGTATGTCAAAAGGTCTCAAGACTCCCTAGTTTTAAAAAATGGTATTTAATGGATGTGTTTTGGAACATGCTGTTGGCTTGTTGTTAGCATGGTGGCTTTGGAAAAGGTTTTATACTGGCTACATTATATTTTTATTGCATTATGGGAGGGAGCTGTATACCTGAAGGAGTGCCTTCACCTCCATCATCCAGCCCAGAGACTGAAGTCCAGCTTCAAAGCCCTTCTAGTGGTTTCCTCAGTGCGAAACGTGAAGCTACAGGGAACCAGGCAGAGGGCCTTCTCAGTAGTGGCCCCTGACCTGTGGAATGCCCTGCCATCAAATGCAGTGGCGTAGCGTGGGGGGTGCAGGGGGGGCCGGCCGCACCGGGCGCAACATCTGGGGGTTAGGGTTAGGGGGCGCAAATCCATGGGTTAGGGGGCGCAAATTACTTGCCTTGCCCTGGGTGCTGACAACCCAGCCACGCCACTGATCAAATGTCAAACAGGTAAAAGCTATTTCACTTTTAGAAGGCATCTGAAGGGAAGTTTGTAATGGTTGATGTTTCACTGTGTTTTGATATTTTGTTGTCGGGGGAACCCAGACAAATGGGTGGCGTATAAATTTGTTTGTTTGTTTGTTTATTATTAAAGTTTTAGTATAATGTTATGCTATATTCGGGCTTTCTTGAGGTTATATTTCTGTTTGCAACTTTGGGTGCAGATTGCCCAGAAAGATGGAAAATAAATTAGATGTTTTTCTACCCAAATAGAGCTAACTTTACCATTATTAAGGAAATTACCTGGCCGCTCGGAGGAAACTTATGTTAAATACCTTCTTGCCAATAAAGATTCTTTGCAAAATTCTGTTTTGTAGCAACAAGCACAAGACAGGCTGCGGTGATAGTGATGGCTGGCGAATGATTACTGATTTTAATCTCTGGAATGCAGATTTGAGCTGAAGGAGTGTTATTTTAAATGTTAATAAGTTTATAGGGAATTTTTAATTACATCCGCTTCTTTGTGCAGATGTGGCATATGTTGACGTTGTTAACTTTGCTGTCTGGTCTTTGACCGCAATAAAGATTGATTGATTGTTTTCTACTAGCTGAAGTATAGGCTGTCTCCAAATGGTCATGTGACTGATATTTCCGTTAACTTGGGGGCAGCTAACCTGTGGCCTCCCAGATGTTGTTGGACTACAACTCCAATTATCCCTGATCATTGACCATGTTGGCTGAGATTGATGGGAGCTGTAGTTCAATAACATCTGGAGAGCTACAGATTTGCCTCCACCAGACCCTGGAGTTAAATTGCAAGTAGGGCAAAAGTGAAGGTAAGTTAACAGATTTCGTAGTTAAGATCTCAACGCAGGAGGCTGGCTGGGGATTTACAATGTACTGTAACAATTTAATCCAGTTTCCCAAGTTCATACTTGAGAAGCAAGCATTCAGATTTATTTTTCCTTCAGGCAACTTCTAACTTTGTCTTGGCCACATCTCAAGCAAGAATATCTTGAGTCCATAAATCTGAATCTGAACCACAACAGGAGCAGATTCCTTTTATATCGCAAAAGCTTACAGATGATGTTACCACTAAGGTCCCATTATGTCAAACTCATTATTCAAGTCTCTTCATTATAGGAATCCATAACTTGTTAATGTAGCACACTGGAACAGAAGTAGACCTAGCTCACTTGATCAGTGTCACACACATATTCTAACTAGAAGAATGTAAATCAAATTCCTAAGACAGCTAGGGAGATCATAGACTTGATTTGAAACTGGTAGTTTTAAGAAGTCAGTGGAAGGCTAGGGCATTGGGAACAAGCTGGGGTGGAACTGGGCAGGTTTCAAAGAACTGAACTAGACGGCAAGAAAAGGAAACAGCAACCACCATTGCCAAGATAAAAAGTGACTTGTCCTATCGGATAAGGGGAGCTTAGGGGACACACCAATCAGTAAGCTTGAAAAGGTCTTCATTTGTGCTATTTACATTCCTAGTCTCCAGGGAACATGCACATAGAGGCACTTTTCCATTCCTGCTTCTATTTCTGATGAAATTCTCCAACATCTCTAGTTAGGGCTCCTTCACAACTTCACCCAGCCTTGTGGGAGACACTTCCTACAGCATTCTCCATGCTGCTACAGCAGCATGTGTGCATAGCAAAACCACGAAGACTGCACCCTTGGCAGGTCACCACTTTTAGTGGAAAAAATCCATGTTGTTGTTGTTGTTGTTTAGTCGTTTAGTCGTGTCCGACTCTTCATGACCCCATGGACCAGAGCACGCCAGGCACTCCTGTCTTCCACTGCCACCCGCAGTTTGGTCAAACTCATGTTGGTAGCTTCGAGAACACTGTCCAACCATCTCATCCTCTGTTGTCCCCTTCTCCTTGTGCCCTCCAACTTTCCCAAGGTCATTTCCAGGGAGTCTTCTCTTCTCTTGAGGTGACCAAAGTATTGGAGTCTCAGCTTCAGGATCTGTCCTCCCAGTGAGCACTCAGGGCTGATTTCCTTCAGAATGGATAGGTTTGATCTTCCTGCAGTCCATGGGACTCAAGAGTTAATAATAATAATAATAATAATAATAATAATAATAATAATAATAATAATGGCTAGTTGGCATTTGGTCCAGGTGAATTAGTAGATTTTGGAAAATACCCAACTAATAACAGAGCCAGACTGGTATTTGGGTCTGTCAGGTGCATCAGGGCAAATGTTGACCAATGGGGCCAATGTGTGCATGTCAGGTTCATATATCCAAGGAGCACGCAGTGCAAGGAGAGGAATTTCCTTGGTACTTGTTGTGTAAACCCAGCGTGCAGCTAGCAGCTAGCTCAGGAGATGGGAGAGTTGGAGGGTTCCCACCAGTCCACCTCACTACCCAAACCTCATTCATTTTGATTACTTTGGTTGAATTACTCTGACTGCATACCCTCCAACATTTCTCCAAATGGGATCCTCTTCAACGAGGGTCTGGCTTGTGAGCAGGACCCTGGGGCACCTCGTTGGGGCTGGGCGTTGCCCAGTCCTATCCAGGATAGCTCCACAATCACACCACTCAATTGGAATGGCACAATTGTGGGGGTAGTATTTAAGCAGCAGCGCGACGTGGCTCTGCCTCTTGCTTCGCGCTGCAGAACACCCGCCCACCTGCCCTTTCTTGGTTTCGGTGCTCTGGCCTTGCTCAGGACTTTGGTTTGTCACCTGTCATATGTCAGGGGCCAGGAAGGATTTTTTTCCATTTGGCAGATTGGCACTGGCCATTTGGTTTTCACCTACCTCTCAGCAAATTATCACAACTTTGTTTGGCGGTTAGGCATTGGCTTAGTGAGGTCGCCATCACCTGCCCCTCCAGGAATAGGGTATTCTGGTAAAGGAATCTGGGGGTGTGGATCTCATCCAAAGTCCGCTTGAGGGGCTAGGGCCATGCCAGGACCACAGGGTGAGCTTCTGTCAATTTACATTGATGTAGCTACCTCGTTTGGTGTTTACCCTTCCAGACTTCCTGCTGGGGGGCAGGAGTCAGTTATAGTCTTGCCAATGCCTAAGCCAATACTGGACACATTCAGTGGCGTAGCGTGGGGGGTGCCAGGGGTGCCGGCCGCACCGGGCGCAACATCTGGGGGGCGCTCGCTGCCTCCGGAGTCGCCGAAGAGCCTCGGGCGCAGGCTGTAGCGGAGCCGCATGTCTCGCGGAACCGCCGAGCTGTGCACGCGTCCGGGCTGAAGGCGCCCGGCAGGCAGCGGCTCTCAGCGCTCGCCGCAGAGGACGCGCCAGACAGCCCCTCCTCACAGCCCCGCCTCCGCCGGTGCTGCTGCAGCTGCTGGGCAGTTGCATTTTCCTCACCTCTCTGCCCCCCTCCTCCGGGCAAGCGGCGTCGTTTGGGCGGCAGCGCCAGCGGCAACTCGCGGGTTAGGGGGGGCACAAATTACTTGCCTTGCCCCGGGTGCTGAGAACTCACGCTACGCCGCTGGACACATTGTATAATCAACAAAGTTGTGGTCTAAATTTTGCCCATCAACTTTTAAACTAAAATAAGTGTCTGTGTGAATTTATTTATGGGGGTGACCTGGGGTCCCCGAAGCACAATGAAAATAGAGATGTCCTATTCCAGGGGTGGCCAACTCCCAAGAGACTGCGATATACTCACAGAGTTAAAAACTGGCAGTGATCTACCCCATTTTGGGGGGTTCAGGTCAAAGTTGTTGAGCATTTTTTTTTGGAAGGAAAGCCCTTTTTGCCTGTCCTATTCCATCATCATCATCATCATTTTATTATTTATACCCTGCCCATCAGACTGGGTCACTGCAAGCCCTCTGGGCAGCTTCCAACATATATAATAACATAATATGAAATGTTTTTAAACTTCCCTGTACAAGGCTGCCTTCAGATGTCTTCTAAAGGTTGTATAGTTGTATGTTCTTGGCTCAGGGGTCACATAACTCCAAACCCTCTAACATTTCTCCAATGAAAATTGGGATATCCTAAGGAAAAGTGGACGTGACCCGGAAGTGTCTCCGGACAGCGCTGGCCCCCAGCCTATAGATGTGAGATGGGCGCACAAACCCCAGAGTCTGTCAAGAGTGGCCCGTTCGGGCAGGGGTACCTTTACCTTTACCTTTAAGGAAAAGTGGAACATTCCATGATCAAATCAGAAACTGGGATGGCTCCTATAAATCCAGGACTGTCCCTGGAAAACAGGCACACTTGGAGGGTCTGTAGATTGCAGATTCTATAGATTCTATAGTTATATTTTAATAAATATAACCTGTTTCTTGTCTCAAGTCTTCTTGGGTGTGTTGGCAAATGGGTAATCTTGATAACATAGTGCTACAAAGGTGTTATATTGAAAAGACCTCATTTTAATGAGAAATTCCTACTTCTTCAGGCAGATAGCATTACTGAAAAGCTCTTACGTTATACGACATTTCAATTTTTCTTGCTATGCAATGTGTTGGGGCTCTGGAGCAAACACACAAACACACCCACTTGAAAATAGCAAGATAGGCAGAGTACAGGTCCAACAATGACTCAAAGCTGAAGCCTTTCTTGCATCTCGTATTCAAGCAGCAATTAGCTACCAATTAGTCAAAGCTGGCAGCCTGCGTTGAAGAGTCTAAAGACCAAGAAAAGATGTCAGGCAGAAATGCTAATCATTAAGGGGAAAAAATAAGACACAAGTAGGGAAGCTTTTTTTCTTTTCTTAAGTTCTTGCTAACTTTTTCACACAGTATTGATTTATTCAGCCCTTTTAGCTTCTATGCAGCAGCAAGAAACCGTGGCTATTTGAAATTTGGAAGAGTTCTGAGTCAAGGACAGGTTGATAATCCTCCAAAATTTAACAGGACTCCCCAGCCCCCAGAAAATCTCCCATCATTATAGGTTTCCTTTAAAAACACTGACAGTTGTACTCTTCAGGCAAAAGAGCAGTATGGTTTCTGTGTGTGAGAGAGAGTGTGTGCTTGTCATGCTTTTGGGCATAAGGAAGCATCTGACACAGAGATTTTTATCTTTCATTTTTTAAAGGCAGTCAGCAGTTGTTAAGGCCAAAGATTTGATTGCCTTATCTCTCACTTCACAAGTGTCAGATGGCCTAGCTGTTAGGAGAATTACCGAACTTGTTTTTAAATCATGTCTTTAAACTGCTAGAAATTCCACAGGAGTTTTCAGGATAAATTTTGGGTTGAACCTTTGTGACTTCCCCTCCCTGTTCCTCCCCCTGGGTAAGCCTTCAATTTTTGTACGTGATTTCTGACATATAGAAAGACATTCCCTGCTCCAGGCTTTACTATTCCCAAAATGTAAAATTATTGCCTCCCTATAAAAAAAAAAACTCTCTCTCCATGGCAGAACCATGTAAATATTAGCTTTCATCACCATGCGACTTAGTTCCTGTGAACTCATCTTGACATTAAAAAAAAAACAAGATGTGATTTATTCATTGCTACTGTTCATCCAAACAAATATTATACAAGTTCTGCTCCATAGTCAAGGCACTGGGATGAAAACCGAAAATAATGTTTGTTCAAATAATTTAGCCATTGAAACAGAAATGAAAGCCTAACATCTTAGAGTGCTGGTACCCAAATCTTTTTGCTTGGAAAACCTCTTGGCGGGGGAGGGGTAAAGGAGGGGCTGTTTTTGAAACTACAAAGGGGGGATTTTGAATCTCTCTATGCATTTTCTGAGTACTTCAAATGCTGTCTTGCACCTCCCCTTTAAAGTTAACGGTCAAGCATTTTTGCAGGGTGACCCACACACCTTGTAAAGGTAAAGGGACCCCTGACCATTAGGTCCAGTCGTGACCGACTCTGGGGTTGCGGCGCTCATCTCGCTTTACTGGCTGAGGGAGCTGGTGTACATGTGGCCAGCATGACTAAGCCACTTTTGGCAAACCAGAGCAGCACACAGAAACACTGTTCACCTTCCCGCTGGAGCAGTACCTATTTATCTACTTGCACTTTGAGGTGCTTTCGAACTGCTAGGTTGGCAGAAGCTGGGACTGAACAATGGGAGCTCACCCCGTCGTGGGGATTCGAACCGCCGACCTTCTGATCGGCAAGTCCTAGGCTCTGTGGTTTAACCCACACACACCTTGTACTTTTGGCTAAAGGCCATCTGAGCAGGGAAGAAAGGACACAATGGTGTGTTTGGCTGGTGCCAGATCATTTCAACAGATACAGGATGACCCCCAACAGTCTGAGTCACATGCTTATGAACTGGTGCTATCATCTCTTAAGAACACCACGATCTGGCATTTATCTAGGTGCATTTTCCTAAGACAAAAAAAGGACTAAAACCTAGCTTTGAAATGTAGCTGGTCTTTCTCTAAAAATCCTTTTTATCCTTGTTTTAATATGTAAACAGAAATTGCTTTTTAAAAGAAATATAATGGGCATGGATTGGCTCTTTCAGTTGCCAATAAGCCGCTAGAGTCTCTAAATCACTAACAGGCTTTTAATAATGAACAAATGCTTATTTACAATATATCATTTGTGACAGCCGCTCAGCAGCGGTCCATGTTGCACTGCCAACTCAATAACCTGCCATTTTAGATGCCTCTCATTTGCATTATTAGCCATTGATAGGGAACAGCTATCTCACTAGCTGCATACCATTTAATGTTCCCTAAAGGCTTTCAAGTACCACTCTTATCTCAAGGCAACTCAAAATGAGGCTTGTTGTTGTTTAAGATCAGACTCTACTGCATTATATACAGAATATAGAAATTCAATATTCATTTGGAAGGTCAGGCTACAAGAACTCAGACAATGTTAAATATCTGCCCATTTGCTTCAAAACTCTTACTATTCGTCACATAGTCCAGCAGAGGCTGCTATCTAGCCTACAGTAATGTTTCCACAAGCCCCATTTTTCAGGCATCTATAATTTAAAATGGTGGGCCACCCATTTATCTTCTTTGAGGGAGCACAGTAGACTAAGGGTCAGTGGCACATATAATCATACAACTGGAAGGTACATTGGAGAAGTTACCTAGTCAAACTCACTGATCAATGTAAGATCTACGGTGAAGGATGCATTTGTGTAAACACAGAAAATGTGAACTAGTTTGTCTTACGTGCCTATAGACAACTGACAGATGGGTAGTTGGAAGTCCTTTTCGCTTATTTCTTTTTCTTCCTTCCTTTCTTTCGCATAATTTTTATTAAATTTTCTGTTATACATTTCAGAACATTCATTTAAACAACCTTAAAATATCAGTGACTTCCCTTCTTCTCATTCCATGGCTCATTTTGCATAACATAAATCCCTGTGTATTTTATATAAACTAAACCATTCACTATTCCATTATTACATCCACCCAAACTTTTGTACACTGTTGAATTTATCTTAATGCTGCCCACGTTTTCATATGTACACAATTTCCCCCCACATATTCAAAAAACATTTTCCAATCTTCTTTAAACCTATGTTTTTCTTGTTCTCTTATTCTATATGTTAAGTCTGCAAGCTGCGCATATTCCACCAGTTTAAGTTGCCATTCTTCTTTAGTTGGGACTTCACTCGTTTTCCATTTTGGGGTTAACAAAACACGGGCCGCAGTAGTAGCATACATAAATAACCTTTTTCGGCACTCCCAGGTGCCACTTATTTATTTTTCCTTCTTTTTAAAATTCCTTTATTATTATTTTTATTCCTTCAGTATTTCCACCTCTTTGTTATTATTATTTTTCCTTTTTCGCTTTGTTTTTGCTTCTGCTTTGGTCTGTTCCTGTGTGTGTGTGTGTGTGTGTGTGTGTGTGTGTGTGTGTTTTGTTATCCTTGGGGTTCATGAGGGTTTTGAATACAGATGAAGGTGACCAATTTTTGGTGAAAGACCCTGTGTGAGAGGCAGTGAAGGGAGGATCTCCCAGGCTGGGAGAAGAAAGGGGCAGGAGAAAAGAAGAGGAAAGCAAGTCTTCAACCATCAGTTATGTCCAGAAAGTATAGCCAGAGACATTTTGGCAAATTTTAAAAATCCACCCGGACAGAAATTTTCTCCCTGAAAAAGAGGACATGTCCTGGAAAAAGAGGATACATGGGAACCCTACTAAGTGACCTACGTTTAACTAGTAATCCACCTGGAGAATCCTAATTTTACCATATTATAAAGTACTGTGATGTTGCCTGATGTAGTTTGTTCAACACACCTAGGATGAAGCTCAGCTGAATGGTTAATAGACAAATTGCTGACTCGCTCAGTCACAGAATTCATGTATATTCTAAGCTTTGATGTGAATAACAATCCTCGCGGCTAGATTTCTGTACATCAGAGGATAGGGTGTAACCTCTGCAGTTAATAAGAAGCCCACACTGACAGCAATTGATGCACTTCAGCTATTTATAAGTATGGATAAAGCTCAAAGGATAATAGTGTTTGGTACATATATTTGCTATTCCATAATCTTACTGCATCAATTTATTTTTCACTCTTCATCATCCACCATCACTGTAGCTTGCATTACCCTGAAAAAACATGAAATTCATAAGCATCCAATATGATAGTTGCAATGGGAAAACATGCCAGGAAATATATGATATCTATTATAGCAAAGATATATTTGATTTAGTGGCAGACTGACAAAGGGAAGCAAAATAATATTAGTCTTTCTATAGGCAACAATTTGTTTGCATTTTGCAGGCTTTTCCCTCTGCTCCATTACTGATGAAAGTCTGTTGTGTCAACAGTAAAAAAAATAAAAATGCTTAAATTCTGACATATATATAGTCAACGTGCCACAGAAACATAGCTTGAACAACCAGTGTTTTCAAACAAACAAAATCTGGGCACTCATCATGTAAGCTGTTTTTATTGTATTGAGCTGCTAATTGACTGTATTTCACTCTGCCAAAAAAAATGAAAGTTTATTGTTTCTGTATATGCTTTTAATTATTACCTTCTACCCTAGTGCTTAGCCCTGTAAGCCTCCCTGGGAAATGTGTTGATGAGAGGCAATATAAATCTGATAATAAGATCCATCTGTAACCAAACTTAATGCATATTCCATTGATTGCAACGCTGTGCAGATAGACTGCATCAACACTTGAAGGCGCATTCAAGTTCCCTGAAAATTGCAAATTCCAATCGGCCATCTATGGAGATTCCCCACACCGTTCCAAATTTTCTGTGTTTGCTGTTACGGATACACAAGGTAAGAGATTCACAGAGAGTGGAGGGAAAAGAGGAAACAAGGAGTTTGTTTTGTTTCTCTTGCTCACCTTTGTAACACATTTTTCAGCCAGACGTTCGCAGCTTTCCATAAACATTCGTCTTCGAGCAAAGACCAAGGCTGGAAATTTTCATCCTCCCAGGTGAAAACTTCAGAAAGATTTAAGAGCAACCTCATTGCCAAGGCATCCCTAAACTGCTTATTACAGGAAGCTGGGGTTGAACGACAGGGAATGATGGATAACTCCATTACTGCCCTGTGACTTCTCATTCATTTCTTCCGAAGCCTCCAGTTCTGGCCACTGTCAGAGGTGGAAATCTGGGCTCAATGGACCATTGGGCTGACCCGGAATGGCAGCTCTTTGGTTATCTTCTTAATTGATCTGATACAGAGAGCTAAACTGCACACTTAGTGTAGTTTAATGGGCAATATTGCCATTCACTTCAATGAAGCTAGGTTTCCACTCCAGAAATTAACTGCAGTCGTAACTACACTTGCCTCCGGCACTCTGCCATTTAAGGTAAAGACCAGAAAGCGGAGGAACTATGAATGGTCACTGCTAGAAGTTGCTATGGAAGCTGGCACACACTAAAGAAACAAGCTTGCTATAACTCCCTATAATATTGTGTCCAACTCTTAAAAGCGTTTATGCTATGAATGACTCCTTACTGCCTTGAAATTTATTTAAAGGGGAAAGTTCCGGAGTAGATTGAGAAAGATTTAAAGGCTGCTTGGTTTCTTACAGAAGAAGAGAAAGCAACCAGTCCCCACAAGAGATTTTGCTTTCTGAAGCAAAGCAGCAGTTTTACAAAAACGTGACGCATGGCAGCCCTAGCAGATTCCCTGACCCATCATGTACCAGGAAGATGCATAGAATTAGCTTCCAAGAAACGCTTTCTTTCCAATCAGTAGGTGGAGCAAGCATAATCTATGCTGTCGCCTTTCTCTTCCAATACAGCCAAAGATATATAGTGGGGAAGGAGAACTAAAAATAATTCCAATATATTTCACATCTGGCAACCAATGAGCCCCTTTGGTTTCTGATAGTACGAGTATAGAAAGCTAGCGACACAAATTTTCATGGCTCTCTAGTGTCTATGGAGGCTCATTTACCATAAGTATTTAGCATTAAACTCTGGAAACAAAGACTCGATTCTGACCAAACTAGCATAGGAGGCTTAGTTTGGTCAGAATTGAGTATATACTTCCAGAGTTAAAGCTAAACACATGACTTCTGGTAAATAAGCTACCATAGCCATTAGAGGGCCATGAAAATAGCTTTCTAGAACTCGAATCCCCATGACGGGGTGAGCTCCCGTTGCTCGGTCCCTGCTTCTGCCAACCCAGCAGTTCGAAAGCACGTCAAAGTGCAAGTAGATAAATAGGTACCGCTCTGGCGGGAAGGTAAATGGTGTTTCCGTGTGCTGCTCTGGTTTGCCAGAAGCGGCTTAGTCATGCTGGCCACATGACCAGCTGTACGCCGGCTCCCTCAGCCAATAAGCAAGATGAGTGCCGCAACCCCAGAGTCGGCCACGACTGGACCTAATGGTCAGGGGTCCCTTTACCTTTACCTAGACTCATCTACCCATGTTCTATCTGAAACCCAAGGGTTGCATTGGTTACCAGACATGTGTTGTTGTTTTTCCCAGCAGTCTTTCCCCACTAATAGGCCTTCAAATACCAAACTACTGAGCCAGAGCAGAATGCTTGTTATGACATTGTCTGTCTTGTTGGTTTGTGCATGATTTGCCCCCTGCTTTTTTGCTGTAACTAACCCATGAGGAATTATTTGTGCTCCCTGATCTATCCATACTGGGGAAGCTCAGGAGAAATGGGTGCCCTTCAACGTCTGCTGCCTGAGACAGCCCTTTCACTTTGCCCAATGGTAGGGCCAACCCTAGAGCCCCTCCTCCGTTATGTTGCTACACTTAAGGGTCTTCATAATCAGTGGCACTTTCTACATGGTCATCAACAGGCAACTGCATGAAGCCCATATTAATCTGGAACCACTTTGATGGCCATGTCCTCATTCTATTCATAATCTCCATGTTGGGAGCAGGTGGTCTAAACCACTGAGCCTCTTGGGCTTGCTGATCGGAAGGTTGGCGGTTCAAATCTCCACAACGGGGCGAGCTCCCGTTGCTCTGTCCCAGCTTCTGCCAACCTAGTAGTTCAAAAGCATGCCAGTGCAAGTAGATAAATAGGTACCGCTGCGGCAGGAAGGTAAATGGTGTTCGTGTGCACTCTGACTTCTGTCATGGTGTTCTGTTGTGCCAGAAGCAGTTTAGTCATGCTGGCCACATGACCCAGAAAGCTGTCTGTGGACAAACGCCAGCTCCCTTGGCCTGAAAAGTGAGATGAGCACCTGGACCCCATAGTCACCTTTGACTGGACTTAACCGTCCAGGGGTCCTTTACCTTTTATCTTTACCATGATGGGCATCAGCCCATGCCTACAAAGCATGATCACATGATCTTTTCAGGATGCTCCACCAGGATACGATCTTATATTTAAAGGAGCCCCGTACTACTGAGAGCACATGTGATACATTTACGAAATTTTAAAGAAAATAAAGACCCCTTGGCCACTAAATAAGAGTGCCTAAGAACCACATCCTCTCCTTTCCATTGATTTAAAAAGAAAAGAAAAGAAAAGAAAAAGTGTTAGCCCCACTTGCCTTTTACAGGAGCAGCTTTGCTTCTCTTCCCTATGCTTCTTCAAATTGTTGAATAAAGGTCATTTGAAGTTTCAGAATAGCTTGAGTTTCCACAGATATTGAACACTGTACCACTTGAGCAGCCGTCTATGAAATAGCATGTGAAGCATGTAAAATCATCTTTCATTCAGCTTCTTCTTGATTGAGCAAGGCAATTAAGACAAGCTGGGTCCCTCTTCTGTGATTTGAAAATAGCCACCATTTATTGTTTATATATATATATATATATATTTTAAAAAACCCTTCCTTCCAGAATATAGTTCTGCCTTATCAAATGGCAATTAGTAACTTCTCCACTCCATCAGGAAATCAGCCCTGAGTGCTCACTGGAAGGACAGATCGTGAAGCTGAGGCTCCAATACTTTGGCCACCTCATGAGAAGAGAAGACTCCCTGGAAAAGACCCTGATGCTGGGAAAGATGGAGGGCACAAGGAGAAGGGGACGACAGAGGACGAGTTGGTTGGACAGGGTTCTCGAAGCTACGAACATGAGTTTGACCAAACTGTGGGAGATAGTGGAAGACAGGAGTGCCTGGCGTGCTCTGGTCCATGGGGTCACGAAGAGAACACGACTAAATGACTAAACAACAACAACCACTCCATGAATGTTAGACAATAATCTGTTTGTAGGGCCCATAATAATGTAGACATCTTCCATTCTTTATAAGTTCCTCACAAATGCCTTGGAATGTTTTTTCCCCCAGATGTGTGTTTACAGTGACTCCAGCCCTTTGGTCTCCACACAATATTTCATGAAAACGTGTGTTAAAGCATCATAGCAAGTCATGGGCAATTTCACAATTCCTCTGGCAGAAGTTGTGGGGTCTACAATGTAGATGCTTGTAGGTGAAGTTGGAGAAAGGTATTTATTTGACAGTTATTTCTGAAAGCCTGTCTGCAATGCACTGAAAGATGTGGTCTTTACAAAGAAGGGCTAAATATTTCTTGTCATCGCCATGTGCCAAGCATAACAGAAATAGCCATAATCGATTGGACACTTTAAAATTGGTATTCTTATAGCATTAGGTCTGTTATGCTAATGTGCTTCTGTCACAAGCAGAGAAGGAATCCCTTTCTGTTTGCATTTCCATGGTTTTCCCCCCTTGCAACCTTTGACCTAAACCACCTTTCGCAGTCGTTCCCTTCTGCAAAATACACCACCGGATTGTTCTTTCAAACCTCATTCATCATGTCCTTCCTTCCAAACTGTGCATTGTGTGTTATGTGGAAGGAAAGAAAGGAAATGAGATGGCCTTGCCTCAAATTCATAGAAAATACATGAGCTACTTGTGCCCATGTTTTGTCCTTCAACAAATATGGCGGAACACTGGCTGTTTCCAATAAAATGAAGCCTTGGATGGCGAGTCCATGTTTGGACTCCCCAAAATCTGTAGCAAAAGATGGGCCATCCTCAATCATAAAAAGGGGGACCCCGTTCAACATTTACCCCGTTATTTATCATCTGGGAGATGATATATAACGAGCTGAAAAAAATGTTGAAATATACATTTATAAAGAAACCAGAAGCATTTCTCTTGGGTATTGTCGTAAATGATATAAATAGAAAGGAATGTAAGCTTTTTCTATATGCAGTAACAGCAGCAAGAATATTATTGGCCCAAAAATGGAAGCAAGAAGAATTACCAACGATGGAAGAATGGAGGATGAAATTAATGGACTATGCGGAACTTGACAAGCTAACAGGAAGGATTCGAAACCAGCGGCACCAGAAATTCACCGAAGACTGGAGTAAATTTACGGATTATTTGAAAAGTATTTGTGACGACCAGACGACGTTTGTAGGTATACAAGAAGTTCTGTGAGGAATAAGATTAGAAATATTGTAAAAATGTAGGAGGAGAGATGATATGTTAAAAGATGTAAAGGCAATATTAAGTTAGGAAATGCATAAGAAGTGATTAAGACGGAGGATTATCAGAAGTGCTGATGGAAGTCCAATAAGACTGTATTTGTGATAAACTGTGTGGTATGTTTTATAATTTTATATGATAAAAACCAATTAAAAACCTTTTTTAAAAAAACAACATTTACCCAGTGCTTTTTTCCGGGGGTACTCAGGGGTACTTAGTACTGGCACCCTTTTCCTAGAAGAAAAGCACTGGTTTTACCTATTCTGTGTAATCTCATAGTGCTAGCTCTGTGCTTCTGCTGCAGATATGTAACTTCTTATCTCAGGGATATACACTGATTCTATTAGTGCAAAGCCTGGGGCCTGACAATATTGTGCTGAAATGATTGTTCTGTTGTGAGGGAAGAGTTACCCACACAGATTTAATTAACAGCAGCAGCAGTGTATTCACTGCTCTAGCACTGTGTGGTAAATTACTAATCAGAACTGCAGGCACACTGGAGAGAACTGGATGAGAGCTATTTTATGCAGTGTGCAACAGAAGTGAGCTACATTAACATCTTTTATATGTAATAAATTCAAAAATAGGCTACGGCTGTAAAGCCCAGCAGGCTAGCACCTAAATACTCACTATTACATTGGTGGCAACTGAATTCTTGAATTGCATTAATGATTACTACCTCTGCAATGGCTGGGCGAACCTTAGCAAATGTGATTCAGCAGGTTTGGGACACAGGCAGAGCAGAGGGTTGGACTAAATAATCCTCAGGGTTTTTTTCCAGCTCTACAATTCTATGGTTCTATAGGAAAAGTTCAGAGAAGGGTGGATTTCAAAGGTTAGCTGCACTTCAGTTTGTGCACTGTTTTGGTGAGGGTAAACAAGGTAGATTCACATTAAGCTGAGAACTGAACTGGATTTGTCCCCTATCCCTGATTTTAAACATGTCCCAGCCCTACTTGGAAATGCTGAGGTGGAGCCTGGGGACAGTGAGGTGTAGTGGTTAAGAGTGGTGGACTCTTAATCTGGTGAACTGGGTTCGATTCCTCACTCCTCCACATGCAGCTGCTGGGTGACCTTGGGCTAGTCACACTCCTTTGAAGTCTCTCAGCCCCACTCACCTCACAGAGTGTTTGTTGTGGGGGAGGAAGGGAAAGGAGAATGTTAGCCGCTTTGAGACTCCTTAGGGCAGTGATAAAGTGGGATATCAAATACAAACTCTTCTTCTTTTTCTTTTGCGTGGAAAGTAGCAGTAGCCCCTTGTAGCATCACGTTGCCCTTATTAGAAAAGGCATAACCACAGTGTTAGATGTGATGTCTAAAAGCATGTCGAGATCTCATTTATAAGCTGTCAGGCTGTTCAGCAAAGCATTGCTACTTCTGCCAAAGTGCAGGCTGACGGTGTAAGAGATTTACATCCTTTGGGGATTTGAACTCACATCACAACTTGGTCAGGGGACCGGCCATACAGTGGAATGCCCCAGTGCACTAAACATTTTTAGAAAAAATACCAAAGCAAAAAACAACAATAACAAAAACCCAATCTGCACAGGAAAAACATACGTTTTGCTCCGAGCTTCAACACCAACCCTTCCTGTCACAATAATCCTTAATGGTGCCAGTTTGAGGAATGCTAGCATTCAGATGAACAAAGGGGCTTGAAGCATTCTCTGAGTACCTAAAGACATGCCTTGGCTTTCCCCACATTCCTTTTTCCCTCAGAAACAACCCATCATTTTCAAAAGATGACTTAGTCTTAACTGCATCCAGCATTGTAGTGTAAACAAAAATGGAATAAAGTACAGCGTTGAGGAATGCAGGGGAAAGCAGTTCGTTTCGAACCCACACATTCCTTTGATAGAGTGCTTGTTAACACGGGAAACAATAAAAAAGGAAAACATACAGATTTATTGTGTGAATGTAAAAAAAAAAAGTCTCATTCCCTCTTAAATGTGGAACTGTAATGACACTGTATCCTTGAGCTCTTTTTGTTATTTTTCAGAATGGGTTTTAAAACATACACATTTTTTTCCCCTTCTTCTTTTCTTCTACTTCTTCCCTTCCCATGCCCTCCAGCATTTCTCTGATGAAAATAGGGATGACCCATTCCATAACGATAATTTTACTATTTATACCACACACATCTTACTTGGGTTGCTCTGGGCAGCTTCCAACATATAAAAAAAAACCATAACAAAACATTAAACATTTTTAAAAAACTTCCCTATACAGCATTGCCTTCATCTGGTTCGGTGGTCAGAAAACTCCATGCCCTCCAACATTTCTGCGATAAAAATAGGGACATCCTAAGGAAAAGCTGGACCTTCCGGCATCAAATCTGAAACCGGGACGGCTTCTCTAAATCAGGGATGTCCCTGGAAAATAGGGACACTTTGTGAGTCTGCCTTCCATATTTGGTTTTAAACACCGGCACTTTTAGCGACAGCTAGAAATACATGAAAACCTGCAACAGATTTCCAGAATTCAAATAAGTTGCCACCCCATCTTCCTTTATAGATGGATGTAAAACCATCCTGGGGCATGAGTGGCACTGTGGGTTAAACCACAGAGCCTAGGACTTGCCGATCAGGAGGTCGGCGGTTCGAATCCCCGCAATGGGGTGAGCTCCCATTGTTCGGTCACTGCTCCTGCCAACCTAGCAGTTCAAAAGCACGTCAAAGTGCAAGTAGATAAATAGGTACCACTCCGGCAGGAAGGTAAACGGCATTTCCGTGTGCTGCTCTGGTTCACCAGAAGTGACTTAGTCATGCTGGCCACATGACCCGGAAGCTGGACGCCGGCTCCCTCAGCCAATAAAGCGAGATGAGCGCCGCAACCCCAGAGTCAGCCACGACTGGACCTAATGGTCAGGGGTCCCTTTACCTTTACCTAAAACCATCCTAATGTTTTTGTAATGGGTTGAAAACTATCCAGAGCAGGGTAACACCAGTCTTGTAAAAAGTCACTTGGAGCAGGTTGCAGGATAGCCAGTTCCCTCGTTGCCATCGTCCTCCTCCTCCAGCAACTTAGGCCCCAGAGGAAGAGGAAGCTGCCTACCCAAGTGCCTGTCTGCTTTTGCAGTGCCTTCCTGTTGCTTTCCTCTACCAGCTCCACAAACAGCTCTGTTCTGAGCAAGGCTTAAAGATAGAAATAGTTACCTTTTATCCTGTATTATCCTTCTAGAAAAAGAGGTGCCGGAAGTCACCATGAACTTTGTTTTCTTATAATGGCAATGGCACCTGCCTGAGAGTTGCCAGAGCAGACTTCTAACAACTTCTGATTGGAAAAAGCCATGCATTTACTCCATATTATCATTCTGAAGGAAATCAGCCCTGAGTGCTCACAGGAAGGGCGGATCCTGAAGCTGAGGCTCCAATACTTTGGCCACCTCATGAGAAGAGAAGACTCCCTGGAAAAGGTGTTGCTTTTTCATCCTTTTTTAAATTGCCTTATCCAACCTTTCAGGATAGGGATGGCTATAAATCTAAATGTTATGATTGTAAACAGAGAGGGAATTGCAATTCAGAACTGTTGGAGTGTTTTAGGGGGCGGGGGCTTCAGTTCATAGTAATAAACAACATCAGAAATGGCCGACATGGACCAGAATGGCCTGTGAACCTGTTGGAAGTAAAGCAGCAAAGCTTGCAATAAGTTACCTGGGCCAGTGGAGGAGCCATAGACAGAAAGGCAACCCATTTTGGGTTCCTTCTTAAGTTGATTGTCTTTTCTCCCTCCTCTTCCTGTGTCTCTTATTATTAGACCCTTTTGTTAACCTCCATGACACCAGCAATGCTTGTACCAGGAATGGCTTTGTTTGCCAGAAATAATAAACCTTGAGTTTCTTTATTCTTTCAGCCAGTAGTTTTAGCAGGCTATTTCTGCACTCCAAACTCCCAACACTCTTCAAAGTCAGTTTCTTACTGTAAAGTCAGAGGCACCTGGGAAGCAGGAAGAAAAGATAGCCACCTATCTCTGCAGGAACTTATACTCTTGGCTAAGCAAACAGTACCCATCTGGGGAGCGTGGCTACTAGCCATGTCCATAGCATTTCACATTCGGTTAGAAAATTTAAATGCCAAAAGCACACCAAAATGGAAGAAAGCAGGACAGAGGAGGCAGGGCGGGGGGGGGGACGGACTTTCACAGACCATTTGACAGACAGCGCTTTATTTTAATAGACCACTGAAATAACACTGTAGCATGACAATATGCAGGTGGAGCTGGGACTGTGAGGGTCATTGAGCACTTTGAATTTCCACACCGCAATACAATTATAGAAATCGTGCTGAGGGAGGGGAGAGGAAAAAAAACCGCAACTTTGTGCTGATCCTCTGTGAAAAACTCCCAGTGCTCACTGGCCCAGAAAATATTTTTCTTACCTGCGGTGGTTTAATAAACCAGTAGCAGAGCATTAAAGCATGACATAAAGTACTGTCTGGTTAAAAGAATTAAACCGACCAGCTCTAAAACCACGTCTTGCGTGCAGTCATTTGCGTGCCTGGCTTCCAAAATGGATAATTCACCGTTTCTCTCTGTACAGCAAAAGAGGAAAAGGGAATATCGAACAAGCTAGTGGACCATATTCATGAAGGGTAACAAAAACACCTCATAAAGCTAAATGTAATAACGTAAGAATATCCTTGCTGGATCTGATCTAGCTAAACTGGGAGATGCAGGTGGCGCTGTGGTCTAAACCACTGAGCCTCTTGGGCTTGCCAATCAGAAGGTCAGCAATTCAAATCCCTGTGACCAGGTAAGCTCCCATTGCTCTGTCCCAGCTCCTGCCAACCTAGCAGTTCAAAAGCACACCAGTGCAAGTAGATAAATACGTAGGTAACTGCTGTGGCGGGAAGATAACCAATGTTTCTGTGCGCTCTGGTTTCCATCATGGTGTTCCGTTACGCCAGAAGCAGTTAAGTCATGCTGGCCACATGACCCAGAAAGCTGTCTGTGGACACCAGCTCCCTCGGCCTGAAAGTGAGATGAGCGCTGCAACCCCATAGTCACCTTTGACTAGACTGAACCATCCAGGGGTCCTTTACCTTTCACTTAAACTAGAGGAAGGGAACCTGTGACCACCCAGATGTTTATAGAGTACAAATCCCATCATCCCTGACCAGTGGTCATGCTGGCTGAGACCGATGGGGGTTGTAGCCCAACAACACATGATAAGGAACATGTTCTCTAGCATGAGAAAGAAACTAAGGGGAGAACTCATCCCATGTGACAAACTGTCGACAATTCCTTTAAAAAGTAGCTGTATAAGGAGCTAAGGTGTATTAATTCGTTTATTTCCCTCATATCACAACAAACAGAGAAGATGAATTTGGCCCATTGATGTCCTAGAAGTCTATGGGAGCCATGGAGGCAATTTTGTCTCCCATGCAACATCCTGTTCTTCAGATATTCCATTTTTGATCTGATTCACATTTTACTAGCTCCCCGTCCATGACCTGCTGAGACCACACAAATGAAGTGAATAGCATTGTCCTTTCCTTCTTGAAGACCTCTTTCTCTGGGTGGGGATGGGGGTGAAATTCAATTCAGTAGACATTTAAATGTGAACCTACAAAATTTGCTCGCTCTGTAACAATACATGAACCAAAAAGCAGCCATCCACTAAAATTCCCACTTGCCTGAATTTTGCAGTGCTGTTCTCCAAGCAAGTAAATGTATATAGGAGGCTAAAGTGTGCATATGGTTGCTTGTGTTAGTGTAGCCAACATACAAAAATGCATTCTGTGTGGGAGAAATTGTAAGAATGTTTGTACTAGGCAAAATGACATACAAAAATGTGCATATTAGAAACCCACACTAAAATGCAAACACCAGCACACTTACATAGGACTCAGTTTCGGAGTTCAATATTATACAGGAATATTTCACTAGATTTTATATCAATGGGAATACACCACCAAGTTCCAGCAGTGCTTCTTATGTATGTGACAATAATGCCTTGCCTTGAGCTGTTGACACTCAGATATTCTGGCAGCACAATCCCTATGCATTTCTGTTTAGAAGTAAACCTCATTAAGTTATTTTGGGCTTACTACCAGGGACGCGAGTGGCACTGTGGGTTAAACCACAGAGCCTAGGACTTGCCGATCAGAAGGTCGGTGGTTCGAATCCCCGCAACGGGTGAGCTCCCGTTGCTCGGTCCCTGCTCCTGCCAACCTAGCAGTTCAAAAACACGTCAAAGTGCAAGTAGATAAATAGGTACTGCTCCGGCAGGAAGGTAAATGGCATTTCCGTGCGCTGCTCTGGTTCGCCAGAAGAGGCTTAGTCATGCTGGCCACATGACCCGGAAACTGTACGCCGGCTACCTTGGCCAATAAAGCGAGATGAGTGCCGCAACCCCAGAGTCGGTAACGAATGGACCTAATGGTCAGGGGTCCCTTTACCTTACCAGATAGGGATGGGGAAGAAATGTGGCTCATTTTGCATTTAAAGGAGAAACTACTTAATCCATACTTTCTGAAACAATGCAAAAACCAAAACACAGCCATCTTCCCTTAGTCACACTTTTCCAAATTTTATAATGTAGTTCTCCACCCAAGTAACGTCTACAAAAATGCATATACAGTGGTACCTCGGGTTACAGGCGCTTCATTTTCCAGACTCCACTAACCCAGAAATAGTACCTTGGGTTAAGAACTTTGCTTCAGGATGAGAACAGAAATTGCATTGCGGCGGCAGCGGGAGGCCACATTAGCTAAAGTGGTACCTCAAGTTAAGTACAGTTTCAGGTTAAGAATGGACCTCCAGAACGAATTAAGTTCTTAACCCGAGGTACCTACTTTACTAGGGTAAAATGTGCATAAATTTGCATATATTAGTAAAAATGGCACATAAAAGTGCATTATATCAGGGGAAATTGTTTTGGGGAAAAACATGTATATTGGGGAAAACTGCATGCAAAAATGTGTTTATTAGGAGAAATTTACTGCAGAATTCTCATGAGGGCTATATACATCATCATCATCATCATAAACAACTGATGTTGAAACACAGAAAACTGAAGTTAGTAAATGTTTTCGCCCATTCCCACGCCCAGGTCAACAACACTTTCGCAGCTAGTTATAGCCAAAATATGCAGCAGATATATCTCTAAGGTGATGAATAAAGTGTTGAATTATTTTGTACCTTAAGCCGGCACATTTGAATTTACGCACATTATTATTTGTAATAAGATCTAACACTGCAGTCTTACAAAATTACTGAAATCATTAATTCCCCTTCACAATTAATCAGTGTATACAACTAATACCTTGATACAAATAAACCACACTCATAGGGTGGGACTTCTGTGCATAGTTTAAGATAACTGCCTGAGCAGCATAGCAGCTACTAAAATCATTCCTTACTAAGCTTCTTTCAATGTTCTTTCAGTGACAGCCTAAGTAAAATAAACAGATCTGAACTTATTGGAGTTTTGTATTTGGTGCCCAGAAAAACCTTATAGCTTCTGGCTCTTTATACAACTAAGATTTATAGTATCTATTCTCACCGCGCAGAGTCCCAAGATAATGTTAATAGATGGCTAGTTTCACCAATAAATCCCCCAGGAAGCCAAGAGAAATATCTATTTCAGATGAATTGTTCAGAACTAAATCCACATCCCAAATGGTATACAGTACTTAGGCTTAAGAGACTCAGCTTTAAGGACGCAAAAGGCATTTCTCTCAATTCCTAGCTGAAGGAAACACCGAGTAAGAAAGGAGAATTGTGGGCCTCTGGTATCTAACGCTCTTGATACTCAAGGGCTAAAGTCCTAATTTTCTTCAAAGGAATTGTGCTGCTTTGTGCAAAGGAAAAGATAAATTTCTCAGGGACTCGGCCACAGTTTCTCTAGGCCACAAGGAAGGTTGCAACAGTCATGTAGGAAAGTCATGAGATACCTTTCAGAAATAGTTCAAACTATCAAGAGGACCTGAAAACTGCATTCAGATACTAGGGGTGTTTTGGCTTGGACTGAGACGATAGCAAGACAACAGTGCAAGCCATAAAAATAATCAGATAATTGGGAATAATTCCTTGGCATATAGATGATGATTATGATGCTAATACTAATACTAATAAACACAACTATCAACATCATCATTAACAAGATTTCTTACCTGCCTTTTACGATAGGGTCCAACAAAATAAAAATGAGATATTAAAATTAGTTAAAACCATTTATAACCAGAAGAGTTGTTTCAGTTGTAAACAGGTCTCTTCAGCTTTCAGTGATAGATAGATAAATATATACACACACATATACAAACATGTACATTTTCTTTGAAAGTTACCTTCTAATAAATCTATGAAACTGCCTTCTAACAAGTCAAATCATTTGTCTATCTAGCTCAGGATAGTCTACTGCTATGTCTAGGGATGTACATGCCTCAAACTTTTCCGATATTCATTTGTGCATTCATTTCATATTTTTTATTCCACTGCAACTGGTTCATTTTTCACAGTGCATGTTCCATTTTTGTCATTTGCTGGCATGGAAATATTCGTAATTTGAACCTTTTTATACAGGACACACAATAAGGCATGCATATCTCAGCCATCAGCAAAAAGAATTCACTTCCCTGCATGTTCCCTGTGTGTTAGTCTTCAGCAAAAAAAAAAATAGAGTTTTCTAAGACAAAACTTTTTTAAAGACAAAGTTAATGAAATGACGACTAGTGGCCTATTACAAAACCACCTATGGCTGCAAACGTAACTATGTGTACTCGTAAATAAGCCCTACTGAATTCATTGAGACTTAGTCTCAGGTAAGTAGAACTAGGATTACTGTCGCTCTTTAACCTTGATTTCACAGTTCACTATAAACATTTCATTCTTATCGCCTTTCCACCATTCAGGCATCTGGGAGGAGCATTTCAATTAAAAGTCAAGAAAACTTGAGGGGTGCGGGAAGGAAATTTTAGATTAATTTTGCTTTTAGAATTCAGATTTAGGGTGGTCAAAAATGGTCAGACAAATACAGATGGTTCTCGTCAATTTGACAGAGGCTGAGACTTTAGCTTAGTAGTAGCAGAGATAAAATCTAATAAAAGAGATCAACTCTTCCCTTGCGAAAAGAACAAAAATGAGTACTGGATTCCTATGGTTTTTTATTTTAAATTCACCAAAGGAGGCAGATAAAGACTGAAATCCTAACCTCACTTACCCAGGAGTAAGCCTCACTAAAAATAATTTGGATTTACTTCAGAGTGAGCATTGTTAAGACTGAACTCTGAGAAAAATGAATATATCAATTAATATCTAAATAATGTATATCCCAAAGCAATTTGTATATCAATTGATGTGGCACGTGGGCTTGTTGTAAACACCTAAGGCAAATAGCTTTCACAGCAACAGTTTGTGCCCCAGCAGGAGTCAAATGAGTAGACAAGAGGAAATTTACTTGATACTCCATTTTCAATGGATTCCTCTGGCATCCCTAGTTGTGTTGAAACTGCCCTTCACTCTCCCCAAACATTTCTTCCTTGGTGAAGAGGCTTCTGTTTTCCTTCCTTGTTCTCAGTTTGCTATAGAATTTTTGTAGGCATGGGGTTGAGTTTACCTTATCACTGCAAGGTTGCTAAGGGTGATGCTTGTAATGTGTGTTTTCTCTCCATTCAGTATTTCTCCAGGACACCATAGCCTCCATCGCTTGCACTGTCTTCTTTGAAGAAGCTGTTTAAAAAAGAAACGAATAAATGGAAAACAACAAAAAGCAGAAGAATTTTTTTGATACAGCACTAGTATTGGCTACAGCAGTTTGCTGGATTTCAAAGGTTTTCCTCAGCCTTACCTGGACATGTCAGGGATTTTAACAGGGGTCTTCAGCTGAGTTGTGGTCCTTCCCTGCATTTTAGCCAAATTACTGACCAGCCACTGACCAGTGTATTGTGCTTAGGGCTGCCATAAGTCCAGAATAGCACATCTCAACAACCTTTCCAAAGAAAAGCTCAATATGTTTTATGTCTGGGATTTTTACTTTTTGAAATATGGCAACCCTAATTCTGCTATACTGAGGGCATAGAGCAGGGGTCAGCAGCCTAAGGCTCATGGGCCAGAAGCGGTCTGCGGAGGTCGTTTGACCAGCCCACGAGCCGCCCCCGAACTGAGCTGTCCACTCGTGCGCTGTGCAAAACCAGCTTCCACGGCGCCACACAGGGATCTCCATGGGACCAATCTGGCCCAGGCAAAATAAACCTTGCTGACCCCTGGCATAGAGAGTTTACAGACCGTCCCTTTGGCTTCCTGCTGTAGATGAAGCGTGGATGAAGATTTTGTAGTCCTAGTTATTACAGCTTCAATCTACATATGCTTCATTTTGTATGCCCCCTCTTGCTTCATTGTTAATCCTTCCAAACAGATGGTGTTTGCCAAAGCATCTGGCGAAATATTTGCTCTAAACAAAAGAATGAGGACTAGTCGGATTTATGTTGGCTAGAAATACCAATGGACATTAACTAAGACCAGTCCAAGCAGAAACTCATAATGGCCCTGGGTTTTACAGATTGCTACCTCCTTCAGTAAAGAGGCAGGGACCTCTAAACTTCATTATGGCTTGATGCTGTTTGAATAACTAGGATCACCAATGCTAGAAACTGCTGCCGATTGGATACTGGCTGAGTCTTAGCATTTCTCACATTCTTCTACCTATTCATAGCTATTCTAGTATGGTACATATTTCGGAAATTCCAAGCAAAATGGGAAATAAGTAGCCTTAAAATAAAAATAAACTATAAATTTAAAGTTGGAATTCATAAACTGAGTTGAAAATTGATTCTTGATTTCCAGGAAATTAGGCCCAGTATGATTTATACAAAGCGACAGAGTAGTGGTCTAAAACCACCCACAGGAAGTAAGTCAACACACTTCAATTAATCTAACACTGAGATTTATCAACTAGAGCATGGGTTGATGAATCAGTAGGTAACAGTTGACTACACTTGTTTATTTTCTGAGCCTACTTTGTTCCTGGTGTGGTATTACAATAGGGAGGTGGGCTGGTGTTTTGAAGGCATTTCCTCCTAACACTCAATATGTGGTACCTTTTGTTTTTTAAATGTGCTGCACATTAATTTGTTCATTACTTCTCTTATTTCAAATTGGTATAGAGACTTAGGTTGGCGTTTTGACAATATGCACATTTCGTTACATTTCAGGCTATTTATTATATTTATTGAGACTTAAAAATCACGTGTAAATTGATTATATAGCAAATCACTTCAAATGTAAAGAGTGCAAAATATGACCATTCATAAAAAAGAATGGTGCCTCTGATAATACGTAACAATTAATCAGCATTGGTTAATGAGCACAGAATACAGAAAGGCGATTTCATTGGAAACTACCTTGATAAATAGCTATTTGACATGCACTTGCTAAAAGTTGTGAAATAAATTATCAGCACCACAAGAGATTGAGATAATGGGCTCCATCTGGGATAAAAGTGATTTAAATCCAAACCAGCAGCTCAGAAGGGGAATAAAAGAAGGAAGATGGGGGATTCTAGCAGCCAGAGACTAAAAGGGCAAGAAAAGTAGTTTAGGAAACTGGGACCACAAACAAAATGAAATTCACACAAACACACGCACACAAAATACTTACCGCATTTTTCGCTCCATAAGACGCACCTGACCATAAGACGCACCTAGTTTTTAGAGGGGGAACGCAAGGGGGGGGAATTATTTAAAGGGAGCGCTGAGGAGAGCCTGGGATGCAGACAGGCTCTGTTCAGCGCTCCCTTTAAAGAGCCACGTGGAGCATGTTTGCGGCTCTTGGGGGCTTTTCCCCGAGGAGGGAGAAGGGACTGACAGGCCAGGTCTTTAAAGGGAGTGCGGCTCTTGCTGGCTTTTGCACAAGCTGGCAGAATTTCCCCACCTCGTAGAAAAGCCCACAAGAGCCGCATGACCGTCAGTCCCTTCTCCCTCCTCAGGGAAAAGACCCCAAGAGCCGCACACATGCTAGGCGTGGCTCTTTAAAGAGCGTGCGGCTCTTGTGGGCTTTTCTACGAAGTGGGATAATTCTCCCAGTTCCCGCAAGAGCTGCGCTCCCTTTAAAGAGCGCATGGAGTGTGTGTGCGGCTCTTGGGGGCTTTTCCCGCCTGCCTCCCGCCTGCATTCGCTCCATAAGACGCACACACATTTCCCCTTGGTTTTTAGGAGGGGAAAAGTGCGTCTCATGGAGCGAAAAATACGGTAAATGGGATCCAATGTTTAAACCGTTTTATGTGGCCAGAAATTGATCATGGTGGTCCTTTCTCTGTGAACCTATACTGCATTTCTAAGTCCCAACAAAGTATTATTTGATACGTTGTATGTTGGTAGTACTAATCATGTTATACTCCTGCATGCTGAAAGGACAGGTTGAGGAAATGTATTAGCCGGAGTGCATCTTGCACATTGTCTCTAATGATTTATCTTTACTACCTTCACGTCCAAGATCTCTACACTAATGAAGCTGACACACTGTGAAAGAAATCAGATTGCATTCACTTGGTTTCCTCTTCTTGCTGGCAAGGCAGAGGGAAGGAGAGGCTGCAGCCTCTGTAGGTCAGAAGGATCAGGGAGTGTTTTGTCATAGAGCAACAACCGAAACGCAGTCAGAAAGATGGATGAGCATTGCGTACAGGGCATCTAAAAATATTCTCACTTGTGTGGCGAGTATCAACGCTGCAGACTAGCCAACAGGAACTTTGCCGTCAACATTCAGAGGGAGATCAGAGCCCATTGTGGAAATGAATTAAGCAGTTTGGGTTTCATAGTCGCCAGTCCATATCAAAACCTTGTAAGGGACATCCAAATAATATTATTCCCGCTAGGGACGGGGAAGAAATTTGATTCAGTTTTCACTTAAAGCAAACCTACCTAATTTGGACTTTCTGAAACGCAGAATCGAAACGCAGCCATCTTTTGAAATTCACGCTTCTCTGAATTTTGCAATGCAGTTCCCCAGCCAAGTAACGTGTACAAAGTCATATATACTAGGTTAAAGGTATGCATAAAGATGCATGTATTAGTGGAAAATAGCATACAGAAATGCATTATATTAGGGGGAATTGATTTGCAAAAATGTGTATATTGGCAGAAATTGCAGATTAAAATATGTGTACTGGGATTAATGCAGACTAGAATCTAATGACTGCTCATGAATATATGTATATCTAGAGAGAGTGTGTGTCAATCTGATGTCATAATAGAGAAAACTGATCAAGATTGGAAAAATGAGAACCTGGGAGAAATTGAATTTGCACTCCTAATTACCATTGTGGTTGTGTGTGTGTGCATATGCACAAGCATGTGCTGAGACAATGTTTTCCCAAAGCCATCTAGAAAATTTGTTGTCAGTTTGAGGTTTGAGTCAGACACATCCAGCTCATAACTCATGTTCTTAACCATTATACCACAAGAGAAATTGACATGAAACCTTCACCTGATGCATGTTTAAGTTCTCTTTAAGCCATTTCCCATCCCCGGGGAAATGTTGTTGCGGGCTGGGTGCAAGCCCGACCCACACACACAGGCCGGGATAGCCCCTGCGTTACTGGGGAGTCCTCGGCAGTGTCATCCCTTGGGCCAACCTATCCTGTTGGCCCAGGGGCGTGGCTTGGGCTATTTAAACTGCCCGTGACTGAGGACTCGACCCTTTCCCTCCTGCTTGCTCACCTACCCTTCCTAATTCAAGGGTATTCCGTTAAAGGAATCTGAGGGGGCGTGGTCTCTGTCCGAAGCCCCAGTTGGGGGGCTAGGGCCATGGCACGACCCCTAGCGGTGACCCTGGGGGAGTTTCTAATTGATGTGCATCAGCAGGGCTCCCCCTACTGGTGGTTAACCCTTCCAAGACTTCCTGCAGGAGTCAGATATAGTCGTTTGGTTTCCAATGCCTAAGCCAATACCACTCACATTATGTAACCAATAAAGTTGTGGCCTTTTTCACCCATTAACCTAAAGTACTGGTTTCGTGTGTCTTTATTTCAACATCTCAGGAGGGTTTGGAAGCCAGTGTGGTGTGGTGGTTAAGAGTGGTAGACTCGTAATCTGGTGAACCGGGTTTGCTTCCCAGCTCCTCCACATGCAGCTGCTGGATGACCTTGGGCTAGTCACACTTCTCTGAAGTCTCTCAGCCACACTCACCTCACAGAGTGTCTCTTGTGGGGGAGGAAAGGAAAGGAGATTGTTAGCCGCTTTGAGACTACTTCGGGTAGTGATAAAACGGGATATCAAATCCAAACTCCTCTCCTCCTCCTCCTCCTCCTCCTCCTCCTCCTCCTCCTTCTTTCTTCTTCTTTCTTCTTCTTCTTCTTGCCATGCAACTATTTCGCAGGAAAATGCAGCTGAGCAAATGTAGGCACAAGTTACCACAATATAGGGTAGTTTGAGATCTATGGTGAATTCAGAACAGTGGGAGTTCAGAGTTTAAACTCATCAAGTTAAAAAAAAAAATGCTCGCCCCAATTTGAACCAGCCCTAGACCTTTCCAAATTTTAGCTTAGCTTGTGATAGGCTTCGCCCGTCCCCTTCCACCAAAACTTGGTCAGAGCTCCTTGCTTGCCAGGAGTTGATCATGAAAACTGCATTATATTTTACTGGTAGTGCTGCACATTTCCTAAAAGTCAATTGCTTACAAAGCCCTGAAACCAATTGCAAAGAGGTGACAGAGAGACTATTTCAAATTTCAGTGGCTGGCAATAAAGTGCAAGTGATTTATACCGTCTTCCCCCAAATGGATAGTCACAAGGTGCCATTTTCACCAAGGACAGGACCCCACTTTTCCATTTAGTGAAGCATGGAGACCCTGATCTTTGTCACAGATAGGATTTTGGTTCCAGGGCTCAGCCAGGATTCTTTCTCCTCCTTTAGCTTCTTTCAGCTCAATTTACCTGTATTTCGTGACTGTGTTTTCATAGCGGGAAATATCCCACGAGATTAAACCCATTGCAGTCCCTTCTTCTCTGATCAGAAAAATATTGTGTGTGAAGTATCTGTGGATTACCTTATTCTACTCAAAATATCCCATTATGGCTGTGCCACAACTTATCCCCCAAGTGTGCATAAACCTAAATTAGATTAATTCTTACCCTGAAGGAACAATAATTTCAAAAGAGATAGCTATATTATTACTTGGAAATTAGATGACGAATGTAGTGCATTTCCCAGGGGGGCAGGCAAACAGAGAGACTGATCGAGCTGTAGGCTGCAAACTCCATCTGCACTTTGTCTGAATTATCTTGTCAACAGGAAAATATTCTCTCTCGAAGTTAAGCTAACCTAATCAAATTCATCTGAGCTGCTTGGTCTTAAGCTAAATGTTTGGAACTTTATTTCCATGAGTCTGGGCTCCAGTGCGCTGCTCAATTTCATTACCGCGGACAACTGCCGCTCACACAGCACACCCACCTTCCTAGTCAATGCAAATTCCTAGCAGAAAGCCGGCGGGCTCCATTCAAATTGTCTTATTAGGCAAGATGAGCTAGGATGTGAATCAAGGGCAAAGTGGCCGTCCGAGGCTCTTTCCCCAAGTGACGCATTAAGGACAGACCAAAATGGTCCAAATGCGTTGGAACAAGACCTGTGCCGACAAAAGCACCTGTAACATTAACACCACACATACAAGCTACTCAGCAGGTCCAGCAGGCACAAGGCTTCCAATAGCCACAGGAAGGTCCCAGCTCCCACTTTGCAATATCAAATAGTGTTGCGCTGTGAAATTACACCCAGACTGTTTTCATGGGTATCAAGAATTTGCTGCCTGCAGGTTTTAGACTTGATCTCAATACGAAATGAATTTAGAGTGGCCCTTCCCTTAAATGCCACACGAATGGTAAGTAAAGGTCCTTACATTCAGTACGGAAGGTCAAAGAGGACCCCCCATCTTCAGTAAAAAGATTACACGAGCGTTTTTCAACTCTGGGACCTGACCCATTAAAAAATCAACGTGTGGTGGGAGAGATGATATCTGGGCTGAGTTTGGGGGACTTTATAAACTTTTCCACAGAGCTTGGGAAGTTCGTTTTTTAAAAAAGAACTGGTTCAAATTCAAGTTCAACATATACAGTGGTACCTCGATGCAAACAGGCAGTGGCATAGCGTGGGGGTGCAGGGGGGCGGCCGCACCGGGCGCAACATCTGGGGGGGGCGTGCGTTCGCACTCGCAGCTCTCTGCCCCTACCTGGCTCACTCACTCTCTCTCACTGCAGTGCTGGCTGTGCGGATCCGAGCCGCTGGGTCTCCGCCCACTGTGGAGGGGGTGGGTGCCAGGCGTGCGGTGCGGAGAGAGAGCGAGGGACTATCTGGGGGAGGGACAGTGCAGCGGCCGCCCAGCGCAGCGCTGAGCGCAGGAGAGAACCACACCAGACCAGACCAGGCAGCAGCAAGAAGAAGCTGGCAGCGGCGGCAGGTTAGGGGGCGCAAATTACTTGCCTTGCCCCAGGTTAGGGGGCACAAATTACTTGCCTTGCCCCGGGTGCTGACAACCCACGCTACGCCACTGCAAACGGGATCTGTTCGGGAGCCCCATTCGCATCCTGAAGTGAACGTAAGAAGCGATTGCGCATCTGCGTGTGCGTGGGTCGCGTTTCGCCGCTTCCGCGCATGTGTGTGACATCATTTTGAGCATCTGCACATGTGCGAGTGGCAAAGCCCAAAGTAATGCGCTCCGTTACTTCCAGGTCGCTGCAGAGCGCAACCTGAAAATATTCATCCCGAAGCTACTTCAGCCTGAGGTATGACTGTAAAGCTAATGTTTGTCCCTTTACAAAATGAACTAGTTTGGTTCACATTCAGTTACTAGTTCATGTTCATCCAAATGATCCTTAGCCAAACCCCACCCCAACTTTCAGAATGTTACAAGGTGCTGTGCTGGAGTATAAAGTATACTTAAGAGGACTAACAAAACATCAAACCACACACACACACACACACAGTGGAACATGAATTGTTTCATTTATTTCCCCCTAACAATTGTGATATTTAAGCTTAAAGGCCCAAAAGAGTCTAAAGCGTAAAACAAAATGTAAAAGAAGAAACTTGAAGATAAGCTAGAAATCATTCAAAATTCTACACCAGAACAAACATTTTTCAGCTCATTGTGGGAACTTCTTTCAGGTAAATCAGTTCCACTTCTTAGTGGGGACGCATTGCGGGAGAGCTGCTAGGCTTTCCCCCCCCCCATATAGGGGGTGGGACTGTGTCCCGCCTTACGCTGCGGATGCCTAGCCAAACCAGGTAGCCAAGTGGCCAATCAGGGCTAATTTAAACCATGGCGCAATGCTGAATCACCCCTTTTCAGCCTCGCGCCACAGATCTCCAGCCCTCACACCCTTTGTGCAGGTTGTGTCATTTGGATTTGCTATAGACTTCGGTTGATCGCTGTTGAGGGGCCTGGTAGGAGTTTTTCCACTTGGTAAATTGGCACTGGCCACTTGCTTTTCGCCTACCTTATAGCAATTGTCACAACTTTGTAAGGTTTGGCGGTTAGGCATTGGAATAGCGGTGTGGGGGGGAGGGGAGGTGCAGCCATCACCTGCCCCTCTGTGCTCAAGGGTATTCCGTTAAAGGAATCCAGGGGTGTGGATCTCGTCCAAAGCCCGGGGAGGGTCTAGGGCCATGCCACGACCCCAGCAGGAACCCAGGGGATGCTCGAGTCAATCCAAATCAGTGGGGCTCCCCCTACTGGTGGTTTACCCTCACCAGACTCCCTGCAAGGCAGGAAGGAGTCAGATATAGTCTGTGGGTGCCAATGCCTAAGCCAATACCGCTCACATTCTGTAACCAGTAAAGTTGTGGCCTAAATTTTGCCCATTAACATTAACCTAAAATTCTGTGTCCTTGTGTCTTTATTCTCATGGGGGTGGCTTGGGGGCCTTGACACACAATTCAGTAAACGTTGTTAAAGCAAACTAGTTCATCTCAAACACTGGAAATCCAGTAGATATTTTTGAAATCAGCCCCTTTATGCCATATTATTTCTGGACAAGACTTCGGTAAGGAGTTCCACTAGCTCTAATGTCCACAACTGTGCATCTGGAAAATGTACTGAATTTGAGGCAATCCTGTTTATCTAGAGCTCTGGGTATATGCAGATCTTTGGATCACAGCTCTGGTGTTCCACTTTCTAACCCAACTATTGCAGACCCTTTTCTTCCAAGAAAATTATTCAGGATTGTCCTGGCGATATCACCTACTCCATACTTTGCATGCATATCACCTTTGGAGTAGTTGAAATATTATTCAGATTATGACAAACTGCCACATCAGATACATTTAGCTCCTTGTTGAGTGCTCATCCTGCTATTTTCCAGTCGTAAAGAGGAGGAAAGTGTCAAGAAGATATTGTAACGTTGAAATGTTTATTTTGAGCTCTCGTTTCCAATCCTCTTCAATATCTATGTTTGTTGACTAAATGTCACCAGAAATTACACAACTCATGTATCTTACAAAGGCCTCTATTATCACTTCTGATACATCTACAGCAAGATGCAAGAGAGGTTGAGGTGGTGGTGGTTGTTTAACACAAGATTTTACAAAGACTTTTGCAACCTTGGAAATTAATAGTATTCTGCTAATTTGGCTGCATGTCTCACCAGTGGTGAAACTACCCACTGGGACTAGTACAGCAGGAAGCAGGGAAGCCAACAATAGATGTGGAGTCAATGATAAGCAGAGCCAGCTAATTCTCATTTTACCCCATCCTCCTCAGTTCTGGAATTAATAATGGCAAGGAGGTAGGGACAAATGGGGGACCTGGGTAAAATAAAGTCGGCAGGGGCTGACTGAGGGCAGACAAAGTTGGTCAGGCAGTAGTATCCCATTCATCCTAATGAACCAGTCTCGACTGATTAACAACTCTTCACTGCTAAGTTACCCTGAATTTCTGTTTATGAGGTTCTACTCATGTCCAACCAGTAGTGATGTATGGAAGTATGGAAGTGAGAGCTGGACCATAAAGAAGGCTGATCACTGAAGAATTTATGCTTTTGAATTATGGTGCTGGAGGAGACCCTTGAGAATCCCACGGACTGCAAGAAGATCAAACCTATCCATTCTGAAGGAAATCAGCCCTGAGTGCTCACTGGAAGGATAGACCGTGAAGCTGAGGCTCCAATACTTTGGCCACCTCATGAGAAGAGAAGTCTCCCTGGAAAAGACCCTGATGTTGGGAAAGATTGAGGGCACAAGGAGAAGGGGATGACAGAGGACGAGATGGTTTGATAGTGTTCTCAAAGCTACTAACATGAGTTTGACCAAACTGCATGAGGCAGTGGAAGACAGGAGTGCCTGGCGTGCTCTGGTCCATGGGGTCACGAAGAGTCGGACACGACTAAACAACAACACTCATGTCCAAAGAAACTTCGAGTCAGTCATTTTTTAATTCCAGAGTCAGTGAAACCCAGATATTTCACACTGGTTTGTTCCGTTTCCATAAATTTGCAACAAAAGAAAATCACAACGTGTGATGTGAACTGATTGTTACATTATCACATTAGGACCTTCTCAGTGGCCGCTCTCAGACTTCAGAACTCCCTCCCTAGAGAAGGTAGACTGGCTCCATTGCTTGTCCTTCTGCCCTCAGGTGAAGACTTCCTTTTTCCAAATGGCTCTGGGGAATTGACTGCTTTTAATGAAAGGGCTGGGGCTGTGCTGTTTTTGTTGTAATCATGTGTATGCTTGAGATAAAGATAGATAGATAGATAGATAGATAGATAGATAGATAGATAGATAGATAATAGATAGATGATAGATAGATAGATTTCATTCTATAAATATTTACTTGTTTTTTAATGATTGTAGTTTTTTCTATGCTTTTAGTGGTTATTGTTTTTATCTGTAAGCTGCCTTGAGTCCCTGTTGGGGGGGGAGATGGGGTATTAATTACTTAATTTAACAACAATGACACATTTAGTGCTGGTCAAAACAAGGTTTGAATACTTCATGCAAGGATGGGAAATGGTGAGTTTCTGGATGCTTCTACAACTCTCCTCATCCCAGACAATTGCCCATGATGGCTTGGACTGATGGAGTGCAACCAACCAGCCAATCAATCTTTATTGCACTCAAAGACCAGATAGCAAAATTAACAACAGCAACATACGCTTAATCAGCATCAAGAGGTGGACGTAATTAGAATTTCCCTATAAACTTATTTACATTAAAAAATAACACCCCTTCAACTAAAATCTCTGTTCCAAGTTTGAAATTGGTGCCATAAAACAGAATTCCACAACAGCCCCGGTGATATTCAGATTGTTGTCGGCAAGAAGGTATGTATTTAACATAGGTTTCCTTTGAGTGCAACAATATCTAGAGCATGGGTAGGCAAACTAAGGCCCGGGGGCCGGATCCGGCCCAATCGCCTTCTAAATCCAGCCCGGAGACAGTCCGAGAATCAGTGTGTTTTTACATGAGTAGAATGCTTCCTTTTATTGAAAATGCATTTCTGGGTTATTTGTGGGGCATAGGAATTTGTTCATTTTATTTTATTTTTCAAAATATAGTCCAGCCCCCCCCCCCCAAATTCTGAGGGACAGTGGACTGACCCCCTGCTGAAAAAGTTTGCTGACCTCTGATCTAGAGGGCTACAGGTACAACTGTACAAAGAGTAGGAGTTTGGTGGGGGTCTGACCAACAATGGAAAAACTTTCTCCTGGGCATGGTGGGCCAATTGGTGCCAAAGAAGGACAGAGTTTTTTTCATGTACGCCACAACAGCAGCAAGAATACTCATCGCTAAGCATTGGAAGACACAAGACCTACCTACCAGGGAAGAATGGCAGATGAAGCTGATGGATTACATGGAATTGGCGGAAATGACTGGCAGAATAAAGGGGTAAATTTAAGGCTAAAATGTGTTAAGATAAATTATGGAACTAAATTTGAGAAAGAGGGAAAGAACTTGCTGGAATAATTAATTGAACTAGAATACAAAAAAGGAGGTGTGAGGAAGTCGAGGAAATAAGCAAATGAAAGATAAGGATATGAAAATACGGGGTTCTTTTTATTTTTGTTTGTTCTTTTTTGAGTTTCTTAAATGTTTTTGGTTTTTGTTTTTTGCCTTTTTTGTATTGTTGATGTTTTGTATTATTGTATTTATTTTTGTTTCTGAGGTTTTGTAATTGTTTATTGCTTGTATTTCTCTTTTTTTTCCTCTGTAATGTTTAAACTTTAATAAATATCTCATAAAAAACAACAACAACAACAAATATTTCAGAAAAACTAACAAGGCGGATGAAATGAGCAACCTGCCTATATCTGCTTTACACACTTAGGACTGGGTGCCTATTATCAGAAAAACTATTGTTACATGTCATATGAAAGGAAAATGACTATAGACAAGTCACTTGTTCAGTTCTGTCTTTTCAGAAAGACTTGATTTATTGCCTGGAAAATGGGGCAAGTGTGGGAAATATGCCAGGAATTCCATTGTTGAAATGGATCATTTAAAATAACCCACGATTCAATGTGCATCTCTTTCAAAAGGTTGTATCTGGTAATAACACCACATGCTGTTACAGTACAACATCCCTTTCAGTAACTGTTCCTTAAAACAAAATATAATTCAGCTTACCTTACCTTCTAAAGTTAATATTTTTGAATCAATCCATTTATTGTATTTACTAAATTTTTATACCGCCATTCATCGAAAGATCACAGGGCAGTTTTCAGTGTCTAGTCTGTAACATTTGTCACTGCTACGATTTTGAGATGCCATATTATGCCGACAAGAAATATATCTATGTGATATAATTTAGGATGGATTCAGACACTTAAAATGTACCAGTGATGAAAGCCACAGCAACAACCCCCTCTTAAAATTCTCCCTAATAACGCCTATGTCTGTCAAAGACTACAACATCCATAACAGCAAAGCAGACATAGCATTTCAGCTTTGCCTGAATACACACAGGAACATCTGGCGGGAAGAAAAGAGTGATCTCAACAGGTTTACACCTCTTAAAGCCACTTTGACAGGCCAGAGAATGTGCTAATATTGTCATCCTACATAAGCACTGGACCTGACAAACCCCGGAATCCGATCTAATTGGATATTTCTTCTTCTGTCAATTATCCTTGCTCCTGGAGAATGCCAGAAAATGGTGTAGCCCTCATATGTCTTCTGTCTCTATGTGCCTGAAGGAACTCTGTTTTCTCTTCCAGACAATGGGTCCCAGGTTGTTTGCCTGTCAGCTAAAGATATGCTACTTGTAAGTTACTGAATTTAGGAAGTGCATTAGCCAGAAATGAATTAGCCAGAAATGACTGTGTATTTTTATTTCTATGCCATCTTGCATTTCTGCCTCTTTCTTATATTGAATTTAAATAGATAGATTCTTTCCATTTGGATTCTGGAGCAGACCAAGGGTTTTTAGAGAGCAACAAACTCTTGAATCCACAAGTTTGCTGGGGGGGGGGTGTTGCAGTCAGTCCTGCTTGCAGGGTCCCCACAGGCATCTGACTGGTCGTTGTGATACCAGGTTGTTCGATTAGATGGTCTTGTGCAGCTTTTCTTATGTTCTTATTGTGGGAGATTAGCAGCCCAAATTAGTGCCCGGAGAAAGATAGTCGGGTCGTGTATCCACAGCAGTGATCAGAGGAGGAATGACCACCGGGAAGATCTCAAAGAGAAGAAATGTTGTGTTGCACCTGTAGCTGCAAAACTGGATTATTATTATTATTATTATTATTATTATTATTATTATTATTTATACCCCGCCCATCTGGCTGGGCTTCCCCAGCCACTCTGGGCGGCTTCAAACAAAAGTAGATTTGAAATTTACAGATTGTTCTCTTTTGAAAGAAAACTATATGAAAATGATGGACAGATGGTATATCACACCAATACAGATAGCAAAAACGTATAAAACTGGGTCAAACCTATGTTGGAAATGTAAAGAAAAAGAAGGGACTTTGTATCATATGTGGTGGGAATGTAGAGAAGTTTTTAAAAATTGGGAAATGATATACAATGAATTGAAAAAAATGTTCAAAATGACATTTGTAAAACAAAAACAAAAAAAGAAGCATTTTTGTTAGGGATTGTAGGACAAGACTTGCCAAGAAAAACAAATTTATTTATGTATGCTACAACAGCAACAAGAGTCTTGATAGCACAAGGGTAGAAGAATGAGGAAATCCCAATGAAAGAACAGCGGCAAGAAAAATTGATGAGCTATGCAGAGTTGGCTAAATTGACATATAAACTGCGTGGTAAGGACAACTGTGACTTTAAGGAAGAATGGGAACTTTTTACAAATGATCTAAAAAGACAACAAAATGAACTGGACTCCTTGGCAGGTTTTGAATAAACATCCACAAATTTATATGTACAATTTTATAACATGCAGAGAATAATGTGTGCAGAGAAATCAGAGAGAGGAGCTGAGGGAAGTCCTTGGGGGGGGGGAGGGATTGAAGGGGGTAGGGGGAAAGGGGCAAAATAACGTATGTGATTATATGGTTTGATAATTTGTTATGTTGAAATTGCTTAATAAAAATACCTTTTTAAGAAAAGGAGGAGGAGGGAGGAACTGTGGCAGGGCAGCCAGATGACACGTTGTCACTGGGAAGTATTTCTGATCCCCCTTCTCCCAGAACTTGGCGTTCATTAAGAGTGCAGGAACAACGGAATCAGAGACATATGACCACAGGTGGCCACCATAAGGGAAGGTGCTGTTGCTAGGAAGGAGGGACGAGGAGCCCAGTTTGGAGCAATGCCATTGCTGAGGCTTGTAGCATTCTTTTGTCTCTCGCTATTGAATAAAACTCATTAAAAAGGACTCTGCCTTGTTTTCTCCGCTCTTGCTGCAACCGGGGGAGGAATAGCTTTCCCGAAGCCTTGACAACCAATGAGCTACGGTCACTTAAAGACTTGACTCAAGCCTTGGCACTCTCCGTGGTGGGGATATGAGCTGCCTCCATAAATCGGCATCTTTGAGAAGCTGTTCAAGACACTAACTGGGCTTTCTGTCTCATTTCCCTCACTTGTGTCCTTCCTCATCCTTGCTGTGGCCTGCGGGGCACTCCTTTTGCCCCCAAACAGGTAGAAAATGAGAAATAGGGAACCAGTAGAACAATACCATGGGAGTTACAGCAGCTACATTCAGTTTCAATGCATTGGATCTCCCAAACCCATAAGCCCTAGCTGACACAGCCAATTGTCAGGAGATGGAGTTGTAGTCCAGATTTAAAGAAATTGGCATTTGCCTGGCAACCTTAGCTCAGAACCTTCCAATAGATTATGATCCAGAATATCCCTTCTAAATATCCTCATTGACCAGACATTGAGTAAGTTAAAAATATATGCCAAAAGTACTGTAAAGATGTCCTGCAACTTGTACATTGCCAGCCTGAGTTTTCAGGATGAGCAGGGTTGTAAATGTAATACATATTTGTTTGTGCGTTCATTTTGAATTAAAGGTTTATGGCAGTTAATCGTTTTTAACAATCGGGGAAATAAATATAAAGATCCCTTGCAGTTTTGGGGAGAGAGTTCTCTGGCGTTCATGGCAGAGGTTTATTGTTTCTGCTATAAAAACCCTACAGTGACAGATGTCCGAGATCCATAGCAGATGCATTGAAGGTCCATAGAGACCAATACCCAAAGACTCAGGGTCATGAAATGTGAGGGCAGGAGAATAAATATTCATTGTTCTCATAAATTCACCTTACATGGTTTGGTGCCCTCAAAGTTTTGACTTCCTGCTCCATTCCAGGAGGCTTAGAATGCCTCATAATGAAGTTGGTGACATTCCGAAGGCTAATTTTGCATGGAATGTGAAAATTCACATTTGAGGATATTGATGAAAAGGCAACAGCAGCCGCAGCAGCTGTTGGCTTGAGAGTAGGGATCTGGGCCAAGTGCTGAACATCTCTATTCCCATCACTGCAACCGCATGACCTTATTAATAGACTTCCACATGCACTTCACACATTTCGTCAACATTACTCTCTGGTGCACACATACAAACTTTGGGATGGAAAACAACTAAGTTTCAGGAATTTGCAGGATATGTTAGAGCCAAGTGCAGGGCTACAGCCCAGAAATCTACATTTTCGCCCTAAATAAGCAATTGAAGGGTTAATTTAGAGCAAGAATGGGGAACCTATAGCCCTCCAGATATTGTTGTACTATGACTGCGATCTGGCCCAACTAGGTGTCATGACCTGAGACCTGAAGACCTTCCATGATGCATCACAGGACTTGGATGAAGATTCGATTCAGGCTATTAGCTAAGGGGGACAACCACCAGAATTCTGTTTGGAGTCCTCCCAGCTACAGGACTGACTCGGTACCCCTTCAGTAATCCCATTTCCCCAGCCTCACAGAAGCCAAAGGCTATAAGATAAAATGAAGGTCCTTTATCCAGTCAGCCAACTCATTCAGGACATGGAGCTTACACAGTTCAGGCCTGGTCCTCCTACAAAAGGCTTCATTGGTCACCAGCTCCCTGAAGAGATCCCTTCTGCCGCATAAGCAGAGTCCTTTGAGCCATTCAAAGTCTTGTAAGCTCTCAGCTGCAAGTTGTCTACTTGGGCAACTGCCCCTGAAAGCCTCGAACACTCACAGAACTGGCTTGGGATGTATGAATCTGTCAACTTCTGCTTCTCTCAGTTTCTCACTTATCTAATCTTAAACTCTGTTCGGACCATAATATATCTACAGCCAGTTTGCAGATGACGGAAACAACTTGGTCCAACCCGCAAGCCAATACATCTATGACTAATTTGCAGATGATGGGGAGGAAAACATGAGCACAATATCAAGGGATAAACCTTGATCACCTAAGCAGCCGAAGACAAGCTGCCCCTGACTAACAATAAGGATTCGAGCTATACAGTACAATAGCTTGCTTTAATTTTCTATATTATTATTGATGATATGGATACTGTTTTTTGGCCCAAAGCCCCAAAAGCAATGAACAACAGATTAAACTATAATCAGATAAACAAACAATACAGTGGTACCTCGGGTTACATATGCTTCAGGTTACATACGTTTCAGGTTACAGACTCTGCTAACCCAGAAATAGTACCTCGGGTTAAGAACTTTGCTTCAAGACGAGAACAGAAATCGTGCTCCGGCTGCGTGGCAGCAACAGGAGGCCCCATTAGCTAAAGTGGTGCTTCAGGTTAAGAACAGTTTCAGGTTAAGAATGGACCTCTGGAACGAATTAAGTACTTAACCCGAGGTACCACTGTAAAGGACAGTGAATCGAAGCCCTGTTCCATGCTCAATAAGCATGGGACACCTTTGCCCGGTGATGCTGTGGCCCATAGTTTGCAGCAAAATACTGGGCAAGGTTTTGCCCAGTATCTTCTCTGTGAGATAGGCTCATGGGAAAAAGCTGTCCCATGAGCCCTTGCTGCAGTGGGGAGGGGAAAGCCTGTATGAGGCGGCTGTCCCTGGAGTTCAGGGCCATTTTGTCCTGAGAGCTTTCTGCCCACCCAGAGCCTTCACTGAGCAATTTGGGGTGACTGGTTGACAGGCCCAGAAATGAATTTTCCTCTCTCAACCTGATTGACACTTGGTTGGGGGTTCCAAACCTTTCACTCAGTGAAATTATGGCTTTCCTTTGCTACATGAACATAGTATAGGAGGGACTGTAAGGGGCCTGAAGGAAGGTTTGGCCACAGCACCCCCAAGCTCGGTGTTGGGGTATCTGCTTGGTAGGACTCTGCACCCCAGTTGCCCAGTGAGACCTTGCACCTCAGTTGCCCAGTGAGACTCTCATGGGTCACACAATGCACCTGCCTGTCAGGCTACGGGGAGTCAGATCTCTCCCATGGTGGCAGCTCAGAATCAGGGAAACGATAAAAGTTCTTACCAAGCAATTTCTTCACAGAGAGTGACGAAGGAATGCAGCCTTCCCTAAATGATGGTGTTGCTCCAAGTAAAGTTCCACCCCCCTTCCGTCTCCCCTATTCAACGTCACTCCTGCGTCAGCTAATCTGAGCTTTCTGCCTCTGAGCTTTCTGTTCTACTACCCTCAATGCTCACCTGGTCTTGGGAGAAGGAGGGTCAGGAATGCTTTCCAAAAACACTGAGTCTGTCAGCTGTCTCTCTCCTGGTGCTGCTGCTTCTTCCTGCTGTTCCTCTCCCAATATTTCCCAGCTTCTCCCCTCTGCAGCCTCTGAACTATGCCCTTCTGCAAACCACTGTTCTAAATCTATACTGTCCTCCTGTTCTCGGGAAGGTTGAGGAGATGGAGGGTGGTGGTCCCTACCATTCCTCCTCAGTTCAGCCCCTGACACTGCCTGGGGAAATAACAGTAAAAGTACTGAAATAAAATCATTATCTATTTCATTATACCTTTGTACAGGCATCCCCAAACTCAGCCCTCCAGCTGTTTTGGGACTACAACTCCCATCATCCCTAGCTAATGGGACCAGTGGTCTAGGATGATGGGAACTGTAGTCCCAAAATAGCTGGAGGGCCGAGTTTGGGGATTTCTGCCTTTGCAGAACGAAAGTAGTAATATTCAGGACAGGAGCTAATCATGGTCAATAAACTTCCTTTACCACAGCAACTAGTGAAATTGTACCAATATTCCACTCTGTAAGTTTGCAGGCTGAACCCTTGAAATGAAAATATAGCCTGGGGCTTGTTCATCATGTACCCTGACTGAACAGTGAGACAGAGCAGTTGTCGTTATAATATTCACTGCTTGTGAAACGGGGAAAAGCGTGTGGCCCCACTCCCCTCTAAACATGGATATGTGCTACACATAATAATGTGTGAATAGGGATACAACCATTTTGAAATTCTGGATATTTACCCTTAAGGCGAAGCTTTTCAGGATGGGTGGATGAATGCAGATTTTAAAGCAGCTCCTTCCAAGTCAACCCATTAAAGTGATTTTATGACAGAGGAAAGGAAATTGTGCTGCTTCCATGGGAGGAAGTATAGCATTAAAAGTGTCATTATCAATTGATTTTGATTTCTGGCTTCTTCCTGGCCTAGCATTACTGACTGCAAGAGGGTGGAAAGAACAAATTCCATCCTTTTAAAGGGAAAGTGTGCATAATGCTACTGACATAAAAAGTGCAGGACATTTCTGTTGTGTTAAGAGTTTGACATGGCCTTTTTGGTGTAATAAATATTATTTAGAAGGTGATGGGCTACATTTGAGGGTGAAAGGTTAAACCCAGTCATGTGTATGTGTGTGTGAGATAGAATATGACTGAATAGGAAATCTTGAGAACACACATTTACGTGGGTCTGCCTTTGAAGGTGACCCGGAAACTGCAATTAATCCAGAATGCGGCAGCTAGACTGGTGACTGGGAGTGGCCGCCGGGACCACATAACACCGGTTCTGAGAGATCTGCATTGGCTCCCAGTACGTTTCCGAGCACGATTCAAAGTGTTGGTGCTGACCTTTAAAGCCCTAAACGGCCTCGGTCCTGTATACCTGAAGGAGCGTCTCCACCCCCATCATTCAGCCCGGACACTGAGATCCAGCGCCGAGGGCCTTCTGGCAGTTCCCTCATTGCGAGAGGTGAGGCTACAGGGAACCAGACAGAGGGCCTTTTCGGTAGTGGCGCCCACCCTGTGGAACGCCCTCCCATCAGATGTCAAAGAGATAAATAATTACCTGACATTCAGAAGACATCTTAAGGCAGCCCTGTTCAGGGAAGTGTTTAATATGTAACGCTGTACTGTTTTTAACACTGATTGAGAGCCGCCCAGAGTGGCTGGGGAAACTCAGCCAGATGGGCGGGGTATAAATAATAAATTATTATTATTATTATTATTATTATTATTATTATTATTATTATTATTATTTGATGCAGTGGGTCAGTTCATTCAGCCACCAATCTCGAAACACTCCACTCTCGCTCACACACCACATTGGCCACAATCCAAAATGGAGTAAATTCTGCTTAACACCAGTTGTATCTGTAACAAAAAGGGGACACTCGTACTTCCCGTGAAGTATGACAGACTGCAACTCTTTAGGTTATTTAGTCCTGGGTAGAGCCACCACTGTTTTGCCTTATTATTAGTAGTAGTAGTAGTAGTAGTAGTAGTAGTAGTAGTAGTATTAATACTCTGCCCATCTGGCTGGGTTTTCCCAGCCACCCTGGGCGGCTCCCAACAAAATATTAAAAACACTATAAAACATCAAACATTAAAACCTCCTCTAAACAGTGCTGCCTTCAGAGGTCTTCTGAAAGTCAGATAGTTGTTTATTGCCTTGACATCTGATGGGAGGGCGTTCCATAGTGCGGGTGCCACTACCGAGAAGGCCCTCTGCCTGGTTCCCTGTAACCTCAACTTCTCGCTGTGAGGGAACCACCAGAAGGCACTCTGAGCTGGACCTCAGTGTCCGGGCAGAACAATGGGGGTGGAGACGCTCCTTCAGGTATACTGGGCCGAGGCCATTGAGGGCTTTAAAGGTCAGCACCAACACTTTGGATTGTGCTCGGAAACGTGCTCTATTTAGTATGTTTAGGCTAGAGAAGGAAAGAAATCCACATCTGCAGACTAGTTTGAGGTAGGGCTGTAGCTCAGTGATAGAGCCTCTCCTTTGCATGTAGAAGGTTCCAGAATCAATCCTGGGCATGTCCAGGTAAGGCTAGGAGGAAGTCCCGCCCAAAACCTTGAAGAGCTGCTGCCAATCAATGTGGGCAATACTGAGCTAGATGGATCAATGGCCTGACTCAGTATAAAAAAAGTTTCCTAAGTCCCTGTGTTGAATCTTCTGTGTCCCAGTGTGGAATTTTAGTGGAGAGGGGAATAAGAATAAGAATGAGAATAAGAATAAGAATAATTTTTTATTTATACCCCTCGCTCCCTGGCCAGAGCCAGGCTCAGGGTGGCTAACACCAGTAAAATTACAAAACAAAAACAATTTAAACTACAGGTTAAAATATAATTTAAAATGCAGCCTCATTTTAATAGTAGCCCATAGATCAAAACTATAAGGGGAGGGAAACATAAGGGTCAGACTAAGTCCAAACCAAAGGCCAGGCGGAACAGCTCCATCTTGCAGGCCCTGCGGAAAGTTGTCAAGTCCCGCAGGGCCCTAGTCTCTTGTGACAGAGCGTTCCACCAAGTCGGGGCCAGTACTGAAAAGGCCCTGGCCCTAGTTGAGACCAATCTAACCACCTTGCGACTTGGGACCTCCAAAGTGTTGTCATCTGTGGACCTTAAGGTCCTCTGTGGGGTATACCAGGAGAGGCGGTCCCGTAGGTACGTGGGTAATAGGCTGCATAGGGCTTTAAAGGTCAAAACCAGCACCTTAAACCTGACCCTGTACTCCACCGGGAGCCAGTGCAGCTGGTAAGGCACTAGATGAATATGATCCCGCAGCAAGGACCCCGTAAGGAGCCTCACCACAGCATTCTGCACCCGCTGGAGTTTCTGGGTCAGCTTCACGGGCAGCCCCGCGTAGAGCGAGTTACAATAACCAAGCCTGGAGGTGACCGTCACATGGATCACTGTGGCCAGATCAGGGCAAGAAAGGTAGGGGACCAACTGCTTAATATGGTGGAGATGGAAAAATTCTGCCTCTCCCAGACTCCACATCTCGGCTTAGAACATGAGTGACTGCTGAGGCAACATGAGCTAGACCAGCTCCTGTAGCTCAGAAAGAAAACTCGACACTCCCAAGTTACAATCAACAATATTGATTGATTTAAGAGAGTTGAAAGAGTAGGAAGCCGACTTAAAAGAAAGAATACATATATTCACTATCTAAGGCAGCAACTTACAAAAAAAGAGCTTCTGCTGACATGCAAAACAGCTTGGGTCATCCCAGACAGTTCATCAAAGGCACTTGAGGGAGATACAAAGAACATCCAGACTCTTTTTATCTCTGGAAATGCAAAGCTATCTGGCCAGGCACGGAAGGAATCCACCAATCAGGGAAAAACAGCTTGACTTGCAGTGATGGCTCTTCCCAATTGGGCTTTTTGGGGCAGAAGGCAGAAAGGTGAAGCCAGAGATAATGACAAGCAGAGCCATATCTTTTATAGAGGTTGCAAGAATGCTGTTTTAATATTTTTTATGCTTGCAGGTCTTCTAAATGTAATATAGGTGGGTTGTTGTTTTTGTTTACCTTCACTATATTTATAAGTTGAGCACTGTTAAGAATAAATTAAAACTTTTATGTTTCTGTGGTCAGGAGTACGACTTCTTGTTAAACGACATTTAGTAAATGTGTGAGTGTGTTCACTGACACACTCTTCTGCAGCTATTTCTCCAGGATGGGTCCATTATTTCTAGAACAGGAGCTGAACCAACTCAGATATGATGCACTTTCTGTCACGGTCCGGTCTACAGGCGATCGGAGTCCTGGCTGAGGACGTCGGGACCGGGGGCAAGATGGCGGGGTGGGAGCAAGAACAAGAGTCCAGAAGCCAGGGGTCCGAGGGTCAGGAAGCAGGGAGTCGCAAAGTCAAGGGTCCGAGGGCTGAGAAGCAAGGAGTCACAAAGTCAAGGGTCCAAGGGTCGAGAACCAAGGAGTCACGAAGTCAAGGGTCCGAGAGTCAAGAAGCAAGGAGTCATGAAGTCAAGGGTCCGAGGGTCGAGAAGCAAGGATTCACGAAGTCAAGGGTCTGAGGGCTAAGAAGCAAGGAGTCACGAAGTCAAGGATCCGAGGGTCGAGAAGCAAGGAGTCACGAAGTCAAGGGTCTGAGGGCTAAGAAGCAAGGAGTCACGAAGTCAAGGGTCCAAGGGTCAAGAAGCAAGGAGTCACAAAGTCAAGGGTCCAAGGGTCGAGAAGCAAGGAGTCATGAAGTCAAGGGTCTGAGGGCCTAGAAGCAAGGAGTCATGAAGTCAAGGGTCTGAGGGCTGAGAAGCAAAGAGCCATGAAGTCAAGGGTCTGAGGGCCTAGAAGCAAGGAGTCACGAAGTCAAGGGTCCAAGGGTCGAGAAGCAAGGAGTCATGAAGTCAAGGGTCTGAGGGCCTAGAAGCAAGGAGTCATGAAGTCAAGGGTCCGAGGGTCGAGATGCAAGGAGTCACGAAGTCAAGGGTCTGAGGGCTAAGAAGCAAGGAGTCACGAAGTCAAGGATCCGAGGGTCGAGAAGCAAGGAGTCATGAAGTCAAGGGTCCAAGGGTCGAGAAGCAAGGAGTCACGAAGTTAAGGGTCCAAGGGTCGAGAAGCAAGGAGTCATGAAGTCAAGGGTCTGAGGGCCTAGAAGCAAGGAGTCATGAAGTCAAGGGTCCGAGGGTCGAGAAGCAAGGAGTCACGAAGTCAAGGGTCTGAGGGCTAAGAAGCAAGGAGTCACGAAGTCAAGGATCCGAGGGTCGAGAAGCAAGGAGTCACGAAGTTAAGGGTCCAAGGGTCGAGAAGCAAGGAGTCACGAAGTCAAGGGTCCAAGGGTCAAGAAGCAAGGAGTCACGAAGTCAAGGGTCTGAGGGCCTAGAAGCAAGGAGTCATGAAGTCAAGGGTCCGAGGGTCGAGATGCAAGGAGTCACGAAGTCAAGGGTCTGAGGGCTAAGAAGCAAGGAGTCACGAAGTCAAGGATCCGAGGGCTAAGAAGCAAGGAGTCACGAAGTCAAGGGTCTGAGGGCTGAGAAGCAAAGAGCCATGAAGTCAAGGGTCCAAGGGTCAAGAAGCAAGGAGTCATGAAGTCAAGGGTCTGAAGGTCGAGAAGCAAGGAGTCAAGAAGCTGAGGTCCGAGGATCAGGAAACAAGAAGCCAAACGCAGCAAGGCAGGAAACGTGTTTCTGTGGCAAAGAGCCAAAGGGAAATGCTGACCTTATATCCCTTCCCGGCTCTTGCCACCAGGTACAGTGAGTTACCAAGTGGCCTCACCTGTGTGGTTGCGCCTTGCCTCCCCAGAACAAACTTAGGAAGGCCCCAGTCCTGCAAAGCCCTACTGGTCACAGGGCCCGGCTCCTGCACACACTCCTGACACTTTCTCTATGCCAATAAAGGAGATTGATTTGTTACGACAGCCACACAACACCCTGTCTTTTCCCTTTGGTTCTTCCATCTTTTCTCAGGCCACAGAAAGTTTTTCTCCCCCCCCCCCCCCCCGGAGAATGAAAGAGCAGCAAAATTTCCCTAGTTTGTAGATGCCTCTGGGACTACTCTTCCATCATTCCCAAAGGGCAGTGATATATTGAGAAAGTGAACCTCTCTAAGTTCAACGCACATCCATCATAAATGTTGTGGAGGACACCATTCTATGACACCATTTTGTTTTCCATTTATCTGTTTTTTAAAATTATAACTAAAATGCTTTTCTGGCTTTAAAGCAAAACAAAAACAAAAGAGAGGTATAGCACTGTAATGCTATAATGGTATGCTGTTATTCCTTTCCAGTCACCGTTTTGTTAAAATGGCTGTGACCGGAAAGGTTTCTTATTTTTATTTCTTAATTAGCAGTATTGTAATATAATGTTATAGCATATCATAATACGAAATCAACATTATGGCATTATGGTGCTATAGCGTTATACCTCTTTGGGCTGCATTAAAAAAAATAATCTGGAAAAGCTATAACATTGTGAGAAGTTAATTGAAATTTCACAGGTAGCTAATAGCAGAAGAACAACGGCTGGACAGTGCTGGGAGCCATCTGTCTGGAAGCAGCAGCAGTCAGTCACGCATGCTCTTCTCCAGAATACTCCATTTCATCCCCCCTTCCACTCATTTTCTAGTTCTCTACCCCTCACCCAATAAGCGTATCTTTCGCTCCATAAGACGCACCTGACCATAAGACACACCTAGTTTTTAGAGGAGGAAAACAAGAAAAAAAATTCTGAATGAAACAGTGGATGTATGATATTTGTTGTTCATGCTGTGGCAAAAATCCTGAGGATCCATGTGGATCCATGCATTGTAACCACGTTTTTGCGCCATTGCGGCCCCACGCAAAAGTGTGTGTGGGTTTTTTTGGTGCAAGCTGTAGCCATGGACATGCTATGTGATCTGATGGTGAATTTGGGGTGACCCAATGCAAAAATCCCGAGGATCCATGGGCTTTTACCTCCCCCCTCCCAGGCAGCCTCCGCTAGCATCCCTTATCTCTCTCCCGATCCCACCAATCAGCTGCTTCCTTTCAACACTCCCTTCCCTCTTGTTTGCCTTAGTGTCTTTTCCTTAGCTGGAGCAGTTTTCTGCTCCTCCTTTTCTTCTGATTTCTCTCCTTATTGCTTTAGTCTTCCTGTTTCCCCCTTTTGCAAGTTTGCTGTCTTTACCTCCACCCTCCCAGGCAGCCTCCTTTATCTCTAGCGTCCCTCATCTCTCTCCTGATCAGCAAACGATCAGCGGCTTTGTTTCAACACCCAATTCCCTCTTTCAAAAAAAAAAAAAAGCATGATCTGCTTTTTGCCCCTGGGCAATTTGGCTCCAAGGACCATGCATTCACTCCATAAGATGCACAGACATTTCCCCTTACTTTTTAGGAAGAAAGAAGTGCGTCTTATGGAGCGAAAAATATGGTATGTATTCTGTGGTCACAGAACACACTCAATCCTCAGTGGCCTATCTAGGGATATCCCTCCCCTTTCCAAGTAATATCCAACTTAAGTCATACTCAGAGGAGACCCAACAGAACCAATAGGTCTCCAAGTATGACTGATCTTGGATGCCTCCCTCTTTTTTTCCCCCACCTAAAGATTTTTGTTCTTCTACAAACCATCGGGTTTCCCCCCAACTCTGCAGATACGAGGCCTTACCACAATATTCCATTTGTGTCTGTGGCTTTGGGAAGCAACCCAATCTGTTTTAGAAGTGTGCTTGGAAGCTTTCCAATTCAGATTGTCAGGACTGAATTATATGTGTGAAAAATAAAGCTCCATTTCCCCCAGTTCATCTTAATGGAGAATCTAAAAATGGTCATAACCTTTTTTCCTCTGCTCATAAATGGACGGAATTTGCAGACAAAGGAGCCCCTCTAGAGTGGATTAAGCCTGCCAAATTGTAGGTGGGTACATCCCATGATTTTTTTTGAGGCCCTCAAGCAAAATGTTCCTGCATTTGCTCACAGCCAGCATTATGTCAGACTAGGACCTGGGCGACTGGGGTTCAAATCTTGACTCTGCCATGAAACTCATTGAGTGATCTTGGCCCAGTCACTGTGTCTCAGCCTAACTTGCCTTGTAGGGTTGTTGTGAGGTAAAATGGGAGGGAAGGAACTGTATTTGCCACCTTGAGCTTCTTGAAGGAAAGATGGGGTATAAAATGTAAATAAAACAAATCATCAATTTTATTACTAATAAAAATAAGGAGGGAATGCCCTCCCACAAGATGTCAAAGAGAACAACAACTACCAGACTTTTAGAAGACATCTGAAGGCAGCCCTGTTTAGGGAAGCTTTTAATGTTTGATGTATTACGGTATTTCAATATTTTGTTGGAAGCCACCCAGAGTAGCTGGGGAAACCCAGCCAGATGGGTGGGGTATAAATAATAAATTATTATTATTATATTATATCTCATGGCAGATAACATTTCCTTATCTGTACACAGAGAACAATCCTTTAATAGTGAGGTTTCTGTACTCCCATTTCAGGAATCTGGGACTGAGAAACTGACAAGAGCATGACAGCTGTCACTGAGGAACCATTTTGAGGTTCCTTTGAGGTCGAGTCATGTTTGTCCCATGACTGTCTTGCAAAATTTCAGGTTTGGGGAAATAACCTGTCAATACAGGTGTAATGCTGGCGAAACCCTTAAAGCTGCCACTTGCCACTTTTCTTCTCAGTAAGATGTATCTTGGTTTACTGTTCCTCGATTCATGTTCTGTATAAAAACTCACTGTCAGAATACAAACCACTTCTAAAGAGTGAACTGAGGTGTGTGAGAAAGTAATGGCTGGTAAATGTGTCATCTATAGACTGAAACGGAACAATTTCCCCAATATGAAGTGTAATCAGGCTACACTTACAAAACTGAAAATATAGCTCTGGACCAGATGATTTTCTTATTATTTGTCTCGAAAAGTAATGGGAATGACTTGGGCAGTGAACCTTGTGCTGCCTTGCGACCCACCCTGACTCAAGCTCCCCTTTCAGATCTCACTGCAGCAACATTTAATATCAGACCATCCTTCTCTCATGAATCAAAATGTCTTTGTGTGGCACATTTCAGGCACTCTTCTACCTCTCCAGGTGTTGTTTGAATCGCATCAACTCCAACCAGCGTGGCCAATGGCCAGGGATGATGGTGGAAGTTGTAGTCAAACATCTGAAGGGCCACTCGTTCCACACCATTATTTTCATCCCCTCAGTTAGCACAAACCAATCCAGCTTTCTAAACAACTTCCATCTTTATGCCGGCCTTGAAGGTTGCATGGTGCATCTCCCCTCCCCACATCTCCTTAAGAAGTCCTCTCTGGACATAGAGATATATGCTTCTTCTTCTTCTTCTTCTTCTTCTTCTTCTTCTTCTTCTTCTTCTTCTATCACTCGTAGCCAAGTAAGATTGTTTCCAAAAATACGGTTTAACAGTGAGTCTGTAGGTGACTGTGGAGGCCAATTCTGGATCCACAGTGGGGACATTGGTTTCCGAGCAGGAGTTAATCATAGTGAGGGTTTGCCAAGCGCGCCTTCCTCTTAGCACATTTCTCCCTTTTGTCCTGAGATTGAGTGTCTTCAAAGCCCATGACACCTTTGGTAAAGGTGTTCTTCAGTTGGAGCGCTCGCAAGCCATTGTTTCCCAATTGTCGGTGTTTATACTACATTTTTTTTAGATTTGCCTTGAGAGAGTCTTTAAACCTCTTTTGTTGAGCACCTGCATTATGCTTTCCATTTTTAAGTTCGGAATAGAGTAGTTGCTTTGGAAGACGATCATCAGGCATCCACACAGCATGACGAGTCCAACAAAGTTGATGTTAAAGAATCATTGCTTCGACACTGGTGATCTGTGCTTCTTCCAGTACACTGGCATTAGTTCGCCTTTCTTCCCAAGTGATGTGTAACTCAGTGGTGTAACGTTGAAAAATGTCAATCACTTCTCCTATGTGGGCAGTTATTTTTCCACAAGGGCCAACATTCATGCTGAACTCCAGCATCGCCTGAGCTCTGTGAGTGCAGCTTTCTCCCGATAGAAGGCATATGCAACATCTGCTCAGCCACTAACATCCCCTGTCGGGGAAGGTGCTCAAGAAGATGGTGGCTGATCAGACATGATTGGAGGCAGCCAATTATTTAAACTCATTTCAATCCAGCTACAGAGCTGGTTTTGCCACTTAAAAGCGGGGAACACAACATGCTAGTTCTCCTTGATCTCTCAGTAGCCTTGGATTATATATCCTCCTGAATTGGGTCTGTGCCTTGGGAGTTGAAGGCACAGCTTTGTGGTGGATCTGCTCCTATCTACTGCATGTATAATCAGAACACAGGGGAACCATGGTGCCAAATGACACATAGGGCAGCAGTTAAGAGTGCTGGTCTAGACAGAAGCAAAAGTATTTGACTTTTCAGCCTTCTTTAATCTGCTTTTTCAAAAAATCAGTCAAAGGGATGGGTACATTGAGACCGTGATGCTAAGTAATCATCTTTAATGTTACGAACCAGCTCTTTGTCCTGGTCTTTCCTAATTGACATTGACAATAACGGAAGAAAAAAATTCTTCACTCTCCTGCCAGAATTACTTCAAATCAATTTAATTAGAACCCAGATCTTTGCAAGCCACGTTGACCTTCTGTTCCCTGTCCATTTGCTGACATGGTTTAATTGAGAAGGATGAGAAGTTGCCTAATTCATTTGCTGTCCCAACAGCCTGCTACTCTATGACGTTCATCCCTAAGTCATCTGACTAACACAGGCAGCTGCCCATTTGTCTCATATCTGAGAACATTCTTTCAAGAGCAGACCAGAGGCAAACAACCCCAAGACTATTTTAAAAGTATGAAGATATGACTCTGTATTTGTCCCAAGGTTTGACTCCATATTGATGACTCCCCATTGGTTGGATGCCATGGTTTCAAGTTTTCTGTTTGGAACCAGCCAACGTGATCCAAGAGCTAATTGTATTGACATTAACCTGTTTTAACAAGCCTCAAGTATCAATAAATCATTTCTTTAGTGCTCCAAGTTTTAACACTGCGTTGTTAATGTACTGTACTTGAATTGACAAATAGGCTGGAAAATCGTTCGTTTCCTGTAAGATGCGTTGCTCTCTCAAGCCTCACTTCCCATAGCTACGAAGGGGCCTTTCAAAATGGAGATTTTTATTTTTCTTAAGGAGACTGTCATTGCATTACTCAAATTGTTTTAGCTTTAATGGATCTCCTCAGAGATACTTCATTCTTCTGGAAACCATCGAGAGCTGATTATCAATACCCCTTTGGGGAAGGGGGAATTCACCCTGAATGAAAGCATTCTATACCATCTTTACAGACGAAACGTATGCTGCATTTGTAACCAAGAACAGCATGCTTATATCGCCTCTTTAAATTTTATTTCTGCAACAAAAAGGTATCATTTGACAAATAATGGAAAAAAAACCTCGCACAGCTTTTTATGCACTCATCATGTACTTGAAGTGAGCAGTAATTTTACTAATTAGCTACCACAGGAGCTAATTGCAAGAAGAATTCACAGCTCTGAGGTGTGAAGATTGCTACTAGCATTTTGCATCGCTGAAAAGCAAAGCTTTGTTATTTGAATTTTAAGAGATGAACCTCTTCCACACACACACACACCCATGCCATCACAGATGATTTTGAGATATGCATTGAGCACTACGAAGCAATATTAAGGACATTTGCATTTCCAGGTAAAACAAAGAGAAGTCTTCCATATCAAAACCCCTGGAGATGTATCAGCGAAGGTCCCATCTTCACTGTGACTCTCCATAACTTAACAAGCGTAAGATGACAGAGGTACTTACTTCAAGTGCAACCTATCAGAGGCAAAAAGGGGGGGAGAGATCAACGATTGTGCAATATTTTGACAAGTTATTTAAACTATGCTAAATTATGCATCTTGGTCCTTTCAGAATAGAATAAATTAAGCACTATTTCAGGACAGTAGATAAAAAATCTGGTTCTTCTTTGCTGTGCCGCTTTAGGACTGAACGTAAGTTTAGGCTCCTGGCATGAAGATGACACCTTTTCCGGGGCTCTAATGATTTGAAATGAACTAACCTCTGAGTTGGGGACACTGGTGGTGCTGTGGTGTAAACCACAGAGCCTTGGGCTTGCCGATCAGAAGGTCGGCAGTTTGAATCCCCGTGGCGGAGTGAGGTCCCATAGTTCAGTCCCTGCTCCTGCCAACCTAGCAGTTCGAAAACATGTCAAAGTGCAAGTAGATAAATAGGTACCACTCCGGTGGGAAGGTAAACAGCGTTTCCATGCGCTGCTCTGGTTTCGCCAGAAGCGGCTTAGTCATGCTGGCCACATGACCCGGAAAAACTGTCTGCGGACAAATGCCGGCTCCCTCGGCCAGTAAAGTGAGATGAGTGCCGCAACCCCAGAGTCGTTCGCGACTGGACTTAACTGTCAGGGGTCTTTTACCTTTAACCTCTGAGTAAATAGGCTTAGGAATAGAGTCATGATATACTTTCAAGGGAGTATTTGATTTGACCAGTAATCCTCACCTCCTCATCTTCTTTTCCCTCCTTTTCTCTTCTGGATTTTGATCGTTCAGGAGCCAAAACAGTTGAGAACTAGGCTATTTGAAAACCAAGGTACAACTGTATACAGGAGAAGGAGAAGGAGAAGGAGAAGGAGAAGGAGAAGGAGAAGGAGAAGGAGAAGGAGAAGGAAGGAAGGAAGGAAGGAAGGAAGGAAGGAAGGAAGGAAGGAAAGAGCACACACACATACATACACACAAACACACACACACACACATATATATATACATATATACATACACACATACATATACACTTTGACACTGTTCTGCAAAGGTACCGTTAGCCAATTTATCTTTCATCTTTTATACATTTACATATTTAAAATAAAAATTGACTGACAGCTGTAGACCAATTTCTCGGAATTTTAAATGAGATTTGATAAGTATGAGAAAGTAAAAAGTGTTTCCCTTTTAAGAAGCTCTTTTTAAAAGCCACCGTCTATAAAATTGGATTTTGACATAATTTCAGTACTTTTACCACCTTAACCCATTCTCATCTTGGCCATATGTTTAGACCTCCAGAGAAAGCAGACACGGCAAAAACAGCTTCAGTCCACCTTTTCATCTCATCTGCACAGCATGTGCTATTCCCTGTGTTGGAATTTATTAAAATTCAAGGTATGGTGAACTACCCATCTTTGCTAGGGTAACGCCTGCATTAGGAAGAAGAAGGAAAGATCAATTTCCTATGAAATATACAAATATAGGTATAATACAGAGGGAGGGAGCACATTCCCAACTACACATATTTTATGCAAATTCAAGAATTTCAATAACTTAATAATACTATAGCAGGGAAAACCTTTCATTAGGAAGGGCTGTCGACCTGTTAGAAAGGTTCATCAGAGGCCACGGTAAACAGGACTAGATCCCCAGATAGGTGTAACCAGTGCAAAAAGTTGGCAGAACTGCATGGTTGTTTTGGTCTGCAGCGATATCCACACAACTAAAACATTTTAAGAGTCATGGCTTCCTCCAAACAGTACTAGGACCTGTAGTTTGTTAAGGGTGCTGTTAGGCAATACTGTTATTCCCCCCTCACAGAGCTTCAATTACCAGAGCTTCCTGGGAAGAGGGGTGGCTTGTTAAACCAGTCTGAAAATTGTAACTCTTGAGGGGAATAATAATAATAATAATAATAATAATAATAATAATAATAATAATGTGGTACCTCAGGTTACATACACTTCAGGTATCCACTATCCCAGAAATAGTGCTTCAGGTTAAGAACTTTGCTTCAGGATGAGAACAGAAATCATGCTCCGGCGGCGCGGCGGCAGCAGGAGGCCCCATTAGCTAAAGTGGTGCTTCAAGTTAAGAACAGTTTCAGATTAAGTACGGACCTCCGGAACGAATTAAGTACTTAACCTGAGGTACCACTGTAATACATTTTATTTATATCCCTCCCTCCCCGGCAGCCACTCCCAATTACCAGTCTAGCTGATGCATTCTGGAATAATTGCAGAATGTTGTTGTTGTTGTTGTTGTTGTTGTTGTTCTGCCAATCTGACTGGTTTGCCCCAGCCACTCTTAATCCCAACCCTTATAAAAACATATAAAGTAAATAAGTCGTTAGTCAGAGGATCAGAGTCAGAGGCCAAGAAATAATGGCAAAGTAAGCATAATGGAGAAAGTTTGAAACAAGAATCAGTCTGTTATGGTTGGTACAGAAGGGGAATACAATTTTGAGCAATATTCTCCACTACTTGGGCAACATTCTCCAATATTCTTCCTATTTCACATCGTTCAATATTTGTTATAACGAGATTCACTGGAGTTTTTCCCTCTGCATATATCACAAATGCATTAATACGTTGTCCATTCCCCCCCTGGGATTATAAGTAATCTGAGCAGTTTCTAGAGGCACCAGGTGTTTCTATTCACGGTTTCATTCAAGGCTCACAGGCCTCTGCAAATGGAAGCCGCCTCTGTGCTCCCTTCTGTTACATTCACTATCCTCTGTTCCATTCGCTTACCTTTCCTAAACCACTTAATCAGGTCCAGGAGCAGTTTTACAGGTGCTGATATAGCCAGGGATCTGTGGTTCAGCACACATAATCCTATGGAGAGCCGCCATCTGTTGTAATTTCCTTACCGCAGGTGGCTATGGATACAATAAGCCTGTGAAGGATGTGAAAAGGATATGTGGGCACAGACGATAGTATCTGAAATTTGGCAAACTACTGCATAGTACTGATTTTTTTTTTTTAAGTATCTAAGATATTTCAAGGCAGAAAGAGTCTAGGCTTTATGCCTGTGAATACCTGTTGCTGATAGTCGGGAGAGCGCTGTGACGTATGGGATCTGCTTTTGAGCTTCCCTTAGACATCGGGTTGTTCGCTTTTCTGCTAGACAAGATTTACCTTTGGTTTGATCCAACAGGGCTCTTATGTTCTTATCCCACTATTTCTCCACCTTTCTTGCTCATGCTTCCCCTCCCAAGGATTTCATGGATAGCTCAGTTGGTGGAGTATGAGGCTCTGAATCTCAGGGCTGGGGGTTTCAGCCCCACATTGGACAAAAGATTTATGCAACAGTTGTTGTTGCTGCTGTTGTTTAGTCATTTAGTCGTGTCCGACTCTTCGTGACCCCATGGACCAGAGCACACCAGGCACTCCTGTCTTCCACTGCCTCCTGCAGTTTGGTGAAACTCATGTTGGTAGCTTCGAAAACACTGTCCAACCATCTCGTTCTCTGTCGTCCCCTTCTCCTTGATCTTTCCCAACATCAGGGTCTTTTCCAGGGAGTCTTCTCTTCTCATGAGGTGACCAAAGTATTGGAGTCTCAGCTTCAGGATCTGTCCTCCCAGTGAGCACTCAGGGCTGATTTCCTTCAGAATGGATGGGTTTGATCTTCTTGCAGTCCATGGGACTCTCAAGAGTCTCCTCCAGCACCATAATTCAAAAGCATCAGTTCTTCAGTGATCAGCCTTCTTTATGGTCCAGCTCTCACTTCCATACATCACTACTGGGAAAACCATAGCTTTTACTATACGGACCTTTGTTGGCAAGATGGTGTCTCTACTTTTTAAGATGAGTACCTTATCTTTTTTTTCCTCGTACCCGAAACCTCAAAATCTAGGACAAGAGACAGCAATTTGCTCGCCCCCAAGGCCACCCGCAGTGAGCGCCTTATGTTCTAAAATGTCACAGTTGAAAACCAGGACATCTTTGTGTTGCAGTTGTCTATATTTGCTCAAGAAGGATTACTGACTCTTCTCTTCTATTTTTCTATTTTAAGACCCTTCTCTGCCTGAAACAGATCTGTCCTGCAGAGATTTAAAAGCAGAGAGAGTATGTTGGGGGATAAAGATATATTATCATCATTGTGCTATAATTTGTTGCTAAACCATTAAAAAAGTGAGCAAAGAAACATATCACATTCAGTACAAAGCTATTCTTCAGCTGAAATAGTTGTTACAACCTTTGTACTTGCACATAGGAACATGTGGCTCGGTCCCAATCCAAGTCAATTTCACACATGTTTACTGGAAGAAGGATGAGCATCATCTTCCCTTCCATCTTCTCACTATACTGTCCCATGTTCCCATGTTGAGCAGGGCATGTGAAAGGATCACATGTGTCTACAATTGCATTGGGTTCTGGGGTCAATTGCATTGGGTTCTGATGATGAAAAGCACCTTTGTGCACATAACTGTATACCCATAGGTGCTCCTTTCACATTTCCTTTTTTTTTAAAAAAATATATTTTTAATTGATTTTCTTTTCTCACAACAAATATCCAATATCATTACTTAACATTCATTTTCCAATTTCCCTCCTCCCTGTTGACTTCCCCCAACTTCCATTTCTGGTTTATTACATCAAATGTTACATTCTGCTGTCTGTACATAATACTATGTTATCACCTGATCACCTGTTACATTTCTTGTTCTCTGTAAATAAAATTGTAAATGTTTATTTAAATCCTGCCAACGAGTCCATTTTTTTTTTGTTTCTGCAAATAAGTTGTAAAAGGTTCCCATTCTTTTTCAAAGTCACTATTGTCCTTTTCACGTAGTTTATCCATTAACGTTGCTAACTCTGCATAGTTCATCAGCTTTTCTTGCCATTGTTCTTTTGATGGTACTTCTCCAGTCTTCCAGTTTTGTGCTATTAAAATTCTTGCTGCTGTTGTAGCATACATAAATAACATCCGATTTTCTTTCGGCAATTCTTGTCCTAAAATACCTAACAGAAAGGCTTCTGGTTTTTTAACAAAGGTTATCTTAAACATTTTTTTCAGTTCATTGTATATCATTTCCCCCCAAAATTTTATGATCTTGCAATCCCACCACATGCGGTAAAATGTACCTTCCTCTTCTTTAAATCTCCAACAGTTCTTTTGTCTGTTTTATACATTTTTGCCTTTCACATTTCCCATTCACTGTGGGAACACTGGGAATCAGGGACAGCACAGCACTGTTCCATTATTGTACAATGCAGGCATGAAAAAGTCTTTCCATTTTCCCTGGAATCTGTAGCTCTAGATCAGAGGGTTGATTCCCAGTATTCTCACCATAGAACCATTTCCATTGTAATAAATGAAAATCTGCCCTTATTCCCTTATGGGGGACACAAGAGCCCTTATAGAGTCCTGTGGAAGTTCTCCATCGGTCGGAGAAAATAACAGAAGCCAGCCAGAGAATATTGAGAAGCAAAGCAGCTAGTAAGCCTGATCTTTATTAAAACTGTTGCAACAGGGTGCCCCCTTCACACACAGGAAGAGGAGGAGGACCCCGAACCAAGTTGTGCCCGCCCTTATATAGACATTTTAAATTGCCCGCCTTGGAGTCCAAGACCACCCCCAGAAACATCATACATACATCACAGAACGGGTGCAGCTCAAGACCACCCCCCAGATACATCATACCTACATCACAGAAAGGGCGGTCTACAACAGAAATCTGAGTGTGTTGTTTACCTCCTGTCTGGCAGGTTACCTGTTAATGCTTACTTGATTGGATACCCTGGGGAGCCTGGCCAGTCTTTTGTAATGACAAATATTTAGTTCCTGAGCCAGGTCAAGGGCTCACCCTATTCATACACAAATACACCCTTAAGACTGGATTTGTGAACAAAAAGACAATGGGGAGGCTCCCCCACCCCTCCCTCCTTGCAGAGAAAACATTTGGTCAGTTTGGGAGTAAAAATGGTTTCAGGGCGGTTCTCCTGTGCTGCTCCAGACATGTGGTCCACACATCTATGTACGCGCTTGGTTGGTACATTTATGAACATTTATTATATATAAGACCTTAAATTTTTCATTTCACCATTATTATTATTTTTTAAAGCCATAACAGTTACGCTGATAGAAATTTGATATACGTTTGTAGCATTGATGTGTTCTAGGGGTGCAAATAGATTGACGTTTATTGGGAACCGCTTGCTCTTCAATCATGGAAGTTTATTGCAGCGTCCACACAATGTCACAGGAATTAAAATGCCAGCTCACATTCCTCTCCCCATTTGCTCCAGATTTACCCTTTCCATGGGTATACAGTCATACCTTGGTTTTCGAAAGTAATCCGTTCCGAAAGTCCGTTCGACTTCCGAAACGTTCAAAAGCCAAGACACGGCTTCCGATTGGCTGCAGGAGCTTCCTGCGTCGGGCGTCCGAAAAACGTTTGAAAACCAGAACACTCGCTTCCAGGTTTGGGGCATTCAGGAGCCAAAATGTACGAGTACCAAGGCATTTGAGAACCAAGGTACGACTGTATCTATGCCCAACAACCCGTTGATCTCTGAGTGACTCATTCACATTATTAAGCCCCCACCCGGAATACCCTAGGTTGTCATTTTTTTCCCCTCTGTCTCAGATACATACTCCCATCAGGTTGTTTCTCATTCTGCATAGGCACAATTAGCCCTTCTTTCATGGAGTATTAAAGTTAAAAAAAATGATAATTAAAAGTGATGGCTGCAGCAAAATAGTTGTTCACAAAAGACTCTTTTGCCATTCAGAGATTGGCACAGTATATGTTTGGCTGTTACAAGGTGTCAAATAAGGATTCGTGTGAATAAATCCTTGCTAACAAAGGTTTAGCATTAATCGGAAGAAAACAAAGGGTTCTGTGCTTCAAAGCTAACTAAGATGAATGTTATCTTATCCCTCTGCGGATGATTGAAACAGTCTCTTTCATCCCATTTAAGGTTACTGTCACTTAGGATTAGTTGTCTTTAGCCTCAGTTTCTCTGTATGAAGATTTATATTGAAGTGATTATTTGAGAATTATTGTCACACGTCGTATGTGTTCTGATGGATAGAAAGAAAATTATTCTTACTATCAAGGAGAGCAGCAGGTGGCAACAGGAATAATATTATACACACATATATTATACAATGAAATGGATGCCAGTAAATGTGGCTTGAAAACTAAACTATTTTGGGGGGTGCTAGTTCTGCGTAGTGTATTATAGGGGGGGAAATGTAGGTTAACAAAGTCAGCAGAAGCTGTGAGCAGCAAGTACAATCCTCCTCAAAAGATGTGCTTGAACCTGTAGAGCTGTTAAGTTATGGGTTTTCATTATAATTTTATCACTATTATTTTTAAGGTTTAGGAGAAGGGGTGAAGAAAGCTTGAAGGCAGAATTGTTAGTAATTAGATAAGCGCCAAGCCGATGAACACAAAGGAATGGTGCCAGGTAGGCGGAGAAGAAAAATCAGCCTCTTAAAAACCAGTTTAGCACTTCATTAGCTGTCTTTAGTCTAGCATATCTGCTAAACCGATCAGAGCTGCTGGTATTTTAGCCTGTTCAAATCCTCTAAAAAAAACAAAAAACCCCCAGTGACAATCAAACTCAAATACTATTCTTACCTAAGTGACTATTTTGCTTCAACAGCTCTGCCTTGTGGAACCTGATAACTTCATGCAACCTTTTGACAGAGGTGGTCGTTTTAAAAGGATATTGAACCGACCTCCCCCACCTGAAGAGAATACACTTTGACCCGGGCTAAATCGAAACGTGAAGACATATAGTAAAATGCCATCCTTGCCATCCTCCTCTTTGAGGCTTTGCTACCCAGAGAGAAACTGGTTCTCTGATCCAACAAGGTGTGCATAATTATAGCGACGGAGTGACCATGCAGTCAGCACAGTACTCTCTGTTTGGCTTGTAGTGAAAGGCTGCTGACCGATGAAATCCCAGGACAGAAAGGTTGCTCGAAAATATTAGGCAACAATTCACATGGCTATCAAACCCACAATGACATTTTCAAACTGGAGTGTACATTGGCCTGTGACCAGTCATTCATGAGCAGACATTGTCATGTGCAGTTTGGGGTTTTACTTGCTAGTGTAAGTTGTCTAAGGCTGTAATGCTGATTTTGGGTATAAGCTCTGTTGAACTCTGCAGAGATGTGGCTGCAAATATGCTTAGTGAATCCTGTATTTGACTGTGACTGCACAGGACAGATTGGACTCAGCCTGGAGCCCCTTCCACACAGTAATTGTGTGAAATGAAGGCCAGCGTCCCTGAAGCAAGAGTACTGCCACTATTGAAACTAAAGGAGTTGAGAGTCAGCACTCACTTAGACTTAACACTGGAACGTGTCCAGACTGTAGGTATTTCTCAGTGTGTACTTTGAATTTTCTCCAATGCAGACGTCAGGAACTGTGCTGGGGAGGGCTACACTGAGGAGGAATATCACTGACTCCTGACCCTGAATCTTCCCAGGAACAGGAGGACAGTATAGATTTGGAACAGTGGTTTGCAGAAGGGCATAGTTCAGAAGGCAAAAGCTGGGAAATACTGGATGGAGAAAAGCTAGAAGAAGAAACATTGCAAGAGAGAAGGTTAACAGATTCACAGTCGTTGGACAGCATTCCTCCACCGCCCTCCCCAAGGTCGAGAAGAGCTCAGAAAGTCTCAGAACAGAAAGCACAGAGGGTCCAAACTCAGATTACAAGATTTAGGAGTGAAGTAGATTAGTAGGGATGGAGGGGAGGGTAAGCCTTAATTGGGAGCCCCGCCATTTCTAGGGAGAAGCATTCTTTTGTCTCTCACTGTGATTATTAAAGAATATAACTGGTAAGACATTCCTTTTGTTTGATCTTCTTATTTCCTGCCACAGGGGAGGAAGCCGATTTTATGAAGCCTGACAAGCAAGGCAAACATGTGTACCCTTACCCAAACACGTGCGCATCCTCCTGGTACCGTCCCGCCAGGGCGGGCTAGAAAGGCAACATGAGCGAGGCAGGCATGAGCCCTTAAAATCAGTCTGATAGGGCTGAATGGAAGGGCGCATGCCTGTTGCATCTGTTGGTTTCTGTGTGTTGCCACTGTACAGTGCTTGGAGTCACAAGACTCTGTTTTGCATTCCAGAGATTCCAGGCTACTGGAAGTCTCACGGAAAACAGGAGACGGATGTGATGTTACTGGCTTCCTGTTCCTTTGTTTGCTCTCTGCTTTCACAGAGAGAGCATGTATATTTCTTTTCTGTCTGCATAGTTATAAATAAAACCTAGTGCGGCGTTTGCCTCCTAGGATGGGTCATAAGGAAAGGGTTAAAATAGGTGTGATGTGATTGGCCAGTGAGAATGCAAGGGGGGAATAAAAGTTAGAGTGGGAGGTTTTGAAAGTCAGTTGGTTGAGTTGAGTTGAGAGTTGAAGTTTGGGAGTTGAAGAAGGAAGAGGGGGGGTTAGGTGTGGGTTGGTAGAATTGTATTGTGAGAGAGTGAGAGGAATTGTTAGGTGGAGTCAGATAGATAGTTGGGAATAATCAATTTGAAGTTGTTAGGAACTAAGATTAAGAAACTGTCAAGAAAAACTAACTGAAACCATAAGCTTGTTCCTGCATTTAAAAATAAACTTGATTATTTGTTTATGTTAACAACTGACTGGACTCCGTGTGTCCCCGTGAGATACGGTGTGGTGGCAGCGGAAAAAGCAATCGCAGTGATGGCACAGGGTCAATAGACCATCAAACGTCCGGGGGCCCTGTGTGTGATCGCCACACCTAGCAATGTAGCTCAATATTTCTCGTCCTTCCCTGCTGCTGGATACTCTGCGTAATGAGGGAATGTGCCTGGAGCCTTATCAGAGGCTCAGGTCATTAATCATCGTCGGAGGCGATTCCGAAGGACTCGACCGGAGGATGAGCTTTTCCAGCTCGGTCGTAGCGGAGGCTCTGACAGCATCCTTGTGGCGCCTTGCCATCCTCACACAGCTTTACAAGGCTGGGATTCAGGATTCCCTCACATAGCAGTGTGGGGGTGGTGGGGGCAGCGTGAGGAGCAAAATGTGCTCTCAAAAAAACTGTGCCTGAAGGAACAGCCCCCTTTACCCCACCCTCTGCCCTTGCCACCTCTTACTCACTGCCAAACAAATGCTGAAGGACGAGGTGTGAAGAGGGAAGTCAAAAAGATAATCGGTACATCCTCTTCTCTCAAGCGAATTGGCATGGACAGTCATCTCTGGGCTTGTTTTAATGCCAACTTCACTACCACCTTCAACGCCATGCTCTCTTTCTAGAAAAAGAGGTGCCAGAACTCAACATGAATAGCAATGGCTCCCACCTGAGAGATGCCAGAACTGATATCCGGCGATTTCCGGCTGAAAAGAAAGCCCTGCTTGATGGCCATATCACTCATAGCAATTAATTTGCTCTGATCTAAAAGATGAAGCAAGCTCTAAATGAATTGACCAAAGTGACTGTGGGTAGGCCACGTCGCCACAGTTAAAATGAATATTTTAGCTGGGGTTCTTTTTTTATTTAACACGTTGCCAATTAAAATTCCAATTACAACGCTCAACATGCTGCAGTCATTAATTATGGAATTTATCGAGGGGGGGAGGAACTAAAGACCTCTTGTAAAAATGTGTCACCTTACAAAGGAAAAATATTTGAAGGAGGCATAGTGACATCTAATTTTAAATTGTTTTGCAGCTGCACTGGGGAAAAAATGATATTTTGAGCTTATAACAACGGCTTTAGTCTAATGTAATATACATTTGTAGGGTTGCCAACCTGGGGGAGGGAAGACTGTCCGGACTTGGTTCCCCCCCCCCCCCCCGCTACTTACCATTGTTAATGTATAAGGGGAAGGAAGCTCAGGTTGTACGCCACATCACCTTTCCCCTCAGAAAAAACACATTTTTTATATCTATTTGGTCATTTTTGTTCAACATGCATGCTGATGGGATGTGGCTGGCGGTAGTGGTTGTGTTAGAACACTTACAGGACACAACATTATTTTTTTTTCACGGCCACAGTATCATATCTCACTTGTTTCTTAGCACACCCCATAATATCTTCCTCCCATTGGGAGGTGAAAATCGCATCAACAAGTTGTTTGACCATGTGCATTTTGATATGGGGATACTTCAAAGCAAATGATCACCCTCATGGATTCTAAGAAGAAGAGTTTGGATTTGATATCCCGCCTTTCACTCCCCTTCAGGAGTCTCAAAGCGGCTAACATTCTCCTTTCCCTTCCTCCCCCACAACAAACACTCTGTGAGGTGAGTGGGGCTGAGAGACTTCACAGAAGTGTGACTGGCCCAAGGTCACCCAGCAGCTGCATGTGGAGGAGCGGAGACACGAACCCGGTTTCCCAGATTACGTGACTACCGCTCTTAACCACTACACCACACTGGCTCTACAGTGCTACAGTCTACCACAAACCTGCATCAAGATTTGGCCTGGGTACAGGCAGGCAGTAGAAAACAACAGCCACTTCTGACACCACAGTGACTTATTCAGACAAGCGGACGAGGAGTTGGAGGATGAGGAGACAAAGGATGGAGAAGGAGCAGGTAGACACACAGGAGACATGGAAAAATCTGTCTGCTTTGGTTTTCTCAGTTTCTCATTTTTCCTGTCTTAAATTCAGCTCTCCACAGTCTTGCAGCAACCTGTTCGTACTATCTTATGTAACCACATGGTTCCATCATTTTTAACAGACAGGGTAAACAAATTGATGAAATAATGATGTGGTACATTTTTTGCTACATTGCTATCAAATATTTAAGGTACAGTGGTGCCCCGCAAGGCGAATGCCTCGCAAGACGAAAAACTCGCTAGACGAAAGGGTTTTGCGGTTTTTGAGCTGCTTCGCAAGACGAATTTCCCTATGGGCTTGCTTCGCAAGATGAAAACGTCTTGCGTTTTTTGCAAGTTTGTTTCCTTTTTCTTAACACCATTAATACAGTTGCGACTTGACTTCGAGGAGCAACTCATAGAACGCGGTGTGGTAGCCTTTTTTGAGGTTTTTGGTGATTTTTGAAGCTTTTCCAAAACTTTTCCGACACCGTGCTTCGCAAGACGAAAAATTCGCTAGACGAAAAAACTCGCGGAACGGATTAATTTCGTCTTGTGAGGCACCACTGTAGTGCTTTTTAGAGGCAGCAAGCTCTTTTCACACAGACTCGTGTAACCCATTTAAAGAATATGCATCCTTGAAACCTGGTGTGGGAGCCAGATTGGAACTGTGATTCAAAAAAAGCCAGACGTTGTTTCTTCTTCTTCTTCTTCTTCTTCTTCTTCTTCTTCTTCTTCTTCTTCTTCTTCGATTGTCTTCCATAAACACAGTTTTAACAGTGGGTCGTAAGAGACTGTGTAGGCCAATTCTGGATCCACACGTCCTTCCACCGTGGGGACATAGGTTTCTGGGTGGGAGTTGATCACGGTGAGGGTTTGCCAAGCGTGCCTTCCTCTTAGCACGTTTCTCCCTTGCGTCCTGAGTTCGAGTGTCTTCAAAGCCCATGACACCTTTGGTAAAGGCTGTTCTCCAACTGGCGACTCACAGACCAGTGTTTCCCAGTTGTCATTTTTTTAGATTTGCCTTGAGAGAGTCTTTGAACCTCTTTTGTTGACCACCAGCATTGTCCATTCCATTTTTAAGTTTGGAATAGAGTAGTTGCTTTGGAAGATGATAATCAGGCATCTGCACAACATGACCAGTCCAACGAAGTTGATGTTGAAGAATCATCGCTTCAACACTGGTGATCTTTGGAAAAGAGGAGGAGCAACTTTTAAGAAAGTTGAGGGGAGTGGAGGAGTTGTTACTCTGTTAAATAGTCTAAGTATTTTGCATTCTAGTAGGGGAGAACATGTTAAGGAGAATATGTTAGGGGAAAACAAAGCCATACTCAGATAGCTTTCCCCCATACCCTCCAACATTTCTCCAATGAAAATAGGGACATGCCATTTCCATAACGATAATTTTCCTATTTATACCCCACACATCTTGCTGGGTTGCCCCAGCCACCCTGGGCAGCTTCCAACACATAAAAAACCATAATAAAACATTAAACATTTTTTAAAAACCTCCCTATACAGGATTGCCTTCAGATGGCTCGGGGGGGGGGGGGTCACATAACTCCACCATTTCTCCAATGAGAATAGGGGTATCCTAAGGAAAAGTGGGACATTCCAGGATCAAATCAGAAACCAAGACGGCTTCTCTAAATCAGGGGTGTCCCTGGAAAATAGGGTCTGCTCTCCCCACTGGCCTGCAGACCTCTGAAAGATTGAAAGAGCCTTCCCATATAAAGACTGCTGTGTGATTTGGAACCCTGAACAATCAGAGTTCTGGGTCATTTGGAAGGCTCCCTTTCCTTCAGGCTTTTGCCCTTTACAGAGGCCAAAGAGGGATTCCTTGGCATGGACACACTTCCTGGTCTCATGTTCTCCTTAACCAGAAGTGAACAGGGCTAGTGTTTATTCACTATTTTGTCCTCCCTCATTCTCCCTCAGTTCTTCAACATTTTGGCAAAGCGCGGAGACTGCACACTAAATTAATGTCAACACTGGTTGACTTAGACCAGATACCTCTCTATTTCACTGTGATATGAAATATAATTTTTTACATATCATTCCCAACAATCATATAGCATAGTTTCTTATCTTATACGGTGTTTTGGACTTCCATCAACCACATCTGAAGATTTTTCACTTTATCACTTAATCTACATTTCTTAATTTCCTTATTACTTTTAATTATCCTTAACTAACAATTCTCTTCACAATCTTCTCTGCAATATTTCGCTTAGTCCTCCTTACAAAACTTCTTGCAATCCTACTAGTGTAATCTGTTTATTACAATTGCTTTTCAAACAGTTCAAATATTTACTCCAGTCCTCTGAGAATCTCTGGTCCCGCAGGTTTCGGATACTTCCTGTCATCTTATCTAATTCTGCATAGTCCATTATTTTCGTCTGCCATTCTTCTTTGGTCAGTAATTCTTATTCGCTGTAATATGAATTCATACTCATTGATTATGTGTACCACGGAGGCCTTGCTTATTTCTAAGGACTTGGGTCACAATTTAGGGCACACACTCTCTCAATATCGGTAGACAATATGGGTGCTTCAACTGTTGCCCCAATTCAGCTAAGGCTGTAACTTCAAATAGGCTCAGCACTTTTCCTCAACTTACTGGGCAAAGTTTGTAACAGTGACAAGCATGGTTTGAAAACCAGTTTTCAGGCAGATTTTCTGTAGTACGAATTACAAAGTCATGCCATTTGGCACTTCTTTTTCATCTTGAAAAACAATCCTCATAAATTTAGAAACTCTTTATAAGAAGAGGGTAGCTCCAGCAGCACCAGGAAAAGAATAAGGAGGTAAAGCCAATAGGTGAAAATACTATTTTAATGAACTACGCCAACACACAGGGATTCTTCATGGTGCAGTTCATTAAAAGTACAGTAATTCTGAACCTATTAGTTTCACCTCTTACATTTACTCATGCATCGAGAAAGGCATTTAAAACAGGCCTTTGGTTAGACAGTCCCACGCCATCCATTTTGAACAGTGGAATTTATTCTGATTACAGTGGAACCTCTTCCTGCAACCATAATCCGTTCCAGAGGTCCGTCTGGAGGTCGAAACAGGTCACTGGAAGAGGCACCGTTGTGTGCAGGCGCAGGTGGCGATCACCGCTTCTGCGCATGTGCGAATGGCGATCGCCGTTCCTGCACATGCGTGACTGGCGGCAAACCCACCGGTTACTTCTGGGTTTGCCGTGGACGCTGGGTGAAACGGACGCAAGCGGAGGCAGATGTAAGAAGAGATTTGACTGTACTGCCGTATCGTTTTGTTTCCCGAATGCCAGGAGTTCATCATGCAATCCTCACAGAAAATACTGCAAGCAGCCTTACACATATTTTCTCAGAAGCAAGTCAAAACAATCTTAATAGCACTTTGTTGCAGATAAGTGTCCTGAGGATGGGGGCTTTTAAAGCAGTATTCTTCACATCACTTTTCTCTGAAATAACCGCACTGGAAAATAATGGCGGCCAAAGTGTTTTCCATTCTCAGCCTTTCTGCTCTCTAGTGCAGTGAGCGAGCTTCAAAAGGCTGGAAGTAGACACATTTTTGAAGGCAATGAGGTATATAGAAAGAGCTATAACATCCGCAATTGCTTTTTAATCAGTTACTCATAAGAGTGTTGATTTGGAATTCTCTTTTGATCTATCTCAGGGATTCTCTTTGAACTTCAGGCGCTGCCAGTTTGAAGCTGCATTTCATGATCTCCACATCTCCTCAGAGGTAAGTGGAGAATAGAAGCCTCTTTAAAGTTCCATTTAGGGTGTTATGCTGGTCATCCAGAAGTTGGTGGTAACTGCTCACTCTGATTTCAGTGGAGAAGAATTGCAGCTTGCCTTTCCTGAATGGCTCACACCTGAAGCCATGTTGAGCCTAGGTGAGAGCAGCGTCAGCACCAGAGACATTTCATTTTCATCCATGTTTTTTCAGGAGAAGAGATCAACATTATTTATAATAATTAATCTTTATTGCGGTCCAAAAACTCATAGCACAATTTCAGAACCAAAAAATACAGTTAAGACAGCCAACCACAAAACAGAGAGAAACCGAGGCGGCCATTTTGTTTTGTCTCGAGCATGATGGTCTTTGTTTCTTTTAACTTCCAAAAGAAACCTTGCAATGGCCAGTGTAATATCATTGGACCTGTCATCCAAAATATATTTAATATGGGAGGCTTCAGATTTTTCTGGCAGATTTGCTAGTAGGGCTTTGATCAGTTGGTCCCTTGCTTGCTCGTACTGCCCACAATGCAGTAAGATATGCTTCATGCAATCGACGTCCTGAGAACATAAACAAAGCCTATTCTGATAAGGGATGTCTCTCAGTCTACTTCTGAGGGAAATACATTTAGTCTGGCTTTGGTAAATAAATGCTGATAGGTTGATACAGACAGGTTCCTAAAATATGAGGATACCTGAAAGTTGTACCCATGTTGGATTCCTGCTGCTACCGGGCCACAGATTACATGAGATTGCAGATTGCTATGTGAAATGTCCCAAAGTCTTTGCCTCAGGTATTCAAGGGTGGTATCATAGCCCAGATGATACAACAGGGATGGTGGCAGTTCAATCGAGGTGGCTTTTCTGGCCATAGTTTTCAGCCATGGGCTGATAAACTCCTTGTTGGTTAAACATAGAAATAATCCCTTCCCCAGGCCAAATACTGAGATCTTAAGCCAGTATCACATTTATTTTTTATTACATCTTATTCCTCATAGGTAAACATGCTTTCCCCAAATGTTTCATTCCTCTCTTAGTGCTATACTTGCAACAATCTTGTGAGGTAGGTTAGTCTAAGACAAAACCAGTAAAATTAATGAGAACCAGCATAGTTCAATGGCATACCCTCCAACATTTCTCTAGCTCTTACAACAACAAAGATATGCTTGGAAAATGTTAACTGAATTATCAGTAATTAAACGATTGACCAAATAAGTGGTTTCTGTTTTTCGGTGTCTTTGCAAAACTTGCAGAACATATTATTCAAGGTTGGAGGAAATGCTCCGAATGTAGATAAACTCATTAAGGCTACAGAATTCGGCTTTTCTGGGTGCAGATTTGTTTACTTCCTTGGTTCTGAATTCACACATCCTGAGCCATAGGCTAGTTTCATATTCTAGGAGATTTAAAGAATAGATTCTAGCAGATGACTAGGACTCACAGATTCCTACTTCAACCCCAAAAGCTTAGCATAATATCATGCATACTATTGGCCGTCACTGTCTGTCTGGGAGCAACAGCAGTCAAGCTCAGTCTATTATATCTAATCTGTTTCTTGCTTCCCTTGCAATTCAAATTCCGACTCAAAACCCATTATTTCACTACAGCGAGTCTGCCACCTAGCTGGATATCATCCTGAAGACAGTCATAACACATGGGTACAGGGTAGTAATTGCATTGTGAAACGAACCTTTAACTGTCAGTGGGGTTGGTAATCGATAATTAAATAAGGAGTCAAGATGAGTAAGTAACCCAATAAGCCAAATTGGTTTCGTGGCTGGTTGAGAATATCGATGACTCAATTTTCAGGTGAAAAGTAAAAGCGTGGTAGAAACAGAATGGTTGAATACACTTTCAAAATGTTCGCTTCTCCGCGCGATGTGTCCCTGAGCACCTTCAACAACCCTTTTATTACACCCTAATTAACCTGAAATAACTAACGGCCTTCCTCTCTCATAAATACAGTGGTTTGCATTAGAAGCCCCCAGAACATACACGAAGTGAAAGCATCAGAAAAATGGAACATTTGACTATCCTGATTGGAGTATAAGAACAGGCTTTTTTTCAGGGTGACAAATTCATATTAAGTGATAATGAACATGTAACGTAAGAACCATATAGAAAAGCAAAGGTCACAGCTGGAGGGTTTTAATTATGAATTATTTCTTCAAGAATTGTGTAACATATTCCCAACAAATTAACAGTTTAACACAGTGCACCTGCTGGAGATAAATAATGCACCGATCACCCCCATGTGCTTTTGCACTCCTTTATATTGTACAAATGCCAGGTGTAAAATAAAATCCTGGTAAAGAAATTACAAATAAAATGCATTATTCTAACCTAGGGCTGAGCCACCTGAACCCAGATCCAATTCATTTGAGGAGGGACAGGCTCCCCTGCTCCCATCTGACAACCACAAGGAAAAATAGACACACTGGAAGGGTCTTTGGTTGTGGGAATGGTGCCTGATAAAGCGTTCACATTAGAAAACTGGAAGAAGGGTGGCCCCTGTCAAAATAGTGAGTTGCATTCACTGATTAGGGTACTAGATCGCAACGCTTAACAAATTCTGGGTTGCGGTTCTTGATTTACCAATGCACCTCAGATTCTTTGTTACTTTTATATCAGCAACATGTCTATTTGGACTTGGGTTTTAATCACTGAATTTCACCCAGAAATAAGAACAACCCTGGGAGAAGTCATGCAGGAGGAGGAGAAAACAGTAGAGCAGAAGCCTTATTTTCCAAACATATACCGTATTTTTTGCTCTATAAGACTCACTTTTTCCCTCCTAAAAAGTAAGGGGAAATGTGTGTGCCTCTTATGGAGCGAATGCAGGCGGCGCAGCTATCCCAGAAGCCAGAACAGCAAGAGGGATCACTGCTTTCACTGCGCAGTGATCCCTCTTGCTGTTCTGGCTTCTGAGATTCAGAATATTTTTTTTCTTGTTTTCCTCCTCCAAAAACTAGGTGCGTCTTGTGGTCTGATGCACCTTATAGTGCAAAAAATACGGTAATACAGTGGAACCTCTGTTTTCAAGTGTCTCGGAAGCCAGACGTTTGGGTTTTCAAATGCTGAAAACCCAGAGGTGAATGCTTCCATTTTGGAACACGCCTCGGAAGTCAAACGGCTTCCAAGGCACATTTCTCCATTTTCTCAATGCAGTTTGCCGACTGCCCATTGCGCCTTGGTTGTCGAACGTTTTGGAAGTCAAACGGTCTTCCAGAACGGATTACGTTCGACAACCGAGGTACCACTGTATAATGTTTTCAAACGTTCATAATCCACTTTCTCTATATGCACACACACACACTTGAAGGTTCTTCCATATCAGTTTGTGCTCCAAGCCCCAAAACCCATCCCTCATGGAAATAAAGACACAGTGGAGACAGAATTTAGTTTAAATGTTAATGGGCAAATGTTGGCCACAACTTTAGTGAATACACAAATGTGACTGGTATTGACTTAGGCATTGGTATCAAAACTATAACTGGCTCCTGCCCCACCCTGCAGGAAGCCTGGAAGGGTAAACAACCAGCAGGGGGATCTCTGTCAGTGTATATTAACTGGTGCTCACCCCTGGGGTTCCCGAGGGTCCTGGCATGGCCTTAGCCCCCCTCCGGGCTTCGGATGAGATCCAGACCCCCCAGATTCCTTTAACGGAATACCCTATTCATTGGAGGGGCAGGTGATAGGCGCACCTCCCCTCCCCACATTCCCCTAAACCAATGCCTAACCGCCTAACCTTACAAAGTTGTGACTATTGCTAAGAGGTAGGCAAAAACCAAGTGGCCACAGCCAATCTGCCACATTGGGGAAAATTCCTACCCAGCCCCTGTTCCAAAATAGGTGACCAACCGAAGTCCAAAGCAAGGCCAAACATGACCTAACTAACGGGTGGGCGGGCGGGTGTTCAGCAGCACGAAGCAAAACGGGGTCCCTACGTCGCGCTGTCAAATAGATACCCCAACCCATGATGCTGATTGGCTAAAGGCCAGTGGCATAACTGTGGCACTACCAGCTTGGAGCGGGACAAGCCCAGCCCACAAGCCGGTTGGGGAAGAGTTTCAGGGGCCGAGCACAACATGGACCCTCTGTTAGGAGGATCCAACTTAACAACCCTGTAGAAATATCCATTTCTTTTATCCATTCTTCCTATCCACCCATCGATCTAGATAAATGTCCTCGGCCTTTCTACAGGAAATATGGTCCTGGTATGGGGAAGACTCAGGGAGGGACGCGGGTGGCGCTGTGGGTCACCTCAGTGCCTAGGACTTGCCGATCGCATGGTCGGCGGTTCGAATCCCCGCGGCGGGGTGCGCTCCCGTCGTTTGGTCCCAGCGCCTGCCAACCTAGCAGTTTGAAAGCACCTCCAGGTGCAAGTAGATAAATAGGGACCGCTTACCAGCGGGAAGGTAAACGGCGTTCCGTGTGCTGCGCTGGCTCGCCAGGTGCAGCTTGTCACGCTGGCCACGTGACCCGGAAGTGTCTGCGGACAGCGCTGGCTCCTGGCCTATAGAGTGAGATGAGCGCACAACCCTAGAGTCTGGCAAGACTGGCCCGTACGGGCAGGGGTACCTTTACCTTTACTTATGGGGAAGACTCACAGCATGGCTCATTGTTTCTCACATTAGCACAGAAGAAGCCACACATCAGTGGCCTCACCGGTGTGATGAACACTGTCTTAGATGATCCCTTCCACAGATAAAGGGCATTTCAAAGGGGCCGGTTCCCTCCAACCCCAAAATACAAACACCATCCCAACACCTGCGGATCTATTTCCTGTACCATAAGATTTCACACTTCTTTCTACCAAGACTGCATGTGCTCTCAAGACCAAAGATGGCTGCTTTGAACACACTGCGGTGATGAAAGTGATTTAATACCAAGGAGACAGCCTCCTGCAAGATGAGAGGGATATTTCCCAAAGGAATGACATTGATGAGGTCTGACTGGGTGAAACAAGCATGAAAACAGCATGAAGTGGTAGCTGTATAATCAAGGCAGAAGGGGTAGCATAGCTTGCGGCGGGGAAAGGGAGAAGTCTCTTCAGCAAAAAAAAAAAAAAAGGCCAGAGAGACTTGCTCATAAACATTTCAAATCTTAAATCAGAAAGCCCTCATTCGTGGCATATGCGCCATTGTCTCTCCAGGACAGAAAAAGAGGGCTGGGAGATTACTTGGCCTTGAGCAAAGAGAAGACTTATTCTGATTGTGGTAAGAACGGGAGTGGCAAATGCCTCTTGCACATTTGAAGGAAGAACGGACACACACACACACACACAGCCCACCAATCAAGAGCCAGCTTTCAAACCATAGCAGGTTCAGAAGAAGGGTTTGAAGCTATTGCTTGCCAAGATGCAAGGCCAGAGATGAATGACTCCAGAAACAGTGGCAGAGATGGAAACCAAAAAGGAATTGTCTCTGGTACAAAGCATGCATCACATTATGACATTTATCCATAAGCCAGATACAACGTAAGCGTTCTGAGTTCATGAGCAGATTTTTTAAAAAGTGATCACACGTGTCTCTCGTCAACACTGAAATGTTATGTAGAAGGCAGCAATATTTTCAATACTTTCCCGCATGTGCAATTCAGTTTTCATTTAAAGCCACATCTATCAAATCTGCACCGTCCAAAACAATATGAGAACGGCAACACTGTCATCCGGTGAAATTTGCACTTATCCAAATTTTGCTATGCAATTCTCCAACCAACTTTTACAGACAGGCATGCATAAAATGCACGTATCAGTGAAAGTAATATACAAAATGCCATATTTTAGGGGGAACTGCCTGTGTACATTAGTCAATACCGCATACAAAAAAATGTGTTCATTAGGTGAAATTCACACTAAAATGTTGATGAATTTTCATGAGGATTTTTTAAAAAAATCCTAAACTCCTTCATAAATGTGAAGAACCAAATTTAGAATTATAGAATTGTAGAGTTGGAAGGGATTCTACAGGTCATCTAGTCCAACCTGCCTGGTCTGCAGGAATCTCAGCTAAAGCATCCAGGACAGATGACCGTCCAACCTCTGCTTAAAAACCTCCAAGGAAGGAGAGTCCACAACCTCCCAAGGGAGACCATTTCACTGTCAAACAGCTCTTACAGTCAGAAAGATGTTTGGTCAGCATCTCCAATTTAAGATTGGAAATATGAGAAACTGAGAAGCTGAAACTGACAGGTGCTTCCATCCTTACTTCGAAGATAGCATAACAATATATGATGTATGGAAGTGAAAGCTGGACCATAAAGAAGGCTGATCGCCGAAGAATTGATGCTTTTGAACTATGGTGCTGGAGGAGACTCTTGAGAGTCCCATGGACTGCAAGAAGATCAGACGTATACATTCTTAAGGAAATCAGCCCTGAGTGCTCACTGGAGGGACAGATCGTGAAGCTGAGGCCCCAATACTTTGGCCACCTCATGAGAAGAGAAGACTCCCTGGAAAAGACCCTGATGTTGGGAAAGATGGGCAGAAGGAAGAAGGGGACGACAGAGGACGAGATGGTTGGACAGTGTTCTCGAAGCTACCAGCATGAGTCTGACCAAACTGCGGGAGGCAGTGGAAGACAGGAGTGCCTGACATGCTCTGGTCCATGGGGTCACGAAGAGTCGGACACAACTAAACGACTAAACAACAACAACAAGAGCAGGCTTCCTCAACCTTGGCCCTCCAGATGTTTTGAGACTACAATTCCCATCATCCCTGACCACTGGTCCTGCTAGCTAGGGATCATGGGAGTTGTAGGCCAAAAACATCTGGAGGGCCGAGGTTGAGGAAGCCTGCTATAGCGAAGGTGCTTATTCCCCACCACCATCCTCTAGAAATACAAAACAAGACCACACACTCAAGAGTAGAGGAACTGATGTTATAATTCTGAAAACAAATCACTGCCCTGAAAGTTAATCTAATCTTGAACAGTTCGGTGACAGAGGACTAGGGCTGTCATGGTATTAATTCATCCCATGCTAACTTCACAAGCGTCGTTACAGCCAGCGAAGTTGCCTGATAAGGTGGTTAATTCTAGCAGAACAAAATTCATTGAGCTTGGAGAAAATAGCAGTTCATTAGGGATCAAGATAATATGCTGCACCTGTATAAAATTATGCACAGGGCAGATAATACTGGAAGCCAATGGGTGTCATTGAATGAAGCTGAATGGTACAAGATTCAGGGCAGGCAGTACTTCTTCACCCAGTGTGTTGTCAAAACTATGGAATTTACCATCACGAGATGTTGTGAGGGTCACCAGCTTGGACAGCTTTACAATAGGATGAGGCAAATTTATAGAGGGTAAAGCTATCAATGGCAAGCAGTTATGGTGGCTATATATCACTTCCTGGATCAGAGGCAGCCTGGCTCTACTGGGAATCACAAGTGAGAGAGTGCTGCTGGCCTCAGGTCCTGCCTGTGGCCTTTCCATAGGGATCTGGTCGACGACAGTGAGAACAGGATGCTGACATGAGGGAAAAAAGACTGGCTTATGAAGATGGTGGAATATGCTGAGGCGGCTAGACTAACTGTGAGAATTAGAGAACAAAATGATGGGGGAATCTTGAAGAATCTTGAAGAATGGAAGTGTTTTGTGGAATCTTTTTTAAAAAAATATTATGGTTATGTTAAAAAGTATTTTGTCAGGCTTCAGGGAATCTGACCCCCCTCCCTCACAGATGGCAGCCAAAAATGGGAAAACAAGAGGTTCTTACCATGGTATTCAATTCAATATTCACAGAGAGAGACGGATGATGCTGCCTCTCAAGTAATGGCGTTGTTCCGAGTAAAGTCCCACCCCCTCCATCTCTCCTATTCTAAATCATCCCAGTGCCAGCTGATCTGTGCTTTCTGCCTCTGAGCTTTCTGTTCTACTACTCTCAATGCACGCCAGATACTGGGAGATGGGGTGAGGTCAAGAATGCTTTCCAAAGACCCTGAGTGTGCCAGCTGTCGCTCCTCCACCTGCAGCTGCTGGTGTAGTGGTTAAGAGCGGTAGTCACGTAATCTGGGAAACCGGGTTCGCGTCTCCGCTCCCCCACATGCAGCTGCTGGGTGACCTTGGGCCAGTCACACTTCTGTGAAGTCTCTCAGCCCCACTCACCTCACAGAGTGTTTGTTGTGTGGGAGGAAGGGAAAGGAGAATGTTAGCCGCTTTGAGACTCCTGAAGGGGAGTGAAAGGCGGGATATCAAATCCAAACTCTTCTTCTTCTTCTTGCTGTTCCTCTTCCAATATTTCCCAGCTTCACCCCTCTGCAGCCTCTGCAACTATGACCTTCTGCAAACCACTGTTCGAAATCTATACTGTCCTTCTATTCTGGGGAAGGTACAGGAAGAGGGGGGGTGGTCCCCACCATTCCTCCTCAGTCCAGTCCCTGACACATATGTAGGATTTGAATTATAGCAACAGATGAGAATTTCTAGTTATTTAGAATTAACATATATAATGGATAAAATATACCGTACTTTTCCATGTATAAGACTAGGGCTTTTCTTTACTAAAAATAATGTTAAAAAGAGGGGTAGTCTTATGCACAGTAGCAATCTCCCCCCATTTTCTTAATTTTGAGTCCCTCAAAATAGGGGGCGTGTTATACACAGAGAAATACGGTAAGTAATGTGGCAGCTCTATCAGGGAATAAAAGAACACCATGGAAGGGTGGGTGGGAGGTCAACAGATATGAAAGATTTGTTTTGACAGTATTTTTTAAAATATCAAAATATTTGAAAAAGGGGAAAGGATGCTGGACTAGACAGGTCTGATCCAGCAAGACTCTTCTTATGCCAAGGTAGCAAATTATTCACATCCTGGTCCCCAAATTAACCCTAATCCCTACCCTTAGCCAGTATAATGGTTGAGAAGTTAATTCGTTCTGGAGGTCCATTCTTTACCTGAAACTGTTCTTAACCTGAGGTACCACTTTAGCTAATGGGGGTCTCCCGCTGCTGCTACACCGCCGCTGCGTGATTTCTGTTCTCATCCTGAAGCAAAGTTCTTAACCCAAGGTAATATTTCTAGATTAGCAGAGTCTGTAACCTGAAGCGTCTGTAACCCGAGGTACCACTGTACACTGGAGCTGAAGCAAAGTGCCATAACTTTCAGCCTTTTCTGTTTTCCTTCCAGAGGCTCATGTAGCTTCTCCCATTGCATTCCGTTGGTGTCTTCCTTGGACTACTGCAATGCACTCTATGTGGGGCTACCTTTGAAGGTGACCCAGAAACTACGACTAATCTAGTCTTGAAAGACCTACATTGGCTCCCAGTACGTTTCCAGGCACAATTCAAAGTGTTGGTGCTGACCTTTAAAGCCCTAAATGGCCTTGGTCCAGTATACCTGAAGGAACGTCTCCACCCCCATTGTTCAGCCCAGACACTGATTTCCAGCTCCGAGGGCCTTCTGGTGGTTCCTTCCCTGCGAGAAGCCAAGTTACAGGCAACCAGGCAGAGGGCCTTCTCAGTAGTGGCACCCACTCTGTGGAACACCCTCTCACCAGATTTCAAAGAGAAAAACAACTACCAGACTTTTAGAAGACATCTGAAGGCAGCTCTGTTTAGGGAAGCTTTTAATGTTTGATGGACTATTATAGTTAAATATTTTGTTGGAAGCCAGCCAGAGTGGCTGGGGAAACCCTGCCAGATGGGCGGGGTATAAATAATAAATTATTATTATTATTATTATTATTATTATTATTATTATTATTACTCTTTTGGAGACCTAATGCTGAGCATCCTCAGCTCTGGCCGGCAACATATGGGACAGTATCTCTTATTATCTGCCCATTAAGCTGTGTGCTGCTTCCTATTATTTATTCATCTGAAGTACCGCGGCATGCAGCTTGTCATTTCAAATGTATTGTTAAAGTGCTGCTTGATGTAGTGTATTATGCAGCATATCAGTTTTGAAATAGACTTTAGCCCGTCAGTGTAATCCTTCTTACTGAACTCAAATAAAACTGCACCAACCTTGGATCAAGGTGGCTTAAGGAACTTAGGCGCTTTTAATGCCTCTGCCATGTTCTATTTGTATTTATTGAGCCTTTCGCACAAGGAACTGGTTGGGATCTCTTCTTCATATATGTGCATAATCCCCCTCTGTTGTCAGCAGAGTGAAAAAGGAGCGTACACAGAGAATTTCTCTGCAGATGTTTAATTCTATTTTTATTCTTCACCCAAATCTATTTCTATGCCGTGCTTTCGGAGTTAGTTCAATGCTTTTCATCTGCGGGAAGAAAGGAATAATGGCATCCCCGCTGTCTTCAGCATTTTCAATTCAATGGTTGTTGCTTTGTTTGATGCTAGATTGCTTCTTCGGTGGCTTGGAAGCTGGTGGGACAAATCCACTCATCAGTTTGCCCGGGGCAAGCAGGACACCCACCATCACCCAGCTATCCTCACTGAAGTTTACATTTACGCTGAGGTTTGTAGAAAATAATAAATAGCAGGAGTCTCTCCCACTGTTTCTTATCTTCCTTATCTTCTGTCCTTCCAACTCTATTACAAGCAACACCTAAAGGTAAAGGGACCCCTGCAGAGTTGCAGACGACTCTGGGGTTGTGGCGCTCATCTCACTTTATTGGCCGAGGGAGCCGGCGTACAGCTTCCGGGTCATGTGGCCAGCATGACTAAGCCACTTCTGGTGAACCAGAGCAGCGCACAGAAACGCTGTTTACCTTCCTGTCGGAGTGGTACCTATTAATCTACTTGCACTTTGATGTGCTTTTGAACTGCTAGGTTGGCAGGAGCAGGGACCGAGCAATGGGAGCTCACCCCGGGGATTTGAACCGCTGACCTTCTGATTGGCAAGTCCTAGGCTCTGTGGTTTAACCCACAGTGCCACCCGCGTCCGTACAAGCAACACCTCCTCTCTCCTAAACTCCCTGGGCATGTCAGAAGGCTTGGGAGAAGGGACAGGTTAGTGATGGCCACAAGTAATGGATCTCTAGCAAGGCAACCATTTCTTTATTGCTTATTCCTATACATTGCCTTGTATACGGTTTGTATAAAAGTGTGGGTCATTGGCAACAAAATTTTGCTCCTCTAAATCATCCTCCCTTAACCATCTGCCATCCAGGTGTTTGGGAGTCCTTCTGCTGCTGCTTCTTTGGCGATCCCTCGTAGCCGAGTAAGATTGTCTTCCATGAACACAATCTTAAAAGTGAGTCCGTAAGTGACTGTGGAGGCCAATTCTGGATCCACACGTCCTTCCACAGTGGGGATATAGGTTTCCGGGCAGGAGTTGATCACGGTGAGGGTTTGCCAAGCATGCCTTCTTCTTAGCATGTTTCTCCCTTTCATCCTGAGTCTGAGTGTCTTCAAAGCCCATGGCACCTGTGGTAAAGGCTGTTCTCCAACTGGAGCGCTCACAGGCCAGTGTTTCCCGGTTGACAGTGTTTATACTACATTTTTTAAGCTTTGCCTTGAGTGAGTCTTTAAGCCTCTTTTGTTGACCACCAACATTACGCTTTCCATCTTTAAGTCCAACCTCCCATTAGCCCAGCCTATTCTGGATCTACTAAGTGATCACAGTGTATACCTGGCCAAACGACAGTGGTGGGGTGGTTGTAAGAAGAGGTTAGTTATTTATTTATTCATTGATTTGACAGATTTGTATACTGGGCTTTTTTGGGGGGGGGGGTTCTGTCCAAAGCAGCTCACAAATTCTACATGGAAAATATAATTTAAAAGCATTTAACCCATCCAACTCATTTCAAACATTACTCTGTCAAAATATTGTTAAAAACCAGGTGGGGCAGGACACCATTAAGCCTATAAAATCAAGCCACAAACATCTCTGCATTTTGACAAATTCCCTTTCTTTCTTTTTTTGAAGAGCATCCCTCTTCCATTTCCCAAAAAAAGTCAGCTCTGCTAGCAAGGGTCCTTTAACACCAAACCAAAGAAGAATTAACGTGCCAGATTTTCAGATCTACACACTTTCCTTTTCATCTGCTACAAGAAATAAGGAAAGCTTATTATGTATAACTTAATTTTTGCATATGTTACACCGTGTCTAAACCACGGGTGCCCAGTTTATGAATTCCAGAGTGGATATGTGGTCCTAAATGGTTTTCTGACCTGATGGGATGCCCAGAGGCACCCCTTCTACTGGCTTTTATCTGCTGTGCTGAGAGAATCCACCAACCAGTTAACAGAAACGGGAACAAAACTATTCTGGTACACAATCTATTCTAATGAATTTTGGGAGTTAGAATTTTACCAAAAGGTCAGCATCTATTAATTTATATTGTATATACCAACCCTTGCCAAGCACAACCCTCTAGGTCAAAAAGTAGCATGCCTTTAGAATAAACCTATTTGAAAAAGGCCATACCAATGTCTTATGACAGTTATGAAATTATCTAGGCCACCATCCTAGACTAGTCTTACTTAATGGAACCATTCCCGGGCAAGTGACTTAAGAATTGGATTTTAAATGTAGAAAGAGTCGACTTTGATAGATGAACAAGGAAGAAAATAATCCCTTCATCTGCTTGGCACATTGAAAATAGTCACATTTGGTCTCTATTTTTATATTTGAAAAATATCTAAGTGGCATCACAAGAGAATTGAGATGCATCTGGTATCTCACAGAAATCATTCAGAGCTTACATTAAAAGAAAGCAAAGGAACCAACATTCTTCACTAAGATTCACTTACTATATTTCAGAGAAAGAGAAATGAGTTATGCTTCTTTTCTTTTCTTTTTTACAAATGCATAAGGGATTAGAAAACCTCCTCAGACATCAAATATCGAATAATAACTGTTTCTAAATCAGGAAGGATGACCAGTTTCCCCTTTTTTTCATATCAATATTATTCTCCCTTTTAAAAGGGTGCATCCAGACAACAGCCTCTTATTAATTTATTTAGCCTCATCTCACCAATACATAGTACGGCGTGCATGAGAAGTACTACTGTATAACAAGGGAAATCAGAGGATGGTTTGCTGTAAAGTCAGCCCTTGACATAATAGCTGTGAATTCCCTTAATACATTTTGTTTTAAGATTAGAACATTTCCAACTAATCCAGAAAGAAAATCAGGGATAGGTCATGTTATGTACTGAAGTTCTGACCCTGGGCCAGCAGGGGGATACTGTAGATAGTTTTCACTCAGGTCCACATATGCAAATAAGGGATTGAAAGTGACGTTCAGTGATTGGATAGTTACAGAAAATGGTTACTGTTGCATTCTAGTGGAGCTCTATATAAGCAGGCTGCCTGAACCCTTCAGTTCAGTTCTGTCCTGACCTGTGAATGAACAAGAGCTGTTTGAAGAATCACTGTGTCGTCTGATATGTTCACTCACAACTTAACAGGTCAGTCAGTAGAGCATAAGGCTCTTAAACTCATTGTTGTGAGTTCGAGCTCCACGTTGGGCAAAAACATTCTTGCATTGCAGGGCTTGGACTAGATTAGCCTTGCGGTCCCTTCCAACTCTACAATTGCAACTTGTCTTCCAAAGGGCAAAGTGTTAGAATTCCTGCTCCATGATTGCAGTCATGGGATTGTTGTCTATCACATGACGGTGTATGTTTTGACTCCACAGAGTGGGAAGTGATGGAGACAGGATGTTTGTGTTACTGTGTTCCGTTAAGTGGGACTATTGTCCTTTGTTCTTTTTCTCTTTGCTGTCTGATGCCAAAGAGAGAGGGAGCCATGTTGCAGTGCTCCGTGTGTGTTTATATGTAAATAAAGTAGATTAGCCAAAATGCTGAGTTGCTGAGATCTGTTACGCAAGCTGTGAAGACTCTGCGGATCCTTAAGTGTGCCGATGTCTGTTGGCATCGGTCACTGTGATGTTCAGGCAGAAGAAAGCTTTTGAAGCTCCCGAACGATCGACCAGGAGAGAAGGAACATGCCAGTTAGGAATGTGTCTCTGCCAGGGTCCTACTCGACACAAAGGACTTCATGCGTTGAGATGAAATTTGGTCATTTTATGAAAGGCAACTTGTGATGGTCTTCTCCTTGCCTCTTCTTTCTGAACTAGCAGGAGGTTTCCCATCCATACTAAGGGATGCAGGTGGCGCTGTGGACAGAGCCTAGGACTTGCCGATCAGAAGGTCGGCGGTTCAAATCCCCACAACGGGGTGAGCTCCTGTTGTTTGGTCCCTGCTCCTGCCAACCTAGCAGTTCGAAAACACGTCAAAGTGCAAGTAGATAAATAGGTACCGCTCCGGCGGGAAGGTAAACGGCGTTTCTGTGTGCTGCTCTGGTTCACCAGAAGCGGCCTAGTCATCCTGGCCACATGCTGTACGCCAGCTCCCTCAGCCAATAAAGCAAGATGAGCGCCGCAACCCCAGAGTCGGCCACAACTGAGCCTAATGGTCAGGGGTACCTTTACCTATCCCATCCATAGAAACTGCCACCACTAGTGCTATAAATAGAATTGCTTGTTTGTGGCAAGCATTTTACCTATGGGTGAATTGACTTTTGCTCACTACAGTTGACATTTAGAAGGTACCCTTCCTTCTCACTGAGTCAAATTAGCTGTGGACTGGAGGTTTCATTTTGGACCCTTTCCTACAGCAAGTAACTTGACTATTTAGCTTTTCATAATCTGTACTTAGAATCATAGAATAGAATCATAGAATCATAGAGTTGGAAGAGACCACAAGGGCCATCGAGTCCAACCCCCTGCCAAGCAGGAAACACCATCAGAGCACTCCTGACATATGGTTGTCAAGCCTCTGCTTAAAGACCTCCAAAAAAGGAGACTCCACCACACTCCTTGGCAGCAAATTCCACTGTCGAACAGCTCTTACTGTCAGGAAGTTCTTCCTAATGTTTAGGTGGAATCTTCTTTCTTGTAGTTTGGATCCATTGCTCCGTGTCCGCTTCTCTGGAGCAGCAGAAAACAACCTTTTTCCCTCCTCTATGTGACATCCTTTTATATATTTGAACATGGCTATCATATCACCCCTTAACCTCCTCTTCTCCAAGCTAAACATGCCCAGCTCCCTTAGCCGTTCCTCATAAGGCATTGTTTTCAGGCCTTTGACCATTTTGGTTGCCCTCCTCTGGACACGTTCCAGTTTGTCAGTGTCCTTCTTGAATTGTGGTGCCCAGAACTGGACACAGTACTCCAGGTGAGGTCTGACCAGAGCAGAATACAGTGGCACTATTACTTCCCTTGATCTAGATGCTATACTCCTATTGATGCAGCCCAGAATTGCATTGGCTTTTTTAGCTGCCGCGTCACACTGTTGGCTCATGTCAAGTTTGTGGTCAACCAAGACTCCTAGATCCTTTTCACATGTACTGCTCTCAAGCCAGGTGTCACCCATCTTGTATTTGTGCCAATTTGTACTTGTTCTTCAGCAGGCACCTTTGACATCATGTGAATGAGCAAGAGACATGTATCAGGATCTACTGGGAGAATGTATCAGGATCTACTGGGAGAAGTTGCAGTAACTCAGCAAGATATTCCAATTCCATTTTGTTAGCAATCACAGAAAGCTTTCATCCAAAGTAATCAGAATCCCTGATGTTCAGCAACTCAGGCAAATATTTGTACTCACCTAGGCCAGGGTGTGACTCATCGGGTGCAGCAATGACTGCCATTTTGCGGTTGACTCTGTCTCCCCAAACCACCATTTTGGATTTGATTCCAGTTGGTGGACCATGCAGTCCTAGTTGTTCTTTTTATTTTATTTTTTAAACACATACATAATTCCTTTGATCCAGTGGAGACTCCCTGCAGATCAGTTGTTTTGATGGGTCATAAAACCAGTGCTTTTTTCTGGGAGGATGCAGGGGTACACATACCCCTAAACATTTTGTGAATCTAAGTTTGGCCTCATTGAGGGGCAGTTTTTCAATATGAGTAGGAAAATGAGAGTACCCCTAAACATTTTTCCAGAAAGAAAGAAAAAAGCACTGCATAAAACTGCGGGAAATATCAGCAAGCATCACTTCCTCTTCCTTCTACCAGAAGCATGGGATCTTAGGATCCATGCAAATTTGTATTGCTAATACAGTGGTACCTCAGGTTACAAACACTTCAGGTTACATACACTTCAGGTTACAGACTCTGGTAACCCAGAAATAGTACCTCTGGCTAAGAACTTTGCTTCAGGATGAGAACAGAAATCGTGCTCTGGCAGCGCGGCGGCAGCAGGAAGCCCCATTAGCTAAAGTGGTGCTTCAGGTTAAGAACAGTTTCAGGTTAAGAACAGACCTCCGGAACAAATTAAGTACTTAACCCGAGGTACCACTGTATCTGTGTCTTTTACACTACAATGCTCTCTGTACCAGCTTCAGTCAGGATGCACTGAGAGAACTATATCTGCTCCTACGCAGTTGTCTGTTCTTCAGTGCCCTAGTGCAGGGGTGGCTAATCTTTTGAAGGCCAATTAATCCTTGGCCAACCCTCTAGGGTTGCTGTCAGCAATGAGTGTGGCCAGAACTGTATTGTTAACCAACAATCTCATGGACACAGGCCATTCCTTCACTCTCAGGCACAGTGTACAAATGCCTTTCTGTCCTTCTCCTGCCCAGCCCTGCAGATTTCACCCTCTCATTTCTTCTCATTCAATGTTTTCAGTAGGAATTACCAGTTACAAAATGCATTTTTAAGGTATTTCTAATAAAGGGCTTACCCAATAAAACCTATAATTGGTCTATCTGAGCAATTAGGGGCAACATCAGTTAATGCAATGTATAATTAAGAAGTTTTAAAATGTAAAATATCCTCTAACCCCTTTGATTGTATAATTATGGACCTCTCCATTCTTGAAATGATAGATTAACAGCAGCTGTCTTGTCAATGCCCAGAGAAGAATTAACTTAGAGATCCTTGACCCCAAGCATTTCCGCTGAAGCATAAAGTACTTAAAAAAAGAACTGGCCATTCATTTATTCCACATGCTTATGTATGTGCCAAACATATTTAAATGGTGCAACTTGTATGCAAAAAGAGCATGCAGCATGTCAACCAGGAACAGGATTTCATTTAGCATGGACTGGTAAAAAGCTTCAGGTAGGTAGCCGTGTTGGTCTGACGCAGTCAAAATAAATACAAAAATTATCCGGAAGCACCTTAGAGACTAACAGCATCCTAAAAAGCAGAGACATCACCTTGCCAACAAAGGTCCGTATAGTTAAAGCTATGGTTTTCCCAGTAGTGATGTATGGAAGTGAGGGCTGGACCATAAAGAAGGCTGATCACTGAAGAATTGGTGCTTTTGAATTATGGTGCTGGAGGAGACTCTTGAGAGTCCCATGGACTGCAAGAAGATCAAACCTATCCATTCTTAGGGAAATCAGCCCTGAGTGCTCACTGGAAGGACAGATCGTGAAGCTGAGGCTCCAATACTTTGTCCACCTCATGAGAAGAGAAGACTCCCTGGAAAGGACCCTGATGTTGGGGAAAATGGAGGGCACAAGGAGAAGGGGATGACAGAGGACGAGATGGTTGGACAGTGTTCTCGAAGCAACGAACATGAGTTTGACCAAACTGTGGGAGGCAGTGGAAGACAGGAGTGCCTGCCGTGCTCTGGTCCATGGGGTCACGAAGAATCGGACATGACTAAACGACTAAACAACAACAACAAATATGTTCTGGGTATAAACGTTTGTGTGGATGCAGAACATACTTAGTTGGTCTCTAAGGTGCTACTGGACAATTTTGGTAAAAAGCTTGGTGCAGCAGGAGCTCTGCAGAAGAATCTGTAGAACTGATCTCTGAAACACATCTGTACCTCTGAGAAATTTAAAAAACAACAGCAACAGATCTACTGCATATTCATAGAATTGTATTCCATCTGACTGCAGAGGAGGGAAAGGTGAGATAGCCTGACTAACTCTTATCATCTTGGCTGGTTGTCATTTGGCTCCAGCTTTCGCAGCAGGTTCTTTCTCCATGGCCATAGCTCAGTGGTAAGGTGTGTTCACATCAGCACAGCTTCAGTTCTTAGTTTCACTGAACTAAGTGGAAATTAGAGACCTTCTGACATGCTAAGACTGATCCTATACTGTAAAATTTTAGACTACAGAAGGATTACATGACCCCTTGGACCTGTGGGTCCCATATGTTGTGGGACCATAGCAACCACCATCCCTGGAGATGATCATAGTTGGAGTCCAACTCCAGGCCTGACTTAACCACAAGTAAGTTCCAATGAGTTGACTCCACAGTAAAACATGGACAACAGCAGGGCACTCCAACGGGCAGCTGGATTTGTAACATGAATTTTAATCTCCTGTTTTCCGACTTTTAATAGGGAAAGGCTTTCAGGATCAAGGAGATTGGATGAATGGTTGGAGATAAATCTCATGAAAGATCGCTTGGTTGGATGGCCATCTCTCATGTATGCTTTATTTGAGATTGTTGCATTACAGGGGTTGGACTAGATAACCCTCGGGCGAACTGCGAACTCTACAATTTTATGAGTCTATGATTCTGTGAAGCAGAATAAGGGATGGGCGACATCGTGCGCTAGGAGCAGAACAAATCAGTTCTACCCAGTAACAGCCATTAGCATTTACATAGTGAAGATATTTACATGGTCGAAATAAAAATAAAAATAAAAATTGTCCAGTAGCACTTTACTGACCAACTACAGTGGTACCTCTGGTTACGTACTTAATTTGTTCTGGAGGTCCATTCTTAACCTGAAACTGTTCTTAACCTGAAGCACCACTTTAGCTAATGGGGCCTCCTGCCGCTGCCATGCCGCCGCTGCGTAATTTCTGTTCTCATCCTGAAGCAAAGTTCTTAATCCGAGGTAATATTTCTGGGTTAGTGGAGTCTGTAACCTGAAGCGTATGTAACCCGAGGTACCACTGTAAGTTTGTTCTGGGTATAAGCTTTCGTGTGCACGCACACTTCTTCAGATACACTGAAAGCTTATACCCAGAACAAACTTAGTTGGTCTCTAAGGTGCTACCGGACAATTTTTTTAAATTTAATTTATTTATTTCAACTGCGTCAGACCAACATGGCTACCCACCTGAATATTTTACATGGTGTTAGTGTTAAGGCAGGACAGATACACTCACACACACTCCAAATAAGAAGCCTTCTAATGGTGACAGGCAGGAATTGAAAGGAATGGGACACATTGCATTCAAACTAGTTAGAACTTGCTCAAAAAAATGACGTTGTGAGACTTTCTGAAATGGAAGCTAGGAGGTCTGTAGAAATCACAATGAAGATAGGCCCTGTTCATGACATCTGATGTGCTACTTTTATTTGTCTAGCAATCCCCCCCCCCTCTGAGAAAGCATGAAATCCATTCCACCTGTAGTCCAAACTGTTAACAGTCCAAGAACAGCTGTATTGTCTAATGTTCAGTGTATCTAGAGAGGCTCTGACTTCCCAGAAAACCTGCTTCAGTTGGCTCTCAGGCTGTCAAGAACACATCCTGCAATCAAAGAAGCTACAGCTACAAGAGTTTTCCGGACAAGCGTCTTGCTAAATGGGAAAAAGCAAATGGTGGTATTTTTAAACTCAACTTAACAGGAAGAGAAGCCCCATTGAAACACTGAGTATATCCTCGAGTTTAGCAATGGACAAATATGACATTTTTGGTTTCTCTCATTTTGTCGTTTCCCTAGTCTTAAGTTATGTTCTGCACATACCCATTTCAGTTTGTGATATTTATTTTTAAGTCCTCATTAAAATCTGTAAGCATTTTGTATGAATTTCTCCGAATATATACATTCTTGTGTGCAGTTTTGTCTTGTGTATATATTTCTGCAATTTCCCCTGATATATTTTGTTTTAGATGACACTGGCACAAACGTATGGATTTTTACGCACACAGTCCCCTAATATACACATTTGTGTACAAATAAGAGAACAGCCTCACAGAAGTTAGAGATGTATGAATTTTGAAGGACATCTGAATTCCAGACAGCAAATTGATTTGGGAAAGGTGAATTAGGTAAGCTTGCTTTGAAATCCTAACTGAAACAAATTTCCCCTTCCTTTAGTAGCAGTGTTCATTGTGGGAATGTTCAGGGAGGCAGGAGAGGATATATTGTTTATATTGTTTATTAATATCCTTCTTAACTTGCGCTAGCAAGTTCCTTTACTTAGCAGAGTTTTACATTCCCCTTTTAAACACACAGCGGATAGCTGGTTGCAGGCTTGTTTAAGACTCTCTCTATCATACAATTCAGTACTGAATTGTATGTTCCTGGTAAGTTCCCTTATTATTGCTCTTAAAAAGAATAAACACACAACAATCTTATTCAACGTAGATAAAAGAAGTTTACTCACATCATCAGTTCACAGTTGGATCCCTGAAGGCAGACTCAGTTACAAAGTATATACATGTGGATCTATCCCATATGGGGATAATCCCAGTGTCCTCTGTTGGCTGAAAGCCAACAGATCATTTCTAGCTAAAAAGCTGCTCCAACAATGGAGGAAGTCAAAGAAGGGAGAGAGTGCTTTTGTTACCTGCACAGGTAAGGTCATGCCCACCCTAGTCACATGCAAAAGGAAGTATGTCCCAGCTCAGGAGGAAACAGGAAGTTTCGACTGGCTGGACCAAACATCCCCTCACATGTCCACTCTAGGAAAACAAGGAATGTTGTATTTGACTGCTACTTATGTATCACATCTCACATTCACTACAAAAAATAATAATAATACACAAACCCATTTGAACAAGCTTGATTTCAAAGGAAATAAAATCTATGTAATGAGTATGGAAGTTCTTCCACAAATGCAAGGCATCCAAATATCATGAGCATGGAACATTCATTTGTGTGCTAGTGTTCTCATCATGCACAATAGACAAAATTAAATCCAGCCCAATTCTGAGCACTTATTGGCTGTGTTAGCAATACAGTTGACCCCATAATGTCTATGAGGCATAACAATATTTTAATGTTATTAAGTGAAGTTATTGAGTTATGAAGTGACGAACACCCCTTTGGACTCATCATTGCATGAGAAATGAGGAGTCTGCTTTCATATGTGTGCTCTGGAGACATTCATCTTAGATTATAATACAGCTTTATAGCATGCAATGTCCATCATTTGTCATATTATGCTAATTTAAATGAGAAACTTTTGCAACTAGTAGCATTAAACATCCTTCTTAGAATGGCCTTCACGATGAAATGTAATACTTGGCCATGCGCCCAGTTCTCAAGAGAATATAAATACAAGGCCATTCCAAATTTACCTAAAATAGCACAATTATATTGATAATTTGGGGATTTGGTATCTATTTTGGATTTGGGGGGTACATTGCTTATCATTGCTGCAATGTGCTTTGTATTGCAATCATGGGCTTTTTTCATGTACACTGCCCAGAGAACTTTGTTTATGAGGCATGACAGAAATAACTGTCTATAAGTAAAAGGAAATAAACGTGAATGGCGGTTAACAATTTCAATTTCTCTTGCCAAACGAGTGAAATTGTCAAGTTCACTACACTCAGTGAAAACCCTTTTTTCAAGAGGAAGCTCAGGTCTCAGGACTCTAAATCTGAGGATTCCATATACCGGATTATGGATTGGAGACAAACCGGAGAAGACCCACTTGAATTGGTCATGAATAACTTATCTGGTTGTTTTTAATAGGTAAACTTTAGACACACCTAAGCCTCAACCCGCTCCAACATATGTATATTGCTGTTCCGTTAAAAAGCACACAACACACACACACACACACACACACACACACACACAAATGAACCAACATTTAAAGCTATCAGGAAACTTCACTAATATTCTTCTCAAGGTAGCAAGTTATTTTATGAGGTTTTTCTATAATTGCCACCAAGGTAATATATATGCACAAAACATTACCTTCCAACAGTGCTTTCATTCTTCCTTCATGAAGGTGGATTGCCCTTCCTTCTCTCTCTCTCTCTCTCTCTCTCTCTCTCTCTCTCTCTCTCTCTCGTCTTGTCAGAATGACAACTGGAAGATATTATGGTGATTGATTGATGTGTGTCTGTTGTGTGATCTGGAAAATAACATATAATAAATGGAAAGAGTGTTCCAAAATCAATGAACTGATGACAGTTCAGGTGTTAAGTGTGTTTATTGTGGACTCCTCAGTTTCTTGATTTTTCCAAAATGGAAAAATTGAGCTTTTCGTCACCTCTTACCTCACTTCACTCACACCATTATTTGAAAGAAAAAACCAACAACATTATATGGGGGAGAAAGAGAGCAAATATCTACAAGCTCTGTTGGACTTAACATTTTCCCTGCAGTCTTGCCTCTCCAGCAGTTGGTCTGCGAATTGCTCAAGAGGCATTTTTTTGCACACATTTGAGAACTGAATTGCAAACTGTTTTGATTCACCTCCCCCAATGCATGACATTGAGTCCATTTTATGACTGGGTGAGCATAACTTTTAGCATCAGGTTTCCAGAGACTGCTCACAGTTAGAGATGGAGATTTGATTTCTACAAATATTCTCTTCTCCCAACCAACCCCTCCTCTTCCTTCCTTTGAATCTGCTGCTACCAGGAAATCTTTTCCAGTAACACAGTTTACTTGAAAACAATTTTTTTAAGAAGAAGAAGACAAAGACGACAAATAGAATTGGAACCCAAAGAATCACACATCTAGTTCCACAAATAAAATGAGACTTGGGGTTTCGGTTTCTGTGCTAGATGTAAACCACATCTGAAACCAAGGTGACTTTCAAAAGTAGATAGCAATATGGTTTCCTAAGAGTACTGAGAGTTGTTAGGAGACTATTCTCCTCACAGAGCTATAGTTCCCAGAGTGCAAGTAATGCACAAAGGGAGCTCTGGACCATCGTACTTCACCTTGCAAGTGATTTACTGTGTGATTTCACATCAAACAAATAAAAAAGGGTCTTCGTAGTCTGCAATACCAGGTTGATTAGACTTGCCAAAGCCTAGATTTTTGAGCACCCTCCATTATCACCTTTGTGGTGTAGAGAACTCTGGGTATGCTCTCATTTCAGGAAGGACATTAGCCAAGTAACATAGTTGTGCCAGAAGTGAGAACCAGTCCCTCCAAGTGCCCCTTTTTCCAGGGATGGTCCAACATTCCTTTGATGAAAATGTTGTTGTTGTTTAGTCGTTTAGTCGTGTCCGACTCTTCGTGACCCCATGGACCAGAGCACGGCAGGCACTTCTGTCTTCCACTGCCTCCCGCAGTTTGGTCAAACTCATGCTGGTAGCTTCGAGAACACTGTCCAACCATCTTGTCCTCTGTCATCCCCTTCTCCTTGTACCCTCCATCTTTCCCAACATCAGGGTCTTTTCCAAGGAGTCTTCTCTTCTCATGAGGTGCCCAAAGTCTTGGAGCCTCAGCTTCAGGATCTGTCCTTCCAGTGAGCACTCAGGGCTGATTTATTATTAAATAGGGTGTCCCAATTTTCATCAGAGAAATTTTGGAGGGTGTGTGTGTCTCCAGGCACACTTTTCAGTCCATATGCCCTACTTACATGTCACCAGCCATACCCCTGCTGTCTTTCTCATAATCACTTCGAGGTTCAGCTAAAGGAGGACTTTTCTCAGTATTAAAAAGGGATGGGGAAGAGAGAAGATGGCAGAGATTTGCAGACAACAGTAGCCAAAGAGCCCCTGAGACATGAAAGCAAAGCAAAGAATATATGTATTTCTCAAAAGGAACATGTCCCCACAGTGCAAGTCTAAGACAGTATTGGAAAACAAAAAGCCCTACATCTGGAAGAAACAAATCTCGTTCAGGCCCGGTTAAAATATGATGCAGGGCGAGAGAAAGCTAAGGGGCTCCTAAGTATTCTTCTAGTTGCACTGAGCTGCATAATTTTGGAACTCCTCTAAATTAGGGAGTTGAGAACTATCCCCAGAAGAGTGCTACCGGCAGTGCAGTCCAATGAACTATAAATATTGTCTGAGTCATTCAGAAAAGCATTGCCTATGAACATTTGCATAACGCTGAATGAATCAGATCCCCAGCGGAGCAGCTCCTACACAAGGAATTACAATGAAATGGGCAGCTCAGCCAGTCGGCTATGTGTCCCTTGGTTACTTTCCCCTAGACGGTGGAGGCAGGAGTGAGCAGGAGGTGGCATTGGCAGAAGAAAATGAGGGAGAAAAAGCAGAGGAAGGAGACAGATGGGGTGGAATGCTTGCTTCACAGTACTAATGAAAAGGCAGGCATAGCCCCTCCAAGTATCCCTATTTTCCAGGGAACGTCCCTGATTTAGAGAAGCCATCCCGGTTTCTGATCTGTTCCAGGAATGTCCCGCTTAGGCTGTCCCTATTTTCACTGGGGAAATGGAGCTATCTGACCCCCAAGGCATCTGAAGGCAATCCAGTATAGGGTGGTTTTTTTAATGTTCAATGTTTTATTATGTTATTACATTTTTAATGTATTTTATTAAAGATTTTCTTGGTTTACAAAGTACGAGCAATGTCTCTCTTATTTATTTTTTTCAAGTAACATTTTTACAGATCAGTTTCATTTGTTGAGACATTAGTGTTACATTAGGGAGAAAAGGGGGGAAGAGGTGGAGGGGGAAATGTGAGTGGAGGTGGGTGTTTAACTTAATATATGGGGGGGTCATCATCACTTGTGCAGGTTCTTTGCTGTTCGCTTGTGTTTCTTTGGTGGTGAGGGAAGTTGGACAACAGTCATACAAGAAATATGTAAAATTACCAAGCAAGTGCTGGAAATCACCCCAGAATTGGCCCTACTAAACATCTTCCAAGACAATAACGCCTATTTACATCACAAAGAACTTATAACCCACCTACCCTCAGCAGCCTGAAACATCATAACCAGACACTGGACAGAACTGTCAGGAGTAAGCATGGACCAATGGTACCAAATAGTATGGGAAACAGCCCTACTAGAAAAAAATAACCAATAAACTGAAACTGACATGGGGACAAATAGAAGAAGATGCTTTCACCCTGGTATGGCTCCCCTTTATCACATACACAGCCCAACAAGACAACGACAAAAATCCACCAACAGTATACGAATCAATATTATGTCATTATATATGTTGGAAGCTGCCCAGAGTGTCTGGGGCAACCTAGTAAGATGTGTGGGGTATGAATCTACTAAATTTAAATTTTCACTCATTTTTAGAAAGGTGGATGGTAATTTCCCATGATTTTTATTTCCTCCGAATCTGTCTAGTTGCGGGTCAATTACCACATTTAAATCCCCAATTAATATTATTTTATCTTCCAGATAATCCATCAGCTTTATTTCTAAATTCTTAAAGAATGCTGTGGAATATTAAAATACAGCTGTTGTTTCCGGGGCACCTGCACCAATCAGAAGCTGCGCCTTGGTTTTCGAACATTTCAGAAGTCAGACAGACTTCTAAAATGGATTAAGTTTGCTTTTGTTTTTGCTCTTTATTTTGTGTTTTTGAGGCTTTTTCAGTTAATTTGTTTTTGTGACTGTGTGAAACCCAGTTCAGCTACAGATTGATTGATTGTGTGACTGCAGAAATGGATAAAAGCTGACTATCATCAGTGAAGGTAACGGGGGGGAAATTATTTTTTATTTTTATCATCTACAATACTATGTTTTTTATTTTCTAGTACAGTACATTGATTATTGCTTTCATTTTATGGTCTCGTTAGATAGTAAAATTCATGTTAAATTGCTGTTTTAGGGGTTGTTTTTAAAAGTCTGGAATGGATTAATGCTTTTGGCATTACTTTCTATGGGAAAGCTCACCTTGGTTTTGGAACGGAGTAAGTTTGAAAACCAAGTTACCACTGTATTTGTATTGGACTCGCAATTCATCCTCCTCCTTCAACAAACTATGTGTCCTGATGAAACAAAGGCTTTGGGATACTTATTTTCTTTTTCTTTTCTTTTTCTTTTTAAAAATGTTATTATAAATTTTATTGAATACAAAAAAGAGTATCAAATGAGAAAAGAAATACGAAACAAATTTCAAACATATATACACAAACATAGTTATTTATACATCTATAAAGCAATATTCAGAAAGAAAGAGGGGGAGGGGGAAAAGAATAAATGAAGAAAGTAAAAAAGAAGATAAGAAGAAAAGAAGAAAGAAAGATTTAAAATAGAAATTTAGAAAATAGAAAAGTGTTCACCATAAACAACAGTTTCAGATCTGTACTTGCATACGGCTATATATTTCCATCTTGCAATATATCAGCCTTAATTAAAATGTTTTAAAAAGACTTCCACTGTTTACGCCACATGTCTTTTATACTTCATTCACCATAACCTCTGTTCTTCATAGCCTTCCTATAGGTTTTCCTTAATTTTTCACTTTACATTCTTTATATTTTTCACAAGATTAGTCTAAACACAACCAAATTTTGGTAACTGAGCCCTGGTTTTGTAAATATTCATTTAGACAATCCCACTGTTTCTTGACCATAATTTTAGGTTTTCTCCTTATTAAATCCGTCAGTTTAGCTAACTCCAGGTACTCGCAGAGTTTTCCCAACCATTCTCTTTTTGTTGGAATGTTTTTTCCTTTCCAGTGACTGGCTATCAAAATTCTTTGGGATACTTACTTACAAGCTCTTCTGACTCATTCATATACAACCCGTTCACCTTGCTTTGTAGATATCTCTTATGGTGATCCTTTCCAGTTAGCTGCCTGCTTTAGGAATCTATATTGTTGTGAGTTCTTTGGAGGCAGACAGAAACTATTGTTGTATTGGGTTAAAAGTGTGATTGTGTTTTGCTATCTGCTTTTGAGGATGTGTGTTTTAATGACTTTCTTCCCCTCGTTATTTTTCTACGGGGAAGCTGCTCTTCTGTTGCTTGCACATCTGGGGACAGATGTTTTATTCTTAGAGGGAGGTAATGTTGTGAGTTTGAGAAGTGGGTGAGCTGCATGCCTGAGTCCCTTCTAATTCCTTGATCCAATTGCTGAAATAGGCAGATATGTTTCTTGGTAATGACCCCTAAGTAGGAGTCATTGAGGCAACAAGGTGACTCTGTGCCAGAAGACAAATGGGTGAGCCCCGCTCTCTCAAACATCTGGTGGTTAGAAAGACAAAAGATGGAAGAAGGTTGGGCAGCTGAGAGACAGAGCCATTCCTGATTTCTGCTGGAATCCAAGACTGTGGCTATAGGAGAAGCAATATCGTCTTGGGGTGTTAATGCTGTGAGCTCCTCTATCATAGGCTCAGGTTGTATATATCGTATTGGCCCGAATATATGCCGCACCCGCAAATAAGCCGCATCTTTAAAATTCAGGGGGGGGGGAGAGAGAAAGACAATACCCGAATATAAGCCGCTCCCTTAAAATTGGGTTACAGGCTGAAAATCACTGCTGTTGATAGAATTGTAACTCCGAGCCAATTTAAGCCCGCAAGAGTTACTTTACAATCGCTAAAATCGCTATTCAGTTGCTACAATTTCGCAGGCACTCACACCCATAAATGGCAAATGAACAGTCTCAAGCTCGCAAATCAGCAATAAAACATTTTTTTTTGTTCCGTTTTACCGTACATCTGTTTCAGCAGTGATACCATAATAGCCAATTTTTGTAAGGTCGCGAATTTAAGCCGCACTTTAACTTTTCATGGTCAGAATTTGGAGGGAAAGTGCAACTTATATTCAGGCCAATACGGTATGCGTAAATAAACCATATATCATAATGACACCACAGTCTCTGCTGTCCCTCATTCTGAAGAAACCATACCCTGGGTAATTGGCTGGAACCTCTGGAATTTTGCACTGCTCAGAGACTGGGGTGGCACACACCAATATGTTGCTAAATGCCACAGGTGTGTTGTGTTGTTTTGGTTTGTTTTGTTTTGACTCTGGCCACTTTTAATGTTCTTCCACCCTAAACGCCATGGAGCAGATATACTGGCAGCCCTCTTTCCTCAAGGGTTTGCCACTGTAATAATCAGGAGGCAGAATCTTTAGAACATGCCCTTCTGTTTTGTAATTTCAGCAGCATTTGCTCAAATTACCAGGAAGGTCAATTCAATTCTATGTTAAATACCTGATGGAAGATTAAAACCCCCAAGGTGTCACTGATAGCGGCTATATTTCTATCAGTAGCAGTGAGAACAAGAGAACAGCTCACCATCTGAAACTAGAAGGACCATCTCCAGGGATCAACCTGAGATTGCCAGAGCTCGATAGAATCGTCTTTATTTTTTAACCTGTTTTGCTTCCAGATTCTGTTGTACTGTATGCTTTTGTTTTATTTTTGGTCTATTGACTGTAATAAATTGATGGGTGAATCATCATCATACTCATCATCCAGATTTGATAGATTTACCAAATTCCCCCCTCCCGTTATTCCCTTTATTGAGAGAGCAATGCTAGACATACAGCTTGGCAAGAGGTTACATGCCATTGCCTCCTTGTATAGCTACAGCTTAAAATGGAGCTCCAGTGTTGTGTACTAGTTAAAATGGGACTTGCAGGACCTGGGTTCACTCCTACCTCTGAAGCTCAGTTGGTTACTCCTTTCAACATGAGGATAGCAGGAGGAATGAACTATGTTGAAGTTAAATCCTTCGAAGACAGAGGTCCTCTGGCTGGGACGGGACGATATGGGATTGAGGGGGCAACTCCCATCTCTTGCGGGGGTGCAATTAGTGCCAGCACCGTCCGTTAAGAGTTTGGGTGTAATCTCTGATACCTCCCTCTCTATGGAGGCGCAGATTGCAGCTATAACAAAGGCGGCATTTTTCCATCTCCGCCAAACTAAGCAGTTGGCTCCTTACCTCTCTCGCCCTGACCTAGCCACTGTGATCCACGCGACGGTCACCTCCAGACTGGATTATTGTAACTCGCTCTACGTGGGGCTGCCCCTGAGACTGACCCAGAAACTCCAGCGGGTGCAGAATGCTGCAGCGAGACTCCTTACGGGGTCTTCGCTGCGGGATCACATTCATCCGGTGCTATACCAGCTGCACTGGCTCCCGGTGGAGTACAGGATCAGGTTTAAGGTGCTGGTTTTAACCTTCAAAGCCCTATACGGCCTAGGACCCTCGTATCTATGGGACCGCCTCTCCTGGTATGCCCCACAGAGGAACTTACAGTCTTCAAATAAAAACATCTTGAAGGTCCCAGGCCACAGAGAGGTTAGGCTGGCCTCAACTAGAGCCAGGGCTTTTTCGGCTGCGGCTCCAACCTGGTGGAACACTCTGTCACAAAAGACAAGGGCCCTCCAGGACTTGACATCTTTCCGCAGGGCCTGCAAGACAGAGCTGTTCCACCAGGCCTTTGGTCAGGGCGCAGCCTGACTCCCTCCTTTGGCAATCTTTACAATACTTTAGTTTATGGTTGCCATCAATTTTGATTTTAATTAATTCTTATGATGTTTTTACAATGTTGCACCATTTTAGTGCTGTTAGCCACCCTGAGCCCGGCTACGGCTGGGGAGGGCGGGATATAAATAAAATTTATTATTATTATTATTATTATTATTATTATTATTATTATTATTTATGCCACCCTGAGTTCCTTGGATAAAAGACATGAGATGATCATGGTATCAGATAGCTCAGTCGGTAGAACATGGGACTCTTAATCTTGGAGTTGTAGGTTTGAGCCCCACCTTGAGCAAAACGATTCCTGCATTTAAGTGGGTTGGACCAGATGGCTTTTGTGATCCCAATTCTATGATTCTATGATGGTGATAATACTGGAAGCGTTGACAAAGTTTCTAAATGTAAATTTATAGAGTAGCTGTCTGGGTTGTGTCGCTGTCAAGCAGGGCTGCCTTTCTTAGAAACAGCTACTCCAGATATTTCAGGTAAACTCAAACAGGAACCGCTTCGTTTAATAACAGCAAACAAGATTTCTTGACCTCCAGGCCCACACTGGCTTCCTCTTCCTCCTCACCTCTACAGGAAGTTCCCTATTCAGGTACTTTCCCTTACCCCAGGAACTAACACTATATACACTGGTGAATTTGTTGTTCAGCCAAGGTTAAACAACTATTCTAAATCAGGAGGTCAAGGAATCCCCAACAGCAAATTTTCACCCCTCACCCAACTACAGTGGTACCTCGGGTTGCATACGCTTCAGGTTACACACTCCGCTAACCCAGAAATAGTGCTTCAGGTTAAGAACTTTGCTTCAGGAAAAGAACAGAAATCGGGCTCTGGCAGCGCAGCAGCAGAAGGAGGCCCCATTAGCTAAAGTGGTGCTTCAGGTTAAGAACAGTTTCAGGTTAAGAACAGACCTCCGGAACGAATTAAGTACTTAACCTGAGGTACCACTGTACAATTCAGGAGTCTTTAAGGGTCCCAGGACAGTTAAACTGGGACAAAACTTACATAGCATTTGAGTGCTGATCTGCTGCCTGATATGCAACAAAAATCACTTTTACAGAATTCTACTATATGGAGCCCTTAAGAAATTCACTGTTTCTTGCAGTTGCTGCCTTTACTCACCTTACCTTCTGTAGTGTTGTTTTAGTTATCTCCCTGCTTCTGTTCAGCTCCTTTCTCCTCCTCCTCCTCCTCCTTCTTCTTCTTCAAATTAGCTTGTCTTCTCTGCATGGGATTTCCTGGCCTCCTCCTTTTTCTTTCTGCTGCCTGCCTGTACCTTCTCGAAACCTATAAATTATTGCAGAACATATTGTGATTTTCCTCACACGGCTTCTAGTTGTAGAAAATGCGCCCTGACTTTAAACTTAGCACTCAGAAATGTCATTCCTTGATTTTTAACTTTTAAGGGAAGATCCCTAGACTCAAGAGCAGAACCGACCTTCTGCCTCTGAGGAAGCAGATTCCCGCTCACTCTTTCTTCCTCTGTACCTGCATGCACATTTCAAACAGCACAGTATTCTTGCCCATCACCATCTTTGTGATAAGGATTGCAGCTTTTAATATTGCAATTCAGTTCACATTTAAAGGTGAACCTACCTGTTCATGCTTTCTGAAACAATATGCAAACTGAAACACGGACATCCTTTACTCACTTCTCTGAATTTTGCAACGCAATTCCCCAACCAAGTAAAGTGTCTGTAGTCACCCTGCCAGTGCCAATGGGTTTATTGCCTGTGTGAATACTGAAGTAGGATTTAAAATTAAACTGGCCATGAGAATGCTGAACTGTCCCATGGTGATTAAAGCAGTTACAAAAAAAATTAAAACAATAATATCATAATGACTCCTCCCACATCAAATGGGGGCGCCTTTTGAGTGGTCATGTGCAGCTCCCCGGATCCCAGTGTGACTCCTGGTAGTTCGGGTTGGCTTCATCCTCCCCAGGCTGGATACCTGGAGATCTCCGCCTACCTCAGCCAATCGCCCAATCCCGCCTGGGGAGGCGTTGCCACGGGATTGGCCAGGTAAGGGGAGGGACCGTCCTGCCCACACAACAGAAGGTGAATCTTACCTGCGAAGCAACAGTCAGCTCCAGAGCTTCTCCCACCCTCCCCTCCCTCAGTTAAGTCTTCTTTTGCAGGTTAACCTCTTCTCCACAGGTATGTGGGCACTGCTACGTCAGGGTCGCTGTTGAAGGGCCGGAAAGGAATTTCCCTGCATTGGCAGGTTTTGCCTTTCCTGTTGTAAAACGTCACAACTTTGGCAGTTTCAGGCCTTGGGTGGAATCCTTTAGTCATCCTTCCTAAATGGGGGGGGGGTTGAAGCAGTGACCCACGCCCCCCTTGCGGTGGCGATCCCAGGGTTCCCCATTAAATGGATGGTAGAGCCCTATACACAGACACATTGCCCAAAATGAAAGATGAAGAAAGGGATGGAATATTGCAAAACTCGCTCTATAAAAACTGACTCCCACTGGTTGCCAATAGAATATAATGCCAGTTGTCTATGCTGACATCACTGGGGGCAACAAGCAAAAAGGCCATCAGAAAAAACGTCTGAAAAATACTGTAATGCAGGAGCAGAAATTGTGGTGACTATGTCGTGTGAGAAGTTGGTGAATATGTCATGTGACAGGAAAGTGAGGATTGGCCTTTGATTTATCTGCTCCAAGTGCAGAGCATGACTAAGAGGCGCAGCCGGAAAGTAGCTGATATTTTGTGACCGACTCTCCAAATACCAGCCAACTTTGGCTGTTTGATGGTTAGGCAGGCTAAAGTTACCTCCAGATCTCAGGAAGAGGAGATAAATTTATTCAAGCAGAAATTAACTGTAGTGTTCCTTCGGATTTGAGTTTTTTTTAAAGTCCATATTGATTTTCTGCAGAGGACACGCAGTACAATGCTAAGAAGAGTTTAACACTGGTTGTTACAGAAAATGTAAAAACATAATGACCAGAAGCAATGGTCTAAACCTTCAAAGGAAGCTTCCTACAAGCACAATTTCTTTATCGACTGAACTATCCTAGCCAAAACACCTGAAAAACATATTGATCCCAAAGAACTCTTAGCAACAAACTTCATACTTTTTCTTCAAACTTTGCTAATTATCGTCAAATCTCCAATGCTAGTACTAAAAGTGCTGGTGTTCTAAAAAGTTATAAAAGGTGTAAATGTTATGATATGATTTAGAGCCCAAGGGAATGCTAACAGGTGCGGGGCATAATCGACCACATGGTGCGGCGCATGCACACCATTTGAAGGGCAGTGCCCATCAACTTTGGGAGGGAGCTCCAGCCCCCTCAAATATTTTATGGTGGGGCCAAAGACCCCTCGGCTCTTAGGAGTTGGCTCCTATGCTCCCAAGGCTTGTCGGTACTGATAAAGTTGCTTCAGAACAATTAAGAATGTTGTCATAGTACAAGGGGACATGGGTGGTGCTGTGGGTTAAACTACTGAGCCTAGGACTTGCAGATCAGAAGGTCGGGGGTTCAAATCCCCGCGATGGGGTGAGCTCCCGTTGCTCGGTCCCTGCTCCTGCCCACCTAGCAGTTTGAAAGCACGTCAAAGTGCAAGTAGATAAATAGGTACCACTCTGGTGGGAAGGTAAACGGCTTTTCTGTTCGCTGCTCTGGTTCGCCAGAAGCAGCTTAGTCATGCTGGCCACATGACCCGGAAGCTGTACGCCGGCTCCCTCAGCCAATAAAGCGGATGAGCACCACAACCCCAGAGTCGGTCACGACTGGACCTAATGGTCAGGGGTCCCTTTACCTTTACCTTTACATAGTACAAGAGCCTGGGTTCCCTCCTCTCTATAGTCAGAGGGATCTGATATAAGGTTATTAGATTTTTTTTCAATGGATCCAGGGACACTATCTATCTATCTATCTATCTACCTATCTATCTATCTATCTATCATCTATCTATAAATAAATATTTTTTATAAAAAAAGAGGAGAAAAGTTATTAAAAAAATAATAAGTAATATCTTCTCTTCTGTGGTCTCCTCTGTTGTGCAGCCTTCCTTTGGGTCCTGGCCTTTCTTGGAGTGCTAGCCAGGCTTCCCCCCCCTCCTTGCACTGTGATCCCCTACAAGCTTACTCGGGAGTAAGCGTTAGCAGAAACCCCCTCCTGCTGCTGCCCTGCCCTCCTGTCTGGCCATTTCCTGCATAGCCATCATCCGGCATCCACCCATCCGTGTGCCCAGTTAGCGGGTCCAGGGCGGAGCTGGCAGCGAGCAAGTGGAAGGAGGTGCGCTTGGGCCGGATCAGCTCGTCTCTTGCTAGGCTCTCATCCGTGATGGTCAACAACGAGCTGGCCAACAAACTGAGCCACCGCTTGCAAGTTGAGGAGCACAATGGCGAAGCCGAGCAGCGGCCGCAGCAGCCCAAGCAACACCCAGAGGCCAAGCCTGAGCCGATGGCCTTGGACAGCAGCACCAACGGCGAGCTGAGTGCCAAGTTGCAGTGGCACACCGAGCTCAACAACCCCACCCAGCTCTCGCCCGGCGGCGACGCCCAGCAACGCATCTTCAGCCCCTACACCAAGTCCCCATATGATGTGTCTTGTGCGCAACACATCATATGGGGACTTCAAGCAAGGCAAAATGGCGGGCACCACGGCAGTGGGCAGCTCCTGAAGCCAGCCAGAGCCAACTGTGCCACCAGGCTGGCTCTGGGCTGCTGAGACTGCCACTGCCACATTTCCCAGGGACATTAGATGAAATCCGGGGACATTCCGGGGATGGAATTTGTCCAGGGATAAATTTGCAAATCCAGGGACTGTTCCCGGAAAACGGGGACATCTGGTAACCCTAATCTGAAAAGCACTGTGTTCTTGACCCATCAAACAAGGTAGACCATGAAATCCCCATATTTTCACACCTTTTGCTTTCCTTTTTCTTCTTCTTTACCTTTAGTTTGTCTTCTCTTTGCCTTTAGATAGTAAGCCTGCAGGAAGGGCCTATGTTATATCTAATACACAGCCCCTAGCAGTTTGGGGAAGGGTCAATCCCCGTCATCTGCAGAGAGACTCCTCTATGAAATCCTAGAGCGTCACTGCTGGTCAGTTTAGACAATGCTGAGCTAGATAGGTCTGACTTGGTATGATAAGGCAGCTTCCAATGTTCCTAAATCATCATGGGGGGTTTCAAAGAAAAACAAAAGGATGCATTGTTTATTATTATGCACTTTTAGGACCCTGTAATATTATCAATAAATTATGTTTGTCCTTAACACAGAAAGATTGTTCTCTACTAATTGTGAACATAAAACAAGGGGGGAAAGCATTACCAATATGTTGCATGCATCTTATTTTGGGAAATAAGAGCACTAAATTATGTCTGTGTATTGTTTTATCTAAGAGTGTACAAAAATGTTTTCGCAGCAATGATATATTGAATTAATACACTTCTGCAGGCCTGGAATCTGAATCAGCGAGGTATATTTTATTGCTCACTCGAAGCAACCAAAAACAGTAGATGCCGAAACATAGCAAAAATTAATAACCATCTGTTTATTTCATTCCAGTCGATGAGGCTGTCACATGTAAACAAGTATATTTTTACGTAATGAGAATAATTTTACTGTTTTAAGGGAAGTTTGAATCTTGGTGTTTTCTTTTTTCTTTTTTTACCCAGGTTTATATGAGGAGTATCCATAAATTATGTCACACAATAATTGTGCAGCACGTCAATTGGTCAATTGCAAGGAGACAGAAGTGGTGTGAGAAGGAGAGAGAGTTAATATGGGTTAAAATAAGGAAAGGGTTAAAAAAGGAAAAGAAGAGTTTTAAAAGTGTAATACCTCCAGGTAGGACTGGGAAAAGATCCCAGTCTAAAACCCTTGGGAGCTGTTGCCAGTCAGAAGATAATACTGAATTGGCTGGACCAACAGTCTGACTTTCTATATAGGAGTGTGTTGGGCAGCAAAATGTTCTGATGCAAATGCACTGTTGTTTCCACTGAGCAAATGGAGAGGGGGCATTGTCAGGGACCGTGCTGAGGAGGGCTGCGCTGAGGAAGAATGGTGGGAGCCACCCCCTCCCCCTGATCCTGAATCTCCCCAGGAACAGGAGGACAGTATAGATTTGGAACAGTGGTTTGCAGAGGGGCATAGTTCAGAAGGCAGAAGCTGGGAAATACTGGATGGGAAACAGCGAGGAGAAGAAACACTGGAAGAGAGAGGGTTAACGGATTCACAGTCTCTGGATAGCATCCAGCCCATCTTCTCCAAAGACACAGAGTGCTCAGAAAGTGTCAGAATAGAAAGTGCAGAGGGTACAAGCTCAGATTATTCAGATTACAAGACGTAGATTAATAGGGATGGAGAGGGGGTGAGCCTTAATGGGGATTACCGCCATTCTAGGTAGATGGGTTCTTTTGCCTCTCACTGTGATTATTAAAGAATCTAACTGGTAAGACATTCCTTTCGTTTGATGTCTTCTTATTTACTGCCACAGGGGAGGAAGTTGATTCCCCAAAGCCTGACAGCCACCAGCCCTCCGTATTGCCTTTTGAGATGCTGGGTGCAAGTGACAGCATTGTCTATCAAGAACTGCACTCTTGTGGTTTATCACCACAACAGCTACTCACTTTGGGTTTTAGTAAAGCAAACAGTCTAATTTGTCAGTGCCTAAATGATATCGAGAGCCAGAACAACTTTTGCCCATGGTATGACTGTTTTCCACCTTCCCATTTCGGCTCTCTAGCCCCCTATCTGCATAACCTAGCAATTCCAAAATATAGACACACTTTTACTCTCGCAAGATTGAATGTACTGCCCTCGGCTGTACTTGAGGGACGATTCCAACAGATTCCACATGAAAAACGCTTAAGCCCCTGTGGAGATGGCAGCGCTGAATTGGTGGCGCATGCCCTTCTGGCTTGCACTCTTTATAAAAACTTGAGAAATGAGGTTATCACCCCTTTTTTATTGTCCATTCCGGGTCGCCCAACCACTGCCACAGTGTCCTTTCTCTTGGCAGATCAAGATGAGCAGGTGACAGCAAAGGTTGCAAGGTTTTTAGCTGGGGCAATCAGAATAAGATCCACTATTTGACTATTGATTCAAAACCCTTAAAATGTATTTTCTATAACTGACTTTTTATTTCTACTCTTTGTATATTGTATTGTTGTTTTATTGCTATGGCCGATGGCTGACGCAAATAAAGATTCATTAATTCGTTCGTTCCTGCTCACATCTAGAAAGCAATGAAAAATCATCTGCGGGATCCTTTTAGAAATATAGTTTGGAGGTTGGATGGGAAGATTGAACTGAAAGCTGAGATGCTCTGAAAATGTGATCCTGTGTCCAATATTCACTTGCACAGAGACACATAAATGCACACACTTCTCTGTGCACTTATGCTCACAGCAATACTGCCCTTTGCATAATGCACATCCTCAAATCGCTGGGAAAGAAAACTGCACTTTAAAAAATATGTGATAATGTATTACCCCAAATATATAACACCAATTGCTTAGTGCAGTGTTTTTCAACCACTGTTCCGCGGCACACTAGTGTGCCGCGAGATGTTGCCTGGTGTGCCGTGGGAAAAATTGAAAAATTCGAAAGATTTTTTTTTAAAAAAAAGTCAAATTTTCGCCCACTAGGCGGGCGCCGGACTGTGTCCACCCTATTTTCCATCCGTCCTGGGTGGGGATCATATCGGATGGGATCGGATGAGAGCGGACAGGCAGTCCGCTCTCATCCGATTCCCCATAGAGAGCAGCGGGGCTCTGACATCTCCCTCTCCGCACACCGTGGTGGTGTGCCTCGTGATTTTTTTCATGAAACAAGTGTGCCTTTGCCCAAAAAAGGTTGAAAAACACTGGCTTAGTGGGTGTACATTTTTAAAGATAACCATCAGCCTACTGTTAACAGAGATACTAAACCAATAAGATGCAACAACAACAGAAGACTCAGGCTTAAATCCTTACAACTTAAAAAGCTCCCTTAGGCCCCTGAGACTTACTTTTGATTATTACAGCTTTAGTTTATCATACTTTTTACCATCAAAGGAGGAGCCATTTGGATTTTCTGCCTCAGATACGAAAACGTTACAATAAACAACCGTTTAATGTGTACGGCTGAAAATCAGATAAAAAGTATATATTCAAAGTGGCGTAATTAGCCGGAAACTTAAAATATTGTCTTAGAGGTTTCAAAGTAAGACATAACAAAGGAAAGCAACTACAGAATGCACATTTAACAAAATAATTATCTTAATCATTTCAAAATAAAGCATTGCTAAAGGAAGTCAAATATAAGACACATTTAAAACAGCATAATTAGCAAGAGAAAAAGATATTATCTTAAACATAGAACATATCTGCTTCTGTTGCTGCTACTGCTGTCAATAGTGGTTCTACAAGAAAGAAGATTCCACCTAAACATTAGGAAGAACTTCCTGACAGTAAGAGCTGTTCAACAGTGGAATTTGCTGCCAAGGAGTGTGGTGGAGTCTCCTTCTTTGGAGGTCTTTAAGCAGAGGCTTGACAACTATATGTCAGGAGTGCTCTGATGGTGTTTCCTGCTTGGCAGGGGGTTGGACTCGATGGCCCTTGTGGTCTCTTCCAACTCTAGGATTCTATGATTCTATGATTCGTGGCAGATGGCGGTTGTGGAAGCTGGGGCTCAGTGCAACTCTTCCAGTTCATTCCAGTGCACAATGGTACCTTGGTTCTCAAACTTAATCCGTTCCGGAAGTTCATTCTAAAACCAAAGCATTCCAAAACCAAGGTGCGCTTTCCCATAGAAAGTAATGCAAAATATATTAATCTGTTCCAGACTTTTAAAAACAATCCATAAAACAGCAATTGAACATGAATTTTACTCTCTAACGAGACCATTGATCCATAAACTGAAAGGAATAATCATGAAGAAGGGGACGACAGAGAATGAGATGGTTGGACAGTGTTCTCGAAGCTACCAGCATGAGTTTGACCAAACTGTGGGAGGCAGTGGAAGACAGGAGTGCCTGGCGTGCTCTGGTCCATGGGGTCACGCAGACTCGGACATGACTAAACAACTAAACAACAACAACCATCAGTAGCAGATTGACAACATTTTTTTAAAAAATGATTGAAATAGCAAAAATGACGGCAACAATTAGAATGCAACCTAACCAAAATCTCAAACAGGAATAGAAGTGTGTAGATGAATGCATGATTAAAAGATGCTCCAAGAAAAATTTATTGATATGTATAGACTGATCTCACAAAGTTAATTTAAATAGATATACAAGAATGCATGTTTAATTATTAAGATACAAAAATACAATCACAATAATAAAGTTATAAAATTTAAAATTAGGAAGTCAGGCACTGGTGGAGGGAAGACATAGGGTAAGACAAGAAGGAAGGAAGACATGACAAAATGTTGATACATAATGAAATGAAAAATGTGAATTTACAAGTGTAATGTATATGTAATATTATGTAAACATTTTGTACATGTATTGAAATACCAATAAAAAAAAATAAATGGGCAAAAAATCACATGGCTTCCCCAAATGAATCCTAGGATCTGTAGTTTACCGCTGCAGAGTTACAATTCCCAGTACCCTTAGCAAACTTATCTGAGGAAGCCATGTGCTTAAACCCTGCATTAATTGTGTTTTAACCGTATGGTGTAAAGTGACCAAGGCTAAGGCACATTTTCAAAATTCATTTGCAAAAGGGGATATAATACTTCATGAGCTAATTAAACATCCTTTTTCTGTTTTATTAGTAACGGCATTTTTAGAGAGAGCTTTTTGAAGGTTCAAAAAACAATTCCCTTAATTCTTAATCATCCTTATAACAATCCCATAAAGTAGGTTGTAATCCACATTTTATAGGGGGTGGAACCGAGATTTACCAGAAGTGTTAGCTATAGCCACCTGGGGACTTCATTCACGTTATTTGCAAAAACTGGAAATCTGTTAGGGGGCATTTCTCTAAACTATTCTGTTTTTCTCGGATGCCACACTCAGATCCGCAATAGGGCAACAACCAGCACACTATTGTATATGAATGAGGCACACATCTCTCCAACACTTATCCTATAATGAAATACAGCTCCCTCAGGAGAAACAAATGAGTAGAAATGTTTTGTTGCCACATTGCAAAGTCATGTCCAATTTGCTCTCCATTCTTGCCCTCTAGGTTTCCTTGAAGCCTACCTACTTTCCACAGCAGTACGTGTTTTCTCCCCTACACATTACCTTTCATTTCTCCCAGCTGAGCAGCATGTTGTGTTATTTTGCCAAGAGTTCCAAATTTCCCAGCCTTCTTTGAAATGAGTTCGGTGTACTCTCAAATACAACAAATGAAAATGGTTAACCCCACTCCAGAGAAGGATTGCATATGATTTCCAGTGCATTTACGGCTAAATACTCAGAGTAAACTGCAGGTTTTTTTTGTCCTGCAAAGAAACAGACTGGATTGAATTGTTTAGATGTTTTAGAACTGAGTTTCTTCTCACCCCCACCCACATCCACCTCAGGAAAGAAAAGCCCAACTCCATGGAGAAGAAAGAAAACCTGTTTCTTGCAGAGAAACATCTCATCATTCTTAAAGCAATGGTTTAAAGGAAATAAACGAGAAAACAAGGCACTCTTTTGGAACAGTTGCTTTTGGAATTGGGATTTTATTTCATTTCAGGTAAAATATTTCTAGAGCTTGTTTGGAATTGTGCCTGTTTGTGTGTATGTGTGTTTTATTTATTTCATAGATTTTATAAACTGCTTTTCATCAGGGCAGTGTGCAATAATTGAACAACAGGCTAAGATCAATTAAAACCAGTTCCATACACTGCAACATTATTACACGAAAACAGCATAGTACAAAACAGCAGACCCCTAAAGTGGAATTAGTCAGTTCCTCCAAAGGCCTGGAAGAACTAGACAAGAGCAATGTCACTATCCACACCTACAAAGAGAGAGAATTCCAGAGTGTGGAAATATTCAGGGATGCAGGAGAGGATCTATTGTTTGATTATAGCCTTTCCAACTTGTGTTAACAAGTTGTACAATTTAGCAGAGCAGCATTCCCCTTTATAAACTTGCACAGCAGATGCGTTTGCTCAGGCTCGTGAAATAATAATAATAATAATAATAATAATAATAATAATAATAATTTATTATTTATACCCCGCCCATATGGCTGGGTTTCCCCAGCCACTCTGGGCGGCTTCCAAAAGAATATTAAAATACTGTGAAAGCCCCTAAAATAAATTCCCTTGGTAATTTCCCCTTTAGTCCCTCAAAAAAAGATAGACACGACACAGTCTTTTATAAAAGTATAAAAAGAGTTTACTCACTCACTCATTCTGTTCACAGATGGATCCCAAAAATAATATACAGTGGTGCCTCGCAAGACGAAAAGAATCCATTCTGTGATTCTCTTCGTCTAGCGGTTTTTTTCATCTTGCGAAGCAAGCCCATTGAAGGATTAGAGGATTAGCGCTATTAGCGGCTTTTAGAGGCTTTTAGAGGCTTATCTGCTGATCCGATCAGCTGATAAGCGGCTTAGCAGCTTAGGGAAAGGGGGGAGGGGGAAAAACCAGCAGGAACACGCAAGACATTGTCGTCTTGCGAAGCAAGCCCATAAGAGATTCGTTTTACGAAGCACCTCCAAAACGGAAAACTCTTTCGTCTAGCGAGTTTTCCGTCTTGCGAGGCATTCGTCTTGCAGGGCACCACTGTACACCTGGAAATTATCCCATAAAGAGATAGCTCCTTTGTCCTCTCTTGGCTGGAAGCATCTTAGGCTAAGCAGATGTTGCTTCTTCGATGAATGTAGTCAGAGAGAGAGATGGCGATCTCCGCTCAGGTATTTTCTTACCTGCACAGGTGAGGCCACACCCACCTCTGGTCACATGTAGAGGAAGTCTGTCCCAGCCTAGGAGGAAACAGGAAGTTCGGACTGGCTGGTCCAGACATCCCCTTTTTATGTCCACTCTAGGGATGTTGTACTTGACAGCTTTGTGTTTCACATCCCACACAGAGTTGGGATACACCATCTTGCATCCCAACATAACACACTCCAGCAAGACCCAGCAGTCTATCTCAGAGTCAAGGAAACTTCCCCTGCTCTGGAAGTTCTTAATGAAAAGCAACTACTTTCCATAAATCTGCTTTTCCATCCATGGAGGAAAACATTGATCTGTCGTCCTCCAGGAAGAAAAACAATTGGACTATACCGTAATTTTTAATCAATAAACTGTGGGGGGAGAGCGGTTTAAGCAGTTCCTCTCCACATGCAGCTTGTTTCTGGCTCGGGGAAGAAACCTTCCCAGGATGCTTTTCATTAAGCAAGAAGAAAAGTGCCACCGATATCTGTATTATGTCTAGTCTAAACCTAGCTCTACGCATGACATTGTGAATTCTTCCTGAACGTACAGGAATTCACAAAACAAAACATATTTGTAACATGTGATGGTCTCATTTCTATTCCCCCTGCCTCAGCACAAAATGACTGTGGACATTCAGTGCTCGAAGACACATTAGTCCAGGCTGGGGTTCAAGCATGGATCCTGTGAGCCAGAGCCGTCTTTCCCATTGGTCTTAGTGGTTCATTGTGCCAGGGCGCCGGCCTCTCAGGGGTACCCTAGCGAGTGGGGGAGCTGTGTGGCTTTGCCGGCAGCCTCCCCTTTCCCTGCACACACGCCAGCTGCGCCCCGCCAACTATATGGCTGGCGGGCATGCAGCTTCCTTCCCAAGCCTCCACAGGAGGAGAGCGATCCCCACAGAGGCTTAGGATCCCTCCCAGGCCTCTGCATCTGCTAAAGATGGCCCTGTTCCCGGTCACTGTCCTCCTCCTGCTTCCTGGCAAAAGGTGGCGCACAGCCTTCCCAGGCTGCCTTCTCAGGCAGCCCGACACTGGAGAGCATGTCCGCCAGCAGGTTTTCCTGCTTGATCGCCACCACCATGCCAGGGATCTGATGGTGGGGGAGGCAGAGGACATTTCCCACCACTCCCTCTCTTGTTTTGGAGTTGCCAGGGGGGGGGGGGCGCCGGAAGGATCTTTGCACTACGGCGCCAGATATGATTAAGACGGCCCTGCTGTGAGAATTAAAGCAACATAGATACCCTCCTCGTAGTTTTTGTCAAGACTCTCTCCCAACTTTTTTTTAACTGAGGGTATTGTCTTTCATCTTGTAGACATGTTGGCTGCTTTTTGCCTGTGTTTCATCTGTTTCGGGGTATGTGTTTGGCATTGTGCCTGTCTGAGGGCATCACCACCTTTTCTTCTGTGCAATGTTGTGGTGCCCACAAGTTTCTTAAGATTTCAAAATGTGCTCCAGAGTCCAAAATGGATTCTCTGCCTCTAAGGCATAGTGGATGTCTTGGAGTTGGGCAGTGAATGGGGCCCAAACCTACTGAGGGAATCACCAGCTGAGAGCCACCATTCTGGTTCTTCACGATCTAGCCAGGTACTACACCAAGTAAATTTTGGTAACAATGCAGGAGGAGTCTTCCATGACACTGCAAGAGAACTGTGGGCAACTCTCAGGTTGCGCAGGCTAGAAGTGTGCGTTCATTTCTTAGGTGGGTGAAAAACCAAAATGTATGCAAAGATTTGTGCAAAAGACATTCATTTGTAAGGAAAACAAAAATGCAGAAGCAAATCGGATAAATGAATGAAAACCCTTTTATTACGTTTGTCCCAGTTGTGTCTCAAAGGATAAATTGGTCACACTGTTATTGCATTGCTTGGCGAATTGGAATATTTTCATATCCAGGGAACCTTCTGTAGGGAACAAGTGGGCTGCTCTGAAAATATTGTGGCATGAGAACTGTCCAATCCTAAGTGCCGAGCACTGGAAAGATTAAAGGATGCCTCCCATTTTAGAATTGCTTATAAAATGGAAACCTTTGCCCTGAAACTCTGAAACTTGATAGTTCTGATGCTTTTGAGCAGTAGTGCAACACTGATAATTATTTTTTATGAACTGCCCTGACATCTACAGATGAAGCACAGTATACAAATGTTGTTGCTGTTGTTTGCTTGGCAAGTTCTGAAATTGCCCAAGCGGGCACATTATATGACCCCTGGGAGCAGCAAAATAACCAGACTGTACAATGATGATGGGATATAATCAGGCCAAATCCTTATTGACAGCAGCAGGCAGGGGAAGGGTTGGCATGGCATTGGGTCCCAGGATCAGTTCATCATTCCACAAAGCCCATGTTGATGGGATAGATCCACTGGGTTTGGATTGCTACAAACCTGGAGTCAGCCAGTGTTGAACCTTGCCGTAGTGCAAGCCAAGCAAACAAAGTCTCAGCAGAGGACCAGGGTGCAGATTCCAAACAGGCAGATACCGAACCCATGCTTGGGTTTTGCCGTGGTTAATCCTCCCTTCAGGCCCCTTATGGGGGGGCCCTATACTATGGTGATCCTGCCCAATGCCATTTCCGCCGTCATGCAAGCAATGTTGTTCCACCTAACAAAGGAAAGCCATAATTTCACTGAGGGAAAGGCAAAACAAACAAACAAAAATCCAACCAAGTGCCAATCAGGTGAGAGAGAAAAGATCCTTTCCGGTAGTGTCAAACAGCACCCCAAAATTGCTCAGTGAAGGTTTTAACTCGAGGCTGGGCAGACAGGAAGCTCTCAAAGCAAAATGGCTGTGAGCTCCAGGGGAAGCAGCCTAATATAGGCTTTCCCCTCCCCTCTACAGCAAGGGCAAATGGGACAGCTTTTTTCCCATGAGCCCATCACACAGAGAAGATACTGGGCAAAACCTTGCACAGCATTTTGCTGCAATCTATGGGACATGGCGCCGTTGGCCAAAGGCGTCCCATGCTTATTGGGCACGGAACGGGGCTGATCAGAAGATAGGCTGGGTTTGTGTCACGTAAACACATGTATGCACGTGTATCTGTATGTACTTTTGTACAATATACAGTGGTACCTCGGGTTACATATGCTTCAGGTTACATACGCTTCAGGTTACAGACTCCGCTAACCCAGAAATAGTACCTCGGGTTAAGAACTTTGCTTCAGGATGAGAACAGAAATTGTGCTCCAGCAGTGCGGCAGCAGCAGGAGGCCCCATTAGCTAAAGTGGTGCTTCAGGTTAAGAACAGTTTCAGGTTCAGAACGGACCTCCAGAACGAATTAAGTACTTAAGCCGAGGTACCACTGTATAGAGGGACTAGGGGGAGAGAGAAAAGGACTATCATGCAACTCAAAGCTAAAAACTTGGAGCCAGCCCTACCCACAGTATAATCATATTTGAAGACAGCAGTGCTTTTCCCCTCAGGTCCTCCCGCCTCACCACTTTGATTTGGTTCCTGCTTCCACTTTCTCACTGTTGGATCTCATGCCCTGTCTCATAGCTAATCGAGGAATAAAGCCACACAGCGATTCATCTCCAAAACCATCCTTTTTCAAAAAGTGCTGCATATATAGGATTTGGACCTGTAAAGTGCTGAGCCTTCGGTCTTCTGCAGAGGCACGCTGGCATTCGTCACCAATAATTAGTCACACTGACTTTGATGGGATTGTTGCTCGCATTTCAAGCGAGTGTGCGTTCCAACAGGTCAATAGATCAAGCTAGACTGCTGAACACAGTAACAACCAGTGTCGGGCTCCTACTACTTTCCGAGAGGTCGATATTTATCTCAGATTTCCCTTAGCGTTAGCTAGTTCGATTTTTATTACAGCGTCCATCTTCATAGAGTTTTCTGTTTGCGACATCTCCAGTGGCAAGTTTTGAGAGCAGGCGTGATAGACTTGGCACAAAGAGCATTGCAACAAATGAACCGACCAATGTTAATTGGTAAAACAAAAGTCAAAATACCAAAAAGTGGGAGCTTTCTAGTTACAGAGTTCCTTTGGCTGCTTTTCTTACTGAAGCCTTTCCTGATGTATGTTTAAAGAACACCCAGTTTACTAGGCTATTATTATTATTATTATTATTATTATTATTATTATTATTATTACTACTACTACTACTACTATATTTATACCCTGACCATCTGACTGGGTTTCCCCAGCCATTCAAAACCAACCTAGGCACATTTTGTAAAGGCGTGTGTGCATGAACACACATGTTAATACTTACTTTCAGTGGTGTGAATTTTCAGGGCTGTAAAGTAAATTTTGGGAGAATTTTTGGTGTGTGGTCAGTGGACTAGAGGGACTACGCTAGTCCCCTAAATGTTCCTGGTAAATTAGAGCATTGTAGTAAAGGTAAAGGAACCCTGGACAGTTAAGTCCAGTCAAAGGCAACTTTGGGGTTGTGGAGCTCACTTTTCAGGCCAAGGGAGCCGGCGTTTGTCTGCAGACAGCTTTCCAAGTCATGTAGCCAGCATGACTAAACCACTTCTGGCACAATGGGACACCGTGAGGGAAACCAGAGTGCATGGAAATGCTGTTTACCTCCTACTCGCACTGGCATGCTTTCGAACTGGTAGGTTGGCAGGAGCTGGGACAGAGTAACGGGAGCTCACTCTGTCGTGGGGATTTGAACCACCAACCTTCTGACTGGCAAGCCCAAGAGACTCAGTCGTTTAGACCACAACACCACCCACGTCCCTGTATTATAGTATTATAATACAGCTCAGTGGACTAGAGGGACTAGGCCAGTTCCCTAAATGTTCCCAGTAAATTAGAGTATTATAGTAGTATAATGTTGTTGTTGTTGTTGATGATGATGATGTTTAGTCGTTTAGTTGTGTCCGACTCTTCGTGACCCCATGGACCAGAGCACGCCAGGCACTTCTGTTTTCCACTGCCTCCCGCAGTTTGGTCAAACTCATGTTGGTAGCTTCGAGAACACTATCCAACCATCTCGTCCTCTGTCGTCCCCTTCTCCTTGTGCCCTCCATCTTTCCCAACATCAGGGTCTTTTCCAGGGAGTCTTCTCTTCTCATGAGGTGGCCAAAGTATTGGAGCCTCAGCTTCAGGATCTGTCCTTCCAGTGAGCACTCAGGGCTGATTTCCTTCAGAATGGATAGGTTTGATCTTCTTGCAGTCCATGGGACTCTCAAGAGTCTCCTCCAGCGCCATAATTCAAAAGCATCAATTCTTCAGCGATCAGCCTTCTTTATGGTCCAGCTTTCACTTCCATACATCACTACTGGGAAAACCATAGCTTTTACTATACGGACCTTTGTTGGCAAGGTGATGTCTCTACTTTTTAAGATGCTGTCTAGGTTTGTCATTGCTTTTCTCCCAAGTAGTATAATACTCCTTCCCAAAGCCTAGGAAGCTTCTGTCTACTTAGGGAGGGAGACACAATGTTCCGAGGGGGTCCAAGAGCCCTCCCACCACCTTCCCAAAGCCCACCTGGCTTTGGGAAGAAGGCAGGATGGCTCTAACACCCTGTCAGAGCCCTTGAGCCTCCTTCCTAATGGCCAAGGAAGCTTCTGCCTGTCTTAGGAAGGGAGGCATAATGCTCACATGTTACTCCCACTCCCATTGACCCCACTGCTTATTTTGGCGTGAGCCCTTGGTTTGAATAGCAAAGGGCACCCATGCCCTCAGCCTCAGCTGGCGTGTAGCTCCAGTCCCACTTGTACAGAAATAGTTGTGCTATGGGTATCCACGCGTGGTCGCACTCCATCTTGATTACGCTAATGTGCTCTGTAGGAAGCTGCCCCTGAAGACTATTCAGAACTTCAGTTGATTCAGAATCCAGCAGCCGAACTTTTTTTTCTTTTCCAAAGCTTAATTCTGATATACATAGCTTATGTTATATATCATTAATCAACCACTAAATACATTAAATATTAAATATCACTACCAAGTGTTGAGGAAACTATTAGGAGGAAACATTATGTTAATCGTTCTTTTATTAGTTGAAAAGTTTGAGTTAGATCTTAAAATTTTCCCGCATGACCATTAAGAGCACTAAACAACGGTATTAAAATTTCTCTACGTAATACCAGTAATGCCAAAAGGCAATTATAAATAACTAAATGCTAAAATATCCCGGCAGTAAAATTGTTGACTGGCACTGAGCTTGTATTAAAACATCCTCATAAGTCATTCCCCCCCCCCCCCATAATTCATAGTTGCAGTTTTGGACTAGCGGCCGGGGTATATAACATATCTTTCAACAAGGGCACACAAGATGACTTACAAAACAATGAGTTGCAAAATGATAGCCTACAATTTAGTGTGCATGATACCAAAGGGGCATGATACCAAATGAGAGGGCTATGGGCGCTACATGGGACAGTTTTATTTGTCAGAAGCTCAGCCTACACTCGAGTAGGACCCTGGCAGAGACACATGCCCGACTGGCATGTTCCCTCCCTCCTGGTCAATCATTTGGGAGCTTCATAAGCTTTCTTCAGCCCGAACATCACAGCGACCGATGCCAACAGACACCGGCACAGTTAGGGAACTGCAGAGTTTTCACAGCTTTGCGTGACAGACCTCAGCAACTCAGCATTTTGGCTAATCTACTTTATTTACATATAAACACACACGGAGCACTGCAACATGGCTCCCTCTCTCTCTAGCATCAGACAGCAAAGAGAAAAAGAACAAAGGACAATAGTCCCACTTCATGGAACACAGTAACACAAACATCCTGTCTTCATCACTTCCCACTCTGTGGAGTCAAAACATATACCGTCATGTGATAGATAACAATCCCATGACTGCAATCACGGAGCCAGGAATTCTATTAAGGGGGGGGGGATGCAGATGGAAGTTGTCCCTCCCCACGCCCCCTTCCTGAGTCAATGAAAGGGATTTGCTAGCTCCTCTCTCTTTCTAAAGCAGCTAGGTGCTGCTCTCCTACGAGCCTGCCCACTTTCTAAGATGTTTACTGAAGGCCATGGACTCTGTACTGCTACCCTAAGAAGGAGGCTGTGACAGAGACAGGGCCTTTTCAGTGTTGGCACCAGTGCTTTTTTCTATTAAAAAATGTTTAGGGGTACTCTCATTTTGACCCAAGAAAATCACCATTTTATAGTTCAAATCAGGGGGAATAAATACAGTAAATGGACAAAAGTACAAAGATTCACAACATGTTTAGGGGTATATGTACCCCTGTGTCCCCCTCCCCAGAAAAAAACACTGGTTGGCACACAGCTATTGAATACTTGAATCAAATAAACTCGTTTGTTGCCAGGTGCGGCAACTATAGGGGGTGGAAGGGGCTTTGGCACTCTCAATATTTGTGGGCAGGGGGCCAAGACACACAGACATACTGAGGGGGACCAAACAGATCTGCCTCCCACCTGCAAACACGCCCTCCCCATCCCCCACCACTGATGGGAGGGCACTGGTGTGCCAGGCAGAGGCATAGAGTGTGGTCTTTATACTCTGTGCCCTCCAACCCCTGCTGTCACCAGGGTGCAATGGGGATCTTTGCATATGACATACATATGACATCACACAATGTAGGGTCCCCTAAATTGGGGGGCAAGTCGGTGCCCCTGTTTGGTGCCCGCTCTGCTAACATTAGGTGCCACGTTAAGGCAGTTTTATCCCCCCCCCCAGCTTTAAATGGATTGTATATTTCAGCCTTGCCTCTGCTGATTTACTGCAATTGGATCTGCTTGTTGTTGTTTTTCAAATCGTAGAATTTAAAGGTTATCTTGGAAGGTGGGCCGTATTTTTATTAAATTCAACAATAGAAAAGAGTTTCTATGATGCAGCCTGGATCTGTACCATCCCGTGGCGTACGTTCTCCTCCAAACTTATTTTTAAACAAAGAAACCTAAGCACAATACTTCTGCAATTTCTGACTTTGCACTCCCATCCTTTAGAGGGTGGTTACTCACCTTTCGAAAAACCAATAATAATGTTTGTGTGTGCGGGGGTGTGATATATTTAATGTGAAGTCACAAGCAAAACCAAATTTGTTGGAGACCTGAAGGGAATTTCAAAACAAAACAAAACACACAGAGAATGGATCCTTTTAAGTCTCTGAGAAGAAACAGCCTAGTGCTTCAGAGATAAAGACACATCAGAACTCTAAAGTGATCAAGAGTAAATTTTATTAAAATGTCAAAACTCTGTGAGCATTTCTGCTTTGAAACCAAATGCACTGTTTTTCAGAAAATTAGCTGCATAAATAGTTCTATATCCCAAGTCCCTTGCAATCCAATCGGTAATGGGAAATAGACATTGCTCAGTGGTAGAACCAATACTTTGAGTGCAGAATATCCCAGGTTCAGTCTTCAGGTAGGGCTGAGAAACTTAAAAATGGAAAGCTTAATGCTGGAGGTCAACAAAAGAGGTTTAAAGACTGTCTCAAGGCAAATCTTTAAAAATGTAGTATAAACACTGACAACTGGGAAACAATGGCCTTCGAGCACGCCAGTTGGAGTCATGGGCTTTGAAGACACTTGAACTCAGGACGCAAGGGAGAAACGTGCTAAGAGGAAGGCACGTTTGGCAAATCCACACCGTCATCAACTCCCACCCGGAAACCAATGTCCCCACTGTGGAAGGACGTGTGGATCCAGAATTGGCCTCCACAGTCACTTACGGACTCATCGTTAAAGCCATGTTTATGGAAGACAATCTTACTCGGCTGCTAGTGATTGCCAAAGAAGAAGAAGAAGAAGTAGAGAAATACTCTTGTCTGGAAAGTCAGGAAATCCTGAGTAATCTGACGACAGATGGTCTGACTTGGTATAAGGCAGCTTTTTATCTTCTGCATCCAATTTACCCTCTTGCATAATTGTGTTTCCGAGCACAATTCAAAATGTTGGTGCCGAACTTTAAAGCCCTAAACAGCCTAACCCCAGTATACCTGAAGGAGTGTCTCCATCCCCATCACTTAGCCCGGACTCTGAGATCGAGCTCTGATGGCCTTCTGGCAGTTTCCTCATTGTGAAAAATGAAGTTACGGGGAACCAAGCAGAGGGCCTTCTCGGTAGTGGCACCCACCCTATGGAACGCCCTCCCATCAGATGTCAAGGAGATAAGTATAACTATATAACCTTTAGAAGACATCTGAAGGCAAAAAATGTTTAAGATAACCTTTTCTAAAATACCCGAAGCCTCCCTTTAAGGAATTCTAGGTGCCAAAATCCCAAGGTAGCAGAAAAGACTATTTATGTATGTGACCACGGCTGCACAGATGTTACTGGCCCAGAGATGGAAAGAAGATAAAGTTCCTACCAGAGAAGAATGGCAGATCAAATTGATGGACTATGCTGAAATGGCTAAAATGACCAGAAGAATCAGAAATCAGGAAGACCAAAATTTCAATAAGGGGAAAAATTATAACCTATCTTAAAAACCATTGTAAACAGTTAAAATCATTAGTGGGGTTGGAATATCACTTGGAGTTAAAATCATTAGTGGGGTTGGAATATCACTTGGAGTTTAATGGTGAATTTTGGACACAACTGAGATGTAAAAGATTTGGATTATCATAAAAGATGCAGGAGGAAGTGATTAACAATAGGACCCACAAAGGGGAGGAGGGAAATCCAGGAGATTCTTTGGAATCTTGTTTCTATGTTGTACATTTGATATGTGAATATCAAGTTTTAATCTGAAAAACCAAATAAAAAATGTAAAAAACAAAACAAAACAAAATAAAATAAATAGAAGACACCTGAAGGCAGTCTTCTAAAAGGACTTTTTTAACGTTTGCTGTTTTGTTATGCTTTTATATTTATCGGAAGCCACCCAGAGTGCCTAGGGCAACCCAGTAAGATGGTCGGGATACAAATTTTATTATTATTATTAAGGTTGCCAACAGCTGGTTATGAAACACGAGAAAGTACAGCCCTGACTCTGTGACTATATACAGTGGTACCTCGGGTTACAGATGCTTCAGGTTACAGACGTTTCAGGTTACAGACTCCACTAACCCAGAAATAGTATCTCAGGTTAAGAACTTTGCTTCAGGGTGAGAACAAAACGCGTGGTGCTTCAGGTTAAGAACAGTTTCAGGTTAAGAACAGACCTCCAGAACGAATTAAGTTCTTAACCCGAGGTACCACTGTAATCTGAGTTGCAATATTTTATGACACTCCCAAGACGTCTATCAACTTTTCACAAGGCTAAAGTTGAGTATTATGATCTATTCCTTTGCTATCTTGTCTCAGAATTTGGATGAGTGTTTTTTTGGTGGTTGTTTTTTAAATATGTCACTCTGCAGTGTATATTTGTCACTTCCTGTTATCCCACCTCCTGCACTAAGCTTCTAATCAAAATCTCTTTCAGGAATTGATTGTCATGATAATCCCCTGGCAGTAAAACTGCTGGCATTGAATTGCTGTCACTGCCTTATTCACTGAGTTAACGTTACTCTCCGGAGGCTTGGTTCACATACTACAAGGGAGCTGAGACCATTTAGTCAATGAGGGAAGCCATTGGGAGCCCTGTGAGTAACAGAATTGTTCTGCCTATAGGAGACGTTCTCTTTCAAGTGACAGGAAATCTCCATTTTACTCTCCCCCTACAATTCATTCTCCCTTGGGCATCTGAAATTTTAATTCCACCCTGTTATCCTAGACTAAACCAGCCCTCTGAATGGGCATCACAGCGGGAGGGATTCGGTAATGTAGCTTATTTGGAAACCAAGGTTGATGAATGGGGATCAATTGGCTAAAACAACTCTCAGAAGATAGCAAAAGTAGAGAAGCCGTTCTTTTGTCCTGGCAGAATAGGAACAGTCATTACATGTTTTTCACTTTTTGCTGCATGTGATATTCTCCAAAGGCGTTCAAAGGGATTAGGCAAGACCCTGATTTAATGGTTGATAGGGAAATTAATGGCTCTTACGCAGTGCTGTTTTTCTAGAAAAAAAAGGTGCTCAACATGAACTTCTCCCTCGTTCTCATTGAATGGCAATGGCATCCACCTGAGAAATCGGGTCCTCCCTTAAAGAGGGCATTGTATTGCAATGAGACCTGGAAACTGACACCCTGTGTTGTGGGTGGGTACAATTGGTCAGCAACAACACCCAATTGGTAGGTCCCTCATAGCTGGTTGCAATCTGGCCAATGGGATGCAGTCCAAATGGTTCAAGGGACCTATTTATGCCCATGCACGTGACCCAGAGCTTCCTCTTTCGGTGTGTGCATTCGGAACACCCGCCCACCTCTCCCTGCTTTTAGGACTTTGCGTTTGACCTTGCTATGCTGTTGTGTGTTGTCTGTCATTGGGACAGGGGCACGGCAGGAATTTTCCCCACTTGGCTGTTTGGCTGTTGCCATTTGGGTTTCGCCTGCCGTGTGCCAAATCGTCACAACTTGTAAGGTTGCGGATAGGCTCTGGTTCAGGTGATAGGGATGGGAGAACTCTCTCACCATCCCTATGTGAAGGGTATTCAGTTAAAGGAATCTAGGGTTTGGTCAACCCCTGAGAGAGGGTTGTGCCCATGCTTGAGTCCAGGGGGACATTTGGGTGATGGAGTTAACCTGTTCCTGGCTTTCTGCTCATCCAGGTGTTCACCCTTGGCTGACTTATGCTGGAACCCTGGGTCAGCGCTACCTGCAACAGTACAGAGAGCTAGTCGAACCAGAGTCTATGCAACCAGTTACTTTCTGTAATCAATAAAGTTGTGGCCTAAATTCTGCCAAAAACCAAAACCAAAACTTGAGTCAAGTGTGGATTTATTTAGGGGGGAGGTTTCTAGGTCTGAACCGGCAAATGCCAAAGCTGAGCTCCCCTGAGCCCCAGATGAAAAAAAAGGGCCTCCTTTTTTTCTATTCCACTTCCAATGACTAGATATCTTGATAGTATCAGAAGGCTGGGAATCCTAGAATCATAGAGTTGGAATAGACCACAAGGGCCATCGAGTCCAACCCCCTGCCAAGCAGGAAACACCATTAGAGCACTCCTGACATATGGTTGTCAAGCCTCTGCTTAAAGACCTCCAAAATAGGAGACTCCACCACACTCCTTGGCAGCAAATTCCACTGTCGAACAGCTCTTACTGTCAGGAAGTTCCTCCTAATGTTTAGGTGGAATCTTCTTTCTTGTAGTTTGGATCCATTGCTCCGTGTCCGCTTCTCTGGAGCAGCAGAAAACAACCTTTCTCCCTCCTCTATATGACATCCTTTTATATATTTGATGTCATGTGATTTTTCTTTTCAGAAACATATAATTTCCAGATTTGCACCATTGCTACGCAGGCCGCTCCACTGCCCGTAGGACGCCATTTTATTATAGGCTGTTTGCACCTGTCAACTTGTTCCATTTCCCATCTGTAAGAATATAAGAAGAGGGTTGCTGGATCAGATCTGCCATCTATCTCCTCCAGTTGTCTGCTTCCAACAGTGGCCAGCCAGATGCCTTCAGGAAGCCTATAAAGAAGATATGAAGGCAATAAAATCTTCTTATGTCGCGTTGGCATTTTTATCCAATGCCAGGGCAGCTGTAGCACTGACAGCCACTGCACTTATGGAGAAAAATGACGCTGCCTTATACTGCGTCAAACCATCATCCAACTAGAGGAAGTAGCAACAACCTTCCATGGATCAGAAAAGTGGTTTCTTTGAGATCCCACCTGGAAATTCCAGAGATGGAATTTAGACCATGTGCTGGGCAACTAAGTTATGAGCCATCCCAGTATTGTTAAGGAATGCAAAGCAATGGGGGAAAGATTTGTTGAAGACCATCCAAGTGTCCCCATTTTCCAGGGACAGTCCCGGATTTCTGATTTGATCCCGGAATGTCCCGCTTTTCCTTAGGATGTCCCTTATTTCATTGGAGGATATGGAGTTATGCAACACCCAAGCCAAGGAGATAAGTAACTATACAACCTTTAGAAGACATCTGAAGGCAAACCTGTATAGTGAAGTTTTAAAATGTTTCATTATGTTTTTATTTATGTTGGAAGCTACCCAGCGTGGCTGGGGGAACCCAGTCAGATGGCTAGGATATAAATAATTACAGTGGTGCCTCGCAAGACGAAAAGAATCCGTTCTGTGATTCTCTTCGTCTAGCGGTTTTTTCGTCTTGCGAAGCAAGGCCATTGACGGATTAGCGGATTAGCGCTATTAACGGCTTTTAGCGGCTTATCGGCTTATCGGATAAGCGGATAAGCAGCTTAGCGGCTTAGAAAAGGGGGGGAGGGGGAAAAACCCGCAGGAACTCGCAAGACATTTTCGTCTTGCGAAGCAACCCCATAGGAGATTCGTTTTGCGAAGCACCTCCAAAACGGAAAACTCTTTCGTCTAGCGAGTTTTCCGTCTTGCGAGGCATTCGTCTTGTGGGGCACCACTGTATATAAATTATTATTATTATTATTATTATTGTTATTATTATTATTACAGTGGTACCTTGGGTTACAGATGCTTCAGGTTATAGACACTTCAGGTTACAGACTCCATTAACCCAGAAATAATACCTCGGGTTAAGAACTTTGCTTCAGGATGAGAACAGAAATCATGTGTCAGTGGTGCGGCGGCAGCGGGAGGCCCCATTAGCTAAAATGGTACCTCAGGTTAAGAACAGTTTCAGGTTAAGAATGGACCTCCCGAACGAATTAAGTTCATAACCTGAGGTACCACTGTATTAAGGACATCCCTGTTTTCACTGGAGAAATGTTGGCTGCCTTGTAAATATATGCTACCAGGGAACAGGAACTTGTCCTGTGTTCTCCTCATAACCCTATAAACTGACTTTATAGGATAATTCCTTACTGTATATAAAGATTGAGATATTAGAAAGATATGGCATTGTTAGGCAGTGAAGGAATGGAACTTTCAGACATTTTGTGCTTGGGTTTTGACTTGAAAGCTTTGGTTTTTAAATGGTTGCTTTTGGTTTTAGAGGCTCTTATGTACACGGGGCCAAAGAGCCACTGGAAGATTAAAAGAACAGAGGCAGAAATTCTGCACAGGAGGGTTAAAAAATGCACAGGAAGGTCAAAGGTTCAGCATAAGAACCTGACAATTAAGGAGAAATAGAAACCTAACCAGGACTCTGCTGTCGCTGTGCTTGGTTAAAAGGTTTGGAGGGGTGGTGAAAATCTTGCATGTAAGTCCAGCTGGAACTTACAGAAGAGAGAGAAAAGACTGACAGAGTTTAAGAGAGCTGGAACACAGGAAACTATTCAAAGACATGGCTGTGGCACCATGAGAAGGCTGCAAAGGGTTGCCATTTGATATGTACATATTAAGGAAACAGGCAAGAATAAGTACAGTTGGGTGCATTTATGCCTGTCTGTTTTTATTTACAGTCATGGTTAACTACGGAAAGTGTAAAACTAGGCAGGGAGAGATGCTAAAAACATTTTCTCAACTGTTCAACTTGCTGCCTTACTAAAACTTTACCTGAAACCATGGTTTGTTTGGAGAGAAATTGGTCTGAGATGTGGGGTGAATTATAGGACCTATGAAGCATAATACACTACACAGTTGTTGTTGTTGTTTAGTCAGACTCTTTGTGACCCCATATGGACCAGAGCATGCCAGGCACTCCTGTCTTCCACTGCCTCCCGCAGTCTGGTCAAACTCATGCTGGTAGCTTCGAGAACACTATCCAACCATCTTGTCCTCTGTCGTCCCCTTCTCCTTGTGCCCTCAGTCTTTCCTAACATCAGGGTCTTCTCCAGGGAGTCTTCTCTTCTCATGAGGTGGCCAAAGTACTGGAGCCTCAGCTTCACAATCTGTCCTTCCAGTGAGCACTCAGGGCTGATTTCCTTCAGAATGGATAGGTTTGATCTTCTTGCAGTCCATGGGACTCTCAAGAGTCTCCTCCAGCACCATAATTCAAAAGCATAAATTCTTCGGCGATTAGCCTTCTTTATGGTCCAGCTCTCACTTCCATACATCACTATTGGGAAAACCATAGCTTTAACTATATGGACCTTTGTTGGCAAGGTGATGTCTACTCAGTACCCATGGTTAAAAAGCTGTTTAGCAGAGGCTGCCAGAGAAGAATAAATAAGTAAATAATCCACTCACTTGCAGCAGTCAAGTTAAAAAGAAGGAAGGGATGGACTTCGCAGGCCTCCTTTTAGTCTCCTGGTGCAAACTGTAGCCCTTGTTGTCACGCACACAGACAATGAGCTACAGATATTATGTGTAGGGGGAACATTTGTACTTCCAACTAAGACAGTAAAGCAAATATTTCTTAGTTCCTGATTGTGCAATACAATGATCGCAAGAAGCCAGCACAGAATTAAGTGTGCCTAACTCCATAGCAATGAGTGGACTTAAGGATGCTTAATTTTGAGTTGAACTGTGGCCAGTAACTGTATAAATCTTTTGGCGAGTCTTCTGGCCCAGCTGTGCTCCATTTTCTAAATGCAAAAGGGAGAGTATCAAAACCCTTAGATCTGTTCAGTTTTGTTTAAAACACGTCTATATGACAATTGCATTTTATTAAGTAGTTGGACCATGTCGTGGCCATTATGTGCCTACCTTGGATAATAATAATAATAATAATAATAATAATAATAATAATAATAATAATAATAATAATAATAATAATAATTTATTATTTATACCTTGCCCATCTGGCTGGGCTTCCCCAGCCACTCTGTATGCATGTATCTCCAGCAAACTCCCAGGTAAGCCAAGCTCACATACAGGAAACTATTTGTGGGCACTCTCCCAGTTTCCCTATTTTCCAGGAACAGTCCCAGAATTATGGTGGGTTTTTTACTTTTTTTATTAGCAATATACATATTACATCTACAAAAAGAAAAAAGAGAGCAATTGTTACAAAGAAAAAAGAACAAATAACCTTGACATAACCTACAATCAATCTAACCTATAGACAAAAAGAAAAGAAGAAGAAGAAGAAGAAGAAGAAGAAGAAGAAGAAGAAGAAGAAGAAGAAGAAGAAGAAGAAGAAGAAGAAGAACAGTCTCGTATATACATCTTTTTAAAGAATACAAGCTGTCCTTACTCCTATTGGTAGCCCATTCTGGAAGGTCTCATATCCTTCCCCTCTCTTCTATTTTTGGGGAGATCTCCTTTTATGACTTCAGGCTTGATTCCCTGATTTGTATCTTGACTTCCCTCTAACCCTATATGGTTCCTGCTATCTCATATCTCGGTTGTCTGTATTCAGTTTGTACTGTAAATATGTGGAGAAACATTCTAATTTCCTGTGGAACTTTTAGTCTACACTAAGCCAAGCATAGTCCTGGGAACCACCTTTTTTCATACACATTCTCTCCTGGTTCTCTCATTTGAATGCTTTCTTCTTAACTCTGTAAGTTTAGCCAACTCAATATATTCACATAGCTTTAGGAGCCATTCTCCTTTTGTTGGGCGTTGTATTGCTTTCCCAATATTTTGCAGTCACGATCCTAGCGGCCGTGGATTGTGTGCAGAAAGACTCTTCTATTGTCCTTTGGATAGTCCCAGAATTATGAAAGCCATCCTGGCTTCTGATTTGATCTTGGAATGTCCCTGTTTCTCCTGTCAGTGCCACTGCCCTTAAGTCCAAGGATGAGCAGGAGCCGGTGTTTGCCCTGAGTGATGGTGGCGGCAGCAGCAGAAGTTGTGCCTGCAAGAGAGCACCCCATTGCCTCTCCATGGCCGCTGCTGCCGGCCTTCTCCCTTGGGCAGCTCATAGCGGCTGCTGGAGAGAGGACAAGGAGGAGAAAAGGCTGCCTCAGTGCCAAGGCCCAGCTTCACAGGACGTACCAGCTCTGAGGTGCAGGCAGAGAGTAGAGTGGTGGGAACGCTCTGTGGGGGGACACAATAAAATGGGGGTGCAAAAAGGGTCAGTTGGGAGGAGTGAGAAATGTCATACCCTCCAACATTTTTCCAATGAAGATAGGGACGCCCCGACCTGGCCACAGTGATCCATGCGACGGTCACCTCCAGGCTTGACTACTGTAATTTGCTCTACGCGGGGCTGCCCTTGAAGCTGACCCAGAAACTCCAGCGGGTGCAGAATGCTGCAACGAGGCTCCTAACGGGGTCTCTGCCATGGGAGCATATTCACCCAGTGCTTTTCCAGCTGCACTGGCTCCTGGTGGAGTACAGGGTCAGATTTAAGGTGCTGGTTTTGACCTTTAAAGCCCATCATAGCCTAGGACCCTCGGACCTATGGGTCTGCCTCTCCTGGTATGTCCCACAGAGGACCTTAAGGTCCATAAATAGCAACACCCTAGAGGTCCCGGGCCCTAAGGAAGTCAGAGCCAGGGCCTTTTCAACATTGGCTGCGGCCTGGTGGAACGCTCTGTCTCATGAGACCAGGGCCCTGCGGGATCTGATTTCTTTCCGCAGGGCCTGCAAGACAGAGTTGTTCTGCCTGGCCTTCGGCTTGGAATCAATTTGATTCCCTTCCCCTCTTCTTTTTTCCTTTCTCCTCCTGTGATGGAACTCCCATTTGGGGACTTCCCTGGCTTTTTTTCTGGCCCATGTAGGACCAGTTTGAAAAGTTAGCCTTGGTGAAGACTTGAGGTTTTCATCCCCAAAAAAGTTTTTGATTTGAGTTTCCATTGAAATGAGGTTGTATTTTAATGTGTTAATGTTGTATTTTAATCTTGTTTTTAAGTTGTATTTCAATCAATTTGTTTTTATATTGGATGTTAGCCGCCCTGAGCCTGGTCTTGGCTGGGGAGGGCGGAGTATAAATAAAATTTATTATTATTATTATTCCATAGTGATAATTTTACTATTTACACCTGACACATCTTACTGACTTGCCACAGCCAATCTGGGCAGCTTCCAGCTTTTATAAAAACATGATACAACATTAAATATTTTTTGTAAAAAGCCCTTCCCTATACAGGATTGCCTTCAGACAGCTCGGGGGTTGGATAACTCCATACCCTCCAACATTTCTCCAGTGAAAATAGGGACATTCTAAGGAAAAGTGGGACATTTCAGGATCCGGTGCTTTTTTTCCTAAAAAAAATGTTTAAGGGTACTCTCATTTTCCTACTCATATTGAAATACTGCCCCCCATATGAGGCCAAATTTAGATTCACAAAATGTTTTGTTGTTGTTTAGTCGTCGTAGTTGTGTTGACGCTCCATGACCCCATGAACCAGAGCATGCCTTGGAAACTCACACTTTCTTCTCAAAGCTTCTCCTTTTCTATATCCATGGAGTTTTCTTGGCAAAATACTGGAGTGGTTCGCCAGTTCCTTCTCCAGGTGGATCACATTTAGTCTAAACTCTCGGCTATGACCTGTCCGTCTTGGGTGGCCCTGCACAGCATAGCTCACAGTTTCTTGGAGTTATTCAAGCCCCTTCGCTATGACAAGGCAGTGATCCATGAAGGGGACAAAATGTTTAGGGGGACGCATACCCCTGCATCCCCCCCAGAAAAAAGCACTGCCAGGGTCAAATCAGAAACCAGGATGGCTTCTCTAAATCAGGGATGTCACTGGAAAATAGGGACACTTGAAGGGTCTGAAATGTCCCTGTTTTCACTGGAGGGTATATTTGTGTGAAGAGATGCCTACGTCAAGACAATCTAGATGTAAATACCCCAGTTTCCATTATGACACAGATGCAAAACAAGTACTGCAACTGGAATTGGCTCATTCTATTTGCTTATAGACAAACTATGTGGTAGCTTGCATGAAACAAGGTTCTCACATAAGGGCTACTATATTATCACTCATTCTGCTGTTTCCCTTAGCCTTACTATGTGAAGTTTATTCATATTCAAATGATAAATAGATCTTATTGCGCTTTGGAACAGCTATTTATCAGGTTTTAAAACAAAACAAAATACCCAGGGTGTGTGGGTGGGTGTTTTAATGAAAATCTTTCCAATGTGCTGAGGTTTTGAAAATTAATCATGCCTTTGGGGTCAAATCTTCAGTTCCGATACGCACACATTTTATGTTTTTTTCTCAACCCCTTGTGGGTTTTCTTTAGAGAGTAATAACTGGGATATTATACACAATGTGAGGGTCTTCCTAGGGGGCATAAAACTATCTGTAGGGCTTCCTTCGTAGAAAGGTTGATTGCGTTAAAATCTTGGGCTGCAATCTCACACCCAGATAGGCAGCCTAAATCCCATTGACTTCTTGGATATTGGATTGCAGCCTTGGAAAACAACATAGACTCTTGTGCAATGCTGGTTATCACAACTTGCAGAGCCGTTCACAGATAAGGAAGGAGCATATTATTATTTTTTATATAAAAAAAAATCAGATTGAAATCTTTGAGTATGTTTGGTCTCCTTCTTAAAACTATTTCACTTTGAATCCTTCAAAGCCATGGGGAGAGGGAGAGGGAACCTTGACATTAAAATCTAATGTAGAACTATGTGTGCTGCTATTTACTTTAGTGGAAATAGCCTATGAAAACTAACCTGAGAGTAAATCCCATTGAATTCAGTGGAACCAGCCTCAGAGTGAGCATACATATCATCAGGCTGAACGTCTGTGCTGCCTTGCATTTTATTTTATTGTTATTGCTGCATGTATATTTCCTACTTGTATGTTAAGTTGAACTCTAGGTCTCCGCTTCTTAAAGGCTTGGGAGTTTATCCGACCCTCTTTCAAGAAATCTAAAAATCCAAAACAGACAGTTTTATGGGGTAGTTTCCCCAAGTGACTTTCAACGTAGTATAAAACTGACATGGAGAAGTATAAAACTGATAAATACAGTTTAAGGGGGTATTTTTCTACCCCAAGCCAATTCAAATGTGTCTCGGGGTACTAAAAAACTATGTGTATTATATCACAAGAGGGGCACTTATCTGTTCCTTGAATAACATATAAGTATAAGACCTTTTTTTTAACCACAGAATGCTACCAACATTGGTTCAGGTGGGGGTCTAGTTCTTTGCAAATTCTGCAGCAGACAGTGATCCTGTGGTCAAAGTGCAAGTAGATAAATAGGTACCACTCCGGCGGGAATGTAAACGGCATTTCCGTGCGCTGCTCTGGTTTTGCCAGAAGCGGCTTAGTCATGCTGGCCACATGACCTGGAAAAACTGTCTGTGGACAAACATCGGTTCCCTCGGCCAGTAAAGCGAGATGAACGCCAAAACCCCAGAGCCGTTCACAACTGGACTTAACTGTCAGGGGTCCTTTACCTTTCTTATGTCACTGCAACAGTCATGGATTCCCCCAAGGAACCCTGGGAACTGTAGTTTGTTAAGGGTGCAGTTTAGGAGATCCCCGTTCCCTTCGCAAAGCTACCATTTTCAGAATGGTTTAGCACACAATCCCTCTTCCCATGGAACTCTGGGAACTTTAGTTCAGTCAGATGAATAGGGGCGTCATAACAACTCGCAGCCTATTTAACAAGCTACGAGTGTTACAATGGTACAACGGTACTTTACACTTATGGTGTGCATTTGGCCTGAGGAAAGATTTGAACTGAAAACACCTTCTTTCATGGCTCACACTCATCAGCTGTCCTCTGAATACTATGCCAAGTAATATTCTAACCCTATCTAATTGTGAGCTCTTCAAGGGGTTCCAGGTGGGGAAAGTGGGGTTACGTAATTCTAATCTATGCAATTAACTCTCTTCCAACTTGTTTTTTTTCTCTCTCTCTCTCAGACACAGCTGATTAATTACTTTACTGCTCTCCTCTCTAAATACTAAGGCAACATTTTTGCACAGCAGAGATCCATTAACTACATCTTATAATCACCCCCTTCCAAAATAGCCATTAGCATAATTAATAGCCGGTTAACCAAAGCATTGTACCTTCAGATGTCAAACAACACACTACAAGGTCAGGACTGGAAAGGAATGGTACTGAAACACACTTTAGACACGGAAATAACAACCAGAGCAGAATTATTTGATCTATCATTGAATGTACATAGCACTCACTAATGAATGATCAATAGGACAGTTGCTTACAGAAACTGGCAGCTTTTGTAGAAACCAGATATAGATACATTAGACTGGTGGTAAGCCCACTAGCCCGCTGGAAATATAATATCCTGTGCAACTACGATCTGCTTCACTTCAGCACTGGTGGTAGGGTTGCCATATTTCAAAAAGTAAAAAACCAGGGCACTCCAAAGATCCAGTACAAACCGCCGCCTTCCAGAAATTCCCCATGAACATCACATCCACCTTTGAAATTGCAGTAATGTCTGGATGTAGAAGGTAAAGGACCCCTGGATGGTTAAGTTCAGTCAAAAGTGACTGGGGGGGGAGAGTTGCGGCACACATCTCGCTATCAGGCCGAGAGAGCCAGAGGTTGTCCACAGACGGCTTTCCGCATCATGTGGCCAGCATGACTAAACCGCTTCTGATGCAATGGGACACCATGACGGAAGCCAGTGCGCACAGAAACACCGTTTGGGATGCGGGTGATGCTGTGGTCTAAACCACAGAACCTCTTGGGCTTGCTGATCAGAAGGTCGGCGGTTCGAATCCCCGTGACAGGGTGAGCGCCTGTTGTTCTGTCCCAGCTCCTGCCAACCTAGCAGTTCAAAAGCATGCCAGTGCAAGTAGATCATTAGGTACCACTGTGGCGGGAATCAAGTAGATCAATAGGTACCGTTGTGGCGGGAAGGTGAATGGCATTGCACCTGAAGTGGTTTAGTCCTGCTGACCTGGAAAGCTGTCTGTGGACAAACGCCGGCTCCCTCAGCCTGAAAAGCGAGATGAGTGCCACAACTCCATAGTCGCCTTTGACTGGACTTAACCGTCCAGGGGTCCTTTACCTTAGCCCTCCTGGTGAGGAAACCTTTTCTAGAAAAAGAGGTGCCAGAACTCACCACAAACACCTCCCTTCGTCTCTTATAAGGGCAATGGTGCCCACCTGAGAGATGCCAGAACTGAATTCAGGTGAGTTCTGGCTGGGAAATATCCCTGCAGCTATCCATAACAACTATTGAAAGAAAATCACCCCCCCACCCCGCAAAAGCCATCTTTGTTTACATTAACAGTCATCTGTTAAAGCCTGGAGTTCAAAACAAAAAACAACCAAACACCTCAGGATCAGAAAACAGTTTCAATATTATTTTTCCGTAACTGCCATCTGTCAATACTCACACCTCAAATATATTTATGTAGCTAGCTCTCGAACATAAGGCTTTCCTATACGGTCTGAGCTTTCCCAAAGTTTACATACTTCAATTTTGCATTCATTAAATAACATAAACAATGGGTTAAATTACATTTTATTAAATACATCTTTGCCCCTTCCCATTGACTGGAAGTCTGCCTAGAACAGCCATTTTACCTTACTGCCAGAAAACAGGGCTTCAAACCCACCTGTGAACTGAAATATGTCATTTCTGGGGCCTCCTGGCTGCAGATAAAATATATTCGGGCTGATTCACTTAATACAAAGAGGCTCTATACAATACACTCACCATCCCTGGGGATGCATTCCCTGAGGTAAACTGTCGCATGTGAATGGATTCCGTCCCACTAGAGATGCAATCCCCAGTTTTTGGCAGCAATATCCATAACCTCAGAAGCTAAAATATGTATCATTATGCTTGTCAAAATTGTTGGAGAGAACTCTGGTTTTATTCATGGGTACGTACATCATTCAGTTTTCCAAGAATGGTCAGTGACTCTGTTCAGACACAACAACAAAGCAGGATTTGTCATTATGAGAAAGAGCCTTGGGCTCTCTCCCCCGCACGCTAGCTAGAAGAAGAAAGGAAAAGTCTTCCGCTTCTCGTCTGCAGGAAATCATCCTTTGCCGTTTTGTCAGAATGCAAGAAATGACAATTTGTGGAAACAATAGTCTGCTCTCAAACCAGATTCCCAAACCAGAATGAAAGCATGGCTTGGGAACTAGTGTTTTGCTGAACATCTCCCCTGAATTTTTTCAACCATTCTCCATCATTTATTTATTTTTTTATAATATTTTTTATTAATTTTAACATATAAATTATAATATGTACCACAAAACTTATCACTTAACAATCTTTTTAGACTTCCATCAGCACCTCTGATGATCCACCGTTTTAACCACTTCTTATGCATTTCTTAACTTTATATTGCCTTTACATCTCTTAACATCCTCCCCCTTGTCCATTTTTACAATACTTTTAATACTCCTCAAAAAAACTTCTTGCAACCCTACAAACGCCGTCTGTTCTTCACAATTACTTTTCAAATAGTCCATAAATTTACTCCAGTCTTCCGTGAATTTCTGGTCTCGCCGGTTTCGAATCCTTCCTTACCATCATTTAATGAGAAAATAAAGTTCGTGCAAACATTATGGAAGGGGAGGGAAATTTTTGGTGAAAGGCTCATGAGGGAGATATAGCGTTTATATCATGCTTATCTTATTTTTGAGGTGACGGGGGGCATTGGTGAGCCTTTTTCTTCCATTCAACAAATCATCTCTCCAGGAGCCTGTATTCTGAAGTTCCAGTTTACCACACCTCAATTAAAGCCCAGGGGAAGACATCATGAGGACAATTTTCCATGGGGCCTTTTCCAGTTGGGAACTGCAGGCAGCCAGGGAGGCTAACGAATGCTGGATAAATGTCTATTCAGAAGAAAAACTCACACACCACACTTGGCTACCTCACTACCATCAGGCAGGTTCATTATCCCACACCCGCCAAATTCTAAAGAAATGCCAAAATGCCCCAAGACTAAGGCAGAAAAATGCTCCTTTTTTCCCAGAAGAAGAAATTGGCAGATTTGGGCGTAGTGCTAGGGCAAGCCATGGGTTGCAGAAACTGTATTTTGCCACATTCAGAAGAACATCTGAATGTGGACATTGTGTAGCACCTAGAACTCCTTGGTATTGTGTGAAATGTGGCAGGAGAATCCTACAGACTGAATTCCATCTTCTCCACAATGTCTCCATACGTGGACCAATCCTGTCTACATATCTATTACCAAGCCAAAGGAGCCCCTGTCCCCTTGATGATTCATAATCCCCAGATCCCCAGCTTTCCTTTTTTAAAAAAATCTCAGGTTGTAGAACCTGAAATATGAGGCATATTATGCAGGCACTGGTTTTTCGTGGGAAACTAGCCTTCTTCTCCCTTTGTTTTACTTTACCTATCTCCTCCGAAATTGTCATGTGTGTCCAGCCTTAGTTTTTATATCAGAGTTCTTCCCTCACTGCACCAGAAATTAGCAGAAATCAAGCATTCAGGTGTGAGGCAAGCAAGCCCAGACCATCTGAATAGCCGTTGCAGCTCTAAAGAGAGCTGAGGAAGAGGGTGGCTCCATTGACAAGAAGAGGGATACAACTTGGTTTGGCCGTAAGAGAAGGATTTGGATTAGAAGGGAAATAGCTGCCATGAACTGATTACTGCACTACAGCGAAAGTTCAGCACAGAAGTTCCTGAAACAGAAGTTGCCTGCTATACGGTGGGTGGGTGTCAGCTTACCTGCAAAATTCACCGCTGCAAACTTCATAGAATGATGCAACAGGAGGCCGAAGTGGCGAACAAGCTTTGAACTTACAGCTGCAGGTCTCAAAATAGCTGCTGCCCTAGCATTCCATTATCTCCCTGTGTTCCTCAGAATTGCTGCCCTCCATGCATAAACTCATAGAATACGTCAGTTCCTAATCCTCAGACAACAGTAGTTTGCTTCCCAACACATTTGCAACACAGACAGTTCTGAAGTTAACTACTGCTTTTTGCGTGGAGAGGTGCAAAACTCTCCAGGTGACCAAATTCCACTCCAGAAGATTCTAGTGGAAAACAACATGGATGAGGAGTCTGGAATAATTCTGTTCTTTCTTTCCACTGTGGCTAAAGCAATGTCCTCTGGTTCCCATTGTGGTAGTCCTAAATAACTCTCACAAGGTTCTAGAGGGATCAATCTGGCCTTCAATATTCTTAAATGCACCCAGCACAGTGGCTCACAAGTCTTGATTATCTACTTCTTGCCTACATAACTATTTCCATTCATAAACTGCAATTAATTTGGATCATTTGTTCAAGTCATTGGTGTTTAAATGACACACTGCTTATTTACAACGAATGGGCACCTAAATCAAAGTTTAAGAGCTATAAAAACAGAAACCAACAGCTCTACATATCAAACGGCACCAGTTCACTATTAGTGTTAAATAATGCCTGCCAACAAAAGGAAATTTGATGCAAGTAGGCCCTGCAGTTGCTGAAAAGATTATGAGGAATGGGGTTGGTGATCATTGAGGTGGAATAGAAAACATGGCGAAAATTAGCTCACAGCTTTGTTCTTTCCATTAAAGCAGAAAAAGAAGAAAAAGAGTTTGGATTTGATATCCTGCTTTATCACTACCCGAAGGAGTCTCAAAGTGGCTAACATTCTCCTTTCCCTTCCTACTCCACAACAAACACTCTGTGAGGTGAGTGGGGCTGAGAGACTTCAGAGAAGTGTGACTAGCCCAAGGTCACCCAGCAGCTGCATGTGGAGGAGCGGAGATGCGAACCCGGTTCCCCAGATTATGAGACTACCGCCCTTAACCACTACACCACACTGCCCCCATCCCTCCTTCAAGAAAGAAGACACAGGAACTTATTGCTCCTAAAGGGTGTGGGGAACAGGTGAGGCCATTTCGGCCAATAAGGAGCAAGGCAATCTGGGTTTTACTTATAAACGCCATCTCCAACTCCTCGAAAGATTCCATTGACGGTGTCTCCGAAAAAATTCTTGGGAAGACAGGCAAACTAATACCAGTGTACTGGAAGAAGCAAAGATCACCAGTGTTGAAGCAATGATTCTTCAACATCAACTTCATTGGACTGGTCATGTTGTGTGGATGCCTGATAATCGTCTTCCAAAGCAACTACTCTATTAAAACTTAAAAATGGAAAGTGTAATGCTGGTGTTAACAAAAGAGGTTTAAAGACTATCTTAAGGCAAATTTTTAAAAATGTGGTATAAACACCAACAATTGGGAAACACTTGCCTGCAAGCGCTCCAATTGGAGAACAGCCTTTACCAACGGTGTCATGGGCTTTGAAGGTATTCAAACTCAGGATGCAAGGGAGAAACGTGCTAAGAGGAAGGCACGCTTGGCAAACCCTCACCATAATCAATTCCTGCCCAGAAACCAATGTCCCCACTGTGGAAGGATGTGTGGATCCAGAATTGGCCTCCACAGTCACTTATGGACTCATTGTTAAAACCGTGTTTATGGAAGACAGTCTTACTCGGCTACAAGTGATGCCAAAGAAGAAGACTCCTCTTTGCCAGCTTGTGAGCATTCTCCCCCCTTCCCTATGTCCCTCCTTCCCTTCATCTGTTGAAGGGACCAGACAAATTTTTTGAAGGGCGGTTCCTTCATGGCCCTTGGAAACCCCTATTTTTTTGCCTCCTGCACACTGTTGGGATTAGTTCAGTTGGTGTTCCTAGAGTGGCATGATTGGTGCCCCTCATGAGCAGGTGGAGGAGTGGGTGAGAACATAGTTGGGAAACTGAGGCATTACTGGGTAGAGGACACCCTTCCGAACTTTGCCAGGGCCTGAGTAGACATGGGAATTCTCCTTGAGATTTGTCATGCACACGTTAGGCAAACACACAAGAGCAGGGCCTAGGTGCATGTCTAGGATTTATAACCAAGGTCCTACTGGCAAGAAGGTAGTTGATTGCTCCTCAGCCTTCAGTGGTGAGTCCTTGCTTGAGGCTGGAATACATGCCTAGAGGAGGCTGGAACAATGCTTCCCTAACATAATTATTTGAATCCTCACCAGCCCCTACTTATTGATTTTGGTCAATTGGGTTAAACTCAGCTTGCAGTTCCTTCAACTTGTTATATCTGTAATAAATGAAACCTTAATTTCAATACAGTCTCTGAGTCTTCTTACCAGGTGAAGGGGGGCAATGTGTATGCAAACCAAGGCTGGATGGTAGGAAGCAGGTTGAGGTGAATTAATTCAAAGCCACCATGATCCTATCCTATCTGGACCAAATACAAGTAGGATTCGGACTGGTCCAAATTCACCCCAAAATTAAGGATTCTGCTGAGTCACACCACCACACTAACGAGTCTTATAAGCAACCTGTGGCTCTCCAGACATTTTTGGACTTCAGTTCTTATCAACCTTGACCATGGCAGCTGATGGTGTTGAGAACTAGAAGCCAAGGGCCAATGGCAGGCCACAGCTTGCTCACCCATGTTGACTGGATTTGCCCATTCAAACTGTGTGCATAAACAGAACCCTGGTGTTTAATTCAGAACCATGCCTCCTTGTATCTCTGCTTTCTCAGATATGCTGACAGCTTTAGAGAAAAACACCTTGCAATATGGATTACCGAAGTTTCCTCTTCTCTCTCCGTTTAACATATTTCTCTTGTAATAATCCCTGAACCTTTTGATGAACTCTCAGCAAATGGCATTCAAATAACACACACACACACACACACAGAAATTGTATGAAGCCTAAATTAACTTTGCTCCATACATTTCCCTGCCTAACGCTGAGGGGGTTATCATGCCCACAGTTGCTAAGCACAGTAAAATATACAGTTTCTCAACCGAAGCGATGTCTTTTCAAGCACCCGAATAGCACTTCCACTTCAAAGAATCTCATCAGCCATATTATTCTGTCTCTTGAATTCGCCCATCTCCCTTCATAGAAGAAACAATTTGGAAGACTCACAACATAAATCAGGGGCCATGCACACAAGGGAGATCGCTGGGAAGTCAGATTTATGAATGCAGTGTGGCAAAGAAATATCTCTTGGCTGCAAAGGAAAATCAAGTATATTTGGGTATTTGCTCAGGTAAGCTGTAAGTCTAGGGATGGCATGTATGTGTGAAGGAACCCGTCTTCTGGGAAATGTATTCACTTGTCAGTCATTGCAGAAGACCCTCCCTCATTAAGGAGGGATAGCTCCATAATAACTCTCACACAACACATGCAAAAGGTTCTAGGTTCAATTTGGGCATCCCCAATTAAAGGATCTAAATTGGAATGGTTAGAGTAACAATGGATCAATGGCCTTCACACATGCACATCCAAGTCCTGCCAAATTGTTAGCTGCGTCCAACAAATCCTGACCAATGTGATTAACATGGGGTCAGGATTACTATTTGATATTAACCAGGCAGAGGGCCTTCTCGATAGTGGCGCCCACCCTATGGCACGCCCTCCCATCAGATGTCAAGGAAATGAACAAATATCTGACTTTTAGAAGACATCTGAAGGCAGCCCTGTTTAGGAAAGTTTTTAATGTTTGATGTTTCATTTTGTTTTTAATATTCTGATGGGAACTGCCCAGAGTGGGCAGGTATAAATTATTATTATTATTATTATTATTATTATTATTATTATTTCTCTTTATAAGCACTAATAAAATTTATTATAAAAAAATAAGTTGGACTCTGCTGCTGCTTTGGATCTGAACTTTAATGTTTGTTTTACCTTATTTCTGATTGTTGTCTCGTGCTTTTCTTACGATGAATACAGTTGCATCTTACACGTATCTGTTATGATGAATGAAATAAAAAGTGTCATTTCGTGTCATTTTGGGGTAGCGTGAAACTTTGGGGAACTTGGAATCGCTTCTTTTCATCCTCCTTTTCACACAGAGGCTCTTACTAGACTCCAAGCTAGAGCTCCTCAGCAAAAAAGAAAGAAAGAAAGGTCATATATAAAAGCAGTAGATGCAGTAGCAATAAAGTAAATGTAGCAGCAATAAAATGTTGCAGGGCCAGTTCTCCCATTAGGCAGGTGCCCCAGGCAATTGATTTTAGATGTCATGAAAGGGGAGCAAATTGTTAGTCATTTAATTTATTTTTATTGCGTTTTTATGGTAAAGAGGGGCTACAAAAGAAACCTGCTTTGGGGGTTTTCTGCCCCAGGCGCCATAATAATTTGGCTGGCCTTGGGCATGATGCTCTTTGACTTTATGAGGTGGACTTGTGTCACATGCATAAATCATTTCTACTTGTTTGCACTCTGAGCATTTCTTGGTCAATGAAGGAGGGCAGTGTGGGTCGGCCATGCCTTTTTACAGAGGTGCCTGTTCAGTTCTGATCCAACTCTATGATCCAACTCCAGCTCTGTATCCACAGTATTTATTTGAAATATTAGACTTCCTGAAGAACTTTGAAGTTTGGCTTTGGCAAGAATGCAGACCTCTGGCAGGCGTTGTGTCACTGGGACGAATGCAAGGAAGTGGGAACTGCTGGGTCAGTAAAATTGCATATTTGGGAGGGGGCAGGAAGATCAGTGTGACAATGCTCAAAGAGCAGCTAATTGAGAAAGAATGGATTGCTGGCATTCAGGAAGTCTGAAAGAGAGTCTTAGCCAAACAAACATGACACAGAACAGGTTGCTGGTGTGTTTCTTATGAGTGTGTGTATGCAGCAGCACATTCAATTAAAAATAAGTAATGGGCAAGGAATCTCAGCTATTCATCATCATCAAACCTTTATTGGCATCACATACAAACATTCAGAATAAATAGGCCAATGTGATCTCGTCGCCATTTCAACAGTACAGTCATTTGCCAAAGGGAAGAAGAGGCAAGCAATCTATTTCATCTCTGTGGGACTCCAGCAAGGGCAGGATCCTGTAGCGTACTTCAGTGGCAAAAAAAATCAAATAAAGGAACTTAGCTACTGTCTTGGTGAGTTCCTGGTCTCTCCCCTGTAATAAGAAGCGCATAACCTCCATCTCTGGTTTCCATGTTGGGATACAGTGGTACCTCGGGTTAAGTACTTAATTCATTCTGGAGGTCTGTTCTTAACCTGAAACTGTTCTTAACCTGAAGCACCACTTTAGCTAATGGGGCTTCCTGCTGCTGCGCTGCCGGAGCACTATTTCTGTTCTCATCCTGAAGCAAAGTTCTTAACCTGAAGCAATATTTCTGGGTTAGCGGAGTCTGTAACCTGAAGCGTATGTAACCTGAAGCGAGGTACCACTGTACATAGATGGTCTAGAAATTGTTGGCCGAGATCATCATACATTTTACATTTAAGGGCCATGTGAGCTAGAGTTTCCACCAGGTGGGCATCGCATGGGCAGATCCTGTCCCCTTCTGCCATACCCGCGAACCTACCCCAAAGGAGGTTAGAAGGATTAGAATTGAACCTAGCCAGCGAAAAAGCCCTTCTTTCTTGCGGGTTAAACAGAAATTGTAAATAATTAAGGTTAAATTCCTGCACCCAAGAGAGTCAAAAATAAAGAGGGGAACATGATTTTTCAGCAGCTGAGATTAGTTCCTGGCGATCTATGTCCCACAGCCTAGTTTTTAACATGGCCTTGGCGACCGGGAAAGCCACAGCACCCAGCAGATCCTCTGAAAGCCCGAGTTGCCGTATCTTTGTGCAAAACAGTTGTAGCCCTGGGGAAGGGAAGGAGTCGGACAGAACTTCACTAAGTAAAGTATCTTTGTCTGCTGAAAAACAAATGTTTAGCCAGCATAAAAGAAAACTCATCCAGGCAACTGTCTCTAGCTTATGTTGGCCTCCCTCTAAACAGAGGGCTGCGTAAGGTACGCAGCGTGGGACAGCAAAAATCTTAAATAGAAAGGCTGCCTGCACTCATTCCAATGACTGAGTAAACCCTGATCTCAGCTATTGCAACTACCCAGCAAAGCTTTTGGGAAACTAGGAGTAGCATTTGAATAATCCAGTATATATAAAAACCAATCCGTGAAGCAGAATGCAAGTATTCTGCACTTTTTCCAACATATGTTACCAAAAATGCACCGGGGTGAATAATAAATAAATAAATAAATAAATAAATAAATAAATAAATAAATAAATAAATAAAAATTTATTTATACCCCGCCCACCCCAGCCGAAGCCGGGCTCAGAGCAGTTTTGAAAAGTTCTTCAAAGCATGCACCTGCATTGCTCCTGGGAAAAGTCCGTGTTCAAGCCATTGCAGGATCCCACCGCTAAGACAAATGTCATAGTTTGGGTTCCAGAAGCCACTTTGTGGACCAGCTTCAGTGAAATAAGATTTCCGCCTCCAAATACTTCCATCTAAGGCGGAAACGGTCAATTTCTTGAACTGGTTTCACATACTCACATCCACTCTAAAGGAAAGGAGAAGCCTCTGGATTTCAATTCCTGATGGGAGGAGTAAACCTAACCAGATTACAAGTGAGAAGTGCTGTGGCCAAACTTAGCACCAGGGCAAATTGTGTGCAAAATTCAGCTCACTGCCAGCATGGGGGAATCTCAGGCACTAGCCTGGGACCTATCCTTGATGCTTGTCCTCCTGCCCCCCAGGGGCATGCAAAGTGGGGGGCAGAGGGGGCGGACCACCCCGGGAGCCACTCTGGGGGGGGGGACAAGATGGCCCCTGCCTCCCCCAAGCTGTAGAGCGGCCGAGGGAATGCACAGTCAGTACGGGCGCCGCTCATGTGGCGTCTGTACAGGCTGCCACTCTCACGTGCAGTCCATACGGGCATCCGTAAGGGATGCCGCGCATGCCCAGTCTGTATAGGATGCCGCACATGACACTCTGTATGGGATGCTGCACATGCGCAGTCTGTATGGGATGCTGCACATGTGCAGTCTGTAAGGGATGCCGCGCATGTGCAGTCTGTAAGGATGCCGCGCATGCGCAGTCTGTATAGGATGCTGCACATGCGCAGTCCATAAGGGATGCCGCGCATGCACAGTCTGTATAGGATGCTGCACATGCGCAGTCCATAAGGGATGTTGTGCATGTGCAGTCTGTAAGGGATGTCGCGCATGTGCAGTCTGTAAGGGATGCCGCGCATGCGCAGTCTGTGTGGGATGCTGCACATGCACAGTCCATAAGGGATGTTGTGCATGTGCAGTCTGTATGGGATGCTGCACATGGGCAGTCTGTAAGGGATGCCGTGCATGCACAGTCCGTACATTGACCTGAAGTACTATTTCTGGGTTAGCGGAGTCTGTAACCTGAAGCGTCTGTAACCCGAGGTACCACTGCAGTGGCTAATTTAAGTCCATTAATTTCAACGGTTCTACTTTGAATATGACTTGACCACTCACCAAGTGTAAACCCAACAGAAAAATTATATCCAAATGCTGTTTGCCAAAAGGAAGGTTGTGTGCACACTAGACATTTAGAGTGTGTGCGCGCACACACACACAGGATCCTGGGAACTGTTAGTATACCCCTCACATAGCTACAATGTACAACACCCTTAAAAGAACTAAGGGAATAAAGGAAGCATTAAAACAGGGGTCAACAAACTTTTTCAGCAGGGGGCCAGTCCACTGTCCCTCAGACCTTGTGGGGGGCCAGACTATATTTTGAAGGAAAAAACGAATTCCTATGCCCCACAAATAACCCAGAGATGCATTTTAAATAAAAGCACACATTCCACTCATGTAAAAACACCAGGCAGGCCCCACAAATAACCCAGAGATGCATTTTTATTTAGGGACACATTCTACTCATGCAAAAACACGCTGATTCTCGGACTGTCTGCGGGCCGGATTTAGAAGGCAATTGGGCCTGATCCGGCTCCCGGGCCTTAGTTTGCCTACCCATGCATTAAAAGAATCATAAAGTGGGGAAAACCCATGAGTGAGAGAGAAGGCACTGTGGCTTTAAAAAAACAAAAAAGAGCTACAAGCATTCAGAAACCTTGTTTATACTTTTCCTCAGGGAGCCAACATCTACTGCAGATCCATCTCCCCAAGCCCCATGCTGGGTAATTGACTGGAATGCAGACTTTGAGGGAAGAACGCCATCTACTGAGAAAAGCCCCCAAATTCTGAGGCATTGCTTTGATGCCTGCCCTATCACACCAGCAAGACCAGACAGGAGGAATGAGACAATGGAGCGGCCGTTTTTAACACTATAGGAATAGAGAAAGCCAAAAAAAAGGGAAGGGGGGGGAATCATTTCAACGCAATAGCACTTCTAAATACCCATTGCACATTAGATCAACAAAGTCAGTTTCTCCCTTATATCCTGCTCTGTGGATTTATTTTCCTTTCTGGAAAAAGAGAGAGAAGAGGAATAGGCATGATACATACCAGAATCTAAATGTCTGGGCTCCAAGAAGCACTCTGAGAGAACTATCCTTCGTATCAGAGGAGAGAGAGAAATTGATCTACCCTTTTCTCAAGGATTGGGGGGGGGGGAAATATATGCAGAGCAATATTTGCATTCATCAAATGTGGAATCGGCTGCATTGTTGAATGTACAAGAGTGGTGCCCTTTGTTTCATTTTCATTTTTATTTTTTCTCTTTCATTACACTAAATCAGCCAAGTTTGAGGAAAGCTACTCACCGCCGCCCGAAAACACACAAAAAGAATAATCTACAGCTTGCTCCGTCAAGTGTCTCAAGCTTCCTTTAATTACTGGAGTGCCAAAGTGTTTAAATGAAGCTTCCTTCCTCTCGGATGCACACCATCAAGGCACAGTAAAAAAAAAAAATCAATAAGCTTCATTCGATGTTTCTCATCCAGCTTCTGTCTGCTATATTTCCAGGCACTAAAGGTAAAGGTAAAGGTACCCCTGCCCGTAGGGGCCAGTCTTGCCAGACTCTAGGGTTGTGCGCTCATCTCACTCTAGAGGCCGGGAGCCAGCGCCGTCCGCAGACACTTCCGGGTCACGTGGCCAGCGTGACAAGCTGCATCTGACAAGCCAGCGCAGCACACGGAACGCCGTTTACCTTCCCGCTGGTAAGCCGTCCCAATTTATCTACTTGCACCCGGAGGTGCTTTCGAACTGCTAGGTTGGCAGGCGCTGAGACTGAACGACGGGAGCGCACCCCACCGCGGGGATTCAAACCGCCGACCATGCGATCGGCAAGTCCTAGGCGCTGAGGTTTTACCCACAGCGCCACCCACGTTCCAGGCACTATTCGCCTTCAAATGGGCAGTGCCTGTACACACATAAAAATACAACTTAGCAAGGAGAGATGTTTGCCATTGCAAATCCTTTTTCCTGCACTTCAAAGGCTGGCTCTTCAGGTATGTTTCGGCCAGGGTTGGAAAACCTGAGACCCTCCAGGTGCTTTTTGATGACATCACCCCTGACCATTGGTCATCATGGATCAGGCTGGTGGGAACAGATGTCAAACAATATCTGACAGGCTACAGATTCCCCTGATTTATAGTGTTGGGCCGGGCTGAACCCAACATCAAGGAACCTACCAATTGAGTGTAGTGGCTAACCAATCAAACCCACCCACAACACAGGGTGTCAGTCTCCAGGTCTCACCGCAACATGTGCCCTCTTTTAGGGAGGACACGATTTATTATGTTAGAAGCTGTCCAGAGTGGCTAGGGCAACCCAGTCAGATGTGTGGGGTATAAATAGTAAAAAAATTCATTATGGAATGGGACATTCCTATTTCCATCAGAGAAATGTTGAAGGGTAGCTGTGTGACTCACATCGCTTTCTGCTGGAATGCTTTCCAAAGGCCTCACTTTCCAAAGGCCTCACTCTAGTGATAGCTCCTCTGAGACCGTCAGTTCCAAGCGCCTTTATCTACAGCTGCAATTCAAACTCTGCCTAGCTGGAAGTAAGCCAGGATTCTCACAGCTTCAGTCTGATACCTTGCCGGATCTGAGGGCAGCACAGCATCAAGTTTCCCCTCTCCATAATGTGCACTGCAGCACCCCATGGCTTGGCATACTTCTCTACCTCTAGCCAGTGATGTGGAGTCAGAGTTGCGCATCGGCAAAGCATATCCGTATCTGTGCACAAGGCTGATTTCTCCTACATTGTTGCAGATGAGAAGGGGAGAGCTCAGCCTGCGGTTTCCCTGGGAACTGAAGTTAGGGGAGTCAAAAATTCAGGGGTTTACAGTGTTGTAAGAATTTTAAGGTCTCAAATATAGAATAAATATTCATAAATGCACACATATCTAAATATATGAACCATGTGTCTGAAATAGTACGGGAGAGCAATCCTGAAGCCATTTTGACTCTCCCAATGACCTCAAATATTCCTCTGCAGTAGGGGAGGCAAATGAGGAAAGCCTTCCCATTGTCTTTTCGCTTACAAATCCTGTCTTTTTTAAATTAAATTTTAAAATATATATTTTATTAAATTTTCATATTTTTCCTTTGTCACATTCATATCAAATCATAGCATCACATACAACTTTGCTCATACTGAGCATTGACTCCCCCTCCTCCCACTCCCTGGCTTTCTTAAACAATACAAATCCTGTCTTAAGGGTGTATTTGTGTATGAATAGGGTGGACCTGGGACCTGGATTCAGGAACTAAAATATTAACTATCGCAAAAGAATAGCCAGGCTGCCTGGGTAATGCAATCAGTGACCATTATCAGGTATCCTGATTTCTGCTGTAGACCGCCTTTTGTTGTAGACCACCTCCTTCTGTGATGTATGTATAATGTTTAAGGGGGTGGTGGTCTTGGGCTACAGGGTGAGCACCATTGTTCACTCCCTCCTGCCTGTGGTTAGTGGGGACCCTGTTGCAACAGTTCCTTGAATAAAGATCAGGCTTACTAGATGCTTTGCTTTTCAATTAATCCTGGCTGGCCTCTGTTATTTCTCCTACCAATATTTATTTCTCCTACCACTTAAGGACTCCATATGGGCTGTTGAATATCCCATAAGGGGAAAGGAGCAGTTTTTTAAAAAAATATAACAACAGCTTGAAGGCTCTAGTCCAGGGGTCTGCAACCTTTAAGACAAAAAGAGCCACTTGGACCCGTTCCCGAAGGGAAAAAAACCTGGGAGCTGCAAAACCATTGCGACATTTAAAGCATGCACGCCGCTGCCCTCCGATCTGACAGCGGGCGGGAAGGTGATGTCGGGACGGTGCATGACTAACGCACGCACCGCCCCCATGCGACGTCACAGCCAGTACAGCACCTGCCACAGTGGGCACACAATGTGCCTCCTCCCCTCGCTAGTATCCGCCCCGGAGCCGCGGCAAAGGTGTACAAGAGCCACATGCGGCTCCGGAGCCGTGGGTTGCAGACCCCTGCTCTAGTCCATGGGCTGGATCCGGCCCAATCACCTTCTAAACCCGGCCCGCGGACGGTCCAGGAATCAGCGTGTTTTTACATGAGTAGAATGTGTGCTTTTATTTAAAATGCATCTCTGGGTTATTTGTGGGGCATAGGAATTTGTTCATCCCCCCCCCCGAAAAAAAATAGTCCAGCCCCCCACAAGGTCTGAGGGACAGTGGACCGGCCCCCTGCTTAAAAAGCTTGCTGACCCCTGCTCTAGTCTATCTCCTTGCACTGAGGAAATGTGAGTCGTATGATACCACGGCAAACAATGGATATGTTTCCCAACTGCAACAGTTTCATTAGATCTAACTTATGTTTTAATATTATCACACAAATTAAAGCTAGCTGCATCTACATCCTTCTGGGTTTCTAGCAGTAATTTCCCACAACTCTGTTAATTAACTTCCCAAATGCAAGGCATTCATATTCAGAGGCTTCTCATGAATCCAGTAGTTCCAGCCCTTATTTATTTCCTGCGCCTTTCTACCAACGCACTTCACGCTTTAAAAGAACGACTAAACTTACATAGCCATTTAATTAGGCAATATGAAAAGGGCAGAAATGACAGGAAGGGAAAAGGGAAATAGTCAAAATAAGGTATGCTGGCCACTCCATGAGACAGTGGCAGTAGGTCCTAGTTAGGCTGCTGTCTCACCTTTGTTAAGTATAATGGTTTAATTGAAGTGAAATGAGAATGTCTAAATGTGTATTGGTGAATCCTCATGGGGATTTTCCATGAGGCTATATTTAAAGCAAAAAGATCTCACTGAGATATAACTAGTGTTTATGGAAGACAATCTCACTCGGCTACGAGTGATCGCCAAAGAAGAAAATATTTCTTTAAGTAGTCTGACAGCCATTCTTCCCGAAAGTAATAAAACTTGCATAGCACTTGCGAATCTCCAAAGTTGAACTAGTTGAAGGAAGGTAGAAAATGTGAAAATAATCCTCCCATCAGATGTCAAGGAAATAAACAACTGACTTTTAGAAGACACCTGAAGGCAGCCCTGTTTAGGGAAGTTTTAGTGTCTGATGTTTTATTGTTTTTAAAATATTTTGTTGGAAGCCACCGAGTGACTGGGGAAACGCAGCCAGATGGGCGGGAAAGAAAGAAAGAAAGAAAGAAAGAAAGAAAGAAAGAAAGAAAGAAAGAAAGAAAGAAAGATTACCTGTTGGTTAGTTTTTCTTCTCTGTGCTGAGAGTAAACCTTTGATCATGTGATGAAGGTAAAAAGATAACAGTAAAAGACCCCTGACAGTTAATTCCAGTCACGAACGACTCTGGGGTTGCAGCGCTCATCTCGCTTTACAGGTCGAGTGTTAGGTTTTGGGTTTATCACATTTTATGTTACAAGGCGCGTTCTAACCAATCATAGAAGCGTTGGTAGATGAACGTTCTAAAGGAAGTAAACACATGCCCTTTTAACTGTCAACTGTCAACAGTCAGTTCATGCCTGGGATTATTATTGCGTTGTTCTGTCAGTTTGATCCTTGTGTTCCTATGAGTGAGCTGTTGTCACTGACAAATGTTGAATAAACTTAGCTGAGGAACTTATACTGCCTTGGGCTTCTGACTTTTTCTGAACATTTAACGTTGGCGACGAGGATGGGATAGATGAGCTCCCGCCGGCTGCCAGAGACCCAAGACCGCACCACAGCACCGCCGCCTGCCGCCTCGCAGTAAGCGCGACCTCACCGCCATACTGGATTCAGCAAATAGTCCTGGAAACGAGACGTCGCAACCACCCACAATCGCACAGATCCGAGGATGGCTACCAGTCATAGTCGGCCACCACCAGACTTCGATATGAGCCATCCTGCAGAAAGGCCACAGTGGCGAACTTTTAACATTGAGGGAGCCGGCGTTTGTCCGCAGACAGTTTTTCCAGGTCATGTAGCCAGCATGACTAAGCCGCTTCTGGCAAACCAGAGCAGCACACGGAAACACCATTTACCTTCCCGCTGGAGTGGTACCTATTTATCTACTTGCACTTTGATGTGCTTTCGAACTGCTAGGTTGGCAGGAGCTGGGACCAAGCAACGGGAGCTCACCCCGTCGCGGGGATTCGAACAGCCGACCTTCTGATCTGCAAGCCCCAGCCTCAGCGGTTCAGACCACAGCGCCACCCGCATCCCCGGTGATGAAGGTATTGAGTTGCGAATTCACCATCTTGAAAGGGTGGCAGCTGTTAGTCTCTCTGAAAGCTAGAGAGACAACAATGAGCTGCATAGCCTAAGGCCAATGTTGGCTGGAATGGGGTAGTAGTGACACAGTTTAGATTTTTGGAATCTTGTTTCTAAGATGATGCTGAGCCTGTGCTGGGCAGCACAAGACATTGTATAGATATTTTGGTTGTGTCTTTGATGCTTATGTTTTGTTTCAAAGAGTTCTGCCAGCAAAAGTTTGAATAATGCTTTTATGGGCCTGGACAATTATTCATTTCCAAAAGGAGTAAATGCTTCCAGTCGCTTCAAACTGAGCAATATTAATATCTGCAACAACCTTTCTCTCTGATACAGCCAGGTGGAACAGTTGTTGGTGGAGATAATCCCTGGAGCAAAACAGTCCGTCAGTCCTTCAGCTGATATGGCTACTAGTTCTTTCACATGATTAGTCATATGGCAACTTGATTCAGACAAAATTCTGCTTGGGGATTTAAAAAAATAATACTGCTCAGCTAAAGCTGTTACAGCTGAAAGTAGAAGGAGAATGAATCCTTACTTTCATTTTAGAAACACAGCACCAAGTATGTTTCCTTCCAACTACTACTGGTGATTAGGGAAGAAAAAGAAGTTTAAGCTAAATCTTCTTTTATACATCAAATAACCTCACTCCCCAAATTCTCTGTTCTCTTCTGATTATAAGGGAGCTCTTTAGCTGGCGATACCTCTGCTGGTTCTCATGTTGAGGTTTCTAAGACAGCTGTCAAAGCTTTGTGGGGTTTATCATAGAGTTGTGAGAATCAAGCCTGTGTTATTCTACAGATGGTTTAACAAAAACACTCCTTGCCATCCCCAGTTGAAGGATTCAGTGCCGATGCTTTATTTTCAACATCTGGACGGAAGTTTCTCCATCTTCTAGTACCTTAATGGGTGAAGCGATGGATGCCCACTACAGATCGTGCATTACTGTACAGTGGTACCTCAGGTTACATACGCTTCAGGTTACATACGCTTCAGGCTACAGACTCCGCTAACCCACAAATAGTGCTTCAGGTTAAGAACTTTGCTTCAGGATGAGAACAGAAATCGTGCTCCGGCAGCGCGGCGGCAGCAGGAAGCCCCATTAACTAAAGTGGTGCTTCAGGTTAAGAACAGTTTCAAGTTAAGAACGGACCTCCGGAACGAATTAAGTACTTTACCCGAGGTACCACTGTACTTCATAGACTTCAAAATGTGGTAACCCAGCCCTGTTCATGCTGGGTTCTGCTTAGTGGTACCCCAGATGGACACCTCAAACCCCTGCTCTGGAATTACCACTTCCCTCATGCTTCGTGGCAAATTATTTTCGAAACTAGAACAAAGAAAATCTCAAAAGCAGCTTTGATTGAACAGCAGACTCCCATACCCTGAGTGGGTGTGAATTAAAGATTCTATTGGGCATGCCAAAAAACCTTGGACATGCCTAAAAGAGCTCTTTGGGTTTTAGCCTGTAGTAATAGCTAGTCTAGTAGCCTGAACCCCAGTCTATAATGAGTAGCCATCAGCATTGCTCTGCCTATCTTTTATATAGCACTCTGCTATTACTCACTTGAAAGGCAGAAATGACCATTTCTTCACTAATGGGTATCCCTGGGTCACCATTATAGCTAAAATCGTCTAAATAATGCTCATCCATGCAACTTTTATGAGTGTGCACACCCTAATTCTGTGACCACCTTTCTTCTGAATAGAAGTTAGAGGACAGGACATCTCAATGGACAGAAAATCTGGATTCAAGACACAGCTCACCTTGGCATAAATGGGCATGAATATATAGCATGACTCTGGGTAAATGAAGATGGCTGAGTTTTCGGTGGCACTGCACTTTGCAGTATGCCCAGCAGCTGCCCTCTAAGCAAAGGTTTTTGTAAAAGGGGGAAAGGGGCAGCTGATCAGGTTCCCAGCACAGAAAAGCTGAAGTTTGGGCCTCCTGGGTACCACTGTCAATGACATCCCTGCCTGGAACTTGTCTGACCAAGGTGTGCATGAGGATGCTGTGACTCTCAAGATGTTGCTGGAATGAGACTCTCATCATCTCCACCCATTGGCCATGCTGACAGTGGATGATGGGAGTTGAAAGTCCACGATATCTAGAGTGCCACAGCTTCCCGATCTTTGCTGTGAGTTCTGGCTCTCTGCTTCTCTGTCTGGTCCAGTTTACCTGGCTTTGAAGGTAGTGGCCTTGCTTAGGAGATCTCGCTGAGACCACCATTTAGTTGGGAGTAAGGTCTACTGTTTTCCCTATTATTTTGGTCCTAGAAATATATCCCTACTGTTGATATGCATTATCTGCAGGTTGCTTAATCTTAGCATACATTTATTAGTATGACATCATTTGATTAACCTATCCATTCTTGTACAACTATTCATTTATTTAAAAATATCTCAGTACGTCTTGCAATTGTTAGTGAATTATCTTGAAACTTAATTTTATTGGATCTTTTTATTGGATTTGCATGGCGCTTTCAGCATACTTAACCACGAGGAAATGGCTGGTGGCGATGATGATTTTTTAACAAAACAAAATCCAGAAACATGTGTAGAAACCCCAAGTTCCTTATTTCAATAGCCACTTCACACAACCAATCTATCATGTGGCAGTGACAGTTATCTGCCTTAAAAATATAGTTGTAAACCTTTTTATAGGGCTAGAGTTAAATTGATATGCTTTCAGCTTGTCCCATTGACAGATATTTCATATGTATGATAACAAATCTCTTTTTATGATAGTGGATCTTTGGTCATTTTCTTTTGTTATCTGGAATGGCTACTAAACATGAGCTCTCAGAGTTCACATTGAAATTAATTGTTACCGGAAAAGAAGAAATTTGTTCCATGGGAGCCTGACCAAAGTTGCGGCATTTATTCCTGAAGGTGATAAGAATGAATAAAGACCTTCTTCACTGAGACTGCATGCAAAACAGATTCTTTTCCCTTCATTAATGTCCTATTTCAAACTATACATTAAGAGCTGAAACACACTTATCAGCAGCTGCACTTGATTTATCTTACTGAGTTCTATCGCAGGCGATCAAAATTTTGAATAATTCTCCATTTTAACCTTTGCTCATACAAAATTAACACATTACGGAATTACCTAATTCTAGCCTCAGCTTTTCAGTGACATGTAAGTTTTGTGTGTGGATAAAGAGGTGTTTTTTTAAAAACGTCAGAAAATATTCATAGAGTCAGTCCTCACTTGTAGCCTGAAGTGGTATAGATTTGTTACATGGAGCAGCTGAACATGGAGCTTGTCGGAAGAGAAACATATTTTCAGCAAAAGCGTGGGTTGCACCTTTTGCTGTAGCACTGTAGTATCCATGCCCATTTCTAAAAAGGCAGGCCATTGCTGTGGACCAGGCATAGGCAACCTCGGCCCTCCAGATGTTTTTGGACTACAACTCCCATGATCCTTAGCTAACAAGACCAGTGGTCAGGGATGATGGGAATTGTAGTCCCAAAACATCTGGAGGGCCGAGGTTGCCTATGCCTGGTGTGGACTGCTGAAGCAAAAATGGAAGCAATTCCATTCCCAAACTTTAGTTGGGGGTAGAGTTTGCTTGACACCAATAAAGGAGCTCTCTCGCTCCTTCGTAATCTTTCCAGCATGTTGGCTTTGCCAGCTGCCACTGGGAGCTGGGTAGGATTTTGGGGGGTACATCCTGACTGGCTTTCTGATGCACTTTTTCACTGATTTCACACCACTTTGATGTTTATTAGCATAGTAAGCACCCTGAGACATGGAGAGTACTCACGAACAACCATCTATTGTCAACTAGCTCAGGGTGCTTGGTTTGGTGTTTCCAGGGTCTGGCAGGTGCCACCTGGCAAACACTGAACAGCAGGAGTGGCTGGCACTGGTCAGGTCCTGCACAAACTCAGAGCTTCCCTTTATGGGTGTTAAGTAAAAAGATTCAATTGACACTGAAATGAGAATGCCTAAATGTGTGTTGATGACAAGGTTTAACATGAGGATTTTCCATGGGGCTGTATTAAAGCCAAGTAGAGCACTCTGAGCTCGTGCTGAGTTGATAAATAACTAACTGATTGTTGTTCTCTGGTAGCAAACATGTGAGTCTTGTAACCTTAGACCATGTGATGAAGGTATTGGGTTGCAAATCTCCATTTTGAAGGGAGTTGCCTTTGAGTCCTTTGTGTCACAAATTCCATGGAGTGAGGATATAAATGAAGCCCTCCTGAAGAGAGAGTAAACAGCCTAAGGCCAGTGGAGGCTGGACAGCAGGCTGTGAAAAGAGAGAGAGATTTGCTTCTAGGTCTTTCTGGGTTATTTCATTTTTTCTAAGATGCTGAGCCTGTTCTGGATAGCACAAGATATTGTATGGATATATTTTTGGATGTATCCTTGATGCTTATGTTCTGTTTTTAAAAGAGTTTTGCCAGGAAAAGTTTGAATAATATGTTTTTTTATGGGCCTGGACAATGCTTCATTTCCAAAAGAAGTCAGTTTCTACGCTTCCAGTCACTTCAAACTGCACAATATTAATATCTGCAAAAGATGGGAAGATTTTTTTTCTTGTCACCAAGCCAGCTTTGGAAAGGGAGTTTCTCTGTTGTGGTTTGGCCCTTAACAGCAAGCAGAAGGTTTTCTACAAGTTATTCCTGCTCACATTCGTAATTTTAGTGCAGGTTCTTCATTTGTTGGCATCTGTCTGTCTCAGGAACTCCATGTAAGCTTGGGCAAAATGATTGATGAGACTCTGTAGAGCTCCCTCTGAGTGATCTGTCACGGCTGTGCCATCTGCAAATATCATCTAAGGATCCACCACACTTTGGCTTGGCCTGGAAACATCCCAGGTCGGATAGGTCCTCAGGAACTTCAGCTGTGTTTGGCTCTTGATGTCATGGACCCATGCATCCTATGTTTCCAGTGACCTATGTAATTATACCGCCAGTGGCCTTATATATTGCAAATATACGTAGAATATATTTCCTTGAAAACATTTCTTAAGGAGTCCAATATTATGCACTCATATTTGCATGAGTAAATGACCCCCCATTTATTTTTCTTTTCAGCTGCTGGTAGAATATTTATTGCTTTTAAATGTTCTTGCAAAAATTATCTTCAAAGAGGCAAGCTTAGCTTGTGCAAATTAATGACCCTGAGTAGAATTCAGTTCGAAGCAATAATTCTTGTAGGAACAAAAATTTTGCACTTCAGCAAGTCTTTTGTTATCTGTACCAACATGTGAAATAATTTACACCCCATATTGATGACCCAGTGTAGCATTTTATGTATCATTGCAATCATGTTGTTATTTGAGGATGCTGTTAAGACTGAAACAAACATCTAACCCACAACATTCTAGAAGATATAAGTTAAGTCCTAGTAGTATATTTTTCCTAAAGCATGCTTTATAAGCATCAAAATATTCATTAGGCATAGGCCTGCAACTGATCTCCCCAGGGCTCTGCCACCCGATAACATTACCAGCATCTCCTTGACCGCAACTCCCCCCTAGCTGCTGAGGTCCTCTCACAAACTCCGCAAAAACAAATTAGAGATGAGCTTGCAATATCTCCAAATCTGGGAGAGTTGTGTACAGCTATTAACCAAATGAAAAACAATAAAGCCAGCGGACCTGATGGGATACCTGCAGAAGTCTTCAAAGTGGGCAGAATTGAACTTACACAACAACTTCACAAGCTCATTGGAAAAACCTGGGAGAGAGAGGAGATCCCAGCAGACTTTAGGGATGCCAAATCATTGATCTTTTTTTTTTAAAAGATGATAGAACAGACTGCGGAAATCATCATGGCATCTCTTCAATAGCTATGGCCCGGCAAAATTCTTGCAAGGATCTTAGCAAACCATCTCCTTACTATATCCAAGGATACACTTCATGGATCCCAAAATGGTTTTCAACCTTCTAGGGGACAGTGGATATGATTTTCATTGCTCAACAACTTCAAGAAAAATGCAGAGAGCAAAACCAGACCCTGTATACGGCATTTATTGACCTGATTAAGGCCTTCAACACTTCATTGCTCCTTTCAAGCTGCATAAAACTTCTCTGTATTCTCAGAATTGGCCTCCACAGTCACTTATGGACTCATTGTTAAAATCGTGTTTATGGAAGACAATCTTACTCGGCCACCTTTTGATTTCCCTCCTGAATCTGTACAGTGGTACCTCGGGTTAAGTACTTAATTCGTTCCAGGGGTCTGTTCTTAACCTGAAACTGTTCTTAACCTGAAGCACCACTTTAGCTAATGGGGCCTCCTGCTGCCACCGCGCCGCCGGAGCCTGATTTCTGTTCTCACCCTGAAGCAAAGTTCTTAACCTGAAGCACTATTTCTGGGTTAGCGGAGTCTGTAACCTGAAGCGTATGTAACCGGAAGCGTATTGTACCACTGTACAATAATATTCCAATGAGGTGACTCCATTAAAATCATCTAATAAGATTACCTTCTTTCTATTACTTTCTTTCACACACTTTTAAACCAATTTTATGCTTCTTTTTCTGTTACACATTGTTATCCATCTTATTTAGTATTTCAGTATTTATAACGGAACCTGTTAATTCTAATAGGAGTTCTGATTTTTCAATATAATTTTGCAAGTATCCTTTAAACGCCTTCCAGTCCTTGTCTATCTTCTCTTTTGATATCCTTCCAATTTCTCCCATTGTTTTGAATATATTGTAATACTTCAATAATTTGGCAAGCCACTCTGTTTTTGTCGGTATAATACCACTTTTCCAATTTTTCGTAATCAATAGCCTTGCGGCTACTGTTGCGTATAAATATAATGTCTTGTCTTCTTCCTTTAGACTTCCTGGTACTATTCCCAATAGAAAACCTTCTGATGTTTCCTAAATGAATATCTGAAGATTTTTTTCATTTCATTGTATATTGTTTCTCAAAAAAAATTTATGTTTAAACAATTCCACCATATATGCATCATAGTACCTTTTTCAGTGTTGCATCGCCAGCAGACATCACTACAATTTTTATTAATTTTTGCTATTCTTTCAGGTGTTAAATACCATCTATGTTATTTTAAGGTAATTTTCGTTTAATATATAACACATAGTGAATTTCATATCTTCTTTCCACAATTTTTCCCATTGTTTGAGCATATTTTTCCCAATATCTTGCGCCCATTTAATCATGGATGCTGTAACCAGTTCATCCTTTGTTTCCCACTCTAAAATCAGATTATATAATTTAGATATATATTTTGATTTTTCTTGTATTAAGTATTTATCAAATTTTAATATTTCTTTTTCAAATCCTATCTTTTTGTCTTTCGCTAATCTATATTGGAACAAATCACTAATATATTGGAACAAATCACTAATATGAGCTTTAATTTCTGTATAATCCTTTAATTCCAATTCTGCATTTTCTTCCTTTAATACAGTTTTATAAGTAGCCCAATTTTCTTTCATATTTAATTTTTTTCCTGTGACACCAAGGAGTTTTCGGTTCTAGGAGTCTTTTATATTTCTCCCATATTTTATATATAGACTTTCTGACTATATGCCCTAGGAACCCTTTATGTACTTTGACTTTCTAATCTATTAGATAGGCATGCCATCCAAATCTCGGGTCTATTCCCTCTAAATCCAACACATCTGAATCGTCTAATTTAATCCATTCTTTTAGCCAGGTCAGACCCACCGCATCATGGTATAACTCAATGTCAGGGAGGCCAAATCCTCCTCTTTCCTTCTTATCATTATTTTATGGTTTATTCTTCGTTTTTCCCCTGACCACATGAATTTGGCCAAATCTCTTTTCCTATTATTAAAACATTTCTCCCCTCCTAGTATTGGGATACTTTGAAATAAAAACATCATCCTTGGTAATATGTTCAACTTTATTACCAATATTTTACCTAATAAGGAAAGATTTAATAGGAAATATAAAGATATTTGTAATCCAACTGGGGTTCTTCTTTGTCTTCCGCCACTTGTCGGCTCAATCCAAGGTATTAGAAGAAGTAAAAAGCCACATATAACACACGGTGAAATTAAAAGTTTCCAACTCTTTCCTCCAGGAGAAGAAGAAAGGGGGAGGAGGGGGGTTAAAAGTCCCGATTTCAAAGCCTCCTTTCCTTAAACTGTAATTAATCTGGTAGCAAAACCCAACAGTATATCAGTATATCAAACGAAAAGCTTTGGCCTGGTATATTAAACTTTCCAAAGTTACAAAGCTGTTTGTTAATGCAAGCCTCAGTTTATTAGCTAAAATTAGCAGGGCTTTCCCAGTCCAAAAATGGTGGAGTGTGACGAATTTAAGTTTAAGCCGCTGGCAGGATAGAATCTGGCCAGAGAAGAAAAGTAGATTCCTCTTGCTTCACTCGCCACCTGCTGGTCCTTCATAAAAGCTCGATCCTGTCTCCGGATTTATTGACAAAACCCGGGGAGCAGGAGAGCACGACCAGGCACCACCGGGTGCTACGTCCACCAAGATAATCCTCTTGGGGTTCCGAGGTCCACATAGCCTTCACAGAGCTTCTAAAAACCCCGCATTGCTCCAGATTCCCCAGAGGGCTATTTTGCACGTCTTTCGAACAGCCGCGCCTCCTCCGGAAGTCCACCTTAAGCCCATTCAATGTCCTCAATAAGCAGGTCTTCTGGAAGAGAATGAAAAAGAGAGACTGAATTAACAGCCTCTCTCAAGAAAGTCCTCTAAACTATACCCAAACCCAAGGGTTCAACCACCTCAGCTTTTGTAGCTGGAGTCAGTCAGGGCCCTACCTACTGAGGCGGAGTGAAAAAGGCCTGCAAGGCACAGCAAATACAGCAAGAAGGCCTAAGTGAGAAGTCCCCAAGGTGTGCAGATTCATTTACCTTCTTTGGGTTCTGGCAGCTGATGTTCGGCTGTTGCTTTCTGCAGAGGAAAGAGAAAGCTGCATCAGACGCCTTTTGTGTCACTACAAAACCCACCATTAGCTGGAGCAAGAGAGCCCACAAGCAGGCCCTGTTGGGATACTGCCAGGGAGACATCATCCATCAAGGCCCCACGTCGATTCCGGACGTCCATCGATCTCCCGTAGACACGCAGTATCAGCAATTAGCGACACGAGCTCCAGAAATAGCTTGCCACATTCCAGAGCTAATGCACGCTCTATCAGCAGATAATGCACAGCGAAAGATGCACTAAGGAGAGCATTGTTTACGTTTATTCAGCGTTGGTTAGAACAAAGAAAAGAAAACATGACTGCCTGCTTCAGTGTCCAGGCACAGAGAGAGAGAAACGAAAGCAACAGAAAACATAAACTTCCTGTGAACAGGAAATACGCAGACTCTGTGACTCACAAAGCCTGCTCCCTTTTAAGGTGGAATGGAAATATCCTAACAAGCCTCCCTAAGGCTTGGGCCCCATCCCTTGCCCCAGAGGACCTCCATGGGCCCTGCAGCCTCCTGGGCAGAAGTGGAAGGACAGCACCAGGGAAGAGGGCAGGGCATGCCTCTGGCATCATCCTGACACCCCAGGGACACACGCCACATTAGCTGCATTAGTTGCCTCTTGGAGGGTGGGGGTGGAAGTATTCAGAGACTGCAGAACTGGGAACAAAGACCACAGTCAGCAGGCAGAGGGTCTGGGGGATCCAGTCCCTCCTCTTTTGCTCCCCCCAGTACTAACCTCAGGCTTTGGAAGAGTCTCAAAGAGCTTCGGCACAACTGCAACAAGAGAAGGACATGGGGACAGGTTAGTTCGTCCCTTTGCAGCTTCAAAGATTATTCTAATAATCTTCTGCTTGGTTCCCCTGCTTCTACACTCCTCCTACAGGGGTGGCAAACCCCAGGCCTTGGGGGACAGTCTTGGCCTGCAGCCCCCCGAATGCGGCTCACAAGAGAATGTGGCCCTCCAGCTGACCGCTGTCCCCCTGCCCTGTCCTACCAGCTGCCTCTGCCTCCAGCTTCCACTAGAAATGCTTCCTCTCCTCTCTCTTTTTTAAAAAATAATTTTTATTGAATGGTTTTATGTTACAAAAAACAATACAGCTGTCAGGGAACTGCCATCGGAGCATCAGGTGGTGGAGGGACTCAGGGAGGAAGAAAGAGACTCAACAGCTGAAGCAGGGACCAGCAGGGGGAGGAGTGGGTCTCTGAGGGAATGCGAGCAGGAGGGAGGGCTCAGGGAAGCTTCCAGCGAGAACAGTGGGGAGGTATCTGAGTCTCCCATAGGGAGACCCACACCTCGCCGGAAACTGTCACGCCGTGAGTCCAGGAGACGCGTTTCCGTTAAGGAGCTCCTTTGCTGGAAACGCTTCCGCAGACAGCCACTGTCGGACTCTACTAGTGACTAGAGCAGACATGTCTGAGGAGCTCCGTCACACACGGAGGTTTGTGGGGTCGCACAAACTCTGAGGGAGCACGTTTTTACGCACAAGCAGCTAATCAATCCCTAACAGCAGTCCGACAGTCTCTGTACGCTGCCTGTGCAAGAGAAAGCATCATGAGCGAACCAACCGGAACCGGAGGAGCGGGGGCTGGAGCTGGTCCAAGCTTGGAAGATAGATACCGAGCGTTGGAGGTCCAACTGGCGCTGCAGACGGCGAGGCTGGAGGAGAGAAGGGCTCAGGATGCAGACAAGAAGGGGAGAGCCACTCAATTCCCCAGAAAGGTACCAGGATTGGTGCAAAAATTTGGGGGGGACCCCAAGGATTACCATGCCTTTAGGACAGAGATGCAATATGCCATTAATGTGCAGTTCGATGAGTTCCCTGATGAGGAATCGCGAGTTGCTTTTGTAATTGGGCATCTTGAGAAAGGGGCGAGAGACTGGGTTCGACCCCTAATGGCAACGCACAATGACATACTAAAGGACACGAGGAAGTTCTTTCGTGCAATGGATATCATGTTTTCCAGCGATATTGAGGAAGGGGCGGTGCGCAGACAGCTAATGGCTTGTAAGCAGGGAAGTCGATCTGTCCGTGAGTACTGGACTGAGTTTACCATGCTGATTCACAGACTGAGTTGGGATTTATCGGCGGCACCCATTCAAATGCTATTTGAAGAAGGTCTTTCTTCGGCGGTGAAAGACGAGCTGTCACGGAGCCCCAGGGCGGAGTCTATGGATCAGCTGACCAAATCTGCGCTGACCATAGGAGCGCGGCAGGAGGCAAGAGCCTTGGAGAGGCGGGAAGGGAGAGGGGAACGTTGGAAGGAGTTCCGCATTCCAGACATTCCTGAGCCAGCTTTCCCGCCGGCAGAGCCGATGGAAATTGGAACAGCGCGCGCGCGCGCATTTTCAAAAACCAGCGAGGGGGCTAAGAAGGAGGGAAAGGGCCCCCGGAAATGCTATCTCTGCCAACAGCCAGGCCACTTTGCCAGAGTCTGCCCCCAGAGGAAGGAATGGCAAGGGATGGTGGGAGCTGTTGAGGGGGGAGAACAGGGGGGAACGGAGCAGGTAAAAGCCAACGCCTGGTTGCCACAATCGGGGCACTGCAGCCAGGCCAAAGAGCAGTGAAAGTGCCCGTGCCAGAAGCTCCTCGACCTGCTCTAGTGATTGAAGTGTCGCTAGAGCTGCAAAATGGGCACCCCCTAAAAATAAAGGCGCTATTGGACTCAGGCAGCTCCTGCAATTTTATGAGCAAGGAGTTTGCTGCTGAACACCAGATACAGACTATCCCTTTAAGCAACCCCCTGCAGGTGACCACGATTGATGGCAGGGAGTTGTTGGGAGGAGGAGTCAGCTTGCAGACTGTCCCAATGATAATGAGGGTGGCAAGGCACACAGAACTGATAGCGTTTAATGTGGCCACCCTGGGAGGCGCTCCCATTATTTTGGGAATGAGCTGGCTAGCTCTACATGATCCGCTGGTTGGCTGGCATCAAAGAGTGGTGTCCTTTGGTTCAGCACATTGCTTAGAACACTGCAAAGGGGAAAAGGGTTCAGCAGGGGCCCAAGCCACCCTAGCAGGGACTGAAGTAATGGAGAAGGTGAAGGTACCACCACAGTATGCAGATCTCAGCGACGTGTTCAGCGAGAAGGAAGCTGACCAACTACCACCTCATAGACCCTTTGATTGCCAGATCAATTTACTCCCTGGAGCACAGCTTCCCGTGGGCAAGTTGTATGCCATGTCAGACAGAGAAATGCAGGAGTTGCGAGGGTTTATTGACAAGAACCTGAAGAGAGGCTTCATCAGAGAGTCCAAAGCAGCAGGGGGTAGCCCAGTGTTCTTTGTGGACAAAAAAAACGCGGACAAGCCGAGACTTGTATGCGATTTTAGGAGGTTAAATGCAGTGACTGAACCGGTGGCTTTCCCTATGCCCAGAATTGATGATATTTTGACCAGGGTGAGGAAGGGAAAGATTTTTACAAAGCTGGATCTAAGGGGGGCGTACAACCTGATACGCATAAGGAAAGGGGATGAATGGAAAACCACCATGTTTACCCCTTTGGGGGCATTTGAATACCTCGTTATGCCATTTGGATTACAAGCAGGCTCAGCGTGTTTTCAATCTTTTATGAACCACGTACTGGGCCCTTTGCTCTACAAGAATTGCGTTGCTTTCCTAGATGATGTGTTGGTGTATTCGGAGAATGAGGAGCAACATGTGAGAGACGTCAGAGAAGTGTTGAGCAGACTGCAAGCCAACAGGCTGTGGGTCAAACTGGAGAAGTGTCGGTTCCATACCAAGGAGGTGGAATTCCTGGGGTACCGCCTGTCAGACAAGGGATTGGCCATGGATCCCGGCAAGGTACAGGCAGTGCTGGAATGGAAAACACCCAAAACCAAGAAGGATGTGCAGAGGTTCCTAGGGTTTGGAAACTTTTATCGTAAGTTCATCCGCAACTTCGCCCATCTGACGGCGCCCATCACTGACTGTCTCAGCAGTAAAAAGAAGTTTGTATGGACGGCGGAGGCGGAGCGAGCGTTTGAGGAGCTGAAAAGGGCCTTCGCCTCTGAAGAACAACTTCTGCATGTGGATTTACGAAAGAAGCTAAGGGTTGAAACAGACGCATCTGACAGAGCCATAGGGGCGGTGCTTCTTCTGCAGCCGGGGAAGGAGGAGTCAGAGTGGCGACCGTGTGCCTTCTTTTCGCGAAAGCTGAACAAATCCGAGAGGAACTACACGGTGTACGACCGAGAACTTCTTGCTATTCATGAGGCGTTCCGGAGATGGAGGCATCTGCTAGTTGGTGCACAACATAAGGTGCAAGTGTGCACGGACCATAAAAATCTAGAGTATTGGAGAACTGCGCGAGTGCTCAACCAAAGGCAGTTGAGATGGGCCCAGGAGTTCTCCAAATTTAACTTTGAGATTTGTTACGTGCCAGGCCCAGAGAATGTTAGGGCGGACGCTCTCTCACGCAAACCAGAATATTTGGAGGGGGAGGGAGCACCCGAAGAAACCCATATCATTCCAGAGGACCGCTGGGTGTGTGGGGCGACTTTGGTGGGGCAAAGGGAATTGGTAGAGGGTACGGTGCAGGATGCATACGCCCAGGACAAACTCAGGGATCTCAGGAGGGAGGAAGACAAATCCGGTGGTTTTGAGGAGAGAAACGGGGCATTGTATTATAAGGGAGCGTTATATATACCTGAAGGGGAATTGAGGGAGAAGGTACTCAAGCAGCTGCACGATAGCCCCACAGCAGGGCATTTTGGGCAACACAAGACCATGTGGCTGGTTACCAGGGAATTTTGGTGGCCCAAGGTCAGGGAAGATGTGCGGGAGTATGTGAGAGGGTGTGAACAATGCCAAAGAGCCAAGGGGGAGAGGCGGGCGCCGGCTGGTTTATTAGAACCACTGCCCACACCTGAAAGACCGTGGGAAGCAGTGGCAATAGATTTCATGACTGATCTGCCAAGGTCTAGAGGGAAAACAGCCATCATGGTTGTAGTAGACCTGTTAACTAAAATGGCCCACTTTATAGCCTGCTCACATGCGGTCACAGCAGAAGAAACAGCCAAATTGTTTGTAGAGAATGTGTTTCGGTTGCATGGCGCCCCCTTGAGGGTGGTTTCAGACCGAGGGAAACAATTTACTTCCAGGTTCTGGAGGAAGCTCATGAGCTTACTGCATGTAGAGGTTAATTTTTCAACGGCCCGTCATCCAGAAACCAACGGGCAGGCGGAAAGAGCAAATGGGGTTCTCCAACAATATTTGAGGTGTTATGTTAATGACAGAGAGAATGATTGGGTGGAGAAGCTGGCGTTGGCAGAATTTGCCTACAACAATGCAGAGAACGTGTCCACGGGGATGAGCCCCTTTTTGGCTAATCACGGGTGCCATCCCAGAGCCTTCCCAGGGGGGGAGGGGGAGAACTGGAGCGTTCCAGCTGCAGAACAGTTCGTTGAAGAAATGGAAGCGATCCATCGCCAGCTCCAACTCAACTTAAACAGGGCTAAGGAGGAATATAAGAGGCAGGCAGACAAAAACCGAAGGGAAGGTGAAAGCATCAGGGTGGGGGACCAGGTGTGGCTGTCAACCCAAGGGTTGCCGTTCAAAGGAGGTTGTAAGAAATTAAGACCCAAAAGGCTGGGTCCGTTTGAAGTCATGCAGCAGGTCAATCCAGTGGCTTTCAGGCTCCGGTTACCGAACCACATGAAGCTGCACCCAGTTTTTCACAGGTCGTTGCTGTCACCGTATAGAGGAGACAGTGAAGGGAGGGTCACTAGGGGACCAGCAATGGAGGAGAAGGAACACAGCTACCATGTAGCGGAGATCCTCGATTCCAGGTGGAAGGGAGATCAAGTAGAGTATTTGGTAATGTGGGAAGGGGAACCGGAGTCGGAAAACACCTGGGTTAGGGCAGAGGATGTCAATGACGAAGTTTTAATAGAGACTTTTCATCAGAGGTTCCCACGTAAACCTCAGCCTGTAGCGAGGTTCCGAAGGGAATACTTTGCCACCACCGACGAGGAAGAGGAGTTGGAGGGGTTCCCAGATTCTGAAGAGGAAGAGGATTCAGCGAGCCAGGACGACGATCGATGGAGGGAATTGTTTGAGACGTCGGAAGATGAGGAAGATTCGTTTCGGGGTTTTAGCCCTTCACCTCCCAGGGGAGAGGAAATGGGAGGGGGTGAGGGGGGCCCTGGAGGGGAGGTGGATGTCAGGGAACTGCCATCGGAGCATCAGGTGGTGGAGGGACTCAGGGAGGAAGAAAGAGACTCAACAGCTGAAGCAGGGACCAGCAGGGGGAGGAGTGGGTCTCTGAGGGAATGCGAGCAGGAGGGAGGGCTCAGGGAAGCTTCCAGCGAGAACAGTGGGGAGGTATCTGAGTCTCCCATAGGGAGACCCACACCTCGCCGGAAACTGTCACGCCGTGAGTCCAGGAGACGCGTTTCCGTTAAGGAGCTCCTTTGCTGGAAACGCTTCCGCAGACAGCCACTGTCGGACTCTACTAGTGACTAGAGCAGACATGTCTGAGGAGCTCCGTCACACACGGAGGTTTGTGGGGTCGCACAAACTCTGAGGGAGCACGTTTTTACGCACAAGCAGCTAATCAATCCCTAACAACAGCCATACTACCACAAAATATAATTAAGAAATAAAAATTACATACATCGATATTTAGTTTGTTATTTGTTATTTGCCGTCTTATTTCCTTCCAAACATTGCATACAACAACACACATATGTGCAGACACCCACACACACACACACACCCGCACAGAAAATGATAATAATGAAAGTAAATAATTTCCCCCCTTTTATCTTCCAAAATCTTTTCTTCAGCTTTGACCTCCTGTCAAGTCCCTTTGCATATGTTTTATCTTACATTTGAATGTACACAAAACAATAAACCTTTCTATATAATTTTTCTAATACATTCTGAAAACATAATAAATCCTTAATTGTAGTCCACCTCCTTTTAGTTCCTTTATCACTCGAATGCTAGCATGGAGTCAAAACTATTATTGTATTTTTGAACATATTTTTTATAAACATCCCATTTTTCCACTAATTTTTGCTTTGAGTTTCCTCTGAGTTTACTAGTCAGTTGAGCTGTCTCCACCAATTCCTGTAATTTGATTTGCCAATCTGTTATTTTTGGAGCCTCGTAATCTTGCCATCCCTTGGCCACAAGTATACGAGCCGCTGTGGTTGCATACAAAAAATACCTCTCTTAGATTTTTTGGGATCTCTTTATCTAAAATACTTAATAGAAATGCCTCCGGTTTTTTAGTAAAAGTTATCCCCGTTATCTTTTTTAATTCATCGTATATTTCCCCCCAAAAAAATCTTAATCTTTCCACATGTCCACCACATGTGGATCATGTCACCGTTATTTCCTCCACATCTCCAACAAACATTCGCCAATTTTTTATACATTCTTGATAATCTGGAAGGAGTGAGGTACCACCTATGAGCCATTTTCATCATGTTCTCTCTCATATTATAGCTGGCTGTAAATTTCAAATTTACCTTCCATAAGTTTTCCCAATCTTTTAGCATAATTGGACGGCCCACATCTTGGGCCCACTTTATCATTGAAGCCTTAACGTCCTCATCCATTACTTCGTAGGATAAAAGAAGTCTATACATTTTTGCGATTATTTTAGTTTTACTATTCAGTAATTCTCTTTCAAATCTTGAAGGCTCCTTTTCATAACCTATCTGCTTATCCTGTCTGAACATTTCATTCACCTGGAAGTAATCTAGCCAACTAGAAAAGTGATATTTTATTTTCTCATAACTTATCAATATTAGTTGACCCTCCTCCTCCCTTAATATTGTGTTATACGTTATCCAGTTCTCTTTGATGTTGTTGTTTTTTTAACAGCGATTGCTTCTAATGGAGAGTTCCATCTTGGGGTTTTCTGTTCCAAATATCTTTTGTATTTTTCCCACACCTTATATATAGCATTTCTTATTATATGATTTAAAAAACTCCGGTGCGCCTTTATTTTCCCATAATTAAGATAGCCATGCCATCCAAAATGTGTATCATGACCTTCTAGATCTAAAATATCCCAATTTTTTTTAAAAAACACCAATCTTTCAACCAGAGAAGACATGAGGCTTCGTAATATAGCTTCAAATCCGGTAACCCGAAGCCACCTCTTTCTACAGTATCTATTAATATCTTATGCTTTAATCTTGGTCTTTTACCCTTCCACAGAAATTTAGAAATTTCTTTTTGCCACTTGTCAATACTGCTGGTTTTTCCTATAATTGGAATTGTTTGGAATAAAAAGAGTTGCTTCGGTAAGACTATCATTTTAATTACCAAAATACGGCCCAGGAATGATAAGTTTAGGCTTGTCCATGTCTCCAACTGTCTTTTGATATCTTTCCAACAATTAATATAATTATCTTCATACAAGTTAATATTCTTTGGTGTTATCCATAATCCTAAATACTTGATTTTGGGGTAGATTTAAATTTGTATTATTTTTTCTAATTCTGCTTTTTCATCTGGCGACAAATTTTTAACTAATAGTTTTGTCTTGTTTAAATTCAGTTTGAACCCCGCAACTTTACTGTAGGCATATATTATTTCCAACGCCTTTGTTAAACTCTGTTTTGGTTGCTCCGTAGTTATAATTAGATCGTCAGCAAATGCCCTCATTTTGTAACTTCTGTTTCCCAGCATAATCCCTTTTATTTCTTTTTCCTACCTAATTCGTTTACATCAAACTTCCAATGTTATTATGAAAATTAAGGGGGATAGTGGGCAACCTTGTCTGACCCCTTTACTGATTTCACACTCCTGTGATAAATTTCCATTTATTATGATTTTAGCTTTTTGTTTTGAATATATTGCTTCAATCCCTTTTATATACTGTATACCAAAATCCATATGGTGTAATAGACCTTTCATAAATTTCCAGGAGACCCTATCAAAAGCTTTTTCAGCATCTATGGCCATTAAGACTGCCTTCTTTTCTATTCTTAAGTCTAAATACTCTAATAAGTTTATAATGTTTCTAGTGTTGCTATAAATGTGCCTCCCGGGCAAAAAGCCAGCTTGGTCATTGTGTATAATCATCTGGAAGACTTTTTTTTATCTTTCGGCTAAAATATTTGCATATAATTTATAATTTTATTTAGGAGTGCGACAGGCCTATAGTTGTTAATAAGTAGATTGTCCGTTCCCTGTTTTGGAATTAATGCAATAAGGCTGTCTTTCCATGAGTCCGGCATGGTTCCATCTTTTAAGATGTTGTTCATGATACTTCTTAATGGGTCAGACAGTATGTCCTCAAATTTTTTATAATATATTGCCAGTAGGCCATCTGGCCCTGGTGACTTTCCTATCTTTGCTTCCTTAATTGCTCTTTGAATTTTGTACAATGTAATAGGGGCATTCAACAGTTCTTTTTGTTCTTTAGTAAGTTTCGGAAGACCGTTCTGTTCTAAATATTCTTTAGCTTCTTCTGATGTTTCGTTTCCTTCCTTATAGAGTTATCTAAAGAATTCGACAAATCGTTTCTCTATTTCTTTAGAGTTGTTTATTATTTTGCCTTCACACTTAACTCTATGTATAAGCCTTTCTGCCTCTCTCTTCTTTAATTGCCATGCTAATAACATTCCTGGTTTATTAGCATGTTCAAAGATTTTTTGTTTCAATAATCTTAGTTTCCATTCCATTTCTGCATTTATTAGCATTAAATTTTGAGATTGTAGGATCTTAATATTTCTGTTTAATTCTACACTATTTGGTTTTTTGTATAATTCCAGCTTGCTTTTTCTAATCTCCTCTACGATTTCTTGTTGGTTTTTTCCCTTTTGTTTTCTTTGAATTACGTTTTGTTGAATAAAGAAACCTCTTAAGACAGCTTTACTAGCATCCCAGACTATATTTAAATCGGTGCCCTTATTTAAATAAAGTTCAAAAAATTCCTTAAAGATCTTTTTTGCTTTTTCTATTATTATTATTTCATCTCTCCCTGAGCTACCACCCTAGCCTATTCCTGCCCTTCCAAAAATGGTGCAGGGGGAACTTCCTCACCTGGAGGCATAAGCTTCTTCTGCAGCGGGGCCACCTTTCTGGTCTTTCTGAGGCGTCTTTTTCTTCTTTCTGACCCGCCACGGTGGGCAGATCGCCCCTCCTCCAGGTGCCCGTCGTCTTGGATGTTCTGGCTTCCTTCGCCACTGGCCACAGGGTGTTCATTGTCCGGCAGCGGGGCCACCTCACTGTTCTTTTCTGGTTGAATGAAATTTTTTAGTCTCTTGAACCTAGAAGAGATGATGCAGAACAGAGATACATTTAGCCTAATAGAGAATTGCCAGCACATCCCTACCAATTCCTTCCCTCTTTCTGCAGTTGAATGAACTGTAGGACTTCATAACAGCTGCAGAGAGGCAGCCAAGAGCATTCAGGGCTTGGAGAGAAAGGAGGTACCAGCTCCTGCCATTCCAGGACCAAGAGAGCCTGGCTACCAAGACTGGATTGCTCCCATGCACTGTACGTGGGGCTTCCCTTGTGCTTGACCTGGAAACTGCAGTTAGTGCAGGATACTGCAGCGTGAGTGCTGACAGGAGCGAGGCCTTGTCAACATACGACACCTACATTGTTTTACCTTCTTGTAAACCGTGTGTGTGTGTGTGTATGTTGTATGTACAAAGAAACAAAGAAACAAAATAAATAAATGGGAAGACGGGAGAGGTTTTTGCCCCATCGATGGGCACTTCTTCACATAACACTTAATTAGTTTGTGAAATTGGCAGCCAAAAGATGTGCAAAGGACGACTGCCTTGCAAGGTTGGAAAGAGGAGGTCACACCTCTTCATGGAGGAGGAGAGTATTTATGGTTACCATCTGAAATAGCTACAGTATGTAGTACTTTTGGGTTTGGAGGCAATCTACCACTGAAGCCACCTGTTAGAGGACAATCCTTGTGGGCTTCCTGGAGAAATCTGGTTGGCCGCTGGACCAAAGAGGCCTTTGCTCTCCTTTTCCTGCTATGCTAATCCCATGAGGGATTGCAACACTCCACCCCGAAGGAAAAAGAAGCATTGCCAGCATTTAAAGGGTGCCTCTGCCTAGTCTTTGAAGGACAGCCCTGCCCAGAGAGGGAGGAGACTGCTAGGTGGGACCTCCAAGCATCAAGGGGTCCAAGAAGACGAGCAGAACAACACTGGGCGGCAGAGAGAGGAAGGTGGTGGAGTCTTGCTTACAGACAGAGACCCACAGAAAGGGCTTGATGGAGAGATGGAAGATGGAGGCAGGGAGACATGTAGTAGTTAGAGTGCTGGACTAGGGGGACCTGGAAGACCAGGGTTCGAATCTTCATGAAGCTCACTGATTGACCTTCAGCCAGTCTTTCCCCCCTCAGCCTAGCCTACTTTGCAGGGTTGATGTGAGGGCAAAAACTGGTGGCGGGGAGAACCATGTATGCCATCTTGAGCTCCTGGGAGGATGGCTGGCCTATGAATGTGAACAATGAATGTAATTGATGAGATGGGAGAGGAAATAGGAAGGCAGGGAAAGAGTGTGGAGGAGCTGAGCTCTTCGGGAGGGAAGTGACTGGTCAAGACAATTTCAGGGGGCTGAGGCTGTGCAGGGGATTCCAGGATCCCACCCCAGGAGACATAGAGAAGGGGAAGAAATACTACTTACAGTTTGAAGTTGAACATGGTGTACAGAAATTCCCTCCTTCCTTGCTGTACTACCTACGCCAAACCGTACCTCTCCAACCACCTCTCCTTCCGCCAATCACACACACTCCTCCCTCTCCTGATCTCCTCACTAATCCACAATGGACACCTGTAGCTGGTGGCTTTTAAAGGGGAAGCAAGACATGTCACAAAGGAGGGCAGGTCATTCTTCCCATGGCAACCCACCCACCTTGACCCTGGGCCAACCTTGCCCCTCCTGATGTTTCTTCAGAACTTGGAAGCACCTGCTGTTCCATCTGCAGGTGAATCCTCTCTTTTGGAGTTCATGTTTTTATGTCAGATCATTCTTCATTCAGCCCCATTTCCAAAGGGAGACAATCCCAACATCCCAAGTGGAAGACTCCCAAGTCTAGGGGTGTCCATAGCACAGGATTAGATAATCCGCTTTGCATTATTACCATCCTCACTGATATTCCTGAATGACATCTCCAGGTGGGGCAGAGAAGGTTCCCTGTCTGAAACCCAGGAGAGATGCTGCCAGTCAGTGTAGACGACGCTGAGGTGGATGGGTCAATGTCTGACTCTGTCCCAGGCAGTTTCCTATGAATATTCCTCTTAAGTCATTTACCCTGAAGACAAGCAAGCTAACTTTTCCACAAGACCAACCATCAATTTCTGTATTTAGAAGACAATATGGAAAAGTCCCTGAAATATATACAACAATGCAAGTACAAAAATCTTGAATATGAGAGGATTCTGACCTCTGTAATGAAGCAATAGGCAAAGGGTCCTGAGGCAGAGCAAGGGGGGGGCATCTGTCAGGGACTCTTCAGCTGTGATTCCTGCATTGCAGGGGGTTGGGCTAGATGGCCTTTGGTGTGGCCCCCAGTTCCACGATTCTGTAATTCTAGGTTTGTACTCTGTACTGGGTCCTGCATATGTGTATATGTCCTAAATGTCTGGAAATGTAAAGAAACTGAAGGTACATTCTTTCACCTTTGGTGGACGTGCCCAAAGATTAAGGCTTTCTGGGAGATGATCTATAATGAAATGAAAAAGGTATTTAAATATACCTTTCTGAAGAAACCAGAGGCCTTCCTCCTGGGCATAGTCGGCCAATTGGTGCCAAAGAAGGATAGGACTTTTTATGTATGCAACAACAGCAGCAAGAATACTCATCGCGAAATATTGGAAGACACAGGATTTACCCACACTGGAAGAATGGCAGATGAAAGTGATGGACTACATGGAATTGGCAGAAATGACTGGCAGAATCCGTGACCAGGGAGAAGACTGGAAGAAATTTAAAGACTACCTGCAGAAATACTGTAAAATTAAGGAATGTTAAAATGATGTTGGATGGAAAATAAGTGGTATTGGTAAAAAGATTATCAAGAATATGTAAATATGGATTGATAATGGTTATAAACACATGGTTATAATAGGTTAAGATATTGAGTAAAGATAAATGACAGAGGGTAAGGATTTGCTGAAAGGATTTTTAAACGGGAATACAAAAGGGGAGGTGTGAGGAGGTCAAAGAACTAAGGAAATGAGTTGAAAGGTCATTGAAAGATGGATTTAATTTTAAACTCTATTTCTTCTTTTTTACTTAGCTATTACTTTTTCTTTTTTCTCTCTATACATTCCCTTTATGTGTGTTCTTTTTTTTTTTCTTTCTTAGTTGGTTAAGTTTTGTTTTAAATTTTTCCTATTTTTTAAACTTATGATTTTTGTAATCTTTATTTTGTAAATCTATGTTTTCGGTAAATCTATGTCTTGCTTAAAATCTCAATAAATATTTTATAAAAATATATATATATAACACACCATACTGCTATGTATGTCTATACATACAAACAACAGAAGTGTTAAAATATCTACTTTGCAAGTTTCCTACAGATGTGCTTGGGAATCTCCCATATGGGAATTCTGGGGAAAGAATGCAGGGTTTGCAACTGAAAAAAACCTTTGGAATACTCTTTTAGAGAAGTGTGTGAACTACACCCACTTGTCTTACTGAAGGAGATTTACTAAAAGCAGCTCAAAGCTAATTTTCAATTAAGTGTGCCTAGCCTCACAGACTTTTTGCCTCACAGATTTTTTGCAGCGACAGTGGCAGAAACTGCCATAACCCTTCATCCTAGTATATGAACATTTATCAAGCTAGCCCTCATAAAAAATATAATGGCAGGGGTGAGAATGCTTAAATCACTAAGCTAATTTGTTTATCAAGTGAGGAACTTGGAAGAAAAAGTGACACTGCGGAGAGAACTCAAGATTTTGCAAGGAAATAGGCCAGAAAAATAAAAGCTTTGAGGTGAATTGGCCTATTTTTAAGATGTTTGCAGGCAAATTGGTCACAGTTAGAAGAGACTAAAAAAAGAAAATGGAAACCATTAACAGGATACCACTATTATTCATTACTTGGCATTTATTATATATTATTTTCCATAAGGATGGGGGATTCCACCCAGTTCACATTTGAACTTAACTAAACCACACTTGTGATTCGTGGACCCTCCCCCCACCCTTGGGGATAAGAAAGACACACGGACACAGTATTTAAGGTTAATGGGCTAGAAAAGGCCACAACTTTATTGATTACAGCATGTGAGAGTTATTGGCTTAGGGCTTAGGCATTGGAGAAACCTCAAAGTTTGACTCCGCCCCTTAGGGAGGGGCGAGTCTAACAGGGGTTAACCACCAGTAGGGGGAGCCTGTTGATGCAAATACAACTGTAAGCTCTCCCCTGATGTCACTGGGGGTCGTGCCATGGCCCCCAGCCAGCAGCAGGGCATTGGACAGGATCCACGACCGCCGGATTCCTTTAACGGAATACCCATAAGTGAAGGGGTAGGCAATGGTCACACCCTGCCCTTCCATACACCAACCACAGATTCCAATGCCTAACCGCCAATACCAGAAAGTTGTGACGATTGCTAAGAGGTAGCTGGGAAAAAACCAAGAGGCCGGTGCCAATTTGCCAATTGGGAAAAAACTCCTACCAAGCCCCTCGGACAACCAAGGCGACCAACCAAAGGTCCATAGCAAGGTCATTCAGAAAGGATGAACTAAAGGGAATGTGGGTGGGTGATGGAAACGGCAGCACAATGAGTGGAAAAGCTGCTGCGGCCACATTTAGGCGGCTAAACCCCGCCCCCGAGCTTCCTACCGATTGGAAGACTGACCAGGGAGCGGGCGCATCAGCAGGGATGATGGGCAGGGAGCTGGCACGCCCCCTGCCAAGCGTGGGAAAGGCTCCCAATTACAATCCCTCCCCTCCGGGAGGAGGAGAGGCTTTCCCAAAACAATATGTAAAGCAAAGCACATCTATCCTCTTCCAAAATCCACACTTCTCCGAATTTTGCAATTCTGCTCTCCAGCCAGGAGTGCAAAAATGCCTAAGGGCTGCATATAAATCATATAGCATTGAAAATAGCATACAAAATGCATTGTCCTCTTCCTATTCCTCACTAAATTAAATTAAATTCCTATCTGAATTATTACCCAACCTCTTGCACCTTGTCTATTTGACCTTTATATTGCTGCTTTCAGTATATCTCACTGTTTGTTTGTTTTTAAAAAAACAACCCTCTCAAACAAACTAAAAATACAAAATCTTATCCATTAATATTCCCAGCCAAATGTTTCTTTCCCATTTTCTTGGGAAATTCTTTTATCTTACCAGTTTTTTTCGTCACTAAACTCCAGGCTGGTTGATACAAGCATATTTGCAATCTTCCCCCTCAACACACAAACCTTTTTTAAACATTTCATTGAGATTAAACTCTTCAGCTCTCTCAGTTTCAGAACCACAGAATTCATTGGCCATTTATACCCAGGAATATCCATAATAGTCTTAATTCTTTGAATACCTACCCAGTGTGTCTAAAGTCTTCAAAATCTCGGCCCTAACTGTAGCATAGTACATTTAGTAGCTTATATATTTTATGCAATCCTAAATACAAGACTTTCTACAATTCTCTTGTGCTGCCAACATCAAGAAAATATTTTCTATGGGTTGGGTGAAATGTTAAAATAAAAACAGACCCTATTGTGGACTACGGTGTCCTTTCAGATGTGTGTAACATGCAGTTTTGGTATTAAAATAGAAACCTTTTATGATGGACTACATGGAACTGGCGGAAATGACTGGCAGAATCCGAGACCAGGGAGAAGAGTCGGTGGAAGAAGATTGGAAGAAATCTAAAGACTACTTACAGAAATATTGTAAAATTAATGAATGTTAGAATGATGTTGGATAGAAATTAAGGGGTTTTCAGCTGTAATACTATAAAGGAATATGAAAAATGGATTATTAAATAGGTAAAAATTTAATGTTACAATAGCTTAAGATTAAAGACTAGGATAAATAAAGAGGGTAAGGATTTGCTGTACCAACAAACTGAACTGGAATACAAAAAAGGGAGGCGTGAGGAGGTCCGGGAAATAAGCTAATGAAAAATAAGTAATGGAAAGAATGAGTTGTTTTTACTATTTTTATTTTGTATTTTCTTACTTTTTTATTTTTATTTTGTAACACTTTGAAAATCTTAATAAATATCTTATATAAAAAAAAATAGAAACCTTTTTTTGTGACTCAAGAGATTGTGCACATAGAATTGGATGGAGGTATATGCGCGGGTGGCGCTGTGGGTTAAACCACAGAGCCTAGGATTTGCCGATCAGAAGGTCGGCGGTTCGAATCCCCGCGACGGGGTGAGCTCCCATTGCTCGGTCCCAGCTCTTGCCCACCTAGAAGTTCGAAAGCACGTCAAAGTGCAAGTAGATAAATAGGTACCACTCTGGCAGGAAGGTAAACGGTGTTTCCGTGCGCTTCTCTGGTTCGCCAGAAGCGGCTTAGTCATGCTGGCCACATGACCCGGAAGCTGTCTGCGGACAAATGCCAGCTCCCTCGGCCTACAGAGCGAGATGAACGTGCAACCCGAGTCGGTCACGACTGGACCTAATGGTCAGGGGTCCCTTTACCTATATGCATGGCAGGAGACCCGTGCTACAAATTTATTTTAAGCCCCCACCCCAATGATGCTTCCACCCAGGATGGCTTAAATGCAGAAAGTCCTGGGCCTCGGTCATCTCCAATGAAGAAGCAGGTGGTGGTGAATGTTTCTGCCAGAGATCCCGGAGGGCTGCTGCAGGTCAGAGTAAACAACACTGACTTAGAAGGACAAATAATATGACACTGTATAAGGCAGGTTCATGTGATAGTTTTTGTTGCCATGCATTTGCCTGATCAATATCTGACACGTCAAGGGTGTGGAGTTTGGAACTGACAGGGTTAAAACTCCGTGGTGTCCTGTAACTGGGAGGAGCTTGACGCAGACAAGGGCGTCACAGTCTGTATCACTGTTCAGACTTGCTTTCGATTCTGCCTGAGACGCAGCTCAGCTGCAGAGAGGCAGTGTGTGCTTTTGGAGCACGGTAAAGATGCCGGAAAGTTCTGATGGATTTACTGCTTTGTAAATAAACGCTTCTAGAGATAAGAACCGAACTGTCTTTGGACTTGATTTATCCCTCATCTCACACGGACGCAGGACCGCTGCTACTCTGCATTTTCTGCCAGGTCAGCCTCAAGCCCCAAAGCAGAGCTGCACAGGGGAAGCGCTGACTGGACGCAGGAATTAATTTCCCCAAAAAGGGTCCCACATTAGATGAAACCCCTGTCTACGCATCTTGGTACAATGGTACCTCAGTTCTCAAACTTGATCCGTTCCGGAAGTCCGTTCCAAAACCAAAGTGTTCCAAAGCCAAGGTGTGCTTTCCCATAGAAAGCAATGCAAAATGGATTAATCCGTCCCGGTTTTTAACAACAACCCCTATAACAGCAGTTTAACATGAATTTTACTACCTAATGAGAGAGACCACTGATCCATAAAATGAAAGCAATAATCAATGTACTGCACTATAAAATAAATAAGACAGTATTGTAGATGATAAAAATTAAAATTATTATTATTTTCTTACCTGCACTGATGATAGTCACTGTTTGGATGGGGGGCTTTTATCCATTTCCACAGTCACACAATCAGTCAATCCATAACTGAACTGGGTTCCACACGGTCACAAAAAGAAATGAACCAAAAATGCCTCAAAAACAAAAACGTAAAATAAATAGCAAAAACAAAAGTGCCAAACTTAATCTGTTCCGGAAGTCCGTTTGACTTCTGAAATGTTCGAAAACCAAGGCGCTGCTTCTGATTGGTGCAGAAACAATAGCCGACAGCCTATTGGAAGATATTCGGCTTCCAAAAAACATTCGAAAACCAGGACACTTACTTCCGGGTTTTTGGCGTTTGGGAACCAAGGCGTTTGAGAACCACTGTACAGTGCCACATCCACCCTCGTATGTCTAGATTCAGAGCAGTTTGATCATTTCCTCTTTGAGGTGCTCTTTGATATTTTCCTAAACGTGTGGAAACTTGCCCATATTCTGAATCATTATGCATCTCCCATTATTAAGATATTTTTCACTCTGGTATGCATTAGGACGTGGTGGCGCTGTGGTCTAAACCACAGAGCCTAGGGCTTTCCGATCAGAAGGTCAGTGGTTCGAATCCCCATGACAGGGTGAGTTCCTGTTGTTCGGTCCCAGCTCCTGCCCACCTAGCAATTCGAAAGCACGCCAAAGTGCAGGTAGATAAATAGGTACCACTCCGGCAGGAAGGTAAATGGCGTTTCCGTGCGCTGCTCTGGTTCTCCAGAAGCAGCTTAGTCATGCTGGCCACATGACCCGGAAGCTGTACGCTGGCTCCCTCGGCCAGTAAAGCGAGATGAGCGCCGCAACCCCAGAGTCGTTCGTGACTGGACCTAATGGTCAGGGGTCCCTTTACCTTTATGCATTAGGACAGTGCACTGAGCATGCTTTACAAGATCTGTGGATATTATTTTTCAACATATGCATACTTCTGGGGCAAAGGTGGCTTATTTGTAGTCTCACCAGCCCCAGTCTGCATGGCCGGGAGTCAAGGATGGTAAGGTTGTAGTCTATTTGCATCAGGTTAGCAACTCATTTTCTAAAGGATCACAAGCAAAACGTGTATATTACGTGAAGCAAAATCCAGAATTAAGTGTGTGTTTTTTGTGTTAAATAACATGTTAGGAGATTTTCTAGTGACAGACAGGTTGAGTAAGATTCCACAAAGTATCCCTGAAGATAAACAGAAACAGAAGAGTCAGTTTGCATTTCTTAGTGCAGAAAGTATTAATCTGATATGTACAGATCTTTCCTGTTCTAATTAATTCAAGACGGTTCTGGAAGCTTCTGTGTGTGAAAGAAACAAGCAGAAGGTTTGTGATGTTTGGGTTATTCCTTCAGAGAAGCTGAGTACAGCTGGCTTAAACTGGTTCTGTTATCTCTTCTTCAAGGTCATGCTGACTATAATAAGAGGTCAGAAGGAGCCTTGGGTTTCACTCATTTTCTCTTATCCCTGTTCCTTCTTGTGTGGTGCTCTGTACATAGTATGCTTAGTGTTAAGGTTTAGACTTATTGTAAATTATTGTAAGTGTAAGTTAAGTCTGCTGCAACTGGATTTCTTATGGCCAGTGCCAATCCTGAATGTATTGGATTCATAGGCGCCGACTCCATGGGGCCTGAGGGGGCCCGAGCCCCCTCAAAAATTCGTTTGGGGGGGCTCAGCCCCCCCAATAATCTCGGGCGGCGGTGGGCGCGTCCGCGGCTTTTATAGGGCGCCCGGCGCGCACCAGCTCAATAACGGGCACCGGTGCGGCGGGGGGCGCCGCGCCGGGCCGGGGGAGGGGGGCGGCCGGCCTGTCTCCTTGGCAACCCCATTGAGCAGCGCCGGCTCCCCCGGGAGGGCCATCCCCCCGCGCCGCCGATCGCCAACACCGCCGACGCTGTGGCTGCCCGAGCCCGAGCCTGAGCCCGAGCCCTACCCGAAGCCCGAGCCCGAGCCTGAGCCCGAGCCCAAGCCCGTCAGTCAGGAAGGAAGGAAGGAGAAATGGGGGGGGAGACGAGGGAGGAAAATTGCGCGCAGGGTGAAGAAAGGAGAAGGGCGAACGAGACGAGCTTCCAACCCAAAAAAGGGCTGGAAGACTGGGAGGATGAAGGATCGGGAAAGAAAGCGACGCCTTCCCCGCCCGTGACGTCGCCCGCTTGTCATTGGCAGCGCAGCGGGCGCCCAGAGGGGCTGGGCACCGGCGCAGGGCCGCTCCGCAGCCGCGGAGGACAGCTGCACGGCTAGCAAGGTGCGCCGCGTAGAGCGCGGCCCTTGTGTGGCCCGGTGGCCAGGCAAGCTCGGGCGGTGACCCCCATGCGAATCTAAGACGGGAGAAGAGGGCAGAGCAAAGGGGGTCCCTTCCCCAACCTCCGGCTCCGAGACTTCCCTGCGCCCCAGAAAAGCGAAAGGATTTTCTCTTCTTCTTTTTTTATAAATATTTTATTAAGTTTTCAAATACAAAGTTAGAAACATACACCGAAGAAAAAAGTAAAAGAACAAGAAAAAGAAAAAAAGAAAAAGAAGAAAAGAAAACCAACCATTCAACACATTTTTTATATAACTAACTGGACTTCCTCGCATCTCCCTTACCCTGCATTCTTTATAATAAAGATATCAGCAAATTATTACCTTGTTTCGTACCTTATTTTGTACTTTTCAAATACTATACCTCTAAATTTAACATACTTTTCATCAGTTACTTATATCTTAAATTAAACATAGTATTACCTTAGATTTTGACCTTTTCTTACTTAAAATATAATTTCCTGTTTCCCAAATCTAATTGCTGAAGCTATAGTTTCCGAATCGTGTAAATTTTTAACATTCATACAACTTATATTGTTTTTGTAAATAGTCCTTAATTTTTTTCCAGTCCTCTTCCGTTGTTTCTTCTCCCAAATCTCGGATTCTGCTAGTCATTTCAGCCAGTTCCATGTAGTCCATCAATTGCGTCTGCCACTCTTCCAGTGTGGGCAAATCTTGTGTCTTCCAATATTTTGCGATAAGTATTCTTGCTGCTGTAGTTGCATACATAAAGAAAGTTCTATCCTTCTTTAACACTTTCTGGCCAACAATGCCCAAGAGGAAGGCCTCTGGTTTCTTGGGAAAGGTATACTTCAATACCTTTTTTAACTCATTATATATCATTTCCCAGAAGGCCTTCACTTTTGGACAAGTCCACCAGAGGTGAAAGAATGTCCCTTCAGCCTCCTTACATTTCCAACATTTATTATCAGACAGGTTTTTTTGCAAGCTTGACTGGGGTCATGTACCACCTATAAATCATTTTCATAATATTTTCCTTCAAGGCATTACATGCCGTGAATTTCATTCCGGTGGTCCATAACCTTTCCCAGTCCTCAAACATGATGTTATACCCAATATCCTGAGCCCATTTTATCATGGCTGATTTGACTGTCTCATCCTGAGTGATTTTCTCTTCAACCTGCCCTCCATCCTCTTGCAGAAAACTCTTTGCCTGCCCTGCCCTGCCCGTATCTCGTTTTTGCTTTTTAATTCCACACACGCACCCTTCGGACTTCATGGCAATCGGGCGCACGGGTGCGTTTCCTAAGAGAGTGAGGACCCCCGCCTCCTCCCCACCTGCTCCCTCGCCAGCCAGCCAGCCGCGCGCCCTAGCCGGAGAGCCCCGGCCGTCCCCGTCGCGCAATCGGCTGGATCTCCCTTCAGCAGGCCGTGCTCACAACTCGGCCCAGGGACCCCCAGCAGCGGATCTCCGGCTCAGCTGAAGAATCCGGCAACAAGCCCCCTCCTCCCCAATCGCTCCGCCGAAATACGCTCCAAACCCCCCCCCCGATAGGCCGCCGGCCGCCAAGTCTAGTGGCGCCCTGAGCGAGGGTCTCTCCCCAACACCGCCACCTCGAACTGCGTTCTCCCAGCTACCCGAGCGAACCAGTGGCAGGACCCCGGTATGGGCCCCCCCAATATTTTTTATAAGTCGGCGCCCCTGATTGGATTTGTGACCATTATGCTCATTTGCCCTCGACAGCAGTAAAGCTCTGCTGGATGAAATACAATTGCCTCTGATCTGTTTTTTGGGAATCCTGCAACGTGTTTAAGTTTTTACTCTACTAACTATATGACGAGTTGTACTCTTGAGTAGAATTTCAATGACAGTTCAATTTGGAGCAGGCTGCACGATCCAATCCAGGTGAAGTCCTGTTAAGTCATTTCAAGGGAAGAGTTAAACAAGGGCTCATATCCTTTCCATGGGAATCAATGGGACCTAAAAGGGCTTAATTTGGGCTGGATTGTGCCCGTTGGATGTACACACGCATGCAAGATACAGCCAAGAGAACAAATCGGAGCATTTTGAAAAGCGCTCCACACAGGCTAGCCATTGTTGTCATCAACGCAAGCAAGTACAAGGCAATTGTGAGGGATTTAAGACTGCAAAATGGTGGGGAGTAGTACCAGTTGCTAATTCATGCGAGCATCAAACAGGGTGAGCACATGGTGAAGAACGAGAGCGACAGGGAAAACATTGTATAACATTCTATTTGCCTGCTTAAAATTCAGCAACACTAAGAGATGTTGTATAGAGTTCCACACCATCTGGCAGCTGCAAGGAACAAACAAAATACAATTTACAGGTACTCCGCCGCGCAGCCTAAATAATACACCATAGTGCACCAATTGTGCATGAGAGACAGCACAGCATTAAAGATAATTGATGCGCAGCCCCTGTACTTCCTGCTCTAATTTATGTCGCAGGAGTGTCACGAGGGGGAATTATGGGTGATGTGCTGCATAGCCACCTGCCACGTCATAATCTGGCTCCAGGTACCACAACAGATAGCTACTTATTTTGATTTAGACCGAACTCGCACCTCCGGTCCTCCTAGCACAACAATCCCCTGCCAAATCAGGTTAAAAAAAATAAAATGGACAGAGACATTCATCTTCTGCCATGCAAACCTCCAGCAACAGACATTTGTAGTGCATTTCACATAATTCTTTGTAGTTTGTACAAAGTAGGAGTCTTCCCCCCATCTCTAACAAAGCAAATCATGTTTATTGAAAATATCATGTTGGGGGCTTGCCAATTCCTTTACGGTTATGAGCCTGACATTTAAGTTTCCTCTAGACACACACACAGACACACTTCTTAATGCTGTGTCTTTCCTGAATGAAAACATCCAGCCAACTTTTTAACCTACAGAGGGAGCAAACAGCAGCACAAAACCCTCTTCCCCAATCTGCAAAACAAGGCCACCTCCTCCATCTTAAAATCAAAGGATCAGCTGCAAAATAGAGGCTAAACCTTGTGCACCAAGACCTGGAAACCTATTATATTTGTGGAGCAGTGTGGCAACATGTAGTAAAAGGTAAAGGGACCCCTGACCATTAGCTCCAGTCATGACCGACTCTGGGGTTGTGGCGCTCATCTCGCTTTATTGGCCGAGGGAGCTGGCGTACAGCTTCCATGTCATGTGGCCAGCATGACTAAGCCGCTTCTGGCGAACCAGAGCAGCTCACAGAAACGCCATTTACCTTCCCGCCGAAGCGGTACCTATTTATCTACTTGCACTTTGACGTGCTTTCGAACTGCTAGGTTGGCAGGAGCAGGGAAAGAGCAATAATAATAATAATAATAATAATTTATTATTTATACCCCGCCCATCTGGCTGGGCCTCCCCAGCCACTCTGGGCGGCTTCCATAAAAACCAAAAATACAATAAAATATCACATGTTAAAAACTTCCCTGAACAGGGCTGCCTTAAGATGTCTCCTGAATGTCAGGTAGTTGTTTATCGCCTTGACATCTGCTGGAAGGGTGTTCCACAGGGCGGGCGCCACTACCGAGAACGCCCTCTGCCTGGTTCCCTGTAGCTTTGCTTCTCGCAGGGAGGGAACCGCCAGAAGGCCCTCGGCGCTGGACCTCAGCGTCCGGGCAGAATGATGGGGGTGGAGACGCTCCTTCAGGTATACTGGACCGAGGCCGTTTAGGGCTTTAAAGGTCAGCACCAACACTTTGAATTGTGCTCGGAAACGTACTGGGAGCCAATGCAGGTCTTTCAAGACCGGTGTTATATGGTCTCGGCGGCCGCTCCCAGTCACCAGTCTAGCTGCCGCATTCTGGATTAGTTGTAGTTTCCGAGTCACCTTCAAAGGTAGCCCCACGTAGAGTGCATTGCAGTAGTCCAAGCGGGAGATACCCAGAGCATGCACCACTCTGGCGAGACAGTCCGCAGGCAGATAGGGTCTCAGCCTACGTACCAGATGGAGCTGGTAAACAGCTGCCCTGGACACAGATTTGACCTGTGCCTCCATGGACAGCTGTGAGTCCAAAATGACTCCCAGGCTGCGCACCTGGTCCTTCAGGGGCACAGTTACCCCATTCAGGACCAGGGAATCCTCCACACCTGCCCGCCTTCTGTCCCCCAAGAACAGTACTTCTGTCTTGTCAGGATTCAACCTCAATCTGTTAGCCGCCATCCATCCTCCAACCGCCTCCAGACACTCACACAGGACCTTCACCGCCTTCACTGGTTCTGATTTAAAAGAGAGGTAGAGCTGGGTATCATCCGCATACTGATGAACACCCAGCCCAAACCTCCTGATGATCTCTCCCAGCGGCCGCATGTAGATGTTGAAAAGCATGGGGGAGAGGACAGAACCCTGAGGCACCCCACAAGTGAGAGCCCAGGGGTCTGAACACTCATCCCCCACCACCACTTTCTGAACACGGCCCAGGAGGAAGGAGCGGAACCACTGTATAACAGTGCCCCCAGCTCCCAGCCCCTCAAGACGGTCCAGAAGGATGCTATGGTCGATGGTATCGAACGCCGCTGAGAGATCCAGCAGAACTAGGAAACAGCTCTCACCTTTGTCCCTAGCCCGCCGGAGATCATCAACCAGTGCGACCAAGGCAGTTTCAGTCCCATGATGAGGCCTGAATCCCGACTGGAAGGGATCCAAATGGTCCGCTTCTTCCAGGCGTGCCTGGAGTTGTTCGGCAACCGCTCGCTCAATCACCCCGTCGCAGGGATTCGAACCGCCAACCTTCCGATCGGCAAGTCCTAGGCTCTGTGGTTTAACCCACAGCGCCACCAGCACCTAGTAAATTGCTACATACCAAGGCCTGGTATTGCCTGCCCGGACTAGTAGAAGTTTGGGAGTGTCTCCCAGCAGCAGCAACAACAACCTGATCCAATCCCACCATCAGTGCTCAGCACACTAGGGCAATTCCCAAGGTCCAGATACCCTGGCAGGCCCCATTATCATTACTGAGCTCCTGCCTGCTATTACCACTGATGCCACCAGTCAACACCACCAGTCGGTGTCCCTGGTTGCTACAATGGTGGGAGGAGGTTTTAGATGGGAGCCAAATGCCCATTCGGTTAGCTCAGTGGGTGGAGCATGAGACTCTTAACCTCAGGGTCGTAGGTTGGAGCCCCGCATTGGGCCAAAGATTCCTGGACTAGGTGACCCTCGTAGTCCCTTTCAACTTTGCAGTTCTATAATTCTAGGAATGGTTGCTCAGCTGCAATACATGGCAGTACCATCATATATCCTCCAAATATCCTCATATATCCATGGTGCGACGTTGGGAATTGCATCTGCAGGGATGTGAGATGGCAGCCATATTGTGTTAAAAAGGAGTCATACACTCTAAAAAGAGGCACAACAACAACAACAACAACAACAACAACAACAACAACAACAGCAACTTATTTATACCCTGCCCATCTGGCTGGGTTTCCCCAGCCACTCTTTGCAACTTCCAACGGAATATTAATAATAATAATAATAAAGTGATAAAACATCAAACATTAAAAACTTCCCTAAACGTTTCCCTAAACAGGGCTGCCTTTGGATGTCTTAAAGCAGCCTTTCTCAACCTTGGGTCCCCAGATGTTTTTGGCCTACAACTCCCATCATCCTTGACCACTGGTCCTGTGAGCTAGGGATCATGGGAGTTGTAGGCCAAAAATATCTGGGGACCCAAGGTTGAGAACCACTTTGTGTAGTTCTTTATTTCCTTGACATCTGATGGGAGATCTTTCCACAGGGTGGGCGCCACTACCGAGAAGACTCTCTGTCTGGTTCCCTGTAGCTTCACTTCTCACAGTGAGGGAACTGCCAGAAAGCCCTTGGAGCTGGACCTCAGTGTCTGGACTGAACAATGTGGGTGGAGATGCTCCTTCAGGTATACTGGGCCAAGGCCATTTAGGGCTTTCAAGGTCAGCACCAACACTTTGAATGGTGCTCAGAAACGTACTGTGAACCAATGTAGGTCTTTCGGGACCCGTGTTACATGGTCTTGGCAGCTACTCCCAGTCAGCAGTCTAGCTGCCACATTTTGGATTAGTTGCAGTTTCTGGGTCACCTTCAAAAGTAGCCCCACATAGAGCGCATTGCAGTAGTCCAAGTGGAAGACAACCAGAGCATGCACCACTCTGGCAAGACAGTCCGTGGGCAGGTAGGGTCTCAGCCTGCGTACCAGATGGAACTAGTAGACAGCTGCCCTGTCTACAAAAGGCAATGAGAATCAAGGAAGTGGAGAATGAACAAATCAGATGGTAAAGGTCCGAAAAGGGTGGGAAATGGTCTTCAGAGATCATTAGTTGAGACGCAACCTATGATGTTGCATTTCTACTGCACTGGTCTGTTCAACTTACCCATCCCTCTTTTCTCCACACCAACTTCAACTTTTTTCTGCGAGTTTGTTTTTAATTTTTCACCAGCTTCCACAGATGAGCTTCTCTCCAACAGAGTGAATCTGACATCTCAGAGGGCCTTGCTTCCTCATTCTGTACATCTCAATTATATTCAGAAATAAATTATCTTGTTAGCTACATTATTACATTAAGATGACAAGTAAATTTTATTATAAAAATGTAATGATAAAATAAAAGATATTTTATTCATGCATTTAGTCCTCTCCCTCTCTCCCTCTGACATTTAATTATGTCTACCGCTGCATGGTGATCTAAAACATTAATTTGCCAAATCAACTAGAATCATTGGTAACGGACTGCTTTCCTATTTTGCTTTTTAAAAACTGCAGTTTACCCCCAACTAAAATTTGTTCGAAGGCCAACATCCAGAGGAGAGAGAAGGGCTGGAAGAAGATTTCGTATATGTGTCAGCCCTACCATGATAGGAAGTGAAACACGCCTCTGTGGTTCACAGATTTTAAGGTAGTATGATTCCCTTGCCACTAACAGCCATCTCCATTTGTCCCATTATGTTTGAAATATTAATGCAAAGCAGTCTTCCCCAAGCTGAAGCCCTCCAGATGTTGTGGACTACCATTTCCATCAGTCTCAGCCACCACAGCTGCACTGTCTGAGGTCGATGGGATTTGTAGCTGTTATGTACTGAAGTTCTCACCTTGGGCCAGCAGGAGGATACTGTAGATAGTTTTCACTCAGGTCCGCATATGCAAATAAGGAATTGAAAGTGACATTCAGTGATTGGATAGTTACAGAAAGTTGTTACTGTTGCGTTGTAGCGGAGCTCTATATAAGCAGGCTGGCTGAAGCCTTCAGTTCAGTTCTGTTCTGGCCTGTGAATAAACAAGAGCTGTTTGAAAAATCACTGTGTTGTCTGATATGTTCATCCACAACTTAACAGTAGCCCCAAACATCTGGAGGCCCCAGAATGAGGAAGGTTGGTACAAAAGAAGCATCATGGAAGAGATGTGCTGTCTGACCGGGTGGCCACGTGCATTGGAAAAACCAAAAGACAGAGATTCCAATTGTAAAGGAAGAAATACAATGAAATCACGATATGAGATCTCACTGGACTCATAATTGCTGCAAAATGGTTATAAGCAGTGGTGTTTTTTTCTAAAAAAAATGTTTAGGGGTACTCTCATTTTGACTCAAGAAAATCACCATTTTATAGATCAAATTGGGGAAAACAAATACAGTAAATGGACAAAAGTACAAAGAACATCCATTACCTCATATTATCACACATCCACATTCCACACTGCTTCACACATTAAATGTTCGCTTCTGACTGAGACTCAGGAAACACTGGGAAAGGAAATGAGGCCACCATCAGAGGTAGCAATGGAACTGACGATTCACCGTGCTAGAGAAGAAACTAAATATTTCTTAAAAATCAGTTTCTTCTCCCGTTAGATTCACAAAATGTTTAGGGGTATGCTAAACCCCTGTGTCCCCCCAGAAAAAAAAGCACTGGTTATAAGAGACATGAGAGATTGAATAAGGTTACAGATCAACTGCTGATTGCAAACGGGTAACAGGAAGAACAGTTTTCTTGAAAACTGTGGCCTGCAAGGCGTTTGGTAGTTCTAGTATGTATTGCTTAAAATGAAACCAATCAACTAAAGAGAACATAGATTGTAAATCCTGTTTGCTGTTGCTTCCTTTAAAGTTCCATGTCTATGCAAACTGTACTGTAATAATGATTGCTTATATGGATAAATCAACTTATAACTTCTAGACAGGGCTGGATTTAGGTTTGATGAGGCTCTTAGCTACTGAAGGTAATGGGGCCCTTTATATGCCCAGCTGTCCTTTGTCAACAACAAATTGTTGCTGTTTTTTGTGTTGAATATATGCTATATTTATGGACCTAATAGGTATCTAAAACCATTTGCACATGCAGAATGTAGGCACCCTATATATAAAAATGAGCAAACCAGTGATATTTTAGGGAGCAGGCTAGCAGACAGGGCCCATTACTTACATCATAGGGGCCTACACAACACAAAATGCTGTATGTAGGTTTTATTTTATTTGTTTTTTATCTTATATTTTGGAAGTGTACACCCAGGTTTTTTTCCTTTAAATTTTTTTGGGGCCCCCAAGAGAGAGTGGGGCCCTAAGCTATAGCTTGTTTAGCTTGTACGTAAATCCAGTGCTGCTTCTAGAGAGACAAAGAGAGATATGGATAGATTGTTACTGAAAGGACTTCCCACAAGTGCAAGAGGTTGGGAAAAACCCCAGAAAAGATTTATAAGTGGGGGGGGGGGTAGTGAGAAGAGAAGGAGAGACAGGGCCCTGTTGTGCAGGCGGAGGTCCTTGTGTAAATGTAACAGCTTCATTGCATATAACCTAATAATCCCTTCAACAATATCAACAGCATAGCTTTTATAGACATTGCAAGATTGAGTATACAACTCTTTTGCCCTATATATTTAAAAAGGCATGTCTTCTCGTGAAGAGAAGAACAGGTGACAATTTTAAAATTCTAACGAAAGGTACCCGCAGTCCTTTAAAAGCGCCAGAGAGTTTGTGAATAATTTCAGCATAAAAATATATTCCCCCAATAATGCTGACAAGGTCACTTATCCAACTGTGTGAACGGTAATATCCGTCACTGAAGTGGCAAGGATATAAATTTGATCTGACTGGCAGCAATGGATAAACAGCCTCTAAAACTTCCCTCAAATCTGGTTTGTCATATATGAATTGCCACTCTTTGTCCACTTCAGAATCTGCATCCCACCTCGCCGGGCTCTTCTTCCTTCGGCAATGTTGAAGAAAAGCAGTGCATTAAACAGATCGGAAAGGCACTCCCAATACTTATTTCAATTTGAATTAAAATCCAGCTTGCTCAGATAGGATGGCTACAGCCTGTCACACAAAAGACGTTAACAATGTTTTGTTGCTCAGGAGATACTACTGGCTCTCTTAAGCCAATCAAGTTTCTGATTTGGATTCCTGGGCATTTAATATTTCCACTCTTTCTAACGTTGCCTTCCCTCAGCACATAGTGTAAACAGGAAAGCCTATCTATAAACTTTGCTGGTACCAAGACTGAGATTGCTGGCAGACACAGTCCTAGGCATAGATGGTGCTTGGATCAGCTGTCTATAGAATGAACCCGCTCATTTAGATATCTGGGTGTATTCCTGAATAAAAACCTCTCTTGGAGGTGTCATATGGAGACACTGAAGGGAAAGACACAGAAAGGCATTGAGGCTTTGATGACGTTTTATTACAATAAGGGAGTGCAGCTGATTGAACCTGCCCTTAAGATATTTGGAGAAATGTTGGAGGGTATGCAATCTTTCATTGCAGCTCCTTTCTTTGACCAGAGCTGGGTGCTCATGCACAGCCAAAATCCACACCTAAGATGCCCCAAGATCTGTGGGAATGTTAAGGATAGTAGGAAAGGCTATATTGAATAAGTATTATCCTTCCTTCACTCATGCGAGTGAAGTGATGTAGCAGAACAGATTCCCTTCAATATAGCTGGAAGCTTGTTTGCAGATCTGTTTGAATCTCTTAGTTGAGTTTATTCCTGATGTCTCCCTTTTGATCCCTCTTAAAAGAATAAAGACACAAGAGTCTTTCTGAGTAAAGTAACAAAACGTTGACTCACATTTCAGTTCACAGTTTGATCCCTGAAAGGCAGACTTTACTTGGTAGTTACACAACAAACTGCGAGTTCATCTCATATGGAGACTGAACTCAGGTGTTGCTGGCTGAGAGCCAGCAGACAGCAAAAATTACATTAAGACAACAAAATGGCTGCAGGAGAGCAGCAAGCAAGAGAAAGAACAAGACAATGGAGCTAGACTGAGAAAATGGCTGCATTTTGTGGCGTCAGCCAGGGCCACGCCCATCTCCCAGGTCACATGCAGGGGGAGGATGCTCCAGACCAGTGGAGCAGGAAGTTACCCTGACTGGATGTCCCCCTGCATGTGGCCACTCTAGGGAAATAAGGAATGTTGCATTTGACTGCACCAGCGGATTACATCCCACAAGATCCACCATCAGTTGCAGACTCATGTCCCCCTATTGCTGGTGCAACAATTATGTTGTGCTCTTGGCTATTTCCAATGACCTCATGTGCAAAAGGGAGACAAATTAGAGATCTCCCAGTGGTTTAAAAAAAAAAAGGTAAAAGACCCCTGGACGGTCAATTCCAGTCAATAAGCCTGAGCTGTACTCACATATGAGCTTCACGGATCTCAACCTGGGCCTCAAGTGGTCCAAACTATACAAGGAAGATCTGGGAACATGAATAGGAAACTAGTTGTTTAGTCTCCACTTCAGACATTACAAAAAAACCAACAGCCACCACCCAGGGTGAACATAGGACATATGTTGTCATCATTGTAACATAAGGATGTGCATGTTAAATTTAAGGACTGCTGGAGCTTCATGTCCTTCATGTATGCATACGCTCCAACATTTCTCTGATGAGAATAGGGACGTCCCATTCCATAATGTGAATTTTACTGTTTATACTCCACACATATTACCGGCTTGCCCCAGCCACTCTGGGCAGCTTCCAACACATATGAAACCATAATAAAACATTTTTTTAAAGCTTCCCTATACAAGATTGCCTTTTGACAGCTCAGCAGTTAAATAACTCCATACCCCCAAACATTTCTCCAATGAAAATAGGCACGTCCTAAGGAAAAGTGGGACATTCCTGGATCAAAACAGAAACCGGGATGGATTCTCTAAATCAGGGATGTCCCTGGAAAATAGGGACACTGGGTCTGGTGTATGAAATATAAGCCACCTGGAGCATGTATGCCTATAAAATGGTTGTCCCATGGGGGAAAGAAAGAAGTACTGGTAGCAGCAAAGTACCCTCAAAGGGCTTCCCTGCACACTGATGTTTAATCAGCCTCCTTGTGGGTTTACAGCAGGCATAGGCAAATGGCCCTCCAGATGTTTTGGGACTACAACTCCCATCATCCCTAGCTAACAGGACCAGTGGTCAGGGATGATGGGAATTGTAGTCCCAAAACATCTGGAGGACCGAGTTTGCCTACGCCTGGTTTACAGTTTTTGCTTTGCTGGGCTTTTTATGTATCTGTTTATCAAGAAGCAAATAAAAGACCAAACCTTCAAGCACTGAGTGATTTTGAGTGGGCCAGACCCCTTCCGGCCATCAAGTAACAGGGCTTAGTTAGAAGCTAAGAACTATCCAAGCCAATGGAAAGCAAACACTTCGGTTTTGCCTTGTTTTGTTTATCCATGCAATTCATATATCGCTTAATATGGTAGAAACGCTAAGTGGCGAACATGCAATGTACTAAATAACAGTTGCATCAGAGTTCAACATTAATATTCAGTAAAGCTTTGTACAGACCTTGCTCAGGAAACTTACTAGCAGAATTCTCATATACACTATGCATACATACACACATGTGTGCGCAGACAAACACATTTTTCTGGTATATTTTGGAAAGTCGCTTGTTCACTGTGCATTTCAACACCACTTTAGATATCATAACCAAATTTTGCATGGTGATTTCTAAGATCAAAGAGCAGGTTTTTGTCCACGTTTAGATACCATCAGATGCCATTTTGAATGAAGATGGTGGGCTGAGCCTTTCAACACAGCACTGATGGTTTGGGTTTCTTGGAATTCCCAAACATCATTGAGTATAATTTGTGTGTGTTTGTGTGTGTGTGTGTGTGTGTGTGTGTGTGTGTGTGGGCTTCTATTTATAAGCCAAAAGCTTGGAGCCAAACAAAATGTTTGTCCTGCCTCAGAAACCTCCATTTCAATTTGCACACAGGGCATGAGCCGCCCAAAAGCTCTTTGACATAAAGGCAGTTTTTCTTTCTGGAAAATACCTTTATTATGAGATGTACTTCTGTGATGTGGATTGGTGTTATAACTTAAACCACTCATTTATTCATGCCACCTCACCTCTTTCTGAGAGAGTGCAAGTGAAGCACTTAAAAAAATGAAATGCCCCCATGATTACTTAGCAACTTATTTGCGGGTTTTCCTGCCCTCCCCATTACTATGGAAACAAAGTGGATATAATGTGCAGTGCAAGCAACGTCTGCTTCAGACCATTAAAAGATGTGCAATTATTTTAATAGCGGGCTTCATGGCAAACTTTCCATTTTCAACGAATTCTTTTTCATATTAAGCCCACTGCTGATGGAGAGGAGAAAGACTAACAGCAATCAGGAACTTGTCAGGAACCAACACGTAGTGACAATCAACGTTGTATTTCCCACGTATTTTTAAGCCTTATCAAAGCTGTCCAAAGGAACTCTCCATCACAGAAAATGCTCAGTACTGTACAGTGGTACCTCGGGTTACATACGCTTCAGGTTACAGGCACTTCAGGTTACAGACTCCGCTAACCCAGAAATAGTACCTCGGATTAAGAACTTTGCTTCAGGGTGAGAACAGAAATCGTGTGGCGGTGGCGCGGAGGTAGCGGGAGGCCCCATTAGCTAAAATTGTGTCTCAGGTTAAGAGCAGTTTCAGGTTAAGAACGGACCTCCGGAACAAATTAAGTACTTAACCACAGGTACCACTGTACATACAGTTGAACTGTCTTCTGTAGTAGTTCCCACCTATGACCCTCCAGTTCCTTTATTTTTGCTAAAATATTGCTATACTGCTTTCTCAGCAAAGCCCATCCGAAGCAGAATCAGAATCAGGAGAATCTTAATTTGCATCAGCCACTAACCATGGCAATAAAATAAAATAAAATGTAGAAGAAGAAGAGTTTAGATTTGATATCCCACCTTTCACTCCCTTTAAGGAGTCTCAAAGCGGCTAACATTCTCCTTTTCCTTCTTCCCCTACAACAAACACTCTGTGAGGTGAGTGGGGCTGAGAGACTTCACAGAAGTGTGACTGGCCCAAGGTCACCCAGCAGCTGCATGTGGAGGAGCGGGGAATCGAACCCGGTTCACCAGATTACAAGTCTACCGCTCGATGTACTGAAGATAGAGGTAGAAACTACTACTTTGGGGATTTACATCAATAATCAAATAATAGATCTTATTCTAACTGCCCATGCTAAAATCCTTGCAGTTTTTTGCTGAGACCTGATCATCTTGATCTACTAAAAGTAAAGACACAGTAGCAATGGTTGAGTGACCCAGCGTGGACAATAATAGAGGGGTCATAAACACACTCCTCAAATATTTATAAAGAGCGCAAGCCAGAAGTCCATGAGCCACAGACTCAATACTGCCATCTCCACAGGGACATAACCCATTGAAAGCAACTTACAAGAACAATAAGGGATGCAGGTGGCGCTGTGGTCTAAAGCACTGAGCCTCTTGGACTTGCCGATCGGAAGGTCGGTGGTTCAAATCCATGCAACAGGGTCAGCTCCCGTTGCTCTGTCCCAGCTCCTGCCAACCTGGCAGTTCGAAAGCATGCCAGTGCAAGTAGATAAATAGGTACCGCTGCGATGGGAAGGTAAACTGTGTTTCTGTGTGCTCTGGTTTCTGTCACGGTGTCCCGTTGCTCCAGAAGCGGTTTAGCCATGCTGGCCACATGACCCGGAAAACTGTCTGTGGACAAACGCCGGCTCCCTCGGCCTGAAAGCGAGATGAGCGCTGCAACCCCATAGTTGCCTTTGACTGGACTTAACCATTGAGGGGTCCTTTCCCTTTTTTTTATTTACCTTTACAACAACAATAATTGCCTGTATAAAAAGTCAGTGTTAACCAATAATAAAATATTGATTAAAAAAAATAAACAGAACAGAACTTCAATAGCATAAGAGTATCCCAGCCTCCATTTAGTGAGGACCAAGAATGTCACAGGGAAGGCCAGTCAAAATATGTTGTTGTTTAGTCATTTAGTTGTGTCCGACTCTTCATGACCCCAGGGACCAGAGCACGCCAGGCACTTCTGTCTTCCACTGCCTCCCGCAGTTTGGTCAAACTCATGCTGGTAGCTTCGAGAACACTGTCCAACCATCTCGTCCTCTGTCCTCCCCTTCTCCTTGTGCCCTCCATCTTTCCCAACATCAGGGTCTTTTCCAGGGAGTCTTTTCTTCTCATGAGGTGGCCAAAGTATTGGAGCCTCAGCTTCATGATCTGTCCTTCCAGTGAGCAGTCAGGTTTGATTTCCTTCAGAATGGATAGGTTTGATCTTCTTGCAGTCCATGGGACTCTCAAGAGTCTCCTCCAGCACCATAATTCAAAAGCATCAATTCTTCAGCAATCAGCCTTCTTTATGGTCCAGCTCTCACTTCCATACATCACTACTGGGAAAACCATAGCTTTAACTATACGGACCTTTGTTGGCAAGGTGATGTCTCTGCTATCAAAATATGAATGGACTCCAAATTCCCATTCAACTCCAACCAACATGGTTGGTGGGATATGTCTAACATCTGAAGGCTCACAGGTTCCCCATTCCTGCAGCCCAAGGGGAGGGTCTCTTCTGTCAAAGGCTCCCCTTTGTTGAATCACCTCCCTCCTGAAACACAACATAAACGAGTTTTGAGTGCTTGCAAAAATCACACTTGCTCCCTCAGGTATTTGCTGCTCCTTGCTACCAAGCTTACTGGACTGTTGTTATATTTTTATATGCTATGGACTTTTAATGAGTGGTGGTATGCAAATGTTTTATATATGGCAATAAAGTCAGGAGAGAGGGATGGTTCTGCCAAAAGAACTTCCCCGCCCAAAGGAATGCACACTGCAGAAAAAGAAGGGGAAAATCTTTTGAGAAAGAAGCGAAATCTTTTTTCTTTTCCAGGGCTTGGGGAGAAAGGAAATGAGGGCTAAGCTGGCTCCACAGTTCTTTCTACTCTATATTGTATTTTTATTTATGTTATTGTTTTTTTATTGGTTTTTATGGTTGTCAATGTTCTTTGGTTGTGCTGTGAGCTACCTGGGGTCCCATTCAGGCCAGAAATGGCGAGATAGATCATTTTAAATAAATAAATAAAAATGAAGGTTAACGCTACAATTGGGCTTTATGACCAGAGGGAGATTGCACACACACACACACTTACTTTTGTTCTATATTAGTGCTACAGTGGTAAAATATAAACAGTTCTTTAAAAGTGAGAAAATGGGGAGGGAATCTGTACACTGTACAGTGGTATCTCTGGTTACGTACTTAATTCGTTCCAGAGGTTTGTTCTTAACCTGAAACTGTTCTTAACCCGAAGCACCACTTTAGCTAATGGGGTCTCCCACTGCCGCTGCACCGCCACTGCCACGCAATTTCTGTTCTCATCCTGAAGCAAAGTTCTTAACCCAAGGAACTATTTCTGGGTTAGCAGAGTCTGCAACCTGAAGCGTATATAACCTGAAGCGTATGTAACCTGAGGTACCACTGTATATCCAAGAGTGGGCTGATGGACTGGCCTTTATGACAACTAACCGCAATGGGGCCTGCAGGTCTACAGCAATATTGCAAAATGTTCTTTCTACTCAATAAGATATGGAGAATTTCTTTACAAGCTGCAACCAGGGGTGAACAAATCAATCTCTTTCAAGCCCATGTCATTTTCAGATGAAAATGTCCATGCAGTCCTGACTCCATGTTAATTTGTGATTAAAAACAACTAATTGAAATATGTATTTAAACATTCCCCCCCCAAAAAAAAATGCATTTCTAAACATCACTGTTAAAAAGGGAGGTGTCACGGGGAATTGGGGTTGCTTGTGTGTAAACCTCTAGCTGTTCCAAACTGCTTAGGGGCGGTTGTGTCTTTCCCTGACTGAGCAGCCTTGCCGCTGCTGCTCAGTCGCTAGCAGAATCCGTGAGTGGGCGTCTCCTAAATTTCCTCCAGCATAAGAATTCCTTAACGGACAACCTACGCCTCGCCTCTCTGCGCGGAAGCCTTCTGCGCAGAGTGGGCGTGCCTAGTGGTGGTCCTCCATCCTCCTCACTGACTTCACTGGAAGAGTCTCGGAGCCTCACCTCCGAGATGCTCTCTGCCTCTCCCTTCTTCCTGGTGTCACCTGGACTTCCTTCCCCAGATGACGTTCTCTCTCTACCCTTACTCGTTCCCTCTCCTGCAGAATCTGGAAGCCTCGCCTCCCCCCTCTGCTCTGATGTCAGTTCCCTGACATCCACCTCCCTCCCAGGGCCCTCCACCCCCCCGTCCTTCCCTCTGACGTTGATGCAGGAAACCCCCAGAAGGAACTCTCCTCTCCATCTAATGATTCAAACACCCCTCTCCATTTGCTGCTGTCTCTTCTCTCTCCCCAATCTCCCCAGTCGGATTCTTCTTCTGACAAATCCCCTCCCTCCTCTTCGGAGGCGGGAAAACCCGCAAATTCTTCCTCCTCATCGGTGGTGCCAAATTGCTCCCCCCAGAACCTCTCTGGTGGTTTGGGCTTTCTCGGGTACCTGCTATGAAACTCCTCCTGCAGATACTCATCCCTAATCTCTTCTGCTGGGACCCATGCGTTTTCCTCTGCTGGCTCCCCCTCCCACGCCACCAAATACTCCACTCGCCCCCCTTTCCACCTGGAATCGAGAATTTCAGCTGTATGGCCACTGAGTTCCCTTTCCTCCATCTGTGGATGCAAGGGTGTTTCATTTTGCTGACCCAGAAATTCCCTCCCTTCCCTGAACGGTGAGAGTAAGGACCTGTGGAACACGGGGTGCAGTTTCATGTGAGATGGCAATTTGAGCCTAAAGGCCACCGGATTAACTTGCTGGGCTACTTCGAACGGTCCCAGTCTCTTTGGCCGTAGCTTCTTGCACCCTCCTTTGAACGGTAACCCTTTGGTAGACAACCACACCTGGTCCCCCACTCTAATGGTTTCTCCCTCTCTGCGGTGCTTGTCTGCCTGCCTCTTGTACTCTTCCTTGGCCCTTTCCAGGTTTAACTTAAGCTGTTGGTGTAAAGCCTCCATCTCTTCCACAAATTTTTCAGCTGCGGGAACACTCCAACTTCCCTCCCCTTCCCCTGGGAAAGCCCTGGGGTGACACCTGTAATTCGCCATAAACGGACTCATCCCTGTGGACACATGTTCGGCGTTTTTGTATGCAAACTCAGCCAGCGCTAATTTGTCCACCCAATCCTTCTCCCTCTCGTTGACGTAGCAGCGTAGATATTGTTGAAGTACGCTGTTCGCCCTCTCTGCTTGTCTGTTGGTTTCTGGATGTCTGGCCGTTGAGAAACCAACCTCGACGTCCAGCAGACTCATAAGCTTCCTCCAGAATCTGGACGTGAATTGCCGGCCTCTGTCGGATAAAATCCTCAAGGGGGCGCCATACAACCTGAAAACATGCTCTACAAACAGCTTTGCTGTTTCTTCTGCAGTCACCGCGTGGGAGCACGCAATAAAATGGCACATTTTGGTCATCAAGTCAACTACCACCAATACTGCCGTTTCCCCCCTAGCTTTGGGTAAATCCATCATAAAGTCAATTGATACCACCTCCCATGGCCTCTCTGGTGTCGGTAAGGGCTCCAGTAACCCCGCAGGTGCTGTCCTCTCCCCCTTCGCTCTCTGGCAGCACTGGCACCCGCGTACATACTCCTTCACATCTTCTCTCACCCATGGCCACCAAAACTGCCTGGTGACCAGTAGCATTGTCTTATGTTGGCCAAAATGTCCTGCCGTGGGGTTGTCATGCAGTTGTTTGAGTATTCTGCTCCTCAAATCCCCCTCAGGTATGTACAATGCACCCTTATAGTACAGTGCCCCGTCCTTTACTTCGAACCCCCCCCCCTGAGTTTCCCCAGTGTTACCAATTTCCCTGATCTTGGTTTGTGCATACTGATCATCCCTCGTCAACCCGGCCAGCTCTTGCCTCCCTACGAACACTCCCCCACACACCCATTTGTCCTCAGGTATGACATAACGCGCCTCTGGACCTCCCTCCCCTTCCTCGTATTCGGGCTTGCGGGAGAGGGCGTCTGCTCTGACATTTTCCTTCCCAGGCACGTACCTAATCTCAAAATTAAACTTGGAAAACTCCTGAGCCCACCGCACCTGTCGTTGGTTCAGCACTCTCGCCGTTCTCCAATATTCCAGGTTCTTGTGGTCAGTACACACCTGGACTTTGTGCTGTGCGCCTATGAGAAAATGTCTCCATCGTCGAAAAGCCTCGTGAATTGCCAGCAGTTCCCGATCGTACACTGTATAGTTTTGCTCTGACTTGTTAAGCTTCCTGGAAAAGAAGGCACACGGTTTCCACTCCCCATTTCCCTGCTGGAGCAATATGCCTCCCACAGCTCTGTCTGATGCGTCCGTCTCTAGCCTCATCGGCTTCCGCAGATCCACATGTAGGAGCTGCTCTTCCGACGCGAAAGCCCTCTTAAGCTTTTCAAAGGAACGCTGGGCCTCCTCCGTCCATTCAAACTTCTTCTTGCTGCTGAGACAATCCGTTATGGGTGCCGTTAGATGGGCGAAGTTCTTGATGAACTTCCTGTAGAAATTTGCAAACCCCAAGAACCTCTGCATGTCCTTCCGGTTCTTGGGAGGCTTCCATTCTAGCACGGCCTGCACCTTGCCTGGGTCCATTGCCAGACCTTTGTCTGACAACCTGTAGCCCAGGAACTCCACCTCTCGTGCATGGAATTGGCATTTCTCCAGTTTGACCCACAGCTGATGCTCCTGCAGCCTTTTCAGCACTTCCCTGACATCTTTCACATGCTGCTCCTCGTTCTCTGAGTAGATAAGTACGTCGTCCAGGAAGGCCACACAATTCTTGTACAGCAGGGACCCCAGCACGTGGTGCATGAACGCTTGAAATGTGCTGGATCCCAATTGTAATCCGAAGGGCATAACAAGATACTCAAAGGCCCCCAGAGGGGTGAACATCGTGGTTTTCCATTCATCCCCCTCCCTCATCCTTATCAAATTGTATGCTCCTCGAAGGTCCAACTTGGTAAAAACCTTCCCTTTCCATACCCTGGCCAAAATGTCATCAATCCTGGGCATTGGGAAGGTCACCGGTTCCGACACCCGGTCCACGGACCTGTAATCTACGACCAAGCGGGGCTCTTTGGAGTCTCTTTTGTCCACAAAGAACACTGGACTGCCCCCCACCGCCCTTGATTCACGTATAAAGCCCCTCTTCAGATTCTTGTCAATGAACTTCCGCAACTCCTGCATCTCCCTGTCTGACATGGCGTACAGCTTACCCACTGGTAACTGAGCCCCTGGGAGTAGGTTGATCTGACAGTCAAAGGGCCGGTGAGGGGGTAGTCTATCCGCCTCTCTCTCGCTGAAGACTTCTTCCAGGTCTGCATACTGAGGTGGTACTCTCCCCTTTTCTCCCACCACCATCCCTGCCACCCTGGCTACTGCCATCCTCGGGGTTTCTCCTTCGTGGCAATGCTCTACGCAGTGAGCTGACCCAAAGGTGACTGTCCGCTGGTGCCACCCTACTACTGGGTCGTGTAGTGCCAGCCAACTCATTCCCAGTATGATAGGTGGTCCTGCTAAGGTGGCTACGTGAAAGGCAATGGTCTCAGTGTGTTTGGAAACTGTCATTTTCATGGGAGGGGTCTGGTGGGTTACTTCCTCTCCCAAAAGTTCTCTCCCATCAATCGTGATTACTTGCAGGGGATGTTCTAGAGGCACCACCTGTAGCTGGTGCTCTAGCGCAAAATCCTTGCTAAAGAAGTTACAAGAGCTGCCTGAATCCAGCAGCGCCTTCACTTTAATGGGGTGTCCGTTTGGGAGCTCTAGCACCACCTCTATGGCGATGGCTGCTCGGGGAGGGTCTGGTTTGGGCACTTCTACTGGTTGCTCGCCTGGCTTCTGTGCCCGTCTTCCTGCAGCCAAGCACTGCCGTTTCCCGGCGCCTCCTTCTTTTCCTCCTCACTCCCCACTGCCCCCACCATTCCTTGCCACGCCTTCTTCTGAGGGCAGGCTCTGGCAAAATGTCCCGGCTGCTGGCATAGGAAACACCTCTTGCTTGTTTTCCCCTCCTTCTTACGCACCTCGCTGGAGTTTGAAAACCCGCGCGCGCGCGCTCCTCCAATCTCTATTGGCTCCTCGGGTGGCACAGTAGACGCTGGCATGTCTGGAATGCGGTTGTCATGCCAACGCTCTGCTCTCCCTTCCCGCCTTTCCAGAGCGCGCGTCTCTTGTCGGACTCCTACAGCGAGCGCCAACTTGGTCAGCTGGTCCATCGATTCCGGGCGGGGTGAGCGGGAAAGTTCGTCTCTCACCCAAGGGGATAAGCCCTCCTCAAACAACATTTGTACTGGTTCCGAACTCAGATCCCACCCAAGTTTATGGATCAGCATAGCAAATCTCGACCAGTACTCTCTCACTGACTGGTTTCCTTGTTTGCACCCCATCAGTTCTTTGCGCGTCACACTCAGTTCAACATCGCTCGAGAACATGTGATCCATCGCGCTAAAAAACTTTCTCAGGTCCTTCAAGGCCGCGTTCTCTGCCGCCATTAGGGGTCGAACCCAATCTCTAGCCCGCCCCTCCAGGTGCCCCACCACGAAAGCGACTCTTCCCCCATCGTCGGCAAAGTCATCGTACTGCAGCTCCAGCGCATACTGCACTTCGGTCTTAAAAGCGTTATAATCTCTGGGGTTGCTGGGGTTGCCCCCAAACTTCTGCACAAGTCCTTTCTTGCGATGGGGGTAATCTTCCCCTGGGCATCATGTGTCCTCCTTTCATCCAGCCGCGCCGCTAGTAGAGCCAGTTGCTGCTCCAAGTCTCGGTTTCTCTCCTCCAGACTCTGTCTGCCTTTGGCCCCCTCTCCTGCGCCTGCTCCTCCGGTTTGACTCATGACTGTACCCCGGTCCTCTTGCACACAAGCAACGTAAGGGACTCACGGATTGCTGTCATGGGGAATTGGGGTTGCTTGTGTGTAAACCTCTAGCTGTTCCAAACTGCTTAGGGGCGGTTGTGTCTTTCCCTGACTGAGCAGCCTTGCCGCTGCTGCTCAGTCGCTAGCAGAATCCGTGAGTGGGCGTCTCCTAAATTTCCTCCAGCATAAGAATTCCTTAACGGACAACCTACACCTCGCCTCTCTGCACGGAAGCCTTCTGTGCAGAGTGGGCATGCCTAGTGGTGGTCCTCCATCCTCCTCACTGACTTCACTGGAAGAGTCTCGGAGCCTCACCTCCGAGATGCTCTCTGCCTCTCCCTTCTTCCTGGTGTCACCTGGACTTCCTTCCCCAGATGACGTTCTCTCTCTACCCTTACTCGTTCCCTCTCCTGCAGAATCTGGAAGCCTCGCCTCCCCCCTCTGCTCTGATGTCAGTTCCCTGACAGGAGGTATTCTGGAATGTGTGTTTGGGTTAATGTTTATAAAGTAGAGAACTAAAGTGGAATGTTTAGAAAGTACAAAAGCCTGTGGTTTCTCAACTCTGCTTCATATTGGAATTTGCCAATCAAATTTCCCAACAACGAGACTGACTGAAAACACCACACACAGTGCAAGGAAAAAGAAGGAACCTTTTATCATATGTTTAATGCATATGTTTAATACATATGTTGTAATGAAATCAAAAAGTTTTGGGAAATGATATATAACAAACTGAAGAAAATGTTCCAATTAACATTTTTTTAAAAATCTGAAGCATTTTTGTTAGGGATTGTAGGAAAAGACCTGCCAAGGAAATTGAAAAATATCTTTATGTATGTGACAACAGCGGCAAGAGTCTTAATAGCACAAGGATGGAAGAACGAGGAAATCCCGACTAAAGAACTATTGGCAAAACCTATTTGGTGTTTCACAACTTTCTGATTAGTTGCAGGACGTTAGCCAGACCTAGCAGAGTAAACGCAGAATCCACAGAAGCAATTGGCAACTTGGCTGCAGACAGGATAGATGAAGCAGGAAGCCAAACATCCAATGGTGTTTCCGCGGCTTCTGATTGGCTGCAGGAAGTTCCTGCAGCCAATCAGAAGCCGCGCTTTGGTTTTCGAACATTTTGGAAGTCGAACAGAGTTCCAGAACAAATTACTTTCAACTTCCAAGGTACAACTATATACTGTCCCCTTCTGTGTGCCGCTCAAATCTTTTTTTCTGGTGCTGCCACTACCCTGAGAGGAGCAGAGAAGAAGCAGTACAGCTTTGTCTAAACAAATAGCCATCTTTTCCATTCTGTTGTAACTTCCAATTTTAAAAAAATATTATCATAATCATCTTATGAAAACTATTTTCTGAGGTCTATCTGAAAAGCAGTGTGTATACCAGAAGCATTTTTACTTGTTATTATAAGTGAGGATATTAATAGACAGGATGTTAAATTGTTTTTATATGCAACAACAGCGGCAAGAGTATTGTTGGCCTAGAAATGGAAGCAAGAAGAAATACCGACTAAAGAAGAATGGCAAATAAAATTAATAGACTACGTAGAATTGCATAAAATGACAAGAAGGATTCGAAACCTGTGGGACCAGAGATTTATGGAAGATTGGAAGAAATATATGAACTATTTGAAGAGCAACTGTAATCAACAAATTACGCTAGTAGGACTACAAGAAGTTTTGTAAGGAGAAATATATGAAATATTGCAAAGAAGAGATAGAAGAGAGACCTTAGTTAGGAGATTTAAATGTAATAGTGAAAGTAAGAAATGTAAATTAAGTGAAAAGATTGGAAAATTTTCAGATGTGATTGTTGGAAGATATAAAAGAATGTTTAATAATTGTTGAAAATTATATGTTAAAAAATTAATTATTATTTTTTTAAAAAGAAAAGAAAAGCAGTATGTATAAGAGCCATAAATATTATCCGCCACCCTAAAAGTTGAGTGACTTTCTTTTCCGAAAGCAGCACTTCCAGAGGGGGAACTACTTGCAGAAACTGACCGACTGGTTGGAATAAACCAATTTGGCTTATAAGGTTAGTTGTCTGCAGCTGGTCTCTCTGGATGTCTCTGCAATAAACAAGGTTTTGATATAAGGCAACATATGGTGCCTGAAGTTTGCAATGCCTTTGCTGCCAGTCAATGGAATGGAATTACGGAAACTTACTCCAGAGGTCCGGGTGGTATGAGAGGAGCAGCACAGGTAATGTTTAAAACACCATCTACTTGTGTAAATGAAAGCTGTCAAGACTCATAGAAATAAATTGGAGGGGAAAGTAGCTCTCTTGTGTATTGCTGAGAGAGCCTGAGGGTATCGGTGCATAAAAAAAGCCTCACAGTGAGAATGAAGAGCAGAAAAATTCTATTATGCCTGCAAAGAGATAACAGCCAGGGCTGTGTACTGCTGAAACGCTTGGATATTGTGTTTAGGGGTTGAATGCGAGGGCTTCAGAATTCACCTAAGTCCGCAGTCCTACAAAGTTACTGGGAAGTAAGCACCATTGATATCAACAGGACTTTTTGAGAAAACATGCATAGCATTCTGCTGTAACTAACTCCAGGAAGTAGAGAGAGCCCATTCACATGAAGGCAGGCCTGTACTGGGAAGGTTTTAATGCTGGATGTTATAGCATGTTTTTATATGTGTTGGAAGCTGGCCAGAGTGGCTGGGGAAACCCAGCCAGATGGGTGAGGTATAAATAATAAAATGACGATGATGACAAAGTGAACAGTCGTACCTTGGATCCCAAATGTCTTGCGAGTCAAACGTTTTGGATCCCAAACGCCACAAACCCAGAAGTGGGTGTTCCAGTTTGCAAACGTTCTTTGGAACCCGAACATCTGACGGGGCTTCCGTGGCTTCCAATTGGCTGCAGGAGCTTCCTACAGCCAATCAGAAGCCGCGCTTTGGTTTCTGAACATTTTGGAAGTCAAACGGACTTCTTGAATGGATTCCATTCGACTTCCAAGGTACAAGTGTAGCAGGAAACTGTTAGGTCACAGCCACTCCTTGCTTTTTGTAAAGGGTGCTGAAAGCTGTTAGGAGACCCATCACAGAGCTACAAGTCCCATTACCCTTACCAAACAAGAGTTTCCAGGACTCCAGGTTCTTTTGGGGAAGTCAAAGTTGTATGAATGGCTTTTAAAATTAAAACAGAAGGGGGGAAAGAAGCCTGGCAATGCAGATATCCAAACAAAATGCACAATGCATCATGGGATGTCTAGTTCATCCAAAAATGCTAAGCATATTTTCGTGACTGAAAACTGTATTTGCAGCCACCAGTTCCATTGCTTCATTATTCCTCATGAGCAGAGGGTAAGGAAAATCCAGGACATTATTGCCTAATAATAACTTTTTTTTCCTTCTTTTTTCCTTTGGCAGGAAAGGCATTATCCATTTGGGGAAAGCTGTTGTCAGAATTCTCAAGTAAAAAGAGCCTCTTTTGAATCACACTGAAGAAGAAACTAACTTTGAATAAGGGAGAAAGAAGAATCAGCCCTTAAGCTACTGTCTTTTACTAGCCAGCTTGGAACTTGCCTCCTTCCCTCCGATTCCTCGCTACCACATTCAAGAAACACTATTTAAAAAAGGCGATGACTATCCACCTCGAGGTTTAGTACCTGGAGATGTATCTGATGAAGCAGGTTTGTATACAGGGCCTTTCTGAAAACAGCACAACAACAATCAAAAAGGTTTTACTTCCTCGACTAGGGCTTGTGTACATGCCATCTCTTTAAAACACATTCTTTCCTTCAAATAATTTTGGTCACTCCAGCTAGCCAGGGGTTTCTGGGAACTGCAACTCTGTGAAGGGCAAACGACAGTGCCTAGAACTCTTTGAGGGAAAGGATAGGCTTCAAAATGAGATAATAATAATAATAATAATAATAATAATAATAATAATAATAATAATAATAATAATAATTTATTATTTATACCCCGCCCATCTGGCTGGGTTTCCCCAGCCATTCTGGGCAGCTTCCAACAAAACACTAAAATACAATAAACTATGAAACATTAAAAGCTTCCCTAAACAGGGCTGCCTTCAGATGTCTTCTAAAAGTTTGGTAGTTATTTTTCTCTTTGACATCTGATGGGAGGGTGTTCCACAGGGTGGGTGCCACTACCGAGAAGGCCCTCTGCCTGGTTCCCTGTAACTTGGCTTCTCCTAGTGAGGGAACTGCCAGAAGGCCCTCGATGAAGGCTGAACGATGGAGGTGGAGACATTCTATTTGGGGGTACCAAATGTTGGCCTCGCACAGGGCGCCATATTGCAAAAGGTTACCAAAGTCTGCCCCTTTCCATGTCCAGGCCTTCAGATAAAGCTGAGGGGAAGATTTCCTGGCGCAACTACCCTCCAATGGGGCCGTTTCATATCAGGAAGCCAGTGGCACTTAAAACTGCTGGGGAAATATTTGACGGAAAGAAAATGTCACATGCCACCTCACGGCAATAAGGTAAGCTCCACCCCACACCTACCAAAATTATGAAGTCCAGGTTCCTAATACAGTAATTGCTGGAAGTGTAAGCAGGTATATGGATATTTTTCCCCATGTGTGGTATACTTGTAAGAAAGTGAGGGTATTTGGGGAAATGATACATGATGATATAAAAAATATGTTTAAAATGAGTACAGTCGTCCCTTGGTTTTCGAACAGCTTAGTTCTTGAACGTTTTGGCTCCCAAATGCTGCAAACCCAGAAGTGACTGTTCTGGTTTGCAAACTATTTTTTGGAAGCTGAACGTCCGACAGGGCTTTCACATTTTCCAATTGGCTGTCAGAGCTTCCTGTAGCCAATCAGAAGCCACGTTTGGATTTCCGAATGTTTTGGAAGTCAAATGGACTTCCGGAATGGATTCCGTTCGACTTCCAAGGTACAACTTTATATCAAAAAGGCCCCAAGCGTTTAGGGGCAAAAATTCCACAAAAAGTTTGCAGTTTATATATGTAATAACAGCAGCCAGAATTTTATAAGCGTAGAAATGGAAGAAAGAAGATGTTCCAACCAAAGAAGAATGGATAAGTAAGATAAATTAATAGCAAAATTAAGAGAGTCTAATGATGAGTGTTTTATGGAAGAATGGATGCCTTTTTTGGACTATTTAAAGAAATATTATAGTATGGTGAGCTCGAAAGCAGGACTTGAGCTATGAGCAACAGAAGTGATTAGATTATCACATAGTGGTTATGATTTGCTAGACAGAGGATAGGGTGCAGAAGAAGGGAAGAAAAAACAACTCCATGGGGAAAGGGGTGGGAAGTCAACAAAAAGAAGAGAAAGACGAAACTGTGTTATGACTGTATATGTTAAGAATGTTGAAACTTAATAAAATATGTGGAAGCAAGAAGAAATACCAACAAAAGAAGAATGGCAGATGAAATTAATGGACTTCGCAGAATTGGACAAAATGACAGGAAGGATTCGAAACCTCTGGGACCAGAGATTTACAGAAGATTGGAAGAAGTATATGCATTATTTGAAGAGCAACTGTAATCAACAAATTACGCTAGTAGGACTACAAGAAGTTTTGTAAGGAGGAATATATGAGATATTGCAAAGAGGAGAAAGAAGAGAGATATTAGTTATGATATTTAAATGTAATAGTGAAAGTAAGAAATGTAAATTAAGTGAAAAGATTGGAAGATTTTCAGATGTGATTGATGGAAGTCAAAAAAATTTGTATAAGATATAAAAGTATGTTTAATAATTGTTGAAAATGATATGCTAAAAAACTAATATATGTGTGTGTATATATAAAATTAATAAAATATGATTGAATAAAGACTATGAAGTGAGGAAGGGCTTGAGCTCATTGGCAGAGCACCTGCCTTGAATGCATAAGATCTCGGGTTTGGTTTTCAGGTAGGGTTGAGAAGCACTCTTGCCAAAGCCCCTGGACAGCTGCTGCCAGTCTGTGTAGGCTCAGCGGTGGAGCATATGCCTGTGCTGCCCAGGGTGGGTGCGCTCCTGAGGGGGGCGTGGTGCAGAGAGTGCCCTTCCAGACGTGGGAAAGCAGCTTGGGTGCCCAGAGCAGCGTGCACGCCCTGCAGCCAGGGGTGGAACGAGCCAATCACAGGGGCGGAGCGAGCCGCCCATGGCGAACATTCGGTGCACCGCCTGCCCACGACTCCCAAGCCTCCCCCAAGCTGTCAAAATGTAGGGAGAAGGGGGGAATGCGACCGGCAAAGTGGCGCAGCTCCCCTCCTTACCCTGACGACTCGGGGTAGGCCTGGGAGTCGCAGGCTGGAGGCCGGCACACCAAATTTCACCTCCCTCAGCGAGGGCACCCAGGGCGGCCCACCCCCATTGCCCCCCCTTCCTACACCACTGCGTAGGCCATATTGAGCTAGCAATGGGCTGACTCAGTGAAAAAAACAACTTTCCGTGTTCCAAAAGAGGCAGAAAAAAGTGAAGAATCATCGGCTGTTTCCGCAGAGCACTGCTTTTTATTGGGGAAAAAGAGGAAAAATGTTGACACATGCCATTCTCTCCAGCAGCCACACAGAAATGAGCAGCGTTTGTATACTATGTTCAGCAATGTTTAAAGCAGGCCAAGGGCAATGATTTAGCGTCTGCCTGTACAATACGTTATGCTAAGATACCACCACCTGAATTCAGTTCAGTCTTTGATGTGTTTACCCATTCAGATAGCGGTTCAGAAGGCAGGCACGTGCCCAATGAGTCAACAAACTCTTGGAACAGGCAGGGTTCTGTGAATCTTTTTCTTCTTTTTTTCTAGGCAATTGTGTAAATAAAGATTTAAAATTGTTCTCTCCAAGAGAAGGGCTCACACAGGTTTCACAGAGAAACAGGGCTCCTTTGGGTGTTAAAACAGATGAAGGCATGTCTTATGTTTCACACTTCTCTCTCTTACACGCTCCTCCCCTAGGAATGGGGGAAATGGTCAATTTTGGTTTGTTTCTCATTGTTCCAGTCAGAAGTTCAGTTTTCCACATTTCCACATCACTTTAAACTCTTACCAGCATTTTAGTGCAAATGTACCCTAATATACATGCCTGTGTGCAATTTTGCTTAATAACACAGATTTTCCAAAGCAAATTTTTCTGGTTTAATGCATTTTTGTATGTTACTTTAACTAATAACATATTCTGTGTAAACTCCTCCCAAATATCATCGTCTTTATCCAAAGAAAGTCTGTTTTTATAAGCTGCTCATTCCCCCACTTCTGTACTAGGATAATTTTCTTTGAATGTTGGTTTCCATAAATAAGGTTTCAGAGAGGGGCAAAAACCCTTCCTCCCAGCTCCCTTTCAAAATTCTGTTCTGCTCGCTACATTTTGATAAGAGCTATTAACCGACAACTTTCCTCTGAATTTTCCCCTCATAAACATTGAACTCAAAAGGCTCATCAATATTAGCAATCCCACGGAAAGGTATTCTCTCCTGCTGGGCTTCAAAAATCATTACTGAACCATAATTTCCGAAAAGGAAGAGATCAGTCATTGTTTGGAAATGAGCCTGCTAAAGAGTAAACAAAATCATTAAGCTGGTACATGGAATGAGAATTCCTTCTTCTTCATCATCATATTGCTCACCCAAGGCAAAATGATAGAGTTTCAGTCCCAATTGCTACTGACAAGACCCAACCCCAAAGGTCCTGCCAAGGCGATGCAATTATTCTTCTTCAAGGATTGGTTGGGGAGAGAAGATTATTATGCTCATGATTGTTGATTTTCTTCTCTAGGGGTGGTTGTAAGAGGTACGACTTGCCGTGGCAGAAATTCAACTAACAGAACCATACTGGAAAAATGAACATCGCTATCACAACCTTTAAAAAGTGATGGGGGGTGAAAATAAGAATTATGGGCCAATTCACACTTTGGGTAGAAAGTGTTCTACTTATGGAAGGGCTTTTGATCTGGCAGAAGAGGTGGTGAGGCGATTTTTTGCTCATTTGCCCTGGGAAGTAACCATCACCTCAGCCTCCCCCTTTGTTCTGAAATGTTCCCTAACTGATATTTGCCAGAAGGAAACTAGGAGCTGCAGGTAAAAGGGGGGGGGGTTATTTATTTGAGTCCCTTTATGAATCTCTTCCCATAAGGTATCTCAGAGTGGTTTTGCTGTGAGGGAAAAACATCGGCAGTAAAAAGCATGACAAACAATTCCATAGGCACACAATTGCTCATCCAAGACTGGGAGAAAGGGAAACCTTCCGCGGACATTTAGACACCAGGTAAAACCTTTTTGAAATGATCTGTGATTTTATTTATTTATTGTTTCTTAGAAAACCCAAACCACTGCTTGCGTATTATGAATGTTTTACTCGCCTGGTTTTATTCTTCTCCCTCCTGGAAAAGTTCAGACTGTGTGTTGTTTAGTAGTATTGTTTTATTTTATTGTATTTTACCATTTTATGCAGGTGAGACGCCCAGAGAACAAGGCAGTCCTTATACAAATAACAAGCAACTACCAATGAAAATAAACATAGTGCTTCATGAGAATGCAGGTGGATGGGTACTGAATGCTGAAATCCTGCGCAAATATATATTGCTTCTTCATTTAAGCAAAATACATGGGTCATCTCTCTAAGCCTTCACTTTGCTCCCACAAAGAGGGAGCGTGTCAGCTTGCTGCCTCTACTGCAGGAGTGGGGAAGCTTTTCAGTTCAAGGGGCCACATCCCAATCCTTTTGGTTCCAGGGGCCACATAGTGTGCTTTCAAACTGACGTCCAGTGATGCTCTGCTCTGGCCTGACTGTCGGGACTTCATTTTTTAAAAAAAAAATATTTATTGAAAATTTTCCATTTTAGAAAGCCAAAAATAAAAAAGGAAAAGGAAAATTAAAAACATATACAGTTTTAAAATCCTTATTTTCTATAACATATTTCCCTGACTTCCCCACACACCCCTTCTTATATTCCAGTTCAAATTGTAGATTCAACAAGTTCTTATCCCCAATTTTTAACCTTTTTATATTTAATTCATTTTAAAAAACCTATTTTACCTTATAAACATCAAAATTTATACCTCAGTACTCATTCTTAAATCCTTTTTTCTAAAGTCGACCCAGATTCCCTTTCACGAGTTCCCCACTTTTCATACTAATAGTAGAACAGAATAAAAAGAAAAAGACAAATTATAGTTATACACCCTTTGGATCCCCAGACCCTACCCCATCCCCTTTCCCGGTTTCAATCCCCAACAAATGTCCCTCAGTCTTAATCTGTTATCAGCCTGGAGATCTCACGTCCGAGGCCCTTCATTGTCTCTCAGTTCCTCTCTGCCGGTTTTTTTGATAGTTCTTAATATTAAACACCAGATTTCGGAGATGCTCTGACCCGATGGGGGCAATGTTTCCTCCAGACAGCCCACCATACTCAAAAGTGGAGCCCAAATCTTGTTTCTTGCTCCTTTCAAGTCCAAATGTCCCCAAGGCTCTAGCTTTCACCTTAATCAAATTTGTAATCCTTAGGTCTTCAGATCTCCACATATAGAGATCTCTCCATTCTTCTGTCTCCAATTCGGACCAGATTTTCATCATCCAATTCTTGTTTTCCTTTGTAGCCATTATGTCAGGACTCTGGCTCTCCTTTGTCATCTGCAGCACCACATCTCCTCCTTCCCTTTCCTCCTGACTGTCGGGACTTCAAAATGCAGTTGCATAAGGGCCCATGATGTTCTTTGAACCTCCAGTTTTTTAAGTTTCATAAAGCACTGTGGGACTGTTTGAAAGCCCTTTAGCAAACAGCCCACACTGTGCTTTGGCTACACATGTGTTTCCAGCATCAAGCTCATCCCCCATCAGCTGACATCACCATCCACTGAAATGATGGCAGGAGATTGGCAGATGGATGTGGATTTTTTAAATGGTACCATAGTTTGAATGCCTATGCCCTTGTGAAGCAGAGATAATAGGAACTGTGGGGCATGTCTTACTGTACTGTTCCTTCTATTGTGATATCTGCCGCCATTTTATTAATCCAGTTTTACAAAGAATACCAGGAAAAAATGAAGTGTTTTATAGCGACTATCTTTTGGCTCACCAGTTTCCGGAGATTACTGCCAAGATAGCTAGTTTTTGTGTGACAGCAATAGCTTGTCAGCGCAGGAGCCTGTCTTGATTTTTAAAATTATTAACACTTTATGTTGTTTTTTAATCATTTTAATATAATTATTTTATATTTCTGACTTAAAAAAGGTTTTACATTGTTTTTAATTCTACATTTCATAGTATACTTAATGTATTACATTGTGTTTTATGTGCTCTGTTTTCTTCCTACCTTCTCTACTGGTTATTGACATTCTCTCTCTCTCTCTCTCTCTCTCTCTCTCTTTCTCTCTTTCCCCATTTGTCTTGCCAAATGCAAGGTGGTTCTTTTAAAATGAGATTCAGAAGCAATACCAAACACAAGTGAGCGAGAAGGTTAAAGATTTTATTCTAATCAGCAAGCAATATATACATACCAAGCAAGCACTTTAATCTTGGAAGCCCCCAAGAAGTGGCGAAGTGACTCCCCAGGCAGCTTCAGTTTGTGTGGCCCTGCAGCTGATCAGTCCATGCACGGAATTCAAAGAAAACTATGCTCAAAACCATCTGATTTATCCCTAGCTAGTTTGAGTGGCTTGCCCAACTGGCTCCGTGCATTCGTAAGCCACCCCCTCCCAATGCCTCACTTTCTCCAAACGATGTCCAGCATCGAAGAAGGTGCCCAGCACTATCACTTCCTTCCAACAGATTAGGACATGAAAGGCTGCTCTCAGCCATCAAAGAACTTAAGAAGACATAGGGAGGGGGAAGGAAAAGGAAGCATGGAGGGTAACCATGTCAAATCACTAACTCCTCAATATACAATTATCTCCTGGATAGATTGCCCATACCCCATTGGGCAAAGTTGACCTCCTGGCAGTCCAAGATTTCGGTTTACACTATAGCAGGAACTCAACCAGGGTTTCAGCCTGGTGTCATTTTTAGTCCTAGCTGGAGATGCTGGAGATTAAGCCTTCTACATGCCAAACAGATGTACGCGTGCCATTGCATCATGTCCCTTCTTTATTTTGCATCCTGTCTATTAGACTGTCAGGTTTTCCAGTAAGGATCTATCTATTTTGCTTTAAGCTCATTGCTCTGTTTAATTTTAAATACTTAACAATAGTATTTTCTCTTTAGTTTGTGGAGATAAACTTATGGGACCTTCAAAGATGGCTCCTTTTGATTCCAGATCTTACCAAGATCTGGGAAGCTGAAATGTATGATAATAGTTTCCAAGGCGTTCTAACACTGGGGGAAGAACTCTCACGAAAATGTATCTCAGCAGCGGTTTTGCAAATCAAAGGAGGTACGCACTTCGCAAAAGGATTTTAAAACACGTTTGTACAGGGATAATGGTGGGAGCAAATAGAATGAAAGTTGGAGGTGGATCAAGAGAGAAATTGCTTTTATTCACCAACAGAACAACTTCAGTCAGATCTTGAACAAAATGGGAGAAAAGAAAAGGTGACAAGGGGAGGTGAGGGGAATTGAGGACAAAGCGGAGGAAAGCTGTGTGATGAATCTTGAGCAGATCTCAAGAAGTTGCAGTTTTAGAAATGGTAATGTGGGAAGCTTAAAAATCCTTCTTTCTTTTTTTAATTCGTTGATGGTGGTAATAACATTGTGTTCATGGTTTTGATCATTGAAATAAAATCCTAGGGGAGGAAGCAGCCTCTGCTTAGCCTCTGCAACCACAGAAACTGTATAGACACCAAAAAAAATAAAACAGGAAGCAGAACATCTGTTAAAGTTTGGAGGAAGAATTGAATGGGCTGGATATTGTGGTTTGTCCTTTCTAAATTCTGATCCAAAGATCTCTGATGGGAGTGTGAAATCAACCAGAGCCCTCTTCAGCCATGCTTTAGAGGAGTGGTGAGGGCTGAGACCTTTTGAGGCCCCCCCAATATTTTTGGGGTGGGAGCTGGTCCTACCGATATCCAGAAAGTGTGGGGTCAAGAACAGCGTAGCTCCAGTGGACATCTCTTCCTCCTCCTGCTGCTATGGAGGGCAAGGAGGGTCAAAGCCAACTCCCAGCTGGTGGTGATGCCACGTGGCCACTGTGTTCGGCTCCTCCCCTGGTTCTTCCCCACATCCTGACGCCACGTATGTGACGTTGGCCCCCCATAATCGCCCTCACAAGCTGGTGCCTCAGATGCAAGCCCCTCCACTCCCCCTTCCCCTTCTTTGTAGTCCCCCATGATAGTCAAATGATAAACTTCTGCAGCAGGAAGCCTTCACTGTTTAGGAGAGTTCCTGTGTGTTTTAGGACCCTGATTGTTGGAAGGGTAAGGGGTAAGGGGTGGCACGGTGGTCTAAACCACTGAGCCTCTTGGGCTTGCTGATCAGAAGGCCGGTGGTTTGAATCCCCATGACGGAGTGAGCTCCTGTTGCTCTGTCCCAGATCCTGCCAACCTAGCAGTTTGAAAGCACAACATGGCTTTGAAAGCACACTATGGGCTTTAAAGGTCAGCACCAACACTTTGGATTGTGCTCAGAAATGTACAGTGGTACCTCAGGCTAAGAACTTAATTCATTCTGGAGGTCCGTTCTTAACCTGAAACTGTTCTTAACCTGAAGCACCACTTTAGCTAATGGGGCCTCCTGCTGCCGCCGCACGATTTCTGTTCTCATCCTAAAGCAAAGTTCTTAACCCGAGGTACTATTTCTGGGTTAGCGGAGTCTGTAACCTGAAGCATCTGTAACCTGAAGCGTCTGTAACCCGAGGTACCACTGTACTGGAAGCCAATGTAGGTCTTTGAAGACCGGTGTTATGATAGAAATCACAAACCTGATATGGGTTTTATATCCAAACCAAAGTTGCAAAGAACTAAACAGATCATCTGTTCCAATCCTCTTGTAACCTAAACTGGGATATCCAATGTCTTAAGTACGCTGATGGGATGTCCAACCAATTTTGTCATTAAAAGCAGCCAGCATGTGAAGCAACATAATGATGCCAACTTATTCTATCTTCAATTTGAAAGGAAAGTATAAAGCAGACTGGAGGTGATATCTTCCTTAGTCTTGTCAAGAAATATTTCATTGTGTATAAACGGGCATGTTGCCCACCAGTGCATTTATCCATTCATACATCCTTTGGTGACCTGCTGTGTTCTCTCTCTCTCTCTCTTGTGAGCTGAAGGGTGAGTTAACTATTCCAGCCTCATAGGTTCTATGAGGGAAAAGAGTAGCATCAGTGTAACCAGAGTTGACAGTTTCTATTTGCACCCAGTGTCAATGGTCATAGTTTACTCCAAAGATTAAAATGGCAGCAGCCTTTTCTCTTCCAAAACCGTAAAAGTCAGCCATTATCTTGTACAGTGGTACCTCAGGTTACATATGCTTCAGGTTACATACGCTTCAGGTTACAGACTCCGCTAACCCAGAAATATTACCTCGGGTTAAGAACTTTGCTTCAGGATGAGAACAGAAATTGGGTTCCGACGGCGCAGCAGCAGGAGGAGGCCCCATTAGCTAAAGTGCTGCTTCAGGTTAAGAACAGTTTCAGGTTAAGTACGGACCTCCGGAACAAATTAAGTACTTAACCTGAGGTACCACTGTAAAGAAGAGAGCACCAGGAACATAGAGAAGCATTTATATCAGCTGAACTGGAAATTAATTTTAGATGCCACTCTAGTTATAGAATCAGGACCCAGGCCATTCAGGGGTCCCCAATATAGCCAAATTCTTCAGTATGGAAATCAAGATGGAAAATCTTCAGTCCAGGAAAAACGGAATAGTCCCATTTTGCTACTTCAGCAGCTTCTGTCTAGGAATCCCCCAGTGCCTTCATTAGAGGTCATCTCTCTCCTATTGCCACTAAAAAAGGAGCGAGACAGAAAGAGAGAGAGAAGATGACACAGAGGAGCGATATCCTTGATAGCAAAAACCAAGGCCGTAGGCTTCGCCCCTCTAAAGAGTCTCAAAATCCTCACCCCATCAGGCTCCGTTAACAAGCTCTGTTCTCTGCTCACAAAGCTGAATTTGCTTTGTTCTGTTGAAATAAAGCAAGCGGGAAATGGAGGAGTTGGCAAACAGAAAAGCTGACGGAAATCAAGACAGCTGTTCGCCAAAGTGGGAACAAGTTGAGCGCAGCAAAACCCAAAATTAGCAAAACCGTTTTGAGCATTATTTAAAATGGCACTAACACGACAGGGTGCCATCTTTAAAATGGGCTGTCCCTGCCACAAACAGCTCTCTCGACTGAAGTCTCAGTCCCCTCCAGGGCAAACGGTATAAATTCACTCCAACCATTATAACAGTGATGGCTAGCAAAGTTGCTGGTACCAGTGGGGGGCTCATGCTGAATTTTATTAAAAGCAACACCACGAGGGTGTGATACATCTTTCGGAATGCTGCCTCCTTTTAAAACAACACCTACTTCACAAATGTAAAGCGCATTTGTCATGGTTTTCCCCCAGAATTGTAGCTTAGCTTTGTGAGAGCATCCTCTTGGCATTTCAATACAGGCCTGTAGTTGTTCATTAGAAGAAACTGCAAGGATATTAAACACAGCATCAAAGGAGGTTCAGATCCTGAGTTCATATTCTGGTTAGTACAACAAGATTAAACCCAAGTTTCCCAAATTAGATGCTAAAGGATAAAGGTAAAGGGACCCCTGACCATTAGGCCCAGTCGTGGCCGACTCTGGGGTTGCGGCTCTCATCTCACTTTATTGGCCGAGGGAGCCGGCGTGCAGCTTCCGGGTCATGTGGCCAGCATGACTAAGCCGCTTCTGGTGAACCAGAGCAGGTACCTTCCCGCTGGAGTGGTACCTATTTATCTACTTGCACTTTGACGTGCTTTCGAACTGTAGGTTGGCAGGAGCAGGGACTGAGCAACGGGAGCTCACCCCGTCGTGGGGATTTGACCTTCTGATCGGCAAGCCCAAGAGGCTCAGTGGTTTAACCCACGGCGCCATCCGCATCCCCGCAAAATGATACTGTGGTTTAAACAAAACACACAGGAAGTTCCAAATCCAGAATCCAGAACAGGATGGGAGGGATGAGGGGCAGGTCACAGGCACTTGGCGAATCCTGGGAACTGTAGTTCATTAAGTGTGTTCGGAATTGTGAGGAACAAACTACAGTTCCCAGGTTTTTTTGGGGGGAAGCTTTGTGGTTTAAATGTATGGAGTGTACATAGCGTGAGATATTGGTACAGGCTGACTGGGTGGGGGCGACAGCAGTGGTTACCGGTTCAAAAGCTCTAGATGGTTTTCCAGCTTTACAATAGGAGTTTGTGCACATCAGCAGAGAGTTATATGGATATTCAAACAGCATTTGAAGAAAAGCTTTTCAGATTAATTCTGAAGTTAACAACTTGTTATGAACAGATTGCTGGATAGACAGATTTAAAACACCCCGAGGCTAACATGAAAAGCAAAGAAAAAACACCATTTCAAGATAATATGGTGGTTTAAATTAAAAATTAATATTCCAATACAGTATAACCCAAGGAGCCATTTATTTAAATACATTTTAAACTATTCATTTCCCAATGGAATGGGAAATCGTTTGAGGCAGAACATCAAAAACAAAGGCTCTGAACACAATTAGAGTGAGAAGCACAAAAGTTGAAATCTTTGTGGAAGTGAAGCCCAGGATGCTTTGACGGATGATTGTGAATAAGCAACGCGTGTGTAATACTGAATTCAGATTTATTTTAACTATTCTTTCCCCTATTTATTTACTCCTCATTGAAATGCCAACAGGTGAACATTCAATTTTGCTCCAGCTCCTAAATTAAATACAGCTGCTAAGTTGGATTTCCTATAGTAGGAATGGCAAACCTGTGGTCATAAGAATGTAAGAGTCTTGCAGGATTAGGCCCATTGGCACAGTGTCCAACCAGATACTTATAGGAAACCCACAAGTGGGGTTTGAACCCAAGAGCACTCTCCCCTCCTGTGGCTTCCAGCAACGGGTATTCTGAAACATTGCTGCCTCTTAACTATGGAAGATTGATGGAATTTGTTGATTCTCACCTAAATTACAGTATTTTTAATTTACTTTTGCCATTAGAGTGGTGCCTCTGGATGCGAACGGGATCCATTCCGTAGCCCCGTTCGCATCCTGAAGCAAATGCAACCCATGTCTGCACGTCTGTACCTGCGTGGGTCGCAATTGGCTGCTTCCGCGCATGCGTGTGATGTCATTTTTAGCGTCTGCGCATGCGGTGAAACCTGGAAGTAACACGTTCCGTTACTTTCGGGTCGCCGTGGAGCGTAACCTGAAAATGCTCAACCTGAAGCATATTTAACCCGAGGTATGACTGTAGTAGTTGGCGATGGTACTCAAAAAAGAGATGCCATTGTTTCGGTTAGATTTTTTTCATTCAAGGAATAGAAAATGATGCTTTGGCAAGCAAAGTACCCACAGCTGATCAGAAATCAAATCTCTGGCAGATTTACCACTGGAAGGCGTGGGGGGATGCAGAAACCTGAAATTCTTAACAAGTTGGAATTAAATTGCCCAGAATATAGAAGGAGCGTGCCATTTAAAATGACCTTCAAATATATTTATAAAATGATTTACTATCGTGAATACTGAACAAGGGCTGCGATTTTGAGAGAGAGGCCTGAAAGGAGAAAAGGAGCAGCAAAATGGAAGGAAGCCGTGAACCAGAAATCGAATTGGAAGAACTGGGGAGCGGGGGAAGGGCACAAGAGAGGTAATAATTACATGTGGATGGGAATAAGTATGTGCTTATTTTGACATGGACTGGATCCAGATGTAGATATACTTAGAGTAGGCCCGCTGGATTCCAGGTAAGGTTGCTTCCAACCAAGTCCTCCCACAATTTCCGTCCTCCCTTCCCAACAGGTGGGTGGGGTTTGCGACACCGAGCGGGCTTACCAGGTCTGGTGCCTCCCACCTGGGTCAGGGTGGCTATCGTCCCGCCCCCGGCCTGGGAGGACAATGGACGGCCGGCGGGGGGGGGTGAGGGCCAGGGGAAAGAGGCCGGCCCCTTCGGCCAAACCTCACTTTGTTTCCTCCTCTTCCAGGTTCACCCACCCATCCCTCCCAAATTAATGATTTTTTTTGCAGCATAAATTTTGCATTTCGGGTCAGTGGGCGCTGCTATGGTCGTAAGAAGGTTGCTGTATTCAGAACCAGAAATGAATTTTCCCTGCTTTGGCAGGTTTTGCCTTCCCCGTAGCATTTCGTCACAACTTTGGTGGTTTTTAGGCCTTGGCAAGGTATCCTTTAGTCTATCTTCAAGATGGGGGGTGACATAGTCACGCACCCCCCACACAGTGGCGTTTGCAGGGCCCATTAAAGGGTTTGTTAAGTTGTGGGTGAACATATCAGACGACACAGCGATTCTTCAAACAGCTCTTGTTTATTCACAGGCCAGAACAGAACTGAACTGAAGGGCTCAGTCAGCCTGCTTATATAGAGCTCCAGTACAACATTACTGTAGCAACTTTCTAAAACTATCCAATCACTTTCGATCCTTCATTTGCATATGTGGACCTGAGTGAAAACTATCTACAGTATCCCCCTGCTGGCCCAGGGTGAGAACTTCAGTACATAACAGGGTTGATTGCAGGAGTCCCTGGCCCTAGAGCAGCAGCATGTAGGTCAAACTCCTGGCTGAGGTAAGGTGGGAGGGCACGCTGTGTAAGTTAGTGCTTTACAGTCCCCTCTGAGTACACCTCACTGCCCTGCGCATCCTCAGTCCCGGACAGGCTGAGAGGGTCACATGCCAAGGCCTATGCCAAGTTTCCCACATTCTGAAGTTCAATAAAGTTGTGACCAATTTGAACCCATACTTCGGTCTCTGGCCCCATTCTTTGGGGGGAGTAGGCTGCACAGACGGGGTTCAGTGCATGCGCTCGCAACAGGAGTTCCTCTCTCCGTGACCCTCCCCAATTGTTCCTGGTTTCCTCTGAACTCTCCAGGGACTGGGGTGCAGGGAGGGATGGGGGCACACAGAGAGAGGAGATGGGGAGGGAGTCCTGTTGTATGTTTCCGAGCACAATCCAAAGTGTTGGTGCTGACCTTGAAAGCCCAAAACGCCCTCAACCCAGTATATCTGAAGAAGCATCTCCACCTCCATCATTCTGCCCGGATGCTGAGGTCCAGCTCCGAGGGCCTTCTGGTGGTTCCCTCACTGCAAGAAGTGACGTTACAGGGGACCAGGCAGAGGGCCTTCTCGGTAGTGGCACCCGCCCTGTGGAACGCCCTCCCACCAGATGTCAAGGAGATAAACAACTATCTGACTTTTAGAAGACATCTGAAGGCAGCCCTGTTTAGGGAAGTTTTTAATGTTTGATGTTTTATCGTATTTTTAATATTTTGTTGTGAGCTGCCCAGAGCGGCCGGGGAAACCCATCCAGATGGACGGGGTACAAATAAATTATTATTATTATTATTATTATTATTATTATTATTATTATTATTATTATTATTATTAGCTAATGGATGCAACCTTCTGTCATGACTAGCTTAAGTCCCACTGATTTCCGTGAGTTATTCAAAGTACGAATAACACATACATTAGAAAATATGGAATTAGTCTGTCGTTCCATAGAAAAGAAGTGTTGAGGAAATTGTGATTTATGTTGCTGCATTAAAGAAACCCGAGGAGCATAAGGAAACTGCAATAAATATGGAGAGAAAGTTGCAATAGCCTTTCTGACATTAGCACACATTAACTGTTTTGGGGAACAATGCTCAAAAACTCAATATATGCAGTCTCTACTAACAAGGTGTGTTAACTGGCAGAGATTATAACTGAAAGAAGTGTGGTTTGCCAAAACCAATTAAAAGCTTTAATGCCATATATAATTTATTTTGCATGTATGTTTTTAGAATAGTAGCTGTGGTGCATGTATGATCAGGTATGTGGCCTGATCTTCATCCCTGCCCCATGAATGGTCCCTATGGGAAGCATTCCTATTATCGTTAATTGTTTAATGAAGTGTTTGATGCCTTGCTGCTGATGTTACTGTCTTTCAGAACAAATTGTTTAGCACTCTATTTTGATTTGTAGTGAGCCACCATGGTCAAACCTCTGTGGAAAACGACAGTCAGATTGATGGATTGATGTCGTTTTTGGTTGCTCATTAAATGAGTGCCAAGCAGACTTCCTTAAAACTGTTATTTTAAATAGGAAGACACTATGAGTGAGAATGCTAATGTAATAGGAATGAAATATTCAGGGGGGGGGTTTCTTTAAAAATGTTTAGGGGTACTCTCATTTTCCTACTCATATTGTCTTCTTCTTTGGTGATCACTCGTAGCCGAGTAAGATTGTCTTCCATAAACACGGTTTTAACAATGAGTCTGTAAGTGACTGTAGAGGCCAATTCTGGATCCACACGTCCTTCCACAGTGAGGACATTGGTTTCCGGGTGGGAGTTGATCACGGTGTGGATTTGCCAAGCGTGCCTTCCTCTTGGCACGTTTCTCCCTTGCATCCTGAGTTCAAGTGCCTTCAAAGCCCATGACAGCTTTGGTAAAGGCTGTTCTCCAACTGGAGCACTCCCAGACCAGTGTTTCCCAGTTGTCAGTGTTTATACAGTGGTACCTCAGGTTAAGTACTTAATTGTTCTGGAGGTCCGTTCTTAACCTGAAACTGTTCTTAACTTGAAGCACCACTTTAGTTAATGGGGCCTCCCAGTGCCGCCGTGCCACTGGAGCACGATTTCTGTTCTCATCCTGAAGCAAAGTTCTTAACCCGAGGTACTATTTCTGGGTTAGCGGAGTCTGTAACCTGAAGCGTATGTAACCTGAAGCGTATGTAACCCGAGGTACCACTGTACTACATTTTTTAAGATTTGCCTTGAGAGAGTCTTTAAACCTCTTTTGTTGACCACCAGCATTATGCTTTCCATTTTTAAGTTCGGAATAGAGTAGTTGCTTTGGAAGACGATCATCAGGCATCCGCCCAACATGACCAGTCCAACAAAGTTGATTTTGAAGAATCATTGCTTCAACACTGGTGATCTTTGCTTCTTCCAATACACTGATATTAGTTCGCCTGTCTTCCCAAGTGATGTGTAAATACTGAAATACTGCCCCGCAATGAGGCCAAACTTAAATTCACAAAATGTTCAGGGGTATGCGTACCCCCAGAAAAAAACACTGGTTACATCTGAACCAGGTTTACACAGTTATTGCATGCTGAAACACTATCAGGATTAATTGACAATTTCTGCTGAAATTTAAAGAAAAAAACCCACAGCAATGCTTCTCATTTTATTTATGGCTCTTTGCTCCTGATTTCACTAAGGTGGAGCTCAGCTATGCTTCCAATGATGCTGAGCAACATCACAAACCAGAATGCCCTCAGGGTTATAATATTGTGGGAGTTACAAAAGGCGTTGGGCACTTTGAAAAAAATAATATGCTTCCTCTTTCAATTTCCAAGTGTTAACCAAGCTCATTTCAGAAGGTCCCTGGATTTAAATATGCTAACATACACAGACTGTGTGGGACTTTTTATCCTTCCTTGGGTGGTTTAAATTGCTGCCGCCACCATTCAGCTGCAAGTTTGATCTCCCATCAAGACCTTTTGGGTGTCACAGCTGGTGTGAGCTTCACCCAATATCTTCTGCTTTATTAAGGACAAATTCCCAGCTGCTGCCTATGTAACCCATGATCTAATGCACGGAAAATTTGGAGGGGCGGGGAGGCAGAAGTGAAGTCTGCAATGTTCCCCAAAAATATCAGAGCACTTTCATCGTGTAATGCAAATCCCACTTTCACTTGTTACCGAAGAACATTAGCAATGCCTTCCTCTTGATTTTCTTCATCAAATACAGCAATCTTTGCACTGAACCAAAAACAAAAGAATATCTTAAAAAGAAGCATCTCAAATTAGACACACCATGCCATCTTCCCAGGAGAATACATAATGTAGTTATCTACAACTGCTACTCAGATCAATCTTTGAGGAACCCTACAGATTTATTTTGATTGAGAGCCAATGCATTAACCATCATTTGGCTTTTAAAAAGTTCTTTAAATGTCTCCGTGAACACAAATGGATTCGAAGATGAGCGGAGACTGTTTTCCTGCCTAGTGAAACCTCCTAATGTGAAATCTCAAAGCTAGAAAAAAAAAGAAGAAACAGAAGTTGCAGAGCTTTCTAGTTCAAATGAAGCTATTGTAATTATTCTGTGTAGCAGCCACACATGATGCTTTGGCACATTTTCCTGAGCTTGACAATTAGGAACTCAGGATTGCTGTCTAGGGAGCTGAACTTTGCCAAGTAGCAAAAGACTGTTCTATTGTAAGCGGAGCTCATTACCACAATCCTAAGGGTGACCCTATGGACCACGCAAGGGATAATTTCCCTCTTGCCTTGGCAACCCTTCTCACGTTTTGATCACACCACGACAAGTGGCACTAAATGTGTGCCTGGCTCCAATACAGCTGCCTAGGAAATAATAATGCAATGACCAAAGCTTAAGAAAAATGGAGAAGTGCCAGCTGGGATTATTACGAAGTCCAGCGAAGCCACTTGCTAATACGGTCTTGCGCTCTGCCTTTCTGAACTAGAAAGCTTTGCAAATAAACGAGCAGAGGGCAAAAGAGATGCTTTAACTGAGAGCCAAGCAGAAACATTGCCTACAGAAAAAAACCGGGGTGGGATTAACATTGATTAAAATTTCAACATTGCAGCAGAAAAGTTAAACTGATGCCTGAAACGCAATCCATTTTATCCAGCTAAGTTCTATGCAGTGAAATGAATGGCTATTCATTTTGTCATGCCTATTCATTTCACTGAATCTGCCCTGAGTATGACTAGTGTTGCATACAACCCAATGTGCAGTTTGGGATATGTGTGGACAAATGGGAGCATAGGAACAACATCAAGCTCCTCTAAGAGACAATGAAGCTATAATTGAGCTGGTCCATTTTCATTCAGCGCCACTGATGGACTCAATTTGATGGACTACAAATGGACGCGAGCATTGTTGAGATATTTTGTGGGCACAATGTGGCCTCAAAAAATACAGGGCAAGGGGCAGTTTCCATGACTTCCGCTTATCGAGAATGAAAATTGGACTGCCTGAAAGCACCATTAGGGTTGATGATTTGAAGCCGGACAGCATCAAGGGAAGCTCTGGTGACTTGAATGTGCTCCCGAAGATTTAAGACCCTAAGTAGAAATTTTAGGTGGTGCATCAATTTCTATGTTTTTTTTCATACAGTCTGTTCCCATACCCAGCTGACATCAAGTATTGAAAAATGAACACAGCGACGGAAACGACGTTGCGAGTGAATCGGCTCTACGTATGGTGAAAGTATGACAATATTAGATACAAAATTCGTTGCAGTGGTTCCCAACCTTTTTTTGGCCATGCCCCACCTAAGCATCTCTAAAATCCTGATCGCACCCCCCCCCCCATGACATATAATTCTTATTATTCAAAAAGTGAACTATTCACGTGGATGAAACCTAAAAGGCCATTAACTTGGTCTAACTCATTCTTGAATTGCCCCCCTGAAAAATCAAATTGCCCCCCTGTGGGGTGTGTGCCCCACGTTGGGAACCACAGATTTAGAAGGAAAGACAGATGAGCTGCAGTTCAAATTTACTAATCCAGGATTAGTAAATTTGGTAATCACACTAGGTGTTTATGAGGTTAGGTTTGGATAGTTTCTCAAAATAAGAAAACCTACCTGCTATATTTTGCACATAGAAAACCATCAGCTCTGCTTTTTCAGCATTCCTCTACTACAGGGCTGTCCAACTGCAAAGTGACTGCAATCTACCCATTGGATTGACCAGAGTAGCTGAGCTTTTTTTGGGGGGGGGGGAAGCTTCATCAAAGTTGTTGAGCTTTTTGAGGGGAGAATGAGCCAAAGTTGTTGAGCTGTTTTGTTTTGTTGTGTTTGGGGGGAGGGGAATCAGGATCCCACGATCAACAAGGATCAACCAGGGACATATGACAGCCATGTTCAAATATATAAAAGGATGTCACATAGAGGAGGGAGAAAGGTTGTTTTCTGCTGTTCCAGAGAAGCGGACACGGAGCAATGGATCCAAACTACAAGAAAGAAGATTCCACCTAAACTTTAGGAAGGACTTCCTGACAGTAAGAGCTGTTCGACAGTGGAATTTGCTGCCAGGGAGTGTGGTGGAGTCTCCTTCTTTGGAGGTCTTTAAGCAGAGGCTTGACAACCATATGTCAGGAGTGCTCTGATGGTGTTTCCTGCTTGGCAGGGGGTTGGACTCGATGGCCCTTGTGGTCTCTTCCAACTCTATGATTCTATGACATCCCACAATCAACGGGTAGATCGAGAGGCCTGCTCTACTATAACAAAAGAAAGATGGAGGGGCATTATGGCTAATTTCCCCAGCTACTCCCATTCCCAACTGTTGTGGAAGATTTAGCGGCACGAGGCAACAATAGAAACAGAGTCACCAACCTTTTTACTCCTGTGGAAACATTTGCCAGCTGATGCAACTGTCATGGGTGTTGGAAACTGGCCCCCTCAGGAAAGGCTGGCTCCTCTTCCCAGGCACTCGGGGCCTGTTGCCGGTGACCTACCCTGGCTGGCATCCGGACAGACGAGGGAGGTCTTGGATAAGCGACACCTCCCTCCGGAGAGGTGCACCCTCCCTTCCCCCTTGCATAGCATCAGGAGAAAGAAAACAGTCTGAAAAATAGGCTATTTCATTCTACTTTTATTCCTTGACTGTACACTGTACAAAAGCATGACTTCTCTCTCAGAAACCTCCGAGCAACTAACTCCTCCCGTACAGGAACAACAGGAAGGTTTCGTGTTACACTGAGAACACAACTCTGAGAATAGCTTGGAACTTCCTGTCCCACGCTTAGACCCACCAGACACATCATGTGATGTAAACATCGTACTGCTTGATCGCAGCTGCTGAGGACTCATATTACAACAATGGGCACCACACACACCGAAACCAAGCAGATACCTCAACACTATATTGGCAACAAGAGATTGCTTCTCTCCAGCTTATTTTGGGGGGTGGGGGTCACATTCTGTGGGAACCTAGAAAGAGCCTTATGGATGCTTGTGCATGCAAGGTGTGAGGCTGGTGACCCCTGCAACAGAAAGACCACAAAGACTCAATTGATAGTAGCACCCTCTTTTTTTTACACAAAATTAAGTTGATTGCTAGATTGCCCAAAGACTACTTTATTATTTATGTTGCGTTGCGTTGTCTTGGTTTAAATCTTACCCCCTCCCTTTGTTGTGTCCCAAGAGAATGATCCCCACTTCCAGCAAATATAAATTGCAAATACAAATAAACACCCAGATGAAACAAATATAATAAGAGTAGATTCTTCAGAGATTTCTTTAATCGTTGTTGAAAATGAAAAAGTCATCGCCCCCCCCCAATAAATCTGTGTTTCCTTTGGATCTCCTTGATGTGACCCTGCTGGTTAATGGGTACGAGATAATTTGAAATTGAAAGACTACTGTCATTATCTTAGACACCGAGACTTTTGCTATCTATACACCAATTGCTAACAAACAAGGTTTATAGAGTGAAATAATAAATCAACATATGCATGAGGAGACACAAATAAATGATTAATGTTATTATTTTCTCCTTAGCGTTTGATAAACCTATATATCTCTTTTGATTCCTCTCAGTAGGGCTCCAACCAAAGCTGGATTAATTTATTATGCTTTCCATAAAATAGACTTTTAGAGAGGAGGGACAAAATCCGGCTTTGGATTCTCTGTGATGAAAACCTTTCCTTACTCTAGTAATACACCAGGAATTTCAAATGAGTGGACAAAATTAGGTAGTGAGGCTTACGCGTTCAGCTCACGATCCAGAAGAGAGCAGGCTAATTTTCCATGCACACATTTTGCTGGAACACCTATTTCTCTTCCAGTTTCTTGCCTATGCGTTTTAACATAGGCTTTGAAATACAGACAACACAATCTATTCCCATGCCCATAGCTGAACATACATCCTCAAATGTATTTTACTGAGCCTTTGCCTCTTGGCTGTCAGCTTAGCACAGGTTTTTGAACCTAGAAACTTCCAAGAGGTACAGAGTGTGTCCTCAAAGGATGCTGAACCATAGCTAATGGCCATGAAGGGCAAGATGGTCAGGCACAAGGCCAGACCAGTTGCAAATGGTCCCAGAGATGGGACAAGTACTACAGGAGTCTATTATGTGTATGACAACTGTATGTTTAATAGTGTAACGGCTGCGTTAGCATATGCAGCAATGGTTACCCGAAAAGGGGGAGGATGTTAGCATTTCACTCCTCCGTTGCTGGATATGTGATTGTTATATCACACGTCTGTGTTCACTTTCCAGGTTTGGAAAGCATGAGAACGGAAGCCTGTCTTATCTCTCTTCTGCTTGTGATTGTACTGTTGTACTTTCTCTCTCTGTCTCTTGGAGGAGAGACACCATGATTGCTTTGTGCTGTATATATTGCTTAATAAATACTTAGAATGCACACACACCAACGCTCCACTTCGTTTCTGCTATACAGTGGTACCTCGGGTTACATACGCTTCAGGTTACATATGCTTCAGATTACAGACTCCCTAACCTAAAAATAGTACCTTGGGTTAAGAACTTTGCTTCAGGATGAGGACAGAAATCGTGCTCCGGTGGCGTGGCAGCAGCAGGAGGCCCCATTAGCTAAAGTGGTACTTCAGGTTAAGAACAGTTTCAGGTTAAGAACGGACCTCCGGAAGGAATAAAGTACTTAACCTGAGGTACCACTGTACTTTGCTGAACAGCTGATAAGAGCGTGCACATAGTCTTCTGATGTGTGTCGCTGGGAGCGTGTCAGGGCTAAGGATTCATGGACGTTCTGGACTGCGCTTCATCAGGAAGACACCGGAGAGGTTTTTCTCACCCCAGCGGCTGCGTGTGACTCCAGGCGTTATTCTGACACCATGATGTAGCTTACCAATAAAGAGAAGCCCTTGTACAATTCACACACGTGGCATCTTAGTGCCACACTCCTCTCCCATTCCCTGCCACAGCAAGTAGCAAGGGTATTATCGCTAGGGATTTCGGTTTTTCTTTTTGGGGGAGGAAGAGTTTGAGGCTGCAATCCTGTGGGATAGCTCAGTCAGTAGAGCATGAGACTCTTAATCTCAGGGTCATGGGTCCGAGCCCCACATTAGGCAAAATATTCAGGGTCAGACTAGATGGCCCCTGTGGTCCCTTCTAATTCTATAATTCTATGGGGCTTACTTCTGAGCTGAAATGTATATTTTATTTTATTCTATTTATTAGAATTATATACCACCCTTCAATAGATCTCAGGGTGGTTCACAGAATAAAATACAGGAGAAAAACAAGTAAATAATAAAAAAGCAGCAAAACATTAACACCCCCCTTCCCACAGACACAACGAAAAGGCTGTAGAACATTGATCAGCCAAAGGCATGAAGAGGAATGTTGCTCAAGAGATTTCTGGAATCTAGAGGAAACTTAAGAGATAGTTTAGTTTACAAACTAAAACCAGAGGAAGTGATCGTGTTCACCCACAGAGAGCGCAAAGTAATTCTTGAGGCTGTCCTCAGTGATATTAGTGCCAAGCAACTTAATCTGGCTAACCCAAACATTGTTTCTCCTGCTTGCTGCATTCAACTCCATACCATTTCTCCCTAGAGCTATAGCAGAATAGTTCTTAAATTTTCATTGTGCAGCAGAAGTCTTTCCATCAGCACGATGACTTGGTTGGGTTCCACCTCTTGTGAGCTTCTAGCTATACTTAAATATTTGTCAGCGTGCAAATTCTTCTTTGGTCTTTATTACACGGCTTCTTTAACACCAATAACTTCATAGAATTATAGAAAATGTTAAAAAAGGAAGCCAAGGGTCATCTAGTCCAACCTCCTGTGATGCAGGAATCTCAACTAAAGTATCCATGGGAGATGGTCATCCAACCTCTGCTTAAAAACCTCCAGCGTGTGAGGAGTGCATGCAGGAGCCATTCCCTGTGACCAGTAGGGCTTCGCAGGACTGGGGTCTTCCTAAGTTTGTTCTGGAGAGGCAAGGTGTGGCTGCACAGGTGAGGCCACTTGGTAACTCACTGCACCTGGTGGCAAGAGCCAGGAAGGGATATAAGGTCAGCATTTCCCTTCGGCTCTTTGCCACAGCAACGCGTTTCCTGCCTTGCTGCATTTGGCGTCTTGCTTCCTGATCCTCGGACCTCGGCTTCTTGACTGCTTGGTTCTCAACCCTTGGACACTTGACTTCGTGACTCCCTGCTTCCTAACCCTCGCACCCCTGGCTTCTGGACTCTTGTTCCTGCTCCCACCCTGCCATCTTGCCCCCTGGCCCGACGTCCTCAGCCGGGACTTCGATCACCCGTAGACCGAACCGTGACACAGGGAAGGAGAGTCCACAGCCTCTTGGGAAAGACTGTTCCACTGCTGAACAACTCTGGCTGTCAGAAAGATTTTCCGTATGTTTAGTCGGAATCTCCTTTCTTCTATCTTGAAGCCACTGGTTCAAGTCCTACCCTCCAGAGCAGGAGAAAACAAGCTTGTTCCTTCTTCCATATGATAATCCTTTAGATATATGAAGATGGCTATCATATATTCTCTCTGTCTCCTCTTTCTCAGGCTAAACGTACTCAGCTCCTTCAACTGTTCCTCATAACGCATGGTTTCCAACCCTTGATCATCTTGCTTGCCCTCCTCTGCACACGTTCCAGCTTGTCAACATCCTTCTTAAATTGTGGTACCCAGAACTGGACATAGTATTGCAAATGTCATCTGACACCTTTTGAGTCTTACCCATTCTTCAGTTACACCTCGTTATTGTGATACAAAGAGTTGGATTATTCATTTTAAACAGGATATTATATTCATTCAGAAATATATATTACAGAGAGAGAGAGAGTGAGTGAGTCTTGGGTACTTACATTTTATTGTAGAGTTCTCAAGTTAAATACAAATCTATGAGTTTTTCCATAAGAAATTAAAGACTAGTGCAACTAGTTCGTTATATTTAAGATGTACAGATGAATGCAAGATAGTTATATTATTTCTTGTATTGTATTTACATAGTTCAATATATTGCTTACTATTTACATTTCTAAGCATATACTATAGAAATAAATTGGTTATCTGTGCTGCACAGTTCTTTTGTTACAGCTGTTAGCTAATATTGCGTTTATGACAGAGTGCCTCCTGTATGAACTCTATTAAATTACAAATCAGGCTAAATTAATGAGGTGTCCTGATTCCTTTCTATGCTGAAAAATATCAACATAAAAATATCTATTAGATACCTTTTTGTCTTTTGCTTTGTTTTTTACTTTTATACTTGTAATAAAGGAGTATAAAAATGAGGGAAACCTTTCTTCCACATAACATTTGGTTGGGATGGCACTTACCTGAGATACAAAATTATCAAAAGCCAAGCATAATTCTCCTTTAAGAAAAAGGTATATAGGGAATATATAGAATAGTATATAGGGGAAAGTATGCATGAAATTAGTTGTCTGTATAATACCCCCTTTTTATAAAAAAAATAAGAATGAAAAGTTATGCATTTAGAGAAGTCTCTACCCTCATCTACCAATGTGCTCAAGATTTGTCTCTTACAAATGTAAATCCTTCTGCGGCATGATAGCATTCAATTATTAAATGAGAAACACTTAAGAGATCCAAAGGGAGCTTGTAAGTTGAGGTGGTAACTCCATGGATTTTTACAGAGGAAAGGTGTGTGTTTTTAAGATATACACATTTTATTGTATACTTGCATCTAACACAGTAAACTTGTCTGCACCCCTGTCTCACCATTCAAATTCCTATATAAATAATGACATATTTTAAAAGCCCTATCATTAATGCATGTTGCAGCTGATTTCTTCTTCCTTTTGCTATTAAATAAAACGCTCACTGTTATCAACTGACTTTTCTGTATTCTACCTTTTACTTTGCGTGTTCTGTTCTTGGCAGATACTTTGTTAGGCACAACGACACTGTAAACTTAAAAGAGAGAAATAAGAGAAATCTTATACTGAACGCAGAATGAGAAGTTATCCTGATGCTTGGGAAAGACACATCTTAAGACCTGTAGACATGACAAACCATGTCACAGAATTTTATCTCTAGTTGCAGTATTAGTATGTAATAAGCTAAAGCAATGCTCAGTAAGGCTGCAATAGTTCTGGATTCTCATGCATAGCAAATCCCTCCATGGAAGATAAGGGGAGCATATCTACTGCTGCTACTCCTAAGTAATGGTGCAGTAAGTTCTCCCAGGTAATGCAACTCCACAAAATTATGCTTATTGTTGCCCTGGAACATCACAACTATTTTATCGCTGTGAAAAAGGCCACACCTCTCTACTGCGGAAGTAACAGAACAACCTTGCTTATTAAACTGATGTGTTTCACAGTCAAATGTCCCCAAGCAATCTAAATGCACAGCTCAATACTAAGACACTTGAACTTAATCTGCAAATCATACCGTAAGGAAACTAATCCTCAAGAAATCTTCATAGCCTCTTAGAATAAGCATTTTCCACATTTTTAGGCCAATCTTGCCTATGGTTCTTATCTGTTCAGGCATCTATACATATGGCAAGCAGTAAGGTAACTTACGCAGCCAACTGAAGGCAAAAAAACTTCCCCAAACCAAAAATGGCTTAAAGGCACACTTGAAAAACTCCTGAAAAGAAGTTGTTCCATTTACAGTATAAATTAATTTGGGATTGATAGTATGCAAACTCACTTGATCGACAAGAATCAATCACACTTCAGACAGCAGGCACATTCTAGAATGCTCCTCCAACAAACCTACTTGCACACAGAAATCTAGCAGATCAGGGAGAAAAAATTCATACTAGCCTTCCAGATTTCCACGTTCAATGAATTTTTATGTTGTATATTCAATCCCATATACAAGGAAAAAACTTTACTACAGGAAGCACAGGAAAAAACTTTACTACCTACCCCTGCTATTTGGATAAACTGGCCCTTACAAAAAGTGAATGGAGTGTTAACTTTTGACGGAGCCTTCTATAATGTACTGCCACTTAGTCACAACTTAAGAACTTAAGTCACAAAAATAACGGAAGAATTTTGTTAGTTGCTTTTCAAGTGAGATAAGCTTCCCGATCGGTTTGTGCAAAATCCTTAAGTGCATGTCAATTGTATGCAGGTGACTTCCTCCAGATAAATTGACTTGGCACATTCCCTTTATATATATATCTACACACACACACACACACACACACACACACACACACTGGCTGGCATGTTAACCAGTCAGCCAACCTGATTGGTAAGAAAGAGAGCAGACTGGAATCAAGTTTTCACCAGTCACCTTCCCTTACACACTGCAAAATTCATAGTTTATTCTGGAAGTGGGGCAGAATCTTGGTTATCAGGTGACTGTATCCATCTGTGCTTCTTTTCCATGCTCAAGCCAGTCTATGTCAAGGATGGAAGGCCTAAAAATGCATACATGACTTTTCCGTCAAGTATTCCTACCATGCTAGAAATTCCAGGTAAGGCAATAATGTATTAAAATATATTCACTGTGAACTAAAAATCTTACTAGGGGGAAAAAAGCATTGAAGCTAAAAGTCTATGTGCTGAAAAAATATTTGATAGTTTTAAAGCATTAAATTATGTATACATTATTATGGCAGAATAAATCTATTTTCTTTTCTTTTTTAGTTAGTACAGTTCAGACACTTCAAAGTGAAATAATTTATACAAAACTATCTGCATACCACAGGGCATAGCACCCAAGTAGGTGGCATTCTTTTCAAATTCTAGATGTTGTTTTCCATTAAAATCTGTGTTCCTAGATGTCACGCTGTAAACAAAGATAACATTAAAAGGAATTTTTTAAAAATTGTGTTACAAACCAAAATCAAAAGCAAGTCCATATGGCCCTTAGATGACCTTACTGCCTGATACACATCTGCCCTCATTTTCTGTTCAAGACAGATCATTCCTATTAGCTCACAAGTACCCCAGAGACTAGTAATACTTCCATCAAAATAATGAACACAATCAACTAGGAACAAGGCTCATGGAGACAAGACAATAAGTCATTAGATACCAATGAACATAAAACACTTTCTTCATTCGTATAGCAACTATAAAAAGAAAAAGGGAGAATAAAAACAAAAGCAGACTCGATTTTTTTTGTAGCCACGTTCACTTAAGTCAATCACAATCTTCTTGATGACCTGTTTGCCGATTTCTTTGGTAATCCACCAACCACATTTTTTTCCCCTGAACTATTTTGGGACGCTTCGTATGAAATCAGGAGCGAGTAATAGCGTGTCTGCACAACCAGAATAATGAAAATGATCCTATGCCACAGCAGACAGATTGGCTGTATATGGTTTCTGGTGCTTTCATCTCTTGTAATGATTGGGGGCGTCTGCAAATGCAAATTTCAGTCTGTAGGCTTCTGCGAGGAGGACACTGATATCTTCGTCTCCCCAGTGCACCGTGGGCAAGTTCTGCAGAAAGATGAGCAGTTCCTTGGGAAAAGAAGGAAAAGACAGCAGAATAGGTTATAACGCAACTATTTCAGTAAATGTCAGGCTGATTTGGGGTGGGGGTTTCTTTGCGCGACTGAACTCCAATGCTACTCGCGATGGTTTCTGAAATGGCTTGATCTTGAACATCAGGTAAAATAAAACGTGTGATGCAATGTGATGATACATGTGATGCTTTTTAGCACAAAAATCCAAATACATTAGCTAACCATAATTGGTAAGGATGGAAACTCATCCAGCTGTTAATAGATGTGGGAATGGTAAAAGAGGGGAGGAGACAACTCTACAAAATTATTTGTTACATCTTTCTTATCTGGAATTTACTTATCTAGATCTGTGCATACGCCTTTTTTGTTATTTGTTCATTTCATGAATACCAAGTTTAATCTAAGTATTTTCATTGCAGATCGCATCTCTCATTTTCTCCAGTACAGGTGAATGATATTTACTGGAAAGGTGTTTTCTAAGGCAGCTACGGAGTAGAACAAAGTGAATATATGCCTTTAATCTTGCATCAGTCATGGCTTCAACAATCTACGACAGGGAACTCTGGCCCCTTCAGTCTGTTTTTAAAAATGCTTGTATACATTGCAATCCACATTGCTGCAAGAAAGAAGCAATGGTATAACTTTGGCAAACACATAGCCATCATATTAACTCTTCAGCGTGCATAGTTGCTACAAAATAGGAATATTCAAGTAATAAGTTCAACCAATGATTACAGTTCCCAGGATTCTTTGGGGTTGTTTAAAGTGAATGATACTGCTTTAAATGTATAGTGCAGATGGGGCAAAGGTCGAGATACTTATTAAGAGGTATAAGATACTTTATCTCAATTTTAATTGTGTTTGTATTTCCCAGAGCTTATTTCTGCAACCATTTCCCATCCAAAAGGTTTGAAAATAACAGGTGAATGGGTCCTTTTAGTTGGTTAGAGCATGGTGCTGGCGATGCCAAGTCTGCAAGTTCAATCCCGGGATGGAACAGTTGCACTGCAGAGGGTTGGACTAGATTATCCTCAGGGTCCCTTCTAACTTCAGAATTCCATGATTCTATGACCGCTGCAACTCAAGAGCCAGAAAAACCGCAGGCATGTTTGAGCTTTGGAAATTCCAATATGAACTGACCTGATCCAGAGATCCTGCACTAATGTTTGGATTGGAAAGACAACCATTGGATTTCACACTTGTCTGAATTTTCCAACACCTTTCTTGCTTCAAAAATGCATCAAAATGTGTTTTGAAATGCTTTCAAGCTAAACAAATTCAAATACACATATTTAAATGCAATGTCCATGTCTCATTAAAGAATACACAATTAATGTGATTTATAATGGATTTATAAGTGAACACCTATGAAAAGAAGGTAGGTCAGAAAAACTAGTTTATCCATCCCTAATTTCAACCATGTAGTCTACATTTCATGATGCAGCCAGTGTCTGGCTTCCGGGAATCCGGTCCTCCCTCCCCACAGTGGGCTGCCAGTAACCGATAGACAAGAAGCTCTTACCAAGTCTTTTATGCAATATTCACAGAGAGAGGCTTAGAAATGCTGCCTCTCTGAGAGTTGCTTTAAGTAAGCTCCACCACCCCCTTCCCTTCTCAGTCCTCACAGCACCAGCCCCCTTACGGTGTCCTTCTGCAAACCACTGTTGTAAATCTATACAGTGGTGCCTCGCAAGTCGAAATTAATCCGTTCCGCGAGTCTCTTCGTCTAGCGGTTTTTTCGTCTTGTGAAGCAACCCTATTAGCGGCTTAGCGGATTAGCGCTATTAGCGGTTTAGCGGCTATTAAAGGCTTAGCGGCTATTAAAGGATTAGCGGATTAGCAGCTAAAAGGCTGTTAGCGGCTTAGCGGCTTAGAAAAAGGGGGAGGAGTGGGGGAAAATCGGAACACTTGCAAGACGTTTTTGTCTTGCAAAGCAAGCCCACAGGGGAAATCGTCTTGCGAAGCAGCTCAAAAACGGAAAACCCTTTCGTCTAGCGGGTTTTCCGTCTTGCGAGGCATTCGTCTTGCGGGGCACCACTGTACTGTCTTCCTGAAAGGTTGAAGAGGAAGGGGTGGCGGTCTCCACCATTCCTCCTTAGTCCAGTCCCTGAGAGCCATAGACCACATTCCTATTATCCTTTCAGCTCAATAGAACAGCATGAAACATGCACAAATGTTCCTATTCCATGCGGTGGAAGTGAGAGTATGGGCTCTATTTACCTTTGTCTTCCTGTGCCTTTGAATAAACAAATCTATCATTCTATTGTTAAAATTATTACAGTTTGGCATTTCTTCACAGCTTTGATTCTGCGTTAGTTGCTCAAAACACACCACTTATGCTCTTTTGGAGTTCGACGGCAGGTGGAATAGGAACCAGCTAGTAATCTCATGAGCTATGGAAAGCTAATTCTGGCCCTTCACAGCTTATGGAAATAACAGGAATGTACACATTATTTAGGACATTGGATACATCAGCACTATGGTAAATATTATACACATTGCACCTATAATTTAATATTAAAATGTTGCTGCTGGGCTCTTTAACACTATAGGATACTAGCAGTAACAATGAGTATAGATCTATAAATGCGTGTGTAAAAAGCTTTCAGTGGAAATCCAATGTATATTCATGAAATACTTCAAAATGCCAATGGTAAGTTGAATTGGGCGAATCTGGAGCCACACATTCTAGATATGCCATAAATCAGTGTCACTTACGAACTCCACCTGGTCGTTTAACAGGTCTAATTCCTCTTTCCATTTACTGCTTACAAGAAAACAATCAATATATGCTGAATGACTCAAGATCCAGCTTATTAAATCTTGGTAGTCTGATTTAATGCTGAACTTTCTTACTTTTCTTCATGACAACTAGAAAGACCAAAAATTCAGGGATTATTTTTCCTCCCTATATTTTTAGATCCTTCAATGGAGTCTGCGAGTTTCTTGCAAGCCAATTGCCTATAAAAGGAGCATTCTTATCTTATTTTTAACCTTTCTTTCACATTCCCTGACCTTTCAACCAATAGATCAAACAGAACACAAGCATGATTCATAGAAAAGATTAAACTGTGTTTAGACAAAAAAGGTCAGTCCACACACCAATGAGAATAGCTAGATCTTAAAGCAGATATGTGACACACACACACATGCAGAACACATCGTAAAAACCAAATTTTCTATGCCATTGCATCAGATTGAATGGCGATACTTTGCTTTCACACAAAAACTATTTTTCCTGTTTTTATGTAGCACACCTGCAATGCCTTTTAAAATGTCACCACCCTGAGAACATTTCAATATTCAAAGCTGGAACAGTGTGGTATGACTTCTTTTATTCATCTCCCTCGAAATTATCTCTGATCTCACAGATGTGGATCCAGAAACATACCATGCTTCAACCCTGAACGAATCAGCAAATGTCGTCTTTTATAGCTGATTTCTTTGACAATTCTGTTATTAGTCGGTGGGGGGGGGGGGAGGAGAGAGAGAGAGAGAAACCTTGTCAAGTTCTGGAAGAACCAGCCTCTAAAAATAGAAAATAAGTGATAGTTATATTGGACTCCACTGCCAGCATTTAAAATTGGTCAACTAGGGATGACAGTTTTCAACAAGATGAAACTGAAAAGGTGACACTTTGACAGAACAATCTTCCATTAATCTTTTGATAACATAGGGAGATATATTTTCCATGTGATTAATTTCATATTTTCCAGGGGAAGCAGTTTCATGAAAGGATGCAGAAAATAAGCTAACAATTGGACGGGTGGTGTTTTTTTCTTCTTCTCCCTTTTTATACGTCAAATCACATACAAAGCCGCATATTTTCAGGGCACTGTGCAATGTATTTTGAAAAATAATCTTAGATGGATCTCCATTTTATCTAATAGGAATCCATCTGCAGAATATTTTTTTATCTTCACTCCCCATTCTTAGCAAAAGTCTTGCAAGAGCATTGCCAGAAAAGCCTAGTCAAGTCACATGGGGGAAATGTACATTCTCAAAGACAAGACAAATAACATTACCCTGGCCGTGACAAAATTTCTTTCGGAGGTAGTAAGAGTTAGAAATCAACATGCTCTGGATAAAACATAGCGACTGCCTTTGAATGTTTTCTCGGTATTCCTGCTGTATTTTGCTTTCAAAACTGTTTTTTGTGGGTCTTTGGACTGAAATAAAGAATGTTTGTTTGTATATCTTTGCAAGCATGGTAGTATTGGGTTCACGAAATTACACAGAAAAGGAGGAGTTTGGATTTGATATTCCGCTTTATCACTACCCTAAGGAGTCTCAAAGCGGCTAACAATCTCCTTTCCCCCACAACAAACACTCTGTGAGGTGAGTGAGGCTGAGACTTCAGAGAAGTGTGACTAGCCCAAGGTCACCCAGCAGCTGCAGGTGGAGGAGCGGGGAATCGAACCTGGTTCACCAGATTACGAATCCTAATTACAGAGGCCTAATAGGTTTCCTGTTACCTGACAGGGTAGGAAACCAACAAGATTCTCTACCATTATAGGAAGCCAGAGTGGAGTAGCGGTCAGAGTGCTGGACTATAACCTGGGAGCTCAGAGTTCAAATCTCCACTCGGCCATGAACCTCACTGCGTGGCCTTGGGGCAACACACTGTGTCTCAGCCGCATCTGCCTCACAAGGTCATGGTAAGAATAAAATAGGGAAGAGAAATATGTATACAGGTCATTTAATGTAACAGCGATAGCATAGCACCCACGAACAGCATGGAAACATGATTAGACATCCTTTAGGACACAAAATCTTGGTTTAGGCTTCAGTAAAACTGCACAGAGGGATATAGGAGATTATGTATTGTAACTTGGGGTGAAGCTGGGGTGTAATGGTTTGACCACATTAAAGGATTGATTTCTTACAACTGTGGAATGAGTGCTAGACAGAGTAACTGAAAGGAATCCAGCATATTTCGAAGAGGTCAATGGAACCCAAAGGAGGTTGCCACAGCAAGCCACAAAAATACCGAAATTAAAAAGCCCCCCCATGCTGATCAAAGGTTCATTAAATGCTGAACAGATCTCAGTGATCTGGAAAGAAAATGGAGTGTAGGCATCACTTCAGACAGCTGATCAGTACACCAACCATCCTGATGACATCTCTAAGGCTTAAACAGTTCTAGTGATGACAAGGAGAATACATGACATGATTGTGTTGACCATGGCAGAAGGCAGAAAAAGAAAGTTTATGCAGCCAAGATCATATTCCCTATGCCTAACGCAGTCCTCCAATGCGGCAGCTAGACTGGTGATTGGGAGTGGCCGCCGAGACCACATAAGACCGGTCCTGAAAGCCCTACTTGCTCCCATTACGTTTCTGGGCACAATTCAAAGTGTTGGTGCTGACCTTGAAAGCCCTAAATGGCCTCATCCCAGTATACCTGAAGGAGCGTCTCCACCCCCCATAGTTCAGCCCGGACACTGAGGTCCAGCGCTGAGGGCCTTCTGGCGGTTCCCTCACTGCAAGAAGGGAAAGTACAGGGAATCAGGCAGAGGGCCTTCTTGGTGGTGGCACCCGCCCTGTGGAACACCCTCCCATAAGATGTCAAAGAAATAAACAACTATCGGACTTTTAGAAGACATCTGAAGGCAGCCCTGTTTAGGGAAGCTTTTAATACTGGATGAATCATTGTATTTAATATTCTTCTGGAAGCCGCCCATAGTGGTTAGGGTTAGGGTTAGGGTTATAAATAATTAAATATATTATTATTATTATTATTATTATTATTATTATTATTATTATTATTATTATTATTATTTTGGGGGTAGTAGGGAGTGGATTTCTGCAAAAATGCATGGGCCTCTTTTACCCATGTGCCCAGAGACATGAAGTAATTAGCTATTCTGTGGAAAGATCATTCCATTTTGTTACGCCTGCAAGAGTCAACCAGAGCTTACAACAATAGATAATCTGTTAAAAACTCCATTTCTGGAAGGAATTCGAAATCTAATTTGTTTACAACCTAATAACAAAGCAACACACATTTATAATTCTGCTTATTTTCAATCCAGCTGTAGCAGTCTGACAGTTTTGTTGTAAGATAGCAAAATCTACATGCGCCAGCATTTAGCCAGCCATAAGGGGCTAGATGCAAAAAAGGAAGAAAAGAAAATAGTTCCTCTGCAAAGAAAGGCATCCATCACCTCATTGCATATTATCCATTTCATACTCCAAAAGCTTTTTTCTTTGTTTTGTTTCTATTTGCCCTCTTATCAGCAGCTTTGATTGAATTGTGTAGCTAAGTATACAGGGCTCCTGTGATTTCCATTTTCTCTGGGGGCTACATACTGATAAAGACAATAATTGACATTGTTATTCAGTTTCTACCCAAGAAAGAAACAAGAAAAGAAAACAATTTTATTTCAAGTGAGGCATCTCCAGTGACAGCCTTGAATTACCAACTAAACAAAACGATTGCTTGGCTATTTAAGTCGGGCAGGTCAACTAAATTGTTCACACAGCACTATTTAGATTATCCCCTGCTTTTCCTAAAGGGGCTTTTTATATTGAAATTGGGGAAAATGCACCAGGTAGTTCTTCTGCGGCACTTACAAAAATGAATGCACTCATCACAATGTTAGGGGGGAAGATGTTCTGAATCTAACTAAGCTGCCCTGATAGAAAGTTCAGCAATTTCATCTGACCGTCTTGTAAAACATACAGTGGTGCCCCGCAAGACGAATGACTCGCAAGATGGAAAACCCGCTAGACGAAAGGGTTTTCCGTTTTTGAGCTGCTTCGCAAGACGAATTTCCCTATGGGCTTGCTTTGCAAGACGAAAACGTCTTGTGAGTGTTCCGATTTTTTTTCGCTTTCCCCCCTTTTTCTAAGCCGCTAAGCCGCTAATTGCCTTTTAGCCGCTAATCTGCTAAGCCTTTAATAGCCGCTAAGCCTTTAATAGCCGCTAAACCGCTAATAGCGCTAATCCGCTAATAGGGTTGCTTCGCAAGACAAAAAAACCGCAAGACGAAGAGACGCGTGGAACGGATTAATTTTGTCTTGCGAGGCACCACTGTATATGATTTGGGTTTATAAAAGCATTTAGAATTTTCAGAGATGAATGAAGAGAAGATTGCAATCCTATACTTCAGTGTGCAGTAGAAATCTCCATACTGTATCCCAACCATGAGTTATAGAAGTATGCTCTGGAAGCGAAATAGCACATGTTAGAGAGGAGCATGAGCAGAGCATTATAGTGGCTTGGAAATGACCTGAATAACTTATGGGACTTTGGAATATGGTCTGGCTTATTTCCAAGGCCATCTGAATCTCACCCCATCCCTGCTGCTGGTTTGACAGGAATTACTTGGAAACTTTCAAATTCCTGAGCTGCCAAAATAATCTCTCTCCTGCCTATGTAAGCTTCAAGTATGTAGTAATAGTATCATAGAATGGTACGAGTTGGAAGGGACCACAAGAGTAATCTCATTCAATTCTCTGCAATGCAGGAATCTTTTTGCCCAACATAGGGCTTGAACCCAGGGCCCTGAGATTAAGGCTTTCATGCTTTACCAACTGAGCTATCCTGCAGTGATGTAGCATGCCACACACACACAAACACAGCTGCGGCTTGCAGGAGGCTTGTACCGCCTCTTTCCAGGTTTTTGTGAGTGCAGCTGTCAACCCCAGCCAAGGTTTACAGGAGACTTTGCTTCTGCCCACGCAAAGCAGTAATTTAGTGTGCCTAGCACCCATGAACAAATCACATTATCTATAACCTAAACCAGCCCTCATGGAACTCCCTCTGTACAAGCGGTGCAGAAGTGGACCCAGCTTACCTCCCCACTTCCTCTGTGGACCAAGCTTGACAGGGGTGTGGGGTCGCCCATCTGACAATCATCCATTGTCACAAGTTGTCCATATGGACCATGTTTCCCTGCACAATCAGATGAATGCCAGGACTTGCAAAGCACGGCAAACAGATCTAGGAAAGCCCTTCGAATCAGCTGGCTTATACTTTATAAAGCTTACAAGAGGACCAGAAGGGAGATGGGGGTTTTGCTCCCTGAATATGTTCTTTGTGTTTTTAAACTTCTGCTTTGAATTTAGTTTTTATTCTGGGATGTGTGTATGGTTGTTCGTTCGTTCGTTAGTTCGTTCATTCATTCAATTCAATTTGTATTCCGTCCTTCCTCCCAAAGGGGCCCAGGACAGCAAGCATATCAGAATAAAACTGTTAAAATACGTAAAGACATCTAAAAATGATTTCAATATAATTAGGTGTCCAGACAGGACTGTTGTGTCTTGGGAAGCAGAATACAATTTTTTTAAAAAAAGAAAAAAGAAAAAAGTGTGTATCTTATCTCCCAGAAGCGTTTAGGAACTCTGTCACACTGTATGAAATGGTAACGTGGTACAAACACTGATTGGCCATACATTTGAAAACCCATTTTTCAGCATGCTGTTTTTAGAGAGGTTATTCTTTATGCTGCTTTTTGGTCAAAAGACTCCATGGTGACAACCATACCCTTAAAATGCAAACAATGAAATCACAATAATAAAAGTCAATATAAACCGCAATGTAACAACAGTGAGAGTATAAACTGGGGCATAGAACTCTCTCAGTTATCATAAAAAGCCAGATGGAAAAGTAGAGAAAAGGAGGGAGCTAAACACGCCCCTTGAGGTTACAGGTTCATTACATATTAAAGGTCAGAACCTTCAAGTTAGAGAGAGGTGCTCAAATAGGATTAAAAGTGTACTTGCAAAGGGTTTTGAAAAGAGTGAATCTCAGAAAGATTCCAGTGAGCAGAGTGAAGACTGTCAAGCTCTTTCCCCATAAATTCAAAGCAAAACTCATTTGTTCCTACCTGCTATCAATAGGGCTGGGCGATATATCAATATATCATCCAAAACTGGTTTGAAGCACATATCATGATAGCAATTTCATCATTTTTGACCTGGCAATATTTCACAGATCCTGGTGTGTGTCTGTGCGCGCACACACTATGCAAAAATCATGATTTGGGAAAAACCCTGAAGCCAGCCAATGCCTCTACATAGATCCACCCTTATTTCAGACCTTGCAATATATGAGTTTATTGTGATGTTTAGCTGGTGATATATCACGATGTTGAAAACCAGATATCACCCAGCCCTATCAATAGTCCTTTGCTCAGAGCCCTGATTTACAGAAGCCATTCCAATTTTGGATCTGATCCTGGAAAGTCCCACTTTTCTTTAAGAAATCCCTTATTTTCATTGGAGGATATGGCGTTATGTCACACACACACACACACACACACACACACACCGAGCCAAGGAGATAAGTTACTATACAAACTTTAAAAGACATCGGAAGACAGCCCTGTATAGGGAAGGTTTTTTTAATGTTTAATGTTTTATTATGTTCTTATATGTGTTGGAAGCCACCCAGAGTGGCTGGGGCAGCCCAATCAGATGGGTGGGGTATAAATAAATTATCATCATCATCAGACAGACCATCCCTATATTCATCAGACAAATGATGGACGGTATGTCTTTGTAAGCTTGCACAATTTGTCACTGGATTCTGCAGCATTGGTTTTAGGGTCCTGCCACTGTGCCTGGCAAGAGAGCAATAAAAATATACAGTATATATAAAAGACAGGGAAACTACTTCCATCATGCCCAGCTGCAAAGAAGTACAAACGATATTGCATACAACTGTCTCATGCACTTAGCCTAGATTGGTTTAACACTAGTGAAAATGAGCCTATTGTTGCCTTACTGTGAGGTATGCAGCTGCTAGACAGCACAGTGCAGAGAAGTATGATCTAAAGAGTGTCTTGTGTATACAGACATCCAAGTCTGAACACTGAACCAATTATTCTTGCCATTAGAAACCAACGCAGGCTGATTTCCAAGTAACTGGGAACAGAACTGTTCAATTCAGTTTTGAATAGCCAGTAATTTTCTGCTTAAAAAATCTGGAAAGTCATTATTTTAAAAACTAACTACCAGGAGGAATTTTACATACAGCATTTTCTAAAAGCTTTCTCCTTTTTTTGCCAAAGGGACGCCTGTGCATTTAAAAATGTGTTTGTGTGCACACTTGCTAAGGCTCAAGCAAGGGGGAGCGCTCAAAATCATTGGCGAAGTGCACTATCTCTGAAGGGAATCTCTGGAAACAAAATGAAATAATGAAGAAGAAAAGTGCTAGATTATTTTAACCGCGCAGTTCATTTAGCGATCAGCGGTGACGCATCACTTACTGGCGAAGAAATATCCATGCTCAGGGGAAACGGTGGCACATATTGAGCAAGACATGAGAGAGACAAGGTAACATGCCTGAATCATCAGTGGAGCATGAATTCAGCCCATTTTGAATAGCTGGAGCCAATCCAAACATACCACCACCTCATTTATTTCTGTACGTGCTGCGGAGGTAGGCTGGTTGCAGTAGAGAGTTGGCAAGCCCAATTGTATGCCTGCTGCGTCGTGCTGGTTACTCATGCTGGTATTCTGCCACACTGATGCTGTTACTGCATTACTTTATGATGAAGCTTTCATCACGGTCAAATCAAGTGCAGAAATGTAGAAGATAAACTACGTGTCCGGACAAACAACACTTGCCTCTCGGTATTCTTATTTGAGATTTCAGCTAGAGCCAATTCAAGTTTAACAAATCTCTCAAGGATTATACAAGAGTTTCATAGGCCTTAGTGAGAATAATAGGTACAGGAATGGGGTATTAATGTTAAGACAGACTTTATAGAAATCGTTTCCTAGCCAAAAAGCAGCTACATAAAGTTGTGTTTCCAGGCCTTATGGGAAAACTGGTTTTTCTATTTTTTCCCCGGCTTTTCATCCTTTTTACACAGCAAGAACGCAATTGAGTTTTGAAATAATTCCTGGAAATCTGGAATGCTTACTAATTTTTATTATTGCGACTAAAAGTAAATCTTGGAAGAAACTAGGCCTTGAGCTCAATGGTAAAACATAGAAATTGATATCCTGTGAGCTCCAGTGAAGAGGCTTCAAACAAACACCACAGGAAACTGTGCAGAACTAGATTCAAAACACATGGTAAATACATGCTGACTATTATAGGCAAGTAAAATTATACTTAATAATACTACTATGGTTTGTTCCTTCTGTTCTACATATTTATATACTGCCTAAATGAGAAAATGGCTCCTAAGTGGTTTACAATCAACTATAAAATCGATAATTAAAATACACAGTAAACTAGTTGTATCACAGCATTAAAAACATCCATACTTAAAATATATAATAAAACAAGACAGTTAAAAACTATTGAAACAAATAAATTAGAAAGTTGGAGTTTAGGGAGATGCATGCCTAAACAGGTGTGTCTTCAAGAGCTGGTGGAATGCCAATACTGATGGGACCTCTTTTATTTCACCAGGACGAGCATCACACATTGTTGGTGCCACCAATGAAAACTTAGGGCTAGATTATTTACTGCATTTATGTAGCTAAAAGGCTACCAACGACAAGAAGGGATGCTAACACAATGCTTAGGAGAATGTCACAGCTGTTGTTTTTTAAAAAGGGAGGGAATCCTAAGGGGAATTTTTGGATTGCTTCTTTCTTTGGGGAATAAGGTGGAGAATAAGTAAATGACCTGGGAAAGAGAATTATTAGCTGGCTGTGTTAACTCCATAATGCCCATTTTGTTGCCCAGATCACTTGTGAACACAAAGTATTCTCTCCTCACAGAAGAGGCTGTCTACTGTACCCCAGCATGTGTGTCTTTTCTGGTTTTAAACGTAAAGGTGAAGGACCCCTGACAGCTAAGTCCAGTCGTGGCCGACTCTGGGGTTTCGGCGCTCATCTCGCTTTACTGGCTGAGGGAGCCGGCGTACAGCTTCCGGCTCATGTGGCCAGCATGACTAAGCCACTTCTGGCGAAACCAGAGCAGCACACAGAAATGCTGTTTACCTTCCCATGGAGCGGTACCTATTTATCTACTTACTTTCGAACTGCTAGGTTGACAGGAGCTGGGACCGAGCAATGGGAGATCACCCTGTCGCAGGGATTCGAACTGTCGACCTTCTGATCGGCAAGCCCAAGGCTCAGTGGATACACCACAGCGCCACCCGCGCCCCTGGTTTTATCTCCTTCAAATACAATGGATACTTCTTGTTGTTTCTAGAGATCAAACATGTTGAAACAAGAGCCCATTGCTCAGGGCCATGCCCAAACTTCATATATTTGTCACAAAATGCCAAGAACTCTGTTACATGGCAACTTGCCTTATGTGGTTACTGAACAATAAATGCACACAAAAGTGGTTTTCACAGATTATCGGACAGTTAGAGCACAAACAGAAGCTGACCTTTACTGCTTGAAAAGATGAGCCAGTTAAATGTGATCAAATGCCCTGAAATGGCTGAACTTTAATTTAACCTAGCTCCAGCCTTAGATGTCCGTGTAAAAAAACAAGGGAACCGGCGCAGCCATTTTCTTCTTCTTCTTCTTCTTCTTCTTCTTCTTCTTCTTCTTCTTCTTCTTCTTCTTCTTCTTCTTATATTATGCCACAACTGAGAGCTGTGAAACCTTGCTGTGATATGCTGGACTCCATTCTTGTGCAAACTGTGGGGGGGGGGGACCACCCCAAAAAACCACAACTTCCTCTAAAGGTAAACTCAGGTGGTGAGAGCTGACAGGAATGGGGGTAAATTTTTGCTCGGTATGCTTGGAGGAACTCCAAGGTTGGCAGAAGAAAAAATAAATAAATAACAGAATCTGGGGAGTGGGGAATCCCCCTGCCAAAAGGCCAATGAGATCTGTGCATGCTCAGTTGCCACAGAATGTGAAATTTCGGTTTGAAAAGAAAATGTTGTTTGTTTCTATTAATTATGTTTTCATACTGCGATTGACAATATAAAAACACAAAAACACATGACATGTAAGAAGCAAATTTTGGATATGCTGTACATAGCTTCAGCTTTCAAGAAGGTATAAGCCTTGTTTTTGTAGAACCTTTAGTTTCGCCGAGTGTAGTCATATCTTAAAGGGTAAAGGTAAAGGGAACCCTGACCATTAAGTCCAGTTGCAGACGACTCTGGGGTTGCGTGCTCATCTCACTCTATAGGCCGAGGGAGCCGGCATTTATCCACAGACAGCTTCCGGGTCATGTGGCCAGCATGACTAAGCTGCTTCTTGCGAACCAGAGCAGCGCACAGAAACACTGTTTACTTTCCTGCCAGAGTGGTACCTATTTATCTACTTGCACTTTGACATGCTTTCGAACTGCTAGCTTGGCAGTAGCAGGGACCGAGCAACAGGAGGTCACCCCGTCGCAGGGATTCGAACTGCCAACCTTCTGATTGGCACACCCTAGGCCAGGGGTCAGCAACCTTTTTTCAGCCATGGGCCGGTCCACCATGTGGTGGGCCGGAGTATATTTTTTGGGGAAAATATGAACGAATTCCTATGCCCCACAAATAACCCAGAGATGCATTTTAAACAAAAGGACACATTCTACTCATGTAAAAACACGCTGATTCCCAGACCGTACGTGGGCCGGACTGAGAAGGCTATTGGGCCTTAGGCTGCCTACCCCTGCCCTAAGCTCTGTGGTTTAGACCACAGCCCCATCCGTGTCCCAGTCATATCTTAGCTTCTGTTATTGTTCTGGTAATACAGCATGCAGAAATCATCTCTCAGGTGAATGGTAACAAGTATACTAATACAAGTCTAGATCCCTTCCCTTCTGCCTGACATGATATCAGAAAGTGACTCCCTCCTTTTTCTTTATACCTCCTTTTTACCTCCTGGATACAATCAGCTGCACACCCATTTCTTTATGGAACCCTTTCTGGGTGCAATAAACTCCTCCTTCCACCCTTAGTTTCCTAACTTCCTCCCTGCCATATCTGTGAATCATTCATTTTATTTGTGACGACTGCAGGGATTCAACTGCACTTTTCTCCTGAAGGAGCAGACTGCAATTTATTTATTTTTATTTTTGTCCTAGAGGAGGTGTTGCGGCTGTGAAACAAATGAGAGAAGAGGGAAGGTAAGACAGAGCTACAGTGGCAGCTTTGAGAAGAATCTGCAGCGACGACTCGGCCGCATTTCCACAGCCAAGCAGAGACTGAAAGAAGCCTTGATCAATTTCAGGGAAGACTGCATAGCAGATGAGACATAATGCGAGCATCCAAAGACTAAGGTATAATCTGACCTACTTACTGAAAATGCAGAACAACAATACATTAGGACCCTACAATACCTATTTGCATGTACTTTGAAAGAGAGAGAAAATACAGCACTAAACCATGTTCAGCCAGAACTATAGAAATGCAAAGACTGATATAAGCTAAAAACTAAAGCTGTTTGTCTATAGATTTAGCATTGAGATAGCAGAAGCACATTCATGCTAAATGTATTGGTAACTGGAACCTACATGTAACTGAAGTCACACGCTTAACTATTTTGCAGTTACTGGATGTGCTCAGTGCGCCAGCTATGTACTTGCAGGTGATGCAGCTGTTCCATTCAATCCATGACTGGCTTCGTAATCAATCCATATCAAACAGTCTTCACTCCATCCACCGGATTGACAGATTCTGGACAGAACTCGTCACAGAACAAAGGTTGATGAGAACATTAAAAACAGAGGCCATCTGACACAGTGGAAGAGGCTGATGGAAGACTGTACAACAATAGTCTGGTAGGTGCACAGTATGCCAATACGTTCCAGCATCCCCATTACATGCCACCTCTGGTGTCTTTTCAGCACCGTCCTTTTTCAACAAGGGTGCACATTTTTATCCCAGAGCCTATATCCGTCTTGGATTTGAAATGGCTTTTATTTAAGAAGCCGCTTTTCTGTTTTTTAAAAAATAGAAATGTTTTTTACCGTATTTACTCGAGTCTAATGCACATCTCATTTTTTGCCAAATTACCGTATTTTTTGCTCTATAACTCACTTTTTCCCTCCTAAAAAGTAAGGGGAAATGTGTGTGCGTCTTACGGAGCGAATGCAGGCTGCGCAACTATCCCAGAAGCCAGAACAGCAAGAGGGATTGCTGCTTTCGCTGCGCAGCGATCCCTCTTGCTGTTCTGGCTTCTGAGATTCAGAGTATTTTTTTTCTTGTTTTCCTCCTCTAAAAAACTAGGTGTGTCTTGTGGTCTGGTGCATCTTACAGAGCGAAAAATACAGTATGTTGCGAACATTAAGGTGTGCATTAGATTCGATGGAGCATTACATTCGAGGAAATACGGTACCCCCGGGTGCAAATCGGCTGTGTGGGGCCAGGTGCGCCCTCCCAGCTGGCCGCCACTGGGCTGGGGGCGTGCTGCTCCATTCCGCTCCTCTGGCCGGGCCGCAGCACCACTGTGCTGCTCAGTTCACGTGCCTCGCCACCTCGCACACAGCTGCCACCCAGCCAGACTAGTCGGAGCTGAGGGCTGCGCAACTGGTGAATCCGGGCGAGAGGAGGCCAGGAGGCTGCTGGGCTGCATTTGGGGTGGACAACTGAGCTTGGGCAGCCCAAGCATGCCAGTCAGTGTGCCCACACGGTGAAGGAGCCTGTGGGTCAGAGGGGTGGCAGGGTAGGGACTGTAAAAAAGGAGGCAGCCCCTCCCGTAAGACAAGATAGTTTGAGGTGGTCAGTAGGGCTGGGGGATTTCTAATGTGCACTTTTTTTGCCAAATTACACTGCAAAAATTAGGATTCACATTAGATTTGATGGCGCATTCGACTCGAGTAAATACGGTAGTAGTTTTTATTTTTGAGGTTTCTACTGTGAAAGCACTTCAAGATACTGAATTAAATAAGTTAAATAAATAGCAGCCGCACAACAGTGACTTCACTTACTGAAATTTATCACATATGCAGCAAACAGCATGCTGGCATGGGAACTTCTAAAAAGAAACATGATAACATGAACCTGAATGAATGCTTTGATAACCGCAACACGTTTAGCATCGCTGATAGCAGCCTCAGAAGGCTGATAAGCAGTTTCCATGCTGCTTTTGGATATGGTTTTCTTTCTTGCAGAAGATGCAGGTGTTATGCAGAAAAGCAGACATCAAATTGGCACCAGTGGAAGGTTCCCTCTCTAACCGAGTCATAACTGAGGTCTCTGTTGGGCGTTTAGGGAAGCACACGAAACACACTCCTGCATTTTAACTTCTTGTCCAGCTCTTGTCACAATATGCAACAGCAGTGACTTTTACTCGCAAGTAAGGAAGAGATCTTTATTTGGGCTAACAGTGGTACCAGCTCAACAGCAAGCCCAAGGCCCAGAAGTCATGCTTTCAAGGCGCATGAGCAAGGCAAGAGGTTCCTAACTGTGGTAAGAATTCACCTCTGCACCACCTTGTTTGTTACCCAGGTGGAGGAACAACCACTTTTTGAAAAGCCAAAGAAGTCCAGCATCCAGATTTAAGAGCCCAGCGTTTATTATAGCTATTGCAATAGGACAAAGCTCACTCAACTCTCCAGCAGTTGAGGTGTCCCTTCTGCCAAGCTTTTAAAGAAGGGTCAGGGTGGGCTTATATCCAGGACTCTAACTCTGTCATCCTACTGTGGATGTGTACACCCACTCTCTCATGGAAAGTGCATCTGATCCCACCTACAAATGTGGCATCTGGTCCTCAGCAACGAGACTGTTTCCTACCCACCTGAGTCCAGTTCTGACACCTCTTCTTCCTCTGGCTGGTCCAAGTCCTTCCTCCCTCCCTGACCAGGTTGTGCACTCTGCAGGAGGGATGATGGAGAGAACTGGCAGATCTGTTTCCTCCTCCCTGACATTTAGAGTCACAAGGGGAGGATCGCTATTCCTGAGTGGCTGATTTCTACTCTGTCATCTGGTCCTCCTCCTCCTCCTCCTCTTGTGCCTGGGGCTGCCAAATTCGGTTCCTGGTGGAGCCAAGCAGGTAATGACACCTGTGTAGTTTGGCCTAGAAGAGTTTGCTATTGCTGCGGAGAATGACCATATACTGTTACGGCTACAACATGGGCTCATGGCCATGGCGGAAGTGATAACACAGATTTTATACAATTATCACACGCACACACTTTTTAAACCTTGATGTAAAAAGCAAGTTTTCATTTTGTAGCTGAAATACTGCAATAATTCAGCGTGGGCAAAAATATATCCCACTGTACAATAATATGTAATTCCTTGCTGAATTCATGCTTTTTAATCACTGCAATTGCTCCCAATTTATTAAATGAACTACTTTAAATTCATGAAGTTGGCCAAATTAAATATTTTCAGGTCACTGGGGCCATTCTCTAAATTAGACCCATGTTTATAGTAGTACTAATTTCCCCTCAGTATGCTGGCACAAATGACTATTACCGCAGCAAATAGGGAGGTACAGTAAATACCTTCCTATTTTAGTTTTACAAACTCCTTCTGAAATTTGCACATTTTAGAACATCTTGGCTTTCTCTGTAATAGGATGGTTGTTTTATTAGTTGCTGTGAGGCTCAATTTGTTTTTATGCTCTGGCTTCTATAAACACATTAAATGATCAGACTTTCTTCTCTTTTTACATTTGTAAAGAAAATCTATATGGAATACTGATCAAAATTGCAATTTACATATGAATTTACACACACACACACTATCCAATTCCCAAGCATATGGAGCAAGAAGAAGGCATAAGATGAGGTGGGGAACTGAGGTGCTAATGGACTCCAACTCCCATCAGCCCAAGTCACCAAGGCCAATAGTCACAGATTATAAGAGATACAGTCATGCAACTTCTGGCAAGAGCACAGGCTCCCTATCCCTGGTCTAAGATGAGCGTAACCTAACATATTTCAGTGAAGGCTATGCAATGTCCTTTGTAAGTAGCATGTACCAGTGTTCAACTATGAATGTAAACAGCCTAGCCCAATGCAAGCAAAGCATACAGATTTAATAAGGAATGATCCAATTATTTTATTGGAGAATAGGCAAACGGTGCAAGGAATAGCAACAGGACAAATGAGGAAAGCAGGACCTTAAAAGAAATACGGTACCGAGAAAATAGTTTTAGGAAGAAGCTATTTTCCTTTTGGAAAAGCTTAAATCTAACAACAACATACGAATGTGGAAAAATCACATCGTTTCTGGGGTAACGTTGTGCATTTATAAATGTTTGAAGTGTTTTATACACAGTAAAGGACCAATTGTCTCAACTAAATCTGGCTGGGAGCTGTGGAGATACTGTGTAAAAGCAGCTGGCCAGGAAGGTTGCAGTAGGACCTGAGAGATCAGGCCTGAAAACCGCAGCCAGACATGAAGCTCACTAGGTGATCTCGGGCCAGTCAGTACCTCTCAGCTTTACCTTGGGAATGTGACCAAATGAGGAATGGGAAATGGCCCTGTAATAAAATTAGCAAATATCATGATAGAAATGGAGGCAGGAGAAGATTCAAAGGACTAGGCACAGGAGGAAGGAGAAGTGAGTACAATGTAACTCCAAAGGTCGCCAAACACTCTTGAGCAGATTTGGGGGGGGGGGGCGGTGGGAGAGGATGCACAAGTGACTGCAGAAGGAAGGGGGAAGTAGTGAAGACCGTTTCTCATGCTTTCTGCTAACAGCATCCTCTGCCGGCTCACAGACTGCTATCAGTGGATATATACCAATATCAGGAAAAATCCCGTTCTTAAAACGACTAATAAATATTCCACCTTTGTTGAACAATTCAGAACTCACATGTTTCAAAATACGCTGAACATAATAGTTCAACGTAATGTTTTATTTCGCTTCCCTGAGCTTTGTAACACCGTGTTTAGACAAGTTTGATCATCTTCATTTGTCTGAAGTAGCATCAATGTCTTCAAATGAAATAATGTTTTCTAATCATCACACATTTTAAACAGACACAGAATCGAGTTTTCGATGAGTGTGCGCTTGCGTTTTTTGAACCAACACTGCTTACTGGATACTTCTGAACTGCTGTGTTTCATTTCAATTTTTACCATCAACCAAGAGCAACCGTCTGGTTCTTGACTCAAACCCAAGTGTCATGGGGCTCCACAGAGGCACTTAGTTCCCATCCCAAAAGTCCAAACTCAATACATTCAGTCAACAGCACAGAACTCTTAAGATACAACAGGATTTTGTAGCCAGAAATTGGTCATTTTGGTCGAGTTTATTTAACCGCTTCCTAGCTTGAGTTTTTGCAGACAGGATTTTCTAGGCATTCATATGACATCCTTGAACTTTGAGACTTCTATTTAAAGTATTGATTTCAAAAGGTGGAGGTGCCCCTGAAACAGATATTCAGGCTGTTGGGCAGATGAGCAGCCTTTCAGCAAGAGGAGGCAGAAACCCTTGCTCTGTCTCTACTGAATGGAAGAGGCACACGGTCACCACACAGCCTGGGAAAAGCGAGAAGGAGGCTACCACCGTTCTTCCCTAGAAGTAGGTGACTGTGCTAGACCAGTGTTTCCCAACCGGTGTTCCATGGCACACTAGTGTGCTGCAAGACGTTGCCTGGTGTGCCGTGGGAGGGAGTCGGGCGGCGAGAGGCGGGGCGGCGGCGGCGAGGAGAGGCCGCCCAGCGCGGGGCTCTCGCCGTCTGCCTGCCTGGCTGCCTGCGTGGCGCTGACGTCACGGGGCTGTAACGTGCCCCACATAGGCACACGCGGGGCGGCGAGCGAGCTCCCTCCCACATCCCATCGCCGCTCGCTTCGGCCGGCCTACTGGGCTGTCGCAGGCGGAAGGCCTGCGCATGCGCGAGGTTTTCGCGCCTTCGGGATTCCCTTCACGCCTTCCTCCTCCCGGGTCCTTGAGAGCGCGGGAAGCGGCAGCGCGAGACCGGCATTGAGCCTGGTAGGTATTGTGCTTGCCAAGGCAGTCATTTGGGAAATGAAAACTTGCAAAGCAAGCAACCAGTTCAATCTGAAGTACGTGTATGCTTAATATCCTGTATCTGAAACCTGTTCTGCCCCCTCCCCCACACTTGGTGCCATTTTCATCTACACATGCAGCAGAGTAAGTTGACCCAGAATAGTACCAATTCAGATGGCAGATGGGAGAATGACAGTGCTGAATGCTTTCCCATGTAGAACAGTCCCTGCAAATAAAAACCTAGCATATTTGGAAGAGGGATGCTAGCCTAACCATTACCTTCTATGCTGTTACTATTTTTTTATTTTTTTTTACATAAGTAAAAAGTGACCTTTTCCCATCTGGCATGGTGGTGTGCCTCGAGATTTTTTTTCATGAAACAAGTGTGCCTTTGCCCAAAAAAGGTTGGGAAACACTGTGCTAGACTACAACCCCCTTGAAAAAGCCTGTATAAATAGGGATTTCAAGAATGGTCCTTATTTGTCCTTAACTGTTGCTGTTAAAACGTAATCTGACCCACAAGTTATCCAACAAGAGGTAGTAATTTGCCTGAAAACTACAATTCGCATATTTGTATTTAACAGGGCAACTGATCAAGACTGGTAACAGTTGGAACTGTCAAGTTATTAGGACTCTGATCTGCTAGGATCCATACCCTGACAAGGGTTTATTGCTACAAAACTGTTTAGCATTTCACAACACAGCAGAACCAATCAACATGGAATTGTGCATGTGCTTTCTAGTGACAGATTCAAAATACAAGTGCATGGGATTTTCTTTCCCTGAGCGAAAAGTTATCAGTGTTCAATTGAGCAAAATGTTTAACAGCTGAGCACTAAATGGCCTGAATGCTGCCATCTCTTGGAAACATCCTAATGAAAGTAACTTGAGAAATTGGGTTTGTTTTGTTTTGGTTTTTTAAAATCAGCTCTAGAGCTAAGACCAAAGCAAACCATATTCTTTGTCTCCTCAGACTTTCTTCCAAGACTTTGATTTGGTATTCACTTTTTATTGTCAGTGCCTAGACTTTTTATCCTGCATCAGTTCTTTCAAATACCACAAGGAAATCCTTGGGCAAATACAATCACATAAGGGACATTAGCCCATATTAAACACGCTGCCTCAATTAAAATAAAATCATTAATGGAGACAAAACCCTTGCACTTCATTATGCGTTTCGCTATTTCAAGAATTCAAAAAGCATTCCTGGGGCAGATACCAAGAGCTGACCAATGACATTACAAGGTTAATAGCCCCGACCTAATCATATTAGAAATATTCAAGTTTCAAAGAGAGTCTATTGGAATCTGCATTTTATTAAACTGCTGAACAGTGCAGAAAGATGGCATTACACACTAAACCTATGCTTTATGGGATTAAAATGTTAGGATCAGAGACTCCGTAGAACAGAGTAGGCTCGAAAATGAAATGTTGCATAAGCTAGTGTTAGTGGAATGATCCTCAAAGCCCTTAGGTGCAGATTAGCCTATACAACTTTGTCCTTTTCAATCCTTTGTTTTCTTTCAGGCCACCTTCCGACCCTGAAACTGCTATAATTGCAGCTCTTCAGAGACAAAGTGAAGTGATATGTTGCTGATATGCTTCTTAGGTTGCTATGTTACAGTGATTATCTAATTAGGTACCTGCCTGAAGTGAATAATAATGGCAGCATTTAAACAAATCGATAAAATACATCCAATCAGTTCTTGGCAGGCCTTTATACCAGTTTTTATATATACTGGCTTAGAGAATAACCATTCAACTTTATGCTTGGGCAGCTCCATATAGAACTTGTATACTGTAAATGCTGACATATAAGACAATCTTTTAAGTGAGCCCATTTAATTGGTCTGGAAAGCAAGTTCCACTCTCTGAAAGTGTTGATAAAATAGAAGCTAATATAATAAAACATTAATGCTGTTTTTGCATCTTCTCTCAGAGCAAACACAGAGGTACAAAAGGAGAAGAAAGAGGGCAACTCTGCTAACGCAACAATAAAATCATTTTCTAGATGTTGCAGGTTAAACTTACTTCAAATAAAGTGATTGTAAGGTTAATGCATGAGCAAAGTTTGCCTAGAACATTCTGCCAAGTTTTTAAACAAATAAAGATGTACATCCTAGTAAACATTGATTCTGAGTTTCACGATGAATTACAAAATAAAATGAATAGGATCAACAGAAGTGTAACGTCGGATACATGTAATATATCAAAAGCAGAAAATAAAAAGCTGTTTGAAAGCACAACAACTCACAAGCCAGATTGTCATTTCCTAGAGGTCGGAGAGCATAAAAGTTGGTAAAAGGCACATTCTTGAAAAAAGACACCGTAAGTGGTTCTAGGAGTCTCTCCAGTTCCAGAAACACCCCTAACTACATTCCTGATTCTTCTAGGACCACAACCACATCCAGTTCATAAAAAAACCTAGGATATCTCCTTATTGCTATCATTTTTTTTCTTGAGGTAGATTGATAAGAAAGAACACCACTTCTCTCTCTCTCTCTCTCTCTCTCTCTCTCTCTCTCTCACACACACACACACACACACACACGACTTGCTATATTACAGCCTAAACTAAAGTTTGGCATCATAGTAGGCTGTAAGAAAAGTGATTCTGCTAATTGTAGCCACTGTCCTAGGGTCAGAATGTCTTAGGCAATCCCATCCCATGATCTCATTTTAGCTGGAGATTGTCATGGGAATGGCATGTTATAGCTATACTGGGTTAAATAGACTAGATGTTTAAATCAGAATATTCCCCTCCTTCACTACTGAACATTTGTGTCAATTCTATTTAAGTTTCTGAAAAGGTAGATTTAATGTAGATAAATGTAGAACATTTCTAAGTGCAGTACAACCTGTCTCATGATTTGTGTGCAAGATGTAAAATTCATTAATTTACATTGTCTATGCTTAATTGATCACAGTGCTAAATGATGACTCCCTTCATATTCACCCCCATGACTTTGACGTTGACTTATTGTTCATTTCTTTAGCTAAAGCTGGGACATTTGAGATTTTCACAGGACTGAAGAAAAATAGATGCAAACGCTTGACGGTGCCAGGAGATAAAATAATTGTGCATGAAATTTAACTTATTCAACATTAAAATACAATGAGAACAAATGACTTGACATATTAATTCTATGTAGAACGGTATAATGGCTGAAATTGAAGGAAGTGTGGTTTCTGAACCACACTAACATATGCCTAGACTTACCTTTATTAATGTGAGTGATATACGGCTCTTTCTGACCTCAGCTTAAGTTATAATAGCAGCTTTATGTTGGCCACTGCTTCACTAAGTGGTAAGTTCACAAGAGCGTATTTTATTGCAGCCGAAAACTCGGGACATTTTGATTGATCAGCTTAGATCTAAAGATGAACCCCCTGAAGTTCAGGTGTCTATGTCCCAGAAATAATTTTCAAAAGGGGAGGGAGAATTAAAGTGACCATGTGACCGGCTGGCTGAAACATAGCATGTGTCTGAAGTTCCATGAGACCAGGAGCCACTCCAAATTACCTCTGTATGTACAATGCATCCAGGCAAGATTTATGACAGTGAAGGTAACCCAACAGCCCTTGATCACATATGTGAGACAGGGCACATCCCTCTTATCTTTCTGCAAAACTCCAGTGGGCCAGATGAGCCAGCTTTGTATCAGATAGCAAAGTGGCCATTGCTCTTTTCACCTGGAATAAGCCGAGTCGGTACTCCGACAACGAAACAAGCCTGCCAGCAACACAGTCACACAAACCATATAAAATGCATACTCCCTCGATTACTGTCCCTCATCGCAGTGGTGAATGTCTCTTTGCTGGAGGAAATAGTCCCAGCTGCCTTGAAAGAGGCAGTGGTTCTTAAGAAGTCCTCCCTGGAACCTGAGCTACCATCAAATTTCCAATATCCCATTCCTGGGCAAGGTGTTTGGGAGGGTGGTGACGGCACAGCTTCAAGTGTACTAGGATGGAGCCAATTATGTGGATCCATTACAATCTGGTTTCAGTACTGCATTTCAGCTGTGCAATTCTCTCTCCTTGGAAGCACAGATGGCCAAACTGCCTACTAAGAACTCATCTCTTCCCCAAGCTTTTGTAGGAGATGGCTGAGTCTGCTCTGCATAGTACACTATGTATTATTCTAGTGCTGCATTGTTTTCGTGTGTGTTTTTTTTGTTATGTTATGTTTATTATTGCTGCTGTAAACCACGTTTGCGGTGAAAAGCAATCTATAAATTCAATAAATAAAATAGTTTCATCTGAAACAGTTTCAAGGAAGATGTCTGCTTATTTCTTTTCCTGAAAACAAAGTCTACTTCACTTACTTGAAAGTCTCTTTCCTCTAAGATCTCCTTCTTCCATCTGACAAGGAAGGCAGCACACACATATAAATGGAAGTGAGAAAATCCCTCTGGTTCAGACTGAGAAAGAGAGAAAGAGAATTTATGTATAACCAGACAATAACTGCAGTTTATTCATTATTATATTCTGTCATTCTTCTAGTTACTCCAAAGTTAATTATCTCCAGGAGGTAAAATTGTTGCTGATTTTTATGATTGACTTATTAAATCAAACTCCAAAATCAGATTCCAAATAATTTTATCTTTATTGCAGGTGGGGAATTGCTCACCAGGAACCAACACTATTTCAGAGTACTCTTTCCAATTATATAAAAGGCATGCTATATCAATTAAGCTTTGCAGTAAGCATCAAGTAAAGATTTCTGGTGTCAGTCTTTGTTCTGAAAACTGCTTTAATTGTGCCAGTGAACCATATTTTGTTGAGAGGAATAGACAGTGGGGTTTTAATCCTGTTTGTTCTCCTTGACTTCTTGATTGTCTTTGTCACTATTTAGAATAGTAACATTATACACTGCCTGCCAAAACTGAGAATATGAGCATCACACTGTGATGCTTCCATTCCTACCTGTCAGAAAGGAAGGAAGTGCTTGCCCCTTGAGACCCAGCTTGTGGGATACCACAGAGATAAATCTTATTTCCCAAACTATTTAACATCAACATGAAGCTGAGATCATTAGAGCTTCGGAAGTTGAATGTCCTCAATACAATACCATTATATCAAGAGAAATCCAGGTAATTACAAGCCAGTTGGCCTAGATTTTTTTCCAGGTAAATTGGTGGAAACTATTATTACAGGTAACACATTACTAAGCACATAGAAGAAAAAGTCTTGCTGAGGAAGAATCAGCATTGTTTCTGCACCATTAAATCCTCTGTCACAAGTATTTGACATCTTTGAGTATGTCATGATGTACTTGGACTTGCACAACGCTTTCTACAAAGTCCCTCCATCAAAGGTTTGAGTAAACTTAGCAGATACTTAGCAGTTGGGGTTCTCCTATGGATTATTTCTAGATAAACAGGAAATAGGTGGTAGAAGCAAACAGACACTACTCACAATGGAAGTAAGCAGTGAGATTCCCAATGTTATTTAAAGTGTTCATAAATAATGAGGAGACTGGGATGAGCAGTGAAATCCTGGCATTTAAACTGAGAAACATGGAATTCCCCTCACATCCATTGATGAGCTCTGAACTGATGGCGACTAAGCAAGAAAATCTGGAGGTCATGGTGGATAGTTCAATTAAAACTGCTATGAAAAGGGCGAATTGCAATTGGGGCTATTATTTGTATGCCACTGAATGCCAGTTGCTGGAGAATAATAGCAGAAGAGTGCTAGTACACTTCAAGCCCCATTTGTGGACTTCACTGTGGACATTGTGGACTTCTGACCCAAGCAAGCTCTAATGTTCTCAAATGGAGGTTGGGGGGAAAATATAAGCAGTTTCCAGTCTAGGTCCAAGATGAACTAAACAAAGCCAGAGAAGAAACTGAGCACAAAGTTCATCAGAACCTTCAAATAATCTTTACCAAAAGTGAACACTGCTGTTATACAAGCTACATCCAAACGGCTCTTTCAAAATAATTGTAAAACATGCCATTTGCTCCTGATATTTTCCCTTTCCACATTGCGTTCCAATACTGTTTTCCTAGGCTCTTTTAAATCAAATCAAATGGGCTTAAGTATTCAATTCATTAAAGGAAAAATGCATATTCCCTTTAGATTTAAGAATTCATCATGGTTCAGAGATAAAACTAGGCTACAAAGTATTTCAAACGGATAGTCTTGGACAGTTTTGGAAATTGAGCAAAACACCTAATGCATAATTGCCTTTCCCAACACCTGCTACCTATTATAACTTTCCATTTGCAGCCCTTGAAGTTATGACTGGTTTCATCTTTAAATGTAGAAAACAGCGGGCCAATAGCTAAAAGCTATTTTTTTAAAAAAATAAAAAATATCAAATATAAACAATGACCTTGATTTAAATATTTTAGCAAAAGATCTTAAGACAGATGTACAGCCTTCCAGAAGACTTATTCTGAACATATTAGGCATGACTCGGAGCGCATCACCACAGAGGCATCTGTCATCATCAATAAAAATCATTTAGAAGGTTAGCATCACAAATATTACATTGCCTTGCAAAAAGTTTATCGCTTCTGTGGATGAAATCGAAGCCATTATTTCAGACTTGGCCCACAAAAATCTCATGAATTAATCAGGGGATGGATGTAGACTGGTGGGAAAGTAGTAATCGTGGTAACAATGCGCCCCAACAGTTGAAAAAGAAATTGCTTTTATCTATAGAATACTGCTTAATTGGTGGTGGTGTTGTTGTTTAGTCGTTTAGTCATGCCCGACTCTTTGTGACCCCATGGACCAGAGCACGCCAGGCACTCCTGTCTTCCACTGCCTCCCGCAGTTTGGTCAAACTCATGCTGGTAGCTTCAAGAACACTGTCCAACCATCTCGTCCTCTGTCGTCCCCTTCTCCTTCTGCCCTCCAGTCTTCCCAACATCAGGGTCTTTCCCAGGGAGTCTTCTCTTCTCATGAGGTGGCCAAAGTATTGGAGCCTCAGCTTCACGATCTGTCCTTCCAATGAGCACTCAGGGCTGATTTCCTTCAGAATGGATAGGTTTGATCTTCTTGCAGTCCCTGGGACTCTCAAGAGTCTCCTCCAGTACCATAATTCAAAAGCATCAATTCTTCAGCGATCAGCCTTCTTTATGGTCCAGCTCTCACTTCCATATATCACTACTGGAAAAACCATAGCTTTAACTATACGGACCTTTGTCGGCAAGGTGATGTCTCTGCTTTTTAAGATGCTGTCTAGGTTTGTCATTGCATTTCTCCCAAGAAGCAGGCGTCTTTTAATTTCATGGCTGCTATCACCATCTGCAGTGATCATGGAGCCCAAGAAAATAAAATCTCTCACTGCCTCCATTTCTTCGCCTCCTATTTGCCAGGAGGTGATGGGACCAGTGGCCATGATCTTCGTTTTTTTGATGTTGAGCTTCAGACTCTCATCTGCAAGTGTATTTCAATACGGAAATTGCGGGCTGCACATTGCCATGCCATGCAGCAGGTGGGGGAGGATAGCAAAGTTAAAATTTGACACCCCAGCCCTCGTGCTGCCTTCCCAAAGCTGGAAGCTAAGTACTGAGCTTTGGGAAGGAGGTGTGAGGCTCTGGCAGGGTCCTAGCTGGGAAAGTGCTAACTAGGCTTTGAGAAGAAGTCAGGAAGCCTCTAGGACCATATCAGAGCCTCCTTCCCAAAGCCCAGTGCCTTGCTTTAGCAGCCTTGGGAAAGCAGTGAATGGGCTGGGAGGAGTGTCAAATGTTGCCGAGGGCTGCCAAAAAGGCAACAAGGGCCACACGCTGGACCACCCTGGTTTAAAGGGTCAATTCTTAGCCTTGGAAGGGGCTACAAACTTAACACCATTTTTATATCAATTCTAATAACTTTTAAAGTTGTAACCATTTTAGATCTGCAGTATGAATCTTAAAGTATCAAATATTAACAGTATTCTTTCAAGTGTTGTTTTTTTAAAGTACCACACTGTAGAAGTTAAATATGTAAGACAATACGAACTCTGAATGACTTTTTGTCATCAAAAATTCCTACCCTCTGAAAGGTAGAAAACTTTCAGGGGAAATAATTGTATGAGTCTAGTCTAGGTAGAGGAAATTAAAACGGTTAATTTCAGGCTCAAATAAATCTAACAGCAACTGCCTCTGATAGCCCTTCAACAAAGCTCATTCACCAACCAAGATTGTTTCAACTGGAAAAGAACATTTCTAAGCTCACAAAAGGTGTGATGTTCCTGGAATGAAGTCCAAAAGCATCTTCTACTTTGGAATATAGCAATATAGTCATACCTCAGGTTGAATATGCTTCAGGTCAAGCCTTTTCAAGTTACGCTCCACAGCGACCCGGAAGTAACGGAACGCATTACTTCCAGGTTTCGCCGCTCATGCATGCGCAGATGCTCAAAATGACATCACGCACATGTGCAGAAGCGGCGAAACGCAACCCACGCACACACAGACGTGCAGTCGCGTGTTACGTTCTACTCAGAATGAGAACGGGGCTCCAGAATGGATCCCGTTCACATCCAGAGGTACCACTGTATCCTAAACTTGAGATTGTCGGATAATACGGTTGGCTAAGAATGCAAGTATCCACAATTCTTTTCTTTTCTGCCCCCCCCCCCTTTAGAATAAACAGAGGTTGACAACTTGACATTTCATTTAGCGTTAGGGGAGAAATGACAAGTTTACATAATATTTCCTCCCTTCTTAAAACACATTAAATTGTTATTTGCAGATTCCTCTCCAACAAACATCCTGCAATTTATAAACCATTTAAGAATATCAGAAAGACACATCTGCAGTAACTGATCATCCCTCCAGGGAAAAATATAGGTATTCCCAATTGTTAAACCTGCTACCAGCGGTAATGGCATTCATCAGTGATTTTCTTGTGAGCTTTTACAATGGCCTTGCTACTTGACTGCAACCAGCTGTAAAGCTTCTTTATTCTGTTATCACATCCGCATGAGGGAATGAATGCCAAGGATTCAATAGTCCTGCTAAGGAAACAGAGTCACACAGTTCGAATAGCAATAAGTAGACTCAATTGAAGGCATTCTTTCACACACCCTCGCTTTTGCAGAATGAATGAATGAATGACAAAAAATTAAAAAATTAAAATTCTCAGGTGCAGATGCTGAGGAAGATATACAAAATATAAATAAAATATAAAGTAGAGCATGTCACTGTTTAAAGAGAAGGGTCTGGAGAGGATATAAACTGATGTAGCATCATAACACAGATAAAACTGACAGGCTTTATTTTGCAATTGAGAAAGTACAGAGGAAAAATCCTAGAACCCATTCTATTAACAATAAGATGCTCTGAATTTCAACCAGAGATCATACCTCCTAAACTATCAAACACTTATTATGCTTTCTTAGGGGATGGGAACCTTCATGGTTTCTACGTTGAAGAGATAAGCAAACTGGGGTAGTATTGTAGGTGTCTGAATTCTCATTTACTTCCAGCGCTTATAGCTTTGCAATCACTCAATCAGTTTATTACGGCCATAGACTGGCAGCTTAAAAATAGCTAAAATGCAAAATTATAAAAACAAGAAAGAATAATTATAAAAAAAACAAGCTGGAATAAGAAAAGGGAGACAAGAGTCGCTGACCAGCAGGTTAAAAAACTAGAATTCTAACTGTTTCTAAAGAAATCCAGTTGAAGAGTCATGTGTCTGAAACACAAGATTACATAAAATGTAGCATTATTCTGTGCTTCTCCTATTACCCATAGAAAAACCATGATAAATCAAGGACAGCAAGCCTTATAGAGGCAGCATTACTATTACATTTATAGCTCTACACACACAAAAACGACTAGTTCTGCTGGGTTAAAATGTTTAAAAACTGGTCCTAATTAGAAACAGCTAACACTGATGTGGACAAGATCGATCTTGCACATTTAAGACAAGCCATGAACTTCCTTGCTTACCCAAAAGCCACAGTCACCCATATATCTGACCAGAAACCAAACATCCATGACAAGAGGGAGAGCTAGGGAGGTGATTTGGAAGCACTGGGCAGGCTGCCAAGGAAATCACTTGCCAGACTGAGCGACTTTCATTCATGCCTTTGGACTCTCAATTTGAAAGATTTAGATTTCATACAAAGCAGAAGCTCAATTCCTGATCATTAAACATTACTCCACTACTGCAGCTTCTGCATAGACTCTGTACTGGAGTCTTCTCACTACAATTCCCATCAGCCTCACCCAGCACAGCCAATAGTCATGGATGATAGGAACTGTAGTTCAAAACATCTGGTCAGCCCAAAGAGAAGGCTCCTATGCTATGTTTCAGATTCAGTTCAAGGTGCTGGGTGAAATTTTAACATCCTTAAATAGCTCAGTTCTGATATATCTGGAGGAGTCCCCGCTTATTTCACATCTCCAATATCTGGCACTGTCTTCTGGTCTGGTCAGTGCCTGGATGGAACCCCTGTGTTCCATGAGGGATGAAAGGCAGCATAAAAATGGAAGAAATCAATAAATAATATCAATCAGAAGAAGCTCTTAAGTGCACCATCTGTGAAACAATTTAAGACCACAACAGCCTGTGGGCAAACCTTCTTAGCAATTGCTCTTCAATGGAGGAAGCCTAGAGCTGATTAGCTGATTAGGCAATGTGGAACAGATTTTAATATTTGACTTATTTTAGTTACTGTTGTTATACTTTTTCAAAAAACTATGTTTCTATAAATCAGATCAAAAACTGCCACACATTTTCCCCCCTTTTGTACCAGTGAATCACATCTGAAGAGCTCACTAAGGTCAAGTGAATATTAATCATTACATTTTTACACTGCTACATAGACATTAAATAACAGGGGTTTTTCTTCCTGGTCCTTTTCAAAAACTTCTCATCTGCTTGCTAGTTAAACCTTTGTAGCGATTACTTCTTCTGAAACACATTTCACTGTGACGAGAGTCACATCCTTGCTTTTTGCATTGGGAAAAGAACAAAAATACTCTTATACCGACTCCGATCCCTGATGGATATTTGGATGTAGGGGCTTTGCAAGAGAGGTTCCTATACGATTAAATTAACGCAAATCAGTTTTGGCACCATTTGTTGCCATGGGAAAGACTGACAGGAGCATCCACAGATGAATTAAAATTAATAGTGGCATCATCATGCCTTTTCATCTTAACTTCCTGAAATGAAGGTTATACAACTCCAAACGGACCTGATGGAACAAAGGTGCAGTCAATATCCCATTTAAGTGGTCCAATTCCCTCTTAGTGGAGCTGGATTGTAGCTTTATTTTATTTTTATTTTGAATTAGCACATATATGCGTATCTGACAGAAGTTGCATTTTTAATGTTTCTGTGGAAGCAGGCTTCAAAACTAAATTTTCTACTTCTTAAAGATCTCTGAATTGCCTATGAAGAAAAATAGTACCAACAATGTACCCTGCCAATTTAGAAATAACACTGCAGCAATTTCAACCCCAATTCAGCATGTTGCTAGATATATGCTAGGTGGAGTTCCTTTAATATTATATTTGCATATTATTGCAGTACAGAGCTTTGAGCAACCCAGATTCAATGTACCGTATTTTTCGCCCTATAGGACGCACTTTTTCCCCTCCAAAAATGAAGGGGAAATGTGTGTGCGTCCTATGGGGCGAATGCAGGCTTTCGCTGAAGCCTGGAGAGCAAGAGGGGTCGGGGCGCACCCGCTGCTTGGGGAGAGTTGCCAGCATCCCGAAGCCTGCGCGCGCTGATCTCAGCGCGTCCAGGCTTCGCGGACCTCTCCGCAAGCAGCGGGAGTGCTCCCGCTGCTTGAGGAGAGTTGCCGGCATCCCGAAGTCTGCGCACGCTGATCTCAGCGCGTCCAGGCTTCGTGGACCTCTCCGCAAGCAGCGGGAGTGCTCCCGCTGCTTGAGGAGAGTTGCCGGCATGCCGAAGCCTGCGCGCGCTGAGATCAGCGCGTCCAGGCTTCGCAGACCTCTCCGCAAGCAGCGGGAGCCGGCGCTGGGCTCCCACGGCTTGCAGAGAGCTGCCTGTTTGGGGGCTGGGGTTGGGGGAAGCTCGGGCCGCCCCAGCCCCGCGCCTGGGGGAAAAATAATTTTTCCCCCTTTATTTCCCCCCCAAAAAACTAGGTGCGCCTTATGGGACGGTGCGTCCTATAGGGCGAAAAATACGGTACATGGGTATGGAATGCAAGCATGTTTTTAATCTGATTGTGTGGTCTCCTTAATCCTGAAAATGCCATGGGTTAGAATAAAGGAGATCTTGCACATCTATTCTGCAACCCTGTAACATAGGAGTAGTGAAATGGATTTCACTGATAGGCAGAAACAGAACTCCCCCAGCGTCACAGGCTACTTTAAAAGATGGATGGCCCTGACCACAATCTGGGACATGTTTGCAAAAAATGGGACCTTATTAGGTGCTATCCTAATTTTAGTCCCTCGGATGTATCTTATAGGCAATTGCACCCACATCCTTCTCTCTTTCTTGAGGGGAAAAAAAAGCCTGCTTGTACTATAGAAATCATAACATTTCAGAAACTGTATCCTGAATCGCTAAGGTGTTTTTCACACACAATGTGGAAGTACCTGCTGAGATACTTCTTCAGAGTCAGGAATGTCATTTGCTGCTTTGAAGTGGAATTGCCCTGCTACATATCAACATTATGGAAAGTGCCTTGTGACACCATAAAGCCTAACAAATTTATTACGGCATAAGCTTTTGTAGACTACTGTGCATTTCAGCAGATACGGGTAGTGCTCCCCCGAGCTGTAGTTGGTGTCTCTGTACACACACCCAAACACTCAGAAACTACAGTGATATATATTACTCCCACACACAAAAAATATTTGTTGATATCACAACAATCCTGGGCACTGTCTTGCCTAATAACAAACGCAGGATGATTAAAAAAAAAATCAGTTGTCCCGTTCAACCCACAAGTGGCTACTCTTAATGAATTTCCAAACACTACGACTCTGTACTAACCCAGCTCTGGGAATAAAATGAATGTTCAGTGTCTGGTGGGGCTGTGAGAAAGTCAAGAGTTTTGGGGGTGTATACACAAAGAATTGGGACGCAGGTGGCACTGTGGGTTAAACCACAGAGCCTAGGACTTGCTGATCAGAAGGTCGGCGGTTTGAATCCCCGCGACAGCGTGAGCTCCCGTTGCTTGGTCCCAGCTCCTGCCAACCTAGCAATTCGAAAGCACATCAAAGTGCAAGTAAATAGGTACCGCTCCGGTGGGAAGGTAAACGGCATTTCGTGTGCTGCTCTGGTTCGCCAGAAGCGGCTTAGTCATGCTGGCCACGTGACCCAGAAGCTGTATGCCAGCTCCCTCGGCCAGTAAAGCAAGATGAGCGCCGCAACCCCAGAGTCGGCCACGACTGGACCTAATGGTCAGGGGTCCCTTTACCTTTACACGAAGAATTAAAAAAGATGTTCAGAACCTCAATTGAAAAGAAACCATAGGCATTCTTACTGAGCATTGTAGGGGAAGACATCCCACAAGATAAGAAAATATTATTTCTATATGCCACAGCCGCTGCCAGACTATTGTTGGCAAGAAATTGGAAAGGAGATACTATCCCACAAAGGAGGATTGGATAAACAAATTATGCAAATTTATAGGATTGGCTAAACTAACAGCAGCCATAAGGAACCAATCTAACCAGAATTTGAGGAAGGAATGGCAATCTTTTGAGGGTTATATGAAAAAACACTGTTCCAAAAACAATATGTTGTTATGCCTAGATTAAGTATGTAAAGATGATTTAATATAAAGTAAAATCAGCAGCGGCCAGATATATTAAAGATTAAAGGATGCCAAGCTGAGGTGGGAGGAAGCCACATGGGTATATAGTATAGTTTCACTTAATTTGATAAACACAGAGTTTGAATTTGTTAATATGTAACTGTACGATTTTACAACTGTAACTTCTCATTATTGAACAATAAAACGAATATAAATAAATAAAAAATGCATGTTCAGATCAGTGGCACTGGCATGAGCACCGACATGGTTCCACAGTAGGCCAACATCTTCAAGGCTGACTTAGAACACCACTTTCTCAGCTTCTTCCAGAGTAGCTCTTCCATCAGAGATAAAAACATTACATTGAATCATCCGGAATCATGGACAGAAAGCACCTGTGCTATTCTAGCAGGACTTCACCAAGTTCAACCTTACACTGCTAAGCATACTTACAGGCTTTGAACTTCTGCCCAAAACACACCACAAAATCCACAGGACCACAGCAAAGATCTAAGATGAAGCCACATTAGTTTTGGACAGAGCCTGACAACCAAAAATATTGACATCTGGCATTCCTTAGACTACAATTACTCACCCGAAAGAGTGAAAACACAGATCAACAAGGCCAGATTGGTAACCAGGAATTATCTACCATAGGAAAGACATAGAAGCAGCTGTCGACACCTACAGCTCCCAGGTAAAAGCTTTTGTGTATCATCAATTATCTACAGCCCATATGGGAAAAATGACACAAACTGAATTAGGCTGAAGATGCTTAGAAGCTACTGTGCAACTGGAAGTACTGCCTGATTAGTGTGTAACAAATCTAAGGCTTCCCTATTAACAAAAAGAAAGATATTCCTATAAAGCTATTCTATATCAAGGAAACACCCCCCTCCAAAGTCTACACAACAGTGTGATGTGACAGAGAAACAGCAGCACTAAGAAAAAACTTGGATGTGATAGCATATGTGATGCAACAGTCAAGATGATACTCCGGATTATGAACTTCAGCCACAGAAAGGCTGTTCTGCTTTTATAAATTATAGAAGGGGGAGAGGGAAGAGACAGTGGTAGGAAGAATCTCGAGTACTTTCACTCCTTTAAGAGTCATCTAGGGAGAAAATGTCAGACAGACAAGATGGAATGAAGCTTTGAACAATACAATCAAAATCACAAGAATACTTGAGAAGGGAGAGGATAACTCTAAACCCCAGACTTGTTACTCCACTGATGAAATGCAAGCCCAAAATCAAATTAGCTCCACATTCTTCCTGCTGTGCCAAGAGGCTTATGCCAAGCAAAATTGTAAGTTGCTATAAAACAGAACTAGGCTATGGGATAAAAGGATGGGATTCATCAGTATTTAGGATCACTGCCTCAAAAAAACAATAATGTACATGGAATCTTTTTGTTGCAAGATTGTGTTTAGAAGCTTTCTATGCCACACTTAATTTTGGCAACAAACCCCCATTACAATATCCTTTCTTTCAGCAAAAAAATTCTCCCAATTTTTGCTTTTACAATAGCGGCCGTTTGGGAACATTACTGCCAACATTTTGGCCCCTCTTCTAAGCTTACTCGACCTTATGCAATCTCCACCGCAATCCAGCACCACCTATCTGTTCAGGAGGTGATCATAGAGATCCTTGCATACAGCAGAGTAACGGTAGCTTGCTGCTGAGGAAGCAAATCTGGGTAAGTAGATATGTATTAGTTTCTTTTTCATGTTATCTGCCTTCTGCTCAACCTGCCACCTACAACTCTCTTGCCTCTCTCTTCAGCCTCAGTAACACCATATAAGGACCACACTTGATTGCATTAAAAAAACTCAACACCCCATAGTTCAAGGAGGAGGAAGTAACATTGTATGTCTGGTTACTCCAGCCACCAACCCAGAAGACATGAAATTAGTTGCTCTCTTCAGCCACTTGGGATTTCGTGTTTCACTCCCACTCTTGCTCTGGACAAGGGCTCAGGGTTAGCAAGACTACGGGATAAGGCAGAAGGCAAGAAACCACTGCTCTTAGGAGCAGTAGCAAGACATTGCTTATTAGACAATGAGGCTCGGATCATTTTCAGACCTTAACAAAGACTTAGTTTGTGTATATATGCTCATACTTTGCCTTTTATTAAAAGTTTAAATGTGGAGATATACAAAGACATCTCTGTTGGGGAGGGGATTTGTTTGGGATATTTTCCCCCGGATTAATGTGGTTATTTAGGAGCACAACCAAGCATGCTTGTGCACCTGTATATAGTTATACTCAGATTTATATACTACATTTTCCATGTCATTAGCTGCTGAATGTTTTAACTTTCCGTTTACGAGTGAGATTTTTATTCCAGTGCTCACCTTTACAGCTACTTACAGACTTAAACCATTAAACAATGTTCAGCTCCCTTAATTGGGAAATGCATGTAACCCAATATTAGACTAACCAACACTTACTATGCCTCTAACAAATTATATGAAATAAAATTTAGACACATTAAAATAATAAGCTAGTTGAGAATGCCCGAGTCTATTTGGCTAATTGGGCAAGACAGTTGGATATTTAATAACCACATATTAGGTTGCAACAACCAAGACTAACAGTTCAGATTTGTCCTACATGCCATCTTTCAGAAATCTTCAGATGCTTGGAAATGCAATACATCTCCCCACTGCCTTGTTTCGTTTTCTAGTGAACCACTGACCACCACAATTAAAGCAAAATACTTGCTGCAAGTATGAAGATTTAATCTGTACAGAATCTGAATAGTTTACTTCCTGGAGACTGCATTATTTTAATTAATATTGTATTTGAAATAATAATTGCCAGTCTTCTTTTTGGAAATGATCAGGAGCTCTCACTTTCAATAGGAAGCCTCAAGAGGAGGCTAATATATAACTCGTCTCATGAACAGACCAGTCTTGCCAATTAGTAGGCATCTTCAGTCTAATGCTGGGGTATGCACGAAAGCATGGGAAATGGCAGAGTTGTTTGGCGAAAGATTAATTTAGAGTTAATCAACAGAAAACTACAGAGTTCCACATAAATTAATCCTCCTATCCCTTGAGCCCACCTTCTCCCATATTAATCTGCCTATGCACTTGGGCTATTTCTGGAGGTCCTATTTTGTATCCTACTTCCCCATTCCCAGACATGAGCCAAATGGATGCAGAGGATGGAGCCTTGACTGTAATGGTGCCTAGATTGTGAGATTCTTTTCTGAAAGGGGGAGGGGTTTGCTGGGTTTCACAGGGAAACACACAGAAATGGAAGCATCCAAAAATGTGAACAAAAAGGGGGGGATGTTTCTCAGAGATGCTGGAAAGAATGGTAGCATATTGTTCTATTAGCCCAACACATTTCAGCTCCAGCGAGCTGTCTTCATGGGTTTATCTCCCTTGTTTCTTGTGTTTTAATGACCTTCCAGGGCAAAGCTCCTATGGAATCTCCCTGCCTTTAAAACAGATGGCTTCTGAGCCGCTGATAAAGAAACAAATGAGATAGACCCCCAAAGAAGGCTCGTTCGAGCCAAAATGCTTTAGGTTTCAAATGACAAGCTTAAGACCTTTATTTGAGGACAAAACCAATAATTAACATTTCCATACTTAATTCTTTTTTACTGCTGGCTCAGAATTATTGTTTAGGCATATAGTTTACTGCCTTTATGTATACAGTGGTACCTTGGTTTGCAAACAGTCTGGTTTCCATGTTTTGGATTACAAACACGTCAAACCCGGAAGTGTGTGTCCCAGTTTGCAAACTTTTTTTGGATTACAACCCTTTTTTGGGGGGGATTACGAACAAATTTTTTTTGGAGGCCCCATTGGCAAATGCGTGCCTTGGGTTACAACCTGTTTTGGTTTACAAACAGACCTCCGGAACAGATTATGGTTGTAAACCAAGGTACCATTGTATTTTAATTGTTTTATATGTGTTGTTTAGCATATTACTTAGCTGCGTTGAAATGTATGTGCAGGTGGTGGTTCAGACATTTCAAATAAAATGAAATGTCAATGACACAAGATTTTTTGTGAGCCTTCTTTGGAATATATAGCTCTCCTATATGCAGCCATGGAAGAGAGTTCATTTTTAATAGTGTACTCATAATATATGTGGGGCATATATAGGGTTGCCATATTTTGAAGAGAGAAAAAGAGGACGCTATGACAACTCTCATTTTAAATACCCCTACTATATGTAGACTACAGAAGCTGTGATATATTGCTGAGGGGGGCAGGAAAAGAGTAGAGGAAAGCAAGTCTTCAACCACCAGTTATGTCTATGTCTCATGCAGAAAGACATTTTGGCAAATTTAAAAAATCCACCAAGAAAGAAATTTTATCCCAGAAAGAGGACGTGTCCTGGAAAAAGAGGATACATGGCAACCCTAAGTCCAGGCTATCTGTTGCTGAGATATATTTGTGTCATCAACTGGCAAGTGCCAAGCAATTAATATATACATCGATTTTGAGAATTGAGGCTTTGTTTTTGTTTTTTTGAAATGTAGTGCTATCAACATACATGGCACTTTACAGAGTAATATAAACCAGTCCAGTTTGCAATCTAAATTTTGAAAGTAGGGGAAGGGAAGGCCAGAGTAAACAAGGGAGATACAAGGAAGCGTACTTGAGAAATATTGGCTTCATTTAAGTTGAGGGTTAGGGGTTGAGGCCAAAAGCTCCAGACCTCAAAAGGGGCTTGTTGTTAAAAAACGAATCCCTGTATTTTGTTAGAGGCATTTTCTGTGCTGCTCTAAACCCTCTTCTCATAATCTGTTTGCCGTCTTGGTAGCTGCAGCACATGGAGGTGACATCTCCAAGGACTTGCTCAAGCATGATGAGGGCAAAATCATATGGGTGTGCAGTGATCTTGAAAGAGACTCTTATTCCCTCCGCTAAATGCAGATAACCATAGGCAAACGTGCTCATCAACTTTAGTTTCAAATATCTAAGGCTCCTGCACATCAAGAATGTCAAATACTCGGAAGCTCAACAGAAATCGGCCAGCTCCGTTTCTTAAATCAGGTCTACACGGGAGAGGCATGCGGCTTCAAACAGCACTGTGCTCCATAATGAGGGCTCAAAGCAGCAGTTCACCTGGTATGTGTCCCAAAGCCTTATGGTGCACCGCAGGGGAACTTCTCTCATCAACAAGTTATTCATCCAGCGGAAAGCAAACTGAAGGTATTTCACCTCGTGTTGCTCTAAGTGTCTGTGCACTTGCTCTGAAAGAGAAAATTTGAAATAAGTTTACCAAGAGGGCTCTATGCATCATTAATCACAAGCAGGTTTTTTTTAAAAAAAAAAAAAAAACACCCCACCCCCCAAATTCAACATTATATAAGCAAGCAATTTCCTCCAAAGAGGCCCAAATGGAAACAGCAAGTAAATTTTACACCAGCATTGTAGACAACGTTCAAAAGGATCTATTGACAGGTTCAGTGATGAACAGTTTCCATATATTTAAATAAGTGAATGGAAATCATACTGCAAGTACAGAGTTTCAATACAGCTACTTGTTTCTGGCACACTGATTTAGTCCCAAGTTTGTCCTAGTGCTTTTCATTTCTTTTTTAAGTATTAAATGTTAAAATGTGATTGTGTGACATTGTCAACTTGTCATTTTAGAATGTGTCAGCTGCATAAACACAGGATGGAATTGTAGCTTAAAAACCAAGCCGTGAATACATTATCTTTTTTTAAAAAAAAATTCTCATTAAAAGGCAGAATTTCTTTTACTTTACACTGCATGCACACCACTAAAAACAAGCTATGGGGAGTTAAGAGTTACTTATGATTCATGTGAACATGTGTGTTTTAAAATTAAAGCAGCATCAAGTATCCTCCTTAAAATAAATATTGCAAGTAAATAAATAAATAAATACATATAACGTGCAATCTGACAACCAAAATTTCTGGTAGACCTGTGACTGAATGGTGGTGAGGCCCAAGGAGATTTGGCCTCTTGACGAAACAGTACTACAATTTACCCCTACATTGCTTCTCAATGAGTTTCCCCTTCCCCGCCTAAATTTTCAAGACAGCAGTGGGTAATCTCCAAACTGCATGCCCATTTAGGTTTGGCATGGTTTCCAATTTGGCCTATGAGGCCGTTTCCCCCAAGCTACACCCACCAGCTACAAACCTGATGTCAGATATGAGATTAGTCGAGACCCAGCTGCACAGAAAGCATTGGGAACCTTGCAGAGCATTCTTCACTGTATCTTGGCAAGCAGGGCTTGCATTTGACGCCTCTTAAAACATGGCGCCAGATGCAAGTCTCATGACGATCAATTCCCTATCAGAGCTTCTGAGTGTAGCTGGTCCCTGATAGAGCTGGGTTTTGCGGACAGTGCCAATGAGATGATCAGCAATGGCTGCAAAGTCCATGTTGCCAGGGATCCTCCTTTGCAGTGGCGTAGCGTGGAGGGTGCAGGGGGGGCCGGCCGCACCGGGCGCAACATCTGGGGGTTAGGGTTAGGGGGCGCAAATCCACGGGTTAGGGGGCGCAAATTACTTGCCTTGCCCCGGGTGCTGACAACCCACGCTACGCCACTGCTCCTTTGCAGTCCCTCCCATCAAAGTGGACCACTAGGCTTAGCAGAGAAAGAGCGCCCCTTACCCCTGGCGTGCCAACACTTCTAAGAAGAAAGGCAAGACAAAAATAACACACCCACTAAGCAGGGGTTTCCCACATTCTATATGAAGCACAGAAGCCGGGGATTTTATCTTAAATTTCTAACATGCACAGCACCTTCTCTACAAAGAAACTGTACATTGGTCAGAGAGAAGAACCACTACCTTTTCTCCCCACATGCAACCCTTACATGTTATCATAGGTGCCAACTCCCTGGGTGCCTGAGCACTCACAAAATTCCCCATGAAGGGGCCAGGAACCCACAAATTTTGGTGCCATGGCTATGCACGCTGCATGGCACCCACGGCTATGGGCACCCACGGTTGCGAGGCCATGTTGACACTCCTGGCATGCTATCGAGCACAAACATATATGCAGCGAGTCTTTAATGTGTACCTGCCAATACTGATAGAACTGCGCTTGTCTCAGAGGACTCAGAAAGGCCATTGTCCAATCAACAACTGCTGCTCAAAGCGAAGAATGAGAAAAGCCTACATTTCCCCTTAGCAAATATAGTAGGAAATGCAAAGCAGTGAGATACGGCAGAGCATTTAACTTGCTTAAGAATGTGTCATAGGCAGGCACAAATACCGTAGGTTGACAAATTTGCTGCATCACTTTAGATTTAGAAGTTATTTCAAGCTAATTGAAGCATTTACTCAGAGGTAAATGCAGCAGCTACTCATAAATAGTAGATTCCACAGCCGCTACATATTTACTTCGGATTATTGGAAAGCCTTTGAAAATAATGAAAAGCTACAAACTGGGGCAACATATTTCAAATCACTTTATAAAAAAGTACATATTTAAGCAGACTGAATTTCCTGTGGGCTTGCCTCTATTTCTCCCTAACATGTTGAAAAATGGACCACTAAGTGCAAAGCTTTATTTGCAATTTATTTTATAATATATTCAGAGACAAAACGAAAATGCACAGGCTGAAAAGATTCATTCCTCCTTTTTTATAAGTAATTGTGAACAGATGTTATTTCACCGATAAAGGTAATTTGGCTGGCAATAATTCCAAATTTAAATTTTCCATTTCACTGATAGTAAGCATGCAGATGTAATGAATGACTCGGCAGATGTAATTATTGCCATCTTTCAGACTTAAAAGTATTTTTTCATAAAATACTTATACAGCAGTTTGCGATAATAAAATTATGCTAAATCTTCAAGAAATAATAGTTCTTGTATCAAAAGAAATAAGGGGTGAATTTGTTTAACAGTCTTCTCAGCACTTAAAAAAAAAACTTATACTAACCTATTGAAAATGTGCTGATACAGGTCCTTCCATTAAAAAAAAAAGTTACACATGCATATTTTATACCATGGATTTATGTGTGTTCAGGCTTATTAAATAACATGTTTATGCAAAATGCACTGTGTGTTGGTACCAAGAAGCATAATCATTTCATACTCCATTCTTAAGTAGAATATAAAGAAATAGTGTTTGCTAAAAATGACACCCTGCTTCCATATGCTAAGAAAGTTTCTTTCATTACATCAGATGCTTCTCTAAATTCCCATCTTTGCCAAGTTCCTAACTGCCTCAGATTTTGTAACTAAGCAATTTTGGTGAAGGCTGAAGTCTAGCTGAATACCTGGTGTTCGCCTTCCTATCGCTACACCTAGACTTCATGCAATCCTACTATCAGGGGATATCTAGGAGAAGAGACAAACTGCCCATTAAGAAAGCCAGCCTTAACAATTAGCAGGATATTCCGGACAGTGAAGCTACTTTGGGAGGAGCGCCCACGTTGCAAGGGTGGGTCATTTGTATGGTCATTAGATGCATCTGTAACTGGCCATTGCCAGTACTGGCATACACCATACAGTACTGACTCGCATCCAGTACTGTAACACTCATTTGCAGTAGTGGATGTTGTGCTGGGGTGGCAGGACTTATCTGACCTTCAGCTGGTTGTGTTGCTGCTGCCTACTGGGAGCTATAAGGGGAGGGGCAAAGCGGCAGCAAGTTTGGCAAGGTACAAGAGAACCAGAGTTTGGCACTGGCAAGATAACCAGATTGGTTACGCCAGTGTGTTTGCAACATAGAGACCTTGCCTTTCTCCCTCTATCCCCCAATAAGCACCAGCATCACAGCTGACCAGAGTTCAGGTGAGCACTGCCACCCCAGACCATCATCAACTACTGAATGTAATAATAATAACCCTTTCATCTGGCTGGGTTTCCCAAGCCACTCTGGGTGGCTTCCAGCAAAATATAAAAACATAATAAAACATCAAACATTTAAAGCTCGGGTTGTGAACGTGATCCGTGTGGGATGCACATTCGCAATCTGCAGCAGCGCATCTGCGGGTTGCGATTTGGCGCTTCTGCGCACGGGCAACCCCCGAAACCCAGAAGTAATCCATTCCAGTACTTCAGGGTTACGGTGGGTCCGTAACCCAAAAAAATGCAACCTGAAGCGTCTGTAACCCGAGGTATGACTGTACAGGGCTGCCTTCAGATGTCTTCTAAAAGTTGTGCAGTTCTTCATCTCTTTGACATCTGATGGGAGGGCATTCCACAGGGAGAGCACCACTGCCAAGAAGATCTTCTGCCAGGTTCCCTGTAACTTCGCTTCTTGCAGTGAGGGAACCAACAGAAGACCCTTGGAGGTGGACCTCAGTGTGCGGGCAGAACGATGGGAGTGGAGACACTCCTTCAAGCATACTGGGCAAAGGCAGTTTAGGGCTTTTAAGGCCAGCATCAACACTTTGAATTGTGCTAGGGAACCTTCCTATTGATAGTCTTTGTCTTCCTCTCCTTACAAAGATCTACAATCATGAGACAGTCCCGCTTGTTTACCCCTGACACTCCAGAAAGCCCTTCTTGGTCATCACAAATGAAAATCAAGGTTTCCTAGCTTAACCTTTCTCCAAAAGTCCATTATGACTTAAAATATGGTACTACTAGACAAAAAGAAAAGAAAAAAGTCATTCCAGTTCAACCTTAAATAAGTTTCGTTCGTGCTGAACTTCCCCAAAAGACAAAGTTATTTTCAATCGATACAATTGTTTAATGAGGCAGTAAAATCTACTGGTAAGACACTGAACCGCTGAGTTCCATAAAACATGCAGAAATATCACACAGCATAAGGTTGGGGAAAGGGCTTGCTATTTCATACAAGAATCTGAATTTAGTTCTCGCGTTGTAAAACTGAGCCTCTAAATCATCCAACTTTAAAACACCTTAGAAAAGTAATTAAAATTGTTTTTCCTGTAATGCTTGGCATGCGATTTAAAACAGCTTTACTGAATTACTGTAATCACATTTCTTATAAATATTGTAAAATAACAAATCCTTTGAAATTGAAAGCTTAATCCACAGAGTTGGAAAACAATTCCCTTAGAAGATGAGAAGAACAGGTTATTCTGAAGATCCTACTTTTATTATAATACATATGTGGCCCTCACAATATATGAAAAAACAAATGCCCAGAGCGAGGATTTATTCCAGCAAGGTTATGGATAAAATTCTGTCCTCACTTGAAAATCAAGAATGCAGAAACTCTGAGACATCCAACAATGTTAAGTGATCCTTTCAGAACTTCCCAGATCATGGTCCTTAAAAGAGAGGTATTTTAATAGAAAACACCAGAGGGAGAAAGGGGTTAGGAAAGAAAAGGCGCTTAAACTTAAACGTGTATGTGAAACTGTTTATACAATTTATTTTTTAAACTGCATGTATTAACATTAATAGAAATAAAGGGCTCAATCCAAAGAATTCCCTTCCATTCATCATCTGCAGGGCAAAAGGCAAAAGGCAATTTCTCCTCCCCCCTGCACTACCTCTGATGTTGTTCTGGAGGGTCCCCAACCCTAATAAGCAGATTCAGCAGGTGAAAGATGCAGGAGGATTGGTGAAAAATCATTCCCCCTTTCAGTCTTCAGGAGGGTTATATAATCCAGCAGTCCTGAGACCATTGGATCTGATACAAAGTAATATGCGTATTCGGAATCATTATTTTATTTTATTTTTAAGAAAGAGAGAGAGTTGGGTGGCTGAATACCTAAAATCTCAGCTACATGAAAATCTTGGGAGTGCTCCATTTTTGCCTAGGGGCACCTCTCACTTCCATTCTTTGGGAAAGCAGCTTCCCAGTATGAACCAGTAACTTATGAAAATGACTGAACAAACAATGAGACCGTTCTTCCTAATATGTGCACGTGTCCTGTTCCAGCCATTCCATTCTATTCCATTTCCCCTCAACCTTCCACCCAGTTGCCAATGTTTTCCCCCTTTTTGGATACTCAGTGCCATTGGGTTATTATGGGTCTGCTTGGAGGGTTTTTCCCATTTTTTTTATATACTCTGCAAACGTCTTGAGTTACTCCAAGTCTACTGATACCTCTTCTTTCATGCATGGATGCTGTACTTTTGCCTATCGAAGCATGGATATACAAGTAGGATACTGCAACCGAATGTTGCGCACTGGAGTGCTTCTGGATAAGGTTCCAGTCAGTTCACATCCACCCTATGTTTCCTCCCTGCTGCCTCCCTCCCCAAAAAAAACCTAGTCAGCTGGCATTTCATGCCCACTGAGCATGTTCAGTCCTCACTGTAAAACAACCTAAGTCCCCAGCCCTGCTTTTCTGACAACAGAGAGAACTGGGGAATAATGGATCAAGCTCTGATTCTACTGCATTTTGCTTTGCCTTCTCTTCCCATTAGGCACTGCTTGAGATTTTAACTTTAACTGATTGCAGCATCTGAGAACTGGAAGGGACGCATCTATATTCCCCCATCACCCCCTGCATCTGCCACTAGGGCTGGGTTTCTGAGAGACAGCAGCACCAGCCACTGAGAAAGTCCTGGCCTTGTGGATCTAACATCCAGCTGTGTCAACAGAGACTCTGCCACAAAATGGCATTCGTCGGACCATCAGATAACTGGTGTGTGTGTGTGTGCGCGCGTGCGTGCGCGTGCATGTGACTTGTACACACCCGTGCCATGATGCAGTGACGGTTGCTTCACTGTCTGTTTTATCATGCTGCAAATACATTGCAAACCGCTTTGAGAATTTCAATCACTAGGTGGGATGTAAAGACTGCTAAATAAATAAACTTATTAAAACCACAGATCAGTCACCTTTCCGTTCTGCCAACGGGCTTTTCTGGCTGCTGGTTATCATCAGCTTAACTTTGTGACAGGTGCAGAAGTTGCAGGGAAGCTAAGTAGCTTGTGGAGGAAAGATCTTATCCTTTGAGAATAAAGCCATATTTTCCAGTTGACTGGCTACATCTAATAACCAAGCCATAAATATTTCCAACCTCACATATTTTAAGCAAACATCAGGGATGATTAACATAAATATTATTTATCACTCCGCTTTTTCATTAAAGCACTTTTCCATTTAACATTCCCGCACCCCACTCACACCCTCTTTCCATCTTAGATTGTTCTAGCAGAGCATATTTGTCACCACGTATCAGCCTCCTGTTCTTCTTAATTCAAGCCTTGCTATCTTCATTAACCAGTTATGTTAAGACGTGCAGTGATTGTTCCTTATGTGCAAAAAAGCTTGCCAATGGTTTGGGCAAGTACATAATGCAAGATTCCTACCAACACACACATACACACAGAGAAAGCTAAATAAAAATAAAAATAAATCTCTGTCTTTCAGAGTTTGTCCTATGGCTGCAAGAGCAGGAAACCAGGAGGCTTCGGAATATTCCACCCATTCCTTTAACTCAGAGCTAGAGCCATATTTAATTTCAAGCATGGGTAAACTTCCAACCAGATCTCTGGGTTGGAGTACAAGGGCTAAATGAAGAGTCAGGAAGCATACTGCCTCCCTGTTGCAACTTAGAGATAGTAGCATACCTTGCCACATAATTGGACTATCCAGCTCAGTATTGTCATCTCTGATTGGAAGAGGCACTCCAAGGAAACAAGACAAGAGTCCTATCTGGAGATGCCACAGAGAGACTGAGTCTGGGACCTTTTGCAAGAAAAGCGTATGATCTACTGCTGGGAAATGACGCTTCCCATGCAATACATTTACACCAAGGGTGTCATTCGCGTGAGGAAGGATCGCACCAATGCTTTTCACAGACAACAGCTGCTAAGTAGCAAGTTATTTGCAACTAGGCATATTAAATAGCTTTCTTTGATGGCAACTCATGCATTTCATCACCATCAGTTATGGGAAAGTTCACCTCTAAGCACAGCCAATGTCACCATCAACAATCTAGATTGTTCAAATACAAGCAAGCAAATATATAAATTGTTGCAGTAAATGCTGCTGCAACAAAGCTTACACTGTGCATAATGAAACAATAGAAATCATCTTCCTAATAAGTTTAGCCACTGTTGAGTTGCTTGCGTAACAGCATTTTTTGACTCACACACACACATACACACACACACACACACACACACACTCATAACTGACAGGCAGTGTCACAAATATATGCTTAGTTCTGCTCGGCATCGCTGTGCTCGTTAATTTAACGAACTATCAAGAGAATATGCTTAGAATGGGCAAGCACTATCTCTCAAATTTCATTTAATTAAACTCTGCTCCAGCAATATGACAGTCAGCATTTCATGATGGGAATTGTTTTAAGGATGAAGGTAGAAAATGTTTCAAAGTAGTCCTGCGAAAAACATGAAAGCATAATCTAAAATTACCCTCGCACCCGCTGTAATTTATCTCCAATATTAAAGATGTTATTTCCAAAGTTGGTAATTAATTGGATTCCACAGAGAAATTATTCAGACATTCCTGATAGCAAAACGATACACAAAGGCACAAAACAGAGTGCCAAAGGACAACTATAAACAACCACTGCAACTCTCCCGAATTACTACAATCATTGAGCTTAATGTAAAATGAATGCTGGCTGGCTTTTGTACGTAGCCATTAGTCTGCAGCAAAAAAGATTGGCATTGGATTTTGATTACATTGCCTTAATAAAAAGTAATGAGAGTGGCGCATGCTCTAGTGGCTTTCCTTTAAGTGATACAGTGCAGTAAGTTTGCAAAAGGCCACTATGCCACAAGTTGATTAAGGGTGACACCTCGCCTGAGAAAGGCCACATTATGGTAGAGACGGATCACTGCGCTGGTATTGCCCAGGCAGCTAGCAAAGTCTTCTAACTAAACACTTTCAGCCAAGCCACGTCCAGTCTCGCTTAGTTTTCAAGACGTACCGTCAATTCGGCTAACCAGTTCTTCCAGCATTTTCACTTTCTTCTGAATACCAGGCTGAGCAAAGGTGTAGTTATCCTAAGGAGACAAGATCATAAAGCAAGCATGTTGACAAAGAGATACAAACACAGTTGCTTCAAAAAAGAAACAGCTGAATCAATGTCTTGCTGGCAGCTGACTTCAACCTTGCAGAATGACCAGCTGAGAGTGGGTAAAATTACCATTCAAAACACATTAGGTATCTCAACAGAGGCTCTGTCCAACTTGCTTAAGTAAAACATGTTTTCTAACGTGCGTATCAATAACAAACAGAAACATGTCTATTAGGAATTATCATGCAAAGATGGCCATGGTTCGTTGCTAGATTATTTCTTTTCCTTTCCGTGGCTGTGGGGAGAGACATGATAAACTCCCCAAGAACATCAGACATTCCCAAGAATGCACACCTTACAACAGAATAAAGAAGCTGTAGCACCCCGAGTATTTGTTGGACTATAACTCCCATCACCCCAAACTTTGGTGATCCTGGTTAAGATTATATGAGTCCAACATCTGGAGGGCCACAGCTAACCCACCCCTGTGTATTTTTAAAATCTGGAAACTTCCCAGTTGATAAATTCCATAGCATAACTTTCCACCATGGGTAGCAAACCTGCAGGCCATATTAGGCTGACCACACCAGCCTCCCGGTCCCCTAATCTAATCTACTAGATTGCCCTTTGATTCCCTGCTTTTGAAGCTCCCTAGAATTGGAGGGGGCAAATTCAAAAGCTCTCACTGGCTCACATCTGGGTGGGATTGGGAAACAGATTGCTGCTTCTCCCAGCTCACCAGATCTCTCATCTCCACTGAGGAGACAGGCAGCAGACTGCCAAGCTCTCCAGCCCAGTCCCACATCAGGATACAGGTCACTTGCCAGGTCAGCAGAGGAAGGAGCAATTCACATCCCATAACAGCGGACATCCTCGTGTGAGCATGTTGTGTGTGCATGCAAGTGTGTGCAACATGTCTGTAGCATATGCCAGCTGTAGGTATCTACAAATAGGTTCTTAAATTTTGCTCCATTGAGTTATTGGGGGTAATCAGAAAGGGATCAGACCAGACCAAAAATAAAATAAATTGGAGAAATTTATTTCCATCAGTAAATAAAAATGAAGAAAATATACAAACTTGGCAAAAACTGAAATATAATAAAATGTATGAATAAAATATAAGAAAGCAATTCATAAATGGAAAACAGTATTAAATAGGCAAACAGCATGTATATTAATAAGCCATAAAACTTCTACCAGTCCAAACGTGTTAAAAGCTTACTAAATTCCTAGCCTTATAGCAGTTTAACCTACAGATTAAGGAAGGGGAGGGGTTATAGCTACAATTTCCAAGCAGGGATCCATGAAACTAGCATCTGTGGTCTCAGGAGGAAGTTGAGAAAGCTGAGTCCAGGATCTAGTGTATAGGATCAAGCAAATGGAAACTAAACACATGCAAAAAATAAATAAAAGGGAAATATTTTTAATCTGAACAGTGAGGTGTGTGCCACACAAGGGAATAAACAGAAAATGAACTCAAAGTGAAAACCTATGAAAATTGCATCTATTCAAAATTGTTCTTCAGCCAAATAGTCAAGGCCCTAATAGTGAATTCAGAGAAAATGGTGAAAAGCAGCTTCCAAAACTGAAGCAAGGGACTTGCTACAAGGAAAAAACCAAAACTTCTCTCAAAGAGAGAGCAAAAAAAGCGAAGTGGTCTCCAAAGGCTTCAGAATACGCAAAAATCTATTGGAAAAACTTGAGTCTAGGCAAAAATAAAATTAAGAAAATAAAAAGGAGTGAGTTCTAGCACCGAGTACAGTCTCTTTTTGGTCCCTGCTGAAACCCAAACTTCTCAGCATTGCGATTTGTCCTTTTCTCTCTCCTCATTTTTTCCTCACTCGAATGCAGTTCAGTTTGTTAATGGCAGGAAATGGGGCAAACACCTGCAGAAACATTTTCCCACTGTTTCTGGGCTTGATGCAGTCCCAAGCCTTATCGAAGCACAGGGAGACTCACAACAGTCACCCCCAGCATGGCTACTTGCAGGGATGGGAATCAACCCCTAAGGTATGTATTCAGGCCTGCTTCAGTCATGAGCCAGTTGACCAAAGTTTTTCTTCCATTCCACTGCACAGTTTCTAGAGTGTTCATCTTCACCACAGACATATTCACCCCCAAAATTGAGCTCAGTATCAGTTGCCACACGTACCACTAGTATGATGTGCCTAAAGGAGCTGGTAAATTGGAACACTGTCCTCAGGCCAAAAAGGGCTAGATTTTTCCATTTCCCTAAAATTATTTTCCCAAGTGTTTGAAGCTTCATATGCCCACGTGGCATAATGTAGAAGCAGTCCTTAAATAAGAAATGTGCAAGAAACCGCCTTTTCTTCAAAGTATCACATATTCTTGACAACACATCTGTTTTCCTGATAACTTGTTATGTATAACAAGCTTAAACATTCTGCGCAACACTATTTACAATTGGAGCGAAGCAAAATAGTTTTTGTGCTCTGAAAAGGAATAATGGCCACAAAGAAATTGGAAGCTCTGATCTTAAGTGATGAAAATAATTGTACCCTGCTCCCAGGTAAGTCTGTAAGAGCCAGGTTCTTTTTTCAGTGCTTCAGAACAGAATAATATTTGAGCCACATTAAAGCTTCCACTCCGCTAACCACTTATCAAGCCTAATTCCCCATCTTAAATCCTCACTGGTTGCTGCAAGACATGTTTGACAAACCAACCTTTCGACAGGAAGGCACATTCTATGCAAGATGAGGAAACTTCAGAAAGGAATGACAGCAAAAACAAAGGGGATGTTTTAATGCGGTCAGCAACCACTTGCAGTTAGCAAAGGCAGTAAGGTACACCTGTCAATAGCTTAATAAAACTGGCAGTGAAGCATAAAGCAGCCACAATCTCCCTCTGTATTCACAAATGAATCCCTGATTCATTACGAAGTAGGTGATGCACTGTGCCGAAACTGAAACTTGCCTCTTTAAGGCAGCTTTTTGGAGCACTTCTAAGTTACTGGCCATTCATCTTTGGACCAGTGCATATTCATGAGCTACAATTTTTGTTTAACCCACAAGAAAGGAGGGCTTTTTTGCTGGCTAGGTTCAATTCTAATCCTTCTAACCTCCTTTGGGGTAGGTTCACGGGTATGGCAGAAGGGGATAGGATCTGCCCATGTGATGCCTGTTGGTATTAAAGGGTTAAGAAGCTCTAATCAAGACGCTCTAGTCACTGAGCAGCTGGAGGTCGTTAACCTTCCAGGAATGTGAGTTTGTATAAATAGTCAACTCACTTGTGTGTTTGCCGCTCCCTCCTTCCCCCTTTCCTTTTCTTTTGGGGGCGTGTTTGCTGAAATGTGTGATTCTTCACCAGGGTTTTTGTTTTTGTGTAAATAAACCTTTTATTTGAGTTCCAAACCGCTTGCTCCAAGATTCCTTTATTGAAAAGATGCTGACTCTCCAGCCCTTCTTGAGCCGCTGTGCGAAATGCTCTGCTGTAATGGGACATTGTGGCATCGGAAGCGCACTGGACATATCATTAGCATTAAACTAATTAAAGTTTAATGGGACAGGTTATGGCTGTTTGTACGTCAAGAAGGAGATAAGGAGTCCAGTTCAGAGTGATTTATGAAAGGACTGGAGCGAAGACAGAAGCGGTTGCCGACAACGAAAGCCTTCAAAGCAGCTTGAGTCCTGCAACGTGCCTAGGAAAAGTTTTAAAGAGGCACTGCGCAGTTTGTACTCGCTGGAAGACGTCTTATTCCTCAAGGAGCCACCTCAGCAGCTGGGAGACGGTCTACAGGTCTGTGAGTATCGTTCCTAAGCCCCAGGGAGGATGGCAGAGTCCCAGGAAAGTTTTACTGTCCCATTTACGCGACTCAATGGGAAAAATTGGCAAGATTGGAAGGCTAGAGTAAGGGTTTGGTTGCAAGCAAAAGAGTTGTGGAGTTGTACTGAAGCACCGCCTTTACAGGCAGCTGCAGACGCGTCTGCAGAAGACAAAGCAGCAGCGGCAGTTTCACAGAAACGCGACAGGAAAGCCCAAGGTCTACTAGTTTTGGCAGTGGGATCAGAGCAAATGCCTTATGTTTCTGAGTTAAAGAACACGCATGAGGTCTGGACGGTTCTGCAGCGGTTAAATTCCAGAAACACTGCGGGGGCCAAGATCCATGCTACAAGATGTTTGTTTGATTTACGTCTCCAACCGGGAGCGTGTGTGAAAGAACATATTGCCAAAATGGTGTCTGCCTTTAATCAACTAAGACAGCTGGGCATTCCTTTCTCTATGGAGCAGCAGTCATACATATTGTTGTCTTCTCTTGATAAAAGCTATGAGACTCTAGCTTTAACTTTGGAAGCTATGCCTTCAACTGAATTAACCCTTGAATACATTTCTTCTCGACTTGCTGATGAACAGGATAAAAGGCAAAGAGAAAGAGGTTTGTCTTCAAAGAGGAGTTATGCTGTGCCTAAGAGTGGGGATGCTGAGTTTGAGAACACAGTAAATGCTTTTGCAGCTAGACACTGTTTTCGCTGTGGTTCCTCTTCCCATTTAATCAGGAATTGTACACATGAACCTGGTCAAGATAGCACCAAGGCCGTTGCCCCTAGTTACCAGACAAGGAGTTCCAGGGGACGTCGAAGAAGAGGAGGAGGTTGTGGCTACTCCCACAGCACACAGCACATGGCTTCAGCAATGGCGTTGATGCAAGGGCGTGGCCAAGGCAGCAATCTACGCTGGTTGATCGACAGTGGTGCATCTCACCACCTGGTGGCGCCATCTAGTGTCCGTTTGCAGAATTGCAGACATTTGCAAACCCTTAAAGTTGTGACAATGGCAGATTCAACTAAACGTTCCTTAGAGACCGTAGGTACAGTGTTTTTGAAGTGTTTGCAAACAGAAATTGATGCCTACGTGCTAAAGGGAATGAAGGGGTGTATTTTGTCTGTGTCAGAACTTGATAGAAATGGGTTTAAAACTGTGTTTGAAAATGGGGTTTGCACTATTTCAAAGAATAACGTATCTCTTTTGCAGGTGGAATGCAGAAATGGGTTATATTATTTTGAGACAAGTCCTGATGAAGTTGAACAGGTTCATGCTGGTTGTGTGAACTCGCCTACCCATAATTCTTGTGTTCATTTATGGCACCGCCGTTTGGGACATATTAATTTTCAGTATGTTAAAAGGCAACCTGAATTATCAGAAGGGTGCAAGTTGAACAAATGTGCTAAGTATTTGGATTGTACTGCATGCAAAAGGGCGAAGGTTCATAGATGCAGCTATCCCAGTTCAAATAGGAAATCTGACAAAGTATTCCAACTTGTGCATATGGACCTATGTGGCCCAATGCCTGTTGCTAGCATGGGAGGTTCGAGGTATGCACTGTGTCTCTCAGATGACAAAACAAAGGTTACATGGTTTTTTCCTCTCAAAACAAAAGCAGATACTGCAGAAACAGTTAAAAATTGGGTTCATGCAGTAGAACTTGAATTCGGTACTAGAGTTCTTGCTTTTCAAACAGACAGAGGGTCTGAATTTACCGGGTCTGTGTTGCAGAATTTCTTTAAGAAAAAGGGAATTAAGCATCGTCTGTCTACACCTTATTCCCCCCAAGAAGGAGGCGTGGCCGAACGTAAAAACAGGGTTCTGCAAGAGTTGGCAAACTCTATGTTGTTTGATGCTAAACTTCCTCAAAGTTACTGGGCGGAAGCCTGGCAGACGGCTACTCATGTTCTGAACCGAGTATATAATTCGGTAATTGATACTACGCCATATTTTGCTTTATATGGGAAGAAGCCCAAAGTTAATTACTTTCGGGTGTTTGGATCTCAAGCCTATGTACTTATCCCAAAAGCGTTAAGGAGAAAGGGAGGTCCAAGGGCTAGGAAACTCATCTTTTGTGGGTACGAACCACACGCCAAATCTTGGAGGTTCGTGAACCCAGATGGGGATACTACAAGAGTGGTCCTCAGTAGGAGCGCTGAATTTTGTGAGCAATCCGGATGGACTCACTTACATGCTAACCCTGACATTTTGAGAGATGATTTGGGCATTTATGCTGAGAATGAAAGTCCAGAGGGTGATGAGCCAGAAGGGGATGGTGCACATGGTTCAGATGCAGATTCTGACCAGGCACAAGGTTCTTCTCCTAAGGTAGAAAAGCCAGAATCTAAGAGTGTTCCAACATCGCCAGTCAGTAGGCCTAGCAGACAGCAAAAGCGAAGTAGGTCGCCTGCAACACCAAGCCCAAGGGAGGTATCTAAACGGAGGTCTTTATCCCTAGAGGCACGTCCAGACATAAAGTCTGAGACAGATTCTGACAGCCAACGGTCAGAGGGGGCACAAGAGGAGCAATTGCGCAGGTCAAAACGTGCCACGAAGGGCAAGCCGCCAGAGCGGTTTAAGGTGATAAGTGTATACGTAAATATGGCACAGTGTGAGCCAGATAGCTATATAGAGGTACAACAGCTTCCAAGCTCAGAAGCCGCAAAGTGGCAGGAAGCAATGGAAAAAGAGATGGCTTCAATGAAGTCTCTCGGTGTGTTTACAAGTACAGAGCTTCCAAAAGGGCAACAAGCTGTAGGTTGTCGATGGGTATATCGTTTAAAGCCCACAACTACTGAGGAGTTGCAATATAAAGCCCGACTAGTTGCAAAAGGGTTTTCGCAGCGCAAAGGAGTTCACTATTCTCAAATTTATGCCCCTACTTCAAGATCAGAGTCATTAAGAATGCTTTTAGCCTCTTCAGCTAAGAAGGGAAATAAGCTGTTTCATTTTGATGTCAATGTGGCTTATTTAAATGCAGACTTACAGGAGGAAGTCTATATGACGCCACCACCAGGTTTTGAAGGAGACAAGCCAAACCAGGTCTGGCGCCTACACAAATCCATTTATGGGTTGAAACAGTCCGCCCGTAATTGGAATTCCTGCTTAAACGATGCTCTAGAGAGCATGGGGTTCAGAAAGAGCGCAGCAGATGCGTGTCTTTATCTAAAAGGCTCGGGATGTGAACAAGAAGCAGTCTTGATATTTGTTGACGATTTATTATACAGTGGAAAGGACGATAAACTTGCACAACAATTTGCCACAAAGCTTGGAGAAAGGTTTCAGATAAAATCACTAGGCAATGTATCTGTTTATCTAGGAGTTAAAATACAGCAAGATGAAGATGGGAACTATTGGCTCAGCCAAGAAGCTAAGATCCAGCAGTTGCTGGAAAGGTTTAAAATGGACAACTGTGCTGGTGTTAAAACCCCAATGGAGTTAAGTTACACAAAGGATGCTCAAACTGAGCAACATGCAGAGTTCAGTAATCCCGGGGTTTACCAGTCAGCGATAGGCAGTCTACTCCACATTGCACAGTGGACTCGGCCCGATATAACATATGCTGTCAACATGCTGTGTAGACAAGCTGAAAAACCATCAATGCATGCTTGGCAAGGAGTAAAAAGAGTTTTAAGGTATCTCCAAACTACCAAAAGGTTTCGCTTAAAACTATCAGCAGAGGGCAGCACACAACTTGAATGTTGGGCTGACAGCAGTTGGGCAGATGCTGGACCAGATAGAAAATCAGTGTCAGGAATGGCGATAAAATTTGGAAATGCACTAATTGGTTGGAGATCAAGAAAACAATCACTTATAGCTTTAAGTTCAACTGAATCTGAGTTCAATGCATTATCAGATGTATGTAGAGAACTGGAATTTTATAAGCAACTGGTACAAGAATTGTTTGGAGAATGTTCCCTACCTATCAGAGTGTGGGAAGACAATCAACCTTGTATTAAACTAGCTAAATCAGGCCAATTCAAGGCACACACAAAACACTTGGATATCCGTTATCAAAATGTATGCCAAAGTGTAAAACAAGGTTTAATTGAACTAAAGTATTGTCCAAGCCAAGAAAATCTCGCAGACGGTTTTACAAAAGCTTTGAGTCCGCAATCTCATAAATGTTTCTGTTCAGGTTTAAATTTGAATTAAGGTTGGTACAGCTCAGTGTTACGAGTGAGAGGGGGTGTTGGTATTAAAGGGTTAAGAAGCTCTAATCAAGACGCTCTAGTCACTGAGCAGCTGGAGGTCGTTAACCTTCCAGGAATGTGAGTTTGTATAAATAGTCAACTCACTTGTGTGTTTGCCGCTCCCTCCTTCCCCCTTTCCTTTTCTTTTGGGGGCGTGTTTGCTGAAATGTGTGATTCTTCACCAGGGTTTTTGTTTTTGTGTAAATAAACCTTTTATTTGAGTTCCAAACCGCTTGCTCCAAGATTCCTTTATTGAAAAGATGCTGACTCTCCAGCCCTTCTTGAGCCGCTGTGCGAAATGCTCTGCTGTAATGGGACATTGTGGCATCGGAAGCGCACTGGACATATCATTAGCATTAAACTAATTAAAGTTTAATGGGACAATGCCCACCTGGTGGAAACTCTAGCTCACATGGTCCTTAAATGTAAAAGGTATGATGATCTCCACCAACAATTCTTAGACCAGCTATGTATCCCAATATGGAAACCAGAGACAGAGGTCATACGCTTCTTATTACAGGGGAGAGACCAGGAGCTCACCAAGACAGTAGCTAAGTTCCTCTATTTGATTTTTTGCCACCGAAGTACGCTACAGGATCCTGCCTTTGCTGGAGACCCACAGAGGTGAAATAGATTGCTCGCCTCTTCTTCCCTTTGGCAAATGACTGTACTGTTGAAATGGCGACGAGATCGCATTGGCCTACTTATTCTGAATGTTTGTAAATGATGCCAATAAAGGTTTGATGATGATATTCATGAGCATCACTGAAGGCAATGGAAGAATCCTTTCCACAAGGTAAGCCAACCATGTGTAGTGGACTGCCATACAGACCAGGATTTTTTATTCTTCTTCCCAGCATGTTTCCTGGACAAAACTGTATAACTGCCCTGCTGAATGTGACCAAAGACTTATCTATAGTCCAACATGCTTTTCCCGCCACTGGCCAATCAAATGACTCTAGGGAAGTTTACAAGCAGGATATGAAGAAAATAACCTTCTGTGTTATTCCCCAACAGTTGACATTCAGAGCTGCTTTGCGTCTGATCCTGGAGAAAATGCATAGGCATCATGACTAGTTGCCGTCAATAGCCTTATCCCAGATCACACTGATTTGCTACTTACAACTGCTCCTGGACTTGGAAAGCTTGACTGCAGTGACCATGCACTGTTGACTTCAAGGATAGATTACTGCAATATGCTCTACGTGGGGCTGCCCTTGAAGATGTTTCAGAAGCTGAGGTTTGTGCAAAATGCAGTGGCTAAGCTATTATATGACAACCTACCAGAAGTGTGTAACACCAATCTTGAAATAGCTGTTTGGTGTGCTTGTGTTAACATATAAAGCATAAGCAACTTGCCCAGAAGGGAATAAGACCTTCCAGCTGAAAATGTTCCCCCCACTCCTAGGCAACAGAATGAGCATTCCTGCCAGAAAGAAACCTGCCAGTTAACACAAGACTGCACAGGTGAGAAGCAAGTTACGAAGACTGTTTGGCCTCATCCCTGACCAGAAACACTCACAATAAAATAGCAATCATATCGGAATAGCCTACTTTTTAAAAAAGAAAAGAAAACTGTCGACCAACATGTGGAAAAACAGTATGTTTTCAATCAAGCTCAAGAAGGTTGTACTGGTGAACACCGGGAAGGAGAACCAATTTCAAAATGTACCTCATAAATACCAATGTCCTGTTTACATTTCACATTTTTAAAATATGGTGGCATCTACTGCCCTATTCTACTCGTCAGGTATATTCTTTTTCAACACTCTTAATGCTGTTATTGGCCACAATGCTAATCAGTTATCCCAATGGTTAGAGAAGGGGAAATCAATTTACCTGAATGCCATCAAGCAGTTTACTCATGCACCAGAAACTGTCAGCTTCAATGTTCTGCAGCACTTCGGCGGGCAGACTGGAAACATCAAAATTTTCCACTTCTTCTTCTGTTTGGTAAAAGAGAGAGGGAAAAAAGATACACCAATGAAGTGCATGGAATAAACAAAAGGTTTACACACATATACAAGATATAGCAATCACTAACCTTATCCATAAACATTAAACCGTACGACCTTTACTAAGGACTAAAAGCACTATTCAGCTAAACCTGGTGTTTTCGAACAATCATTCAACCCTGATATTAGAAATGCACAGGAAAAACCAAATCAAATCAAATCCACTGTGGTAACTTAAAGGACTATGGCACACCACCATAAAAATCTGAAAATGCATGAAATCTATCCACAACTAATTCCAGCCCATTTCACATCACAACGTCCAAGGCCAACCAAGATCACCTTCTTAAGATTACGTGTGTTGAGTTAGGATTGCAAGGGCAGAGAGAGATGTAGAAGTGTCCTCAAGAGAAATATCACACCTGTGGCACTTGGGGACACATATTTGCTGCAGTATACACAGAGTCCCATTAATAACTAGCTACACTGAAGGACAAGTTCCAGTTACGTTTTCTGCTCCAAGCCCTAATAGATCAGCAAACAAGTGTGAATAGGTATCAGCAATGAATAAGTTTATCAGAATTGTAATTGCTTCAAAATTAATTGATATAAAGTTACATTCCTCCCACAACTGCAGTCTACTGATGTCCAACCCTGGAAAAATAATGAAATGTTTGTTAAGCGGCAGTTGTTGCTTAGCTTAGATTTGCTTTTACCAGTGATGGCAAAGAAAAGATATCAAAACCAATATTGATAGCCGTTTTTGACCAATGCTGTACTTGAGACTCTAGACTAAATTTACAATTCAATCCAGGCTAAGCAAACCCAAGTGTGCCCGACTCTGCAGAAGTCTGTGGCCCTAAGATCTGTTTTCCTGCCAAATAGCAACATACCTCAATTTCCATATGCAAAACCATGGTAATAATAAAGTACAGTGGTGCCCCGCAAGACGAATGCCTCGCAAGACGAAAAACTCGCTAGACGAAAGGGTTTTCCGTTTTTGCGTTGCTTCGCTAGACGAATTTCCCTATGGGCTTGCTTTGCAAGACGAAAACGTCTTGCGCTTTTTTTTTAAAGCCACTTGAAGAGGCGCAGTTGCGACGGACCATGCTTCGCAAGACGAAAAACATCGCAAGACGAAAAGACTCGCGGAACGAATTCTTTTCGTCTTGCGAGGCACCACTGTAATTTTTCTTATGTCACAGAGTAATGATGCATTTTAGAACAGCTGCTGCACAGTCAGTGAGGTGAGCCCCAAGTCAGGACAAAACCAGACCTATAATTCTGTTGTATGTTCAGCAGGCCTGGCAGGAGGAAGATCTGTATTGGCTAGTGCATGGGTATGCAAACTAAGGCCCAGAGGCCCGATGCAGCCTTCTCAATCCGGCCCCCAGACGGTCCGGGAATCAGTGTGTTTTTACATGAGTAGAATGTGTGCTTTTATTTAAAATGCATCTCTGGGTTATTTGTGGGGCATAGGAATTTGTTCGTTTATTTTTTTCCAAAATATAGTCCGGCCCCCCACAAGGTCTGAGGGACAGTGGACCGGCCCCCTGCTGAAAAAGTTTGCTGACCCCTGGGCTAGCCAATGCCAAAAACTGAATGCTCTACAAGAAAGAGGAGGGTTGGAAACCATGCCTATAAGGAACAGTTGAAGGAGCTGAGTATGTTTAGCCTGAGAAAGAGGAGACTGAGAGAATATATGATAGCCATCTTCATATATTTAAAGGATTATCACATAGAAGAGGGAACACGCTTGTTTTCTCCTGCTCTGGAGGGTAGAACTCAAACCAATGGCTTCAGGTTACAATAATACAGTGGTGCCTCGCAAGATGAAAAGAATCCGTTCTGTGATTCTCTTCGTCTAGCGTTTTTTTCATCTTGCGAAGCAAGCCCATTGACGGATTAGCAGATTAGCGGCTTTTAGCACTATTAGCGGCTTTTAGCGGCTTATCTGCTGATCGGCTCAGCTGATAAGCGGCTTAGCGGCTTAGAAAAGTGGGGGGGGAGGAAAAAAAACCAGCAGGAACTCGCAAGACATTGTCGTCTTGCAAAGCAAGCCCATAGGAAATTTGTTTTGCGAAGCACCTCAAAAACGGAAAACTCTTTCGTCTAGCGAGTTTTCCGTCTTGCGAGGCATATCATCTTGCGGGGCACCACTGTAAAGGAGATTCCGACAAAACTTCAGAAAAAACTTTCTGACAGTGGAACGGTCTCCCTCGGGAGGTTGTAGACTCTCCTTCCTTGGAGGTTTTAAAGTAAAGGTTGGATAGCCATCTGGCATGGATGCTTTAGCTGAGATTCCTGCCTTGCAGGGGGTTGGACTATATGATGCTCTTCCAACTCTGCAATTCTATGATTCTATTCTATGACCTGATTCATACCAGACATTTTTGCCTGGCTGGAACGCTCCCAATAATGCATTTTGCTTGTCCGGTTGGTGAACAGAAAGGAGTGCGAGTATGTACAGAAACTAACCTACTATGCAAAGGGAAAATCTACATTAATCGCTCTGCTCACTTTTGCCTCTGGTCCTCACCGCCATTATTGGTATGTAGCCCTGAGAAAGCTGCCCAGTAGGGAATGAACTTCTCAAGTTGAAAAGGGTTCCCCATCCCTGCAGAAAGGGGAAGAGAGAAACAATTCTGAGAGGCTGCGTTTGCAGATACCTCTTAGCCTGATGATCCTGTTAGGATCGTCCTACACTCATGTAGGACCCTGGTAGAGACACATGCCCAATGGGCATGTTCTCTCCCTCCTGGCCGATCGTTCGGGAGCTTCAAAAGCATTATTCATCCCAAACATCACAGCGATTTGTATCAAAAAGCATAAGCACACTTACAATCCTGCAGAGTATTTGCAGTTTGTGTAACAGAACTCAGTAGGCACAGCATTTTGGCTTATCTACTTTATTTACATATAATACACTCGGAGCATTCTGACTTAGCTCCTTCCTCTTTCTCATCAGACAGTAAAGAGAGAAAGAACAAATGACAATAGTCCCACTTCATGGAACACAGTAATACCAAAAAAAATCCTGTCTCCGTCACTTCCCACTCTGCGGAATGAAAACATACACCATCACGTGATAGACAGCAATCCCATGACTGCAAACACGGATCAAGAATCCTAACAGATCCATCTAGCATTCAAACAAAAAGAATGTCCACAGTGTGTAAATGTTACTCCTCTGGCCTTAAAAAAAATGGTTTCAAAATCTTAAGAACTACCAGTCTCCACAGTGCAATCAGAAAGTAAACTCTGGGGTGTGTTCAATCAGAGTGGTTAGTTATTTGCCCCATTTTGTCTTCTACCTCCAATTTCAGCTAAGACTGCCAATGTTCTGCTGGCTGTGCCTGTGTATTTAACTGGTTCTTATCAGGCAAGAATGAACAGGTGGAACTCTTTCATCTTCAGCCGCAAAGACTCAATGAGGAGGAAAGGCTTCATCTGCTGGTTTCTGGGTATTATATCCTACTAGATGGCACAGGAATGCTACCAGAGAAAAAGCTGTCAACTGTAAATTCACTAGCAGATCTGCAGAGCACAGAGGGAGAGAGAGTGTGTAGAATATGATGAGCAATCCATACAGACTCATTAAGAATATAGAGTAAGGGACCATTTGAATAAAGCAGAGCGAATGCTGAGAATGGAACTGCATGAATAATGTAATCCTTTTAGAAGCAGCGTTAAGATGTCTTTTAGGGCTATCAACAAGTTTAATCCACAAACGTTGCAGCATAAGAATTAAACAGTATGTAGATTTTCTTTTCTTTTCTAAGTAGCAGGACAACATGCATCTTTGTCAATATATACGTGGATAGGAAGATATCACTGTACAAAAAATCCCAATTATAATGTCTCACAGCAATGTCTCTCATTTTCTTCAGCTTCCTGCGGCGATTCTCATCACGCTGTCTGTGTAAGTGTGGAAGATAGCAAAATAGCTGCCTAAAGAAAAACTGCTGTGACATGCTGATCCAAGTGCTACGGTTTCTGCAAGCACTGCTGTTAGCTGCTGTTTACTCCTTCACAGAATATTATCCTATTCTTGTGAAAATCTCCTCTGAGCAAAAAAAAAAAAAAGAAAAGAGTAATTCATTTAGAAGGGCTTTAACAAGACGCCTTCTCCACAGGAAGCAGCAAAGCAACACAAGGAAAAGTGAATTAATTACACTTTGCAAGATGCATTACTGAATGGTGAAATTGAGAGCAAGACCAGTGATGGTCTTTTGGTGGTTCAAATGCATGAGAAAGTACAATCAAATTGTTTGGTTGCTGCCTGGATTGAAAAGACTACCACCTTTACTCCAGGATGGTCACCATCACCGATAGGTGCTAGAGATGAATTTTTGCAGATTTATGAAGTCCGAAAACAGCATACAAGCTTTGCTTTCATGTCATTGTAGTTTAGTCGTTTAGTCGTGTCCGACTCTTCGTGACCCCATGGACCAGAGCACGCCAGGCACTCCTGTCTTCCATTGCCTCCCTGTTTGGTCAAACTCATGCTGGTAGCTTCAAGAACACTGTCCAACCATCTCATCCTCTGTCATCCCCTTCTCCTTGTGCCCTCCATCTTTCCCAACATCAGGGTCTTTTCCAGGGAGTCTTCTCTTCTCATGAGGTGGCCAAAGTATTGGTGCCTCAGCTTCAGGATCTGTATTTCCAGTGAGCACTCAGGGCTGATTTCCTTCAGAATGGAGAGGTCTGATCTTCTTGCAGTCCATGGGACTCTCAAGAGTCTCCTCCAGCACCATAATTCAAAAGCATCAAATCTTCGGCAATCAGCTTTCTTTATGGTCCAGCTCTCACTTCCATACATCACTACTGGGAAAACCATAGCTTTAACTATACGGACCTTTGTCGGCAAGGTGATGTCTCTGCTTTTTAAGATGCTGTCTAGGTTTGTCATTGCTTTTCTCCCAAGAAGCAGGCGTCTTTTAATTTCGTGACTGCTGTCACCATCTGCAGTGATCATGGAACCCAAGACAGTAAAATCTCTCACTGCATTCATAGCAAGCTTCAAATCTGAGAAAGAGACATGCTGCTGTTCTGGTGGCTGGGCCATTAAATAAGCACTTCCTTCAAGGAGAACTGCCTACTGCTACCTCACAATGCATGATGCAACACTGTTTTGAGTTCCTCTGATCCTACACACAACCCCCAGTTAAGGCTGAGCAGCTTACAACACAACACCATGTCAACCTTTCCCATAGTAACTGCGTGTTCTCCATTAATGACTATTTTGAGCCTAAAAAGGAATGACATTTCAAAAATAATTTATATCTGCACTTCTCAAAGTAGGACCCACTTATAAACGAAACTTGGTAGCTTTTGAGGTCTACTCCCGCCTTTAAATGGGACGCGGGTGGCGCTGTGGGTTAAACCTCAGAGCCTAGTACTTGCCGATCAGAAGGTCGGTGGTTCGAATCCCTGTGACAGGGTGAGCTCCCGTTGCTCGGTCCCTGCTCCTGCCAACCTAGCAGTTCGAAAGCACATCAAAGTGCAAGTAGATAAATTCTCCGGCGGGAAGGCAAACGGCGTTTCCGTGCGCTGCTCTGGTTTGCCAGAAGTGGCTTAGTCATGCTGGCCACATGACCCGGAAGCTGTACGCCGGCTCCCTTGGCCAATAAAGCGAGATGAGCACCGCAACCCCAGAGTCGGCCACGACTGGACCTAACGGTCAGGGGTCCCTTTACCTTACCCCCCTTTAAAGCAAAAATAAATAAAAATGCAAGAATATGTATCTTATTTTTCTTTCTTTCTTAATGTTAATAGATGTGTACATAGAATTCAAGCATGACAGATATAGAGGGAGGGGGAGCCGCTCTCTTAAAAGGGCTACAGAGCAGTAATGGCATGTTGCTGTCTCGGGGTGGAACCCTGGAAATAAGGAAAGACCCACTAGTGGGGCCCACTAGTGTTATGGCTCACAGTAAGAACATCTGATTTATGTGCTGCTTTGAATCAGTTCACCAACTCATGTTATAAACAAGCTATAAAACATTTTCGGATTCACAACCAATAATGAATAAAATGCCACTTCTGTTTCAGTGACACTAAATCACAAAAAAGGCTTCAAGATGTAGAAGAGCAAGTAAACAATGGACTAGGAAAGGAATTTTATTTTTAGATGCCATTTACTAAATGCCCTTGACCACTGCTCTGCCTTGATATATTCAGATATATTAAATTGCCAATACTTAGCTAATTAAAAGCACCTTTGGATAAGTGAAAGTGAATTCAGAAAGCTCCTTTAGTATGAACAATGAATCAAAGACTCATAATTTGTATTTTAATTTTTCATAAGGAAATACACAGCATGCAACAGACTGTTTCATTAGCATAACCTAATTACAGAGCAACTCATTATTCCACAAGTCACTGTTAATACTGTTACTAGGATTATAAATATGTTTACAAAATTGGGGGGGGGGGGAATCAGTCAAGAATTACATTTTGCCACAACCCTCAACTATTAAACTTTTGTAATCAATCTGTGCTAATTACTACTGAACACAGAAAGTTACTGTGGGTTCAATTAAACACTACAAAGCTAGCCCTTCCATGGTTGCAATTAATTCATATTTGTTGTTTCTCAAAATGGCCTGGTTTCATTCAAACGAAAGAACTGTTTACAATTTTATGGTTACATATACCAGGGAGTTCTATGGCTGCACAAATATGGTTTGCTATGCTGATACATCAAAACTGTACCCTTTAAGTGGAGCAGATCGCTAGGCCTACGATGTCTGCCTCACTATTTGCTAACAATTATTAGTCAATGATGCTAGGAACGTTGCCAGATAATCTGCTAAAATGATTTGTGCACGATTAACTACTTGCCTGCAAAAGGGACATGAACTGGACTTTCTGCTTTGCAATACACGACATAATGTGAATACAATGTTCCACAATGAGGGAAGAGACAGTTATATGCAATAGCTGGAAACGTACAAAATATTTCCATGAGGGGATAATTCAACCAACCAGTTGCATGGATAGATGCTTGACCTCTGCCTCACACCGTCTACAAATGTGCAGGAGCGCATTCTGAGAGGTGTATTAATGATGGAACCAGCATATACAAAACAGGCAGCACACTCTTGAACCATGGTAAGGAATTTGGGAAGCCAATCACAAAACATTTACAGAGTAAGGAGGATGTAGGAGTTAGAGCTTTCCGAACGACAAAAACACTTCCCGCTCAAGCTCAGAGAAGAATTACTCTCAGGAGCGTGCAACATTACAAGCATGATTTGGGAGAACTAGATTGCAATCCTCTACACACTTTCCTGAGAGTAGGTGCAATTGAACTAAATGGGGCTTACTTCAGAGTAGTTAAGCATGGGACTGTGGTGCCAAATTATTGTGACTTAATATCTTGAATCTGTCAGAACTGATTCCTTTCTTAAATGATGGTGCACTTTTAATATATGTGCCACCTCATTTATTTTACAAAAAGGTCAGATATAGATTTTGGTAATAAAAATAATTTAGCGTTCCATTCTTTATTTTGCATATGATAACAGCTCAGTTTTGCCACTAAGCCAAGAGAAAAGGTTTAGAGAAAAAGGACACGGGTGGCGCTGTGGGTTAAACCACAGAGCCTAGGGTTTGCTGATCAGAAGGTCGGCGGTTCGAATCCCCGCGAAGGGGTGAGCTCCCGTTGTTCGGTCCCAGCTCCTGGCAACCTAGCAGTTCAAAAGCAGGTCAAAGTGCAAGTAGATAAATAGGTACCGCTCCGGCGGGAAGGTAAACGGTGTTTCCGTGCGCTGCTTTGGTTCGCCAGAAGCAGCTTAGTCATGCTGGCCACATGTCCCGGAAGCTGTACGCCGGCTCCCTCGGCCAATAAAGTGAGATGAGCGCCGCAACCCCAAAGTCGGTCACGACTGGACCTAATGGTCAGGGGTCCTTTACCTTTAATGTTCATCTGAAGCAGATGCACGTAACAAAATAGCTGAAGCAAGATACTGAGTAGTACAGATTCAACTGTGCTTATAGAACAGCTGGAATCGAAATATGACTAAGCAGGTCTGCAGTTCTCTCTTGAACCATTATGGCTGTTAATCCAAGGATCAAGAACCTGGGAGCCTAAAGCTTTCTTCTCTCTACAATGCATAGCAAGCATTTATGACTAGGTCTCTGACTTTTTCAAATACAGTGGTGCCCCGCAAGACGAATGCCTCACAAGACGAAAAACTCGCTAGACGAAAGGGTTTTGCGGTTTTTGAGCTGCTTCGCAAGACGAATTTCCCTATGGGCTTGCTTCGCAAGACAAAAACGTATTGCGTTTTTTGCAAGTTTGTTTCCTTTTTCTTAACACCGTTAATACAGTTGCGACTTGACTTCGAGGAGCAACGCATAGAACGCGGTGTGGTAGCCTTTTTTGAGGTTTTTGGTGATTTTTGAAGCTTTTCCAAAACTTTTCCGGCACTGTGCTTCGCAAGACGAAAAATTCGCTAGACGAAAAAACTCGCGGAACGAATTAATTTCGTCTTGCGAGGCACTACTGTACTGTCACTATCCAGACTTTTGGTTTGTAAACAAGATCTTGCAAGTGTAAAACATCTCGTTCTCATTGCAAGTCTTCAGGCACATTGCTCCAGCATGATTTTTTGAAAATGAGACTGGGAAATCACATCAGTCTCAATTTTTAAAAAATAAATATGAGATTTATACCAAAAGGTTTGCTAAAACTTTCCAACGCACCTAAATATCAAGAGCTATCATATGCAGAAGGGAAGTGTTGCATAAACAGATATTCAGAAGAAGCTGCCGGGGTTGACAAGATATCGAACGACAGCTAGAGAGTGCAACAGAGCACTGAGACTTCCACAGTCAATATGGCTTTTAGAATGAATAAACCTCACTCAAATAATTATATCCCATGAAGCTGCTCTGTTTAAGTAAGTAGGTCAAACAGCACAAAAATTACTATTTTTACTGCATGTGTGAAATGAAGTGGTACCAATTGGAGGGAACTACTCCCAACCAAATGGCCTCTTTAGTTTCAAATGCACAGCAGTTAAACATAAAGTGTTTCAAAAAGCCACAATTTCATCCAATTTTAATGCTTTATTTTTTTAAAATGAATATTATTTCAGTAAAAAAAATGAATTGAAAATAAAAACTTGTCTTCCAACAGGAGTTAGAGGAGAGAGAGTAGGTCTAGTAAAGGGGCTAGGAGTTAAGATAGCTGTTAGAGAGAATAAGTTATATCAGGCTAGAACAGGCCTTCCCAACCTGGTGCCCTCTAGCTGTTTTGGATTACAACTTCCACCATTAGCATTCCTTCTAATGGAAAGAATGGCAGCAAATTGATATTGTCTACAGCTGGAGTCGATGTGTCATTTAAACTGGATCTTTCCCAGTCACCCTGAAATGATCTTGCTTATGTTGAAAGCCATTTAAAGCAGAATATACCCTAATCCCAAAAGTGACGAAGTACTACCAAAGACGGTCATTTCTCCAGCCTGTGAGTGATGGTTAAAATAGTAATTTTGCATTACAGCTTCTTCTTTTCCCTTCAGAATCTCGCAAAAGGTGTCTTAACTGAGGTTTTTTAATACATATATTTATTTCACTTTAACTGATGTAAATCTAGTTTACTTATTGAAGCAAAATGACTGACAGCCTTCAAAATTAAGCAACTGCAAAAAGAAAAGAAATATCCATTTCTACTGAAATTGGGAATAACCTACTTGGGAATAAGTCCCATTCAACTGAATAGGACATCTGAGAAAACCTGCACATGATTGCACCGTTAGTAAACTAGCAGCACAATACTTTCAACCATAACTAATCAATGTTATGGTGTATCAACACTGTCTACAAATCAATTACACAAAACATACTACTTTGCCAGATTTGGAAGGATAAAGTTTGGTTTGGTTTGGAAATGGGGGGTTGGATAGACCCCCCTATGCAGGGATGTTTGGACTTTTCAAGTCTGGCAATGGGCCGTGAGATGTTTGGGGTTGTGGGGGCTCTTAATTCTGGAGGGACTTTGAAACATGTTCTTAAATACCATATGGGGTTTTGTGTGGAATATGGAAAAGGGACTGATTTGTCGAGAAGGGTCAAAAACACTGTCAAGTTGGACTTCCCACGAGTGAAAGGAGCAGAAGACAAAGTAAAGTACAGGTATAAATATGAAGAAGAGCCGCGGAAGGGACATGGAAGAGACTTAAGGGCCTAGGACATAAGATTAGCAGGTTAATGCGCTTGATTGATGGGATAGAAAGGACTGACAAAACCCGGGACCAGGAGGAAGAGGCGCTGGATGAAGATTGGAAGGGGGAAAAAATTTTATTAGGACTGCTTTATAAAATTGATGAATGTTAGAAAAATGCTGGAATGAAACTATTTGGCTTTAGCAAAAATGTTAAAAGAATTATGTAAGAATATGTTAGGGTTATGAAATAAGATTTAAATTTTAAGTTTTAGGGTCTTCTATAGTAAGATAAGGTTAAAATAGATTAAGGTAGTGTAATGACAGAATATTATGAAAAATGGAAAGGATTTGCTGTGACAATTAATAACTAGGATACAAAAAAAGGGAGGAGTGAGGAGGTCAAAGAAAGAAGGTAATGGCAGTTAAGGATCGGAGAATATTGGATTTGTTTTGTGGCTTATTTTTGTCTTTTGATTGTGTTGTATTGTTTGATTGTGGTTTGTTCTTTTTTTTCTTTTTTTAGTTTTTCTTTTTCTTTTTTTGGTTTTTCTGTAACTCTAAAATTCTTAATAAATATCATTAAAAAAAATAAATACAACTTTGAAGCATCAATAGCTTATGTACAAATTCCCAATGCTGCAAAATTTGGTTTTTAGGCTACTGGCTCTACCACAATTAAATACGAATTTAAAACTATATAAGTTTGCTGATGATTTGCAGTAGAAGGCAATGATCTAAGCTAGTGAATCCACAGAGTAACTAATACAAAGTATTTACTTTACTTGAAGGATTTACATGTTGTCTTTCAAAACAAAATCCTCCCCCCCCCCCCCTCCTAGGCAGCTTACAGTCAGTACTCATGCTAAGCAGAATTCAGTGTTTGTGGCGATCAGTGAGGCCACAATCTTCTGGCTTCAGTTGCCACTAGTAGATAGGTTGAAATTTAACACTAATACTACTACTAATAATAATAATATTTATACCCCATCCATCTGGATGGGTTTCCCCAGCCACTCTGGGCAGCTTCCAACAAAAGATTGAAAATACATTCAAACATCAGTCCTTAAAAACTTCCCTAAACAGGGCTGCCTTCAGATGTCTTCTAAAAGTCAGGTAGTTGTTTATTTCTTTGACATCTGATGGGAGGGCTTTCAATAGGGCAGGCACCACTACCAAGAAAGCCCTCTGTCTGGTTCTCTGTAACTTCACTTCTCGCAGTAAGGGAACTGCCGGAAGGCCCTCGGAGCTGGACCTCAGTGTCCGGGCTGAACAATAGGGGTGGAGACGCTCCTTCAGGTATACTGGGCTGAGGCCGTTTAGTTTGTTTCAGCCATGGCTTGTAAAAGCTTGGAGAAGCTGGGAAATAGTTCTTTAAAAAGAGGAGCGAGAATCTTTGGACTGGGTAAATGGACTGAGATAGACAGTGTATAATGAATAATATCCAAGCACACAGTGCAATGCCATCGTTGTGCAAAAGCAGTAAACAAACCCACAGACATGAGTAGCAACAACCCAATTTATCATAATTTTGTTAATTGGATTTCCTGAAGAGGAGGAGATTTTGGCAGTAATAAGGAAAATGATATTGCTGGAATAAAGACACGTCTGATTTTTCATCAATGAGATGTTTCTAGCGCTGATTAAGATGCTGCAGACATACAATATAAACCATCTCTAGTAGCACTGGAATGTACAATCAGCAGAAAATAGGCAAATAGGTAATTTGCTAATATGATTTTGGACAATTCAGAGTTCTTCAAGACCAACTTAATTAGCAGTCCCATATTACACTGACATAGTAGTCAGCCATTGCCCCTGAATGGAAAGAAAACACATATATATGTGCTGCTCAAAAATGTACTCCTGGATGGGCTTTGAAAATAGGAGGAACAATGGATGATTGTGAATTGAAGAAAAGGTACTGAAAACAAAATAGCAAATAAACCTCCGATTGGTACATCCAACATGTAGAATACTGTGTATAACTGTGGTTATGCTACCGAGTTGGAAATAGCATAGCCAGGAAATACAGAAAAAATTGCAGCTTAAGCTGACAGTTGGTTCGTATTTTTTACAAAATAGTATTTAAGCAAAGGTAAAGGTAAAGGGATCTCTGACCATTAGATCCAGTCGCAGACTACTCTGGGGTTGCGGTGCTCATCTCGCTTTACTGGCCGAGGGAGCCGGCGTACAGGTTCCAGGTCATGTGGCCGGCATGACTAAGCGGCTTCTGGCGAACCAGAGCAGCGCACGGAAACGCTGTTTACCTTCCCGCCAGAGCGGTACCTATTTATCTACTTGCACTTTGACGTGCTTTCGAACTGCTAAGCGGGCAGGAGCTGGGACCGAGCAACGGGAGCGCACCCTGTCACGGGGATTCAAACCACCGACCTTCTGATCAGCAAGCTCTAGGCTCTGTGGTTGAGACCACAGCGCCACCTGCATCCCTATAATATTTAAGTACCTAGGGCTTTTAGGATCATTTCTGATGTTATGTCGAAGACAGAAGTGCCTGGCATGCTCTGGTCCATGGGGTCACGAAGAGTCGGACACAACTAAACGACTCAACAACAACAACAACAACTGATGTTATGTCAGGATAGGGAGCCTGGGGTCCTCTGGATGTTGTTGACTCCCATCAAGGCCACCAGCATGGCTAACAGTAGGGAGATGATAGGAAGATTCCCTATAGCTGGCATAAGGAAACCTGTATATTTGTGTGATGCATGTTTCCTGCAAGGGTTGGAGAATCTGTCACCCTGCAGATGTTGCTAAACTTTAGCTCTCATTATCCTTCAGCATTGGCTATACTGGCTGGAGCTGATGAAAGTTGCAAACCATCAACTTCAGGCACACAGATTCTGTAGTCGTTCCTGAAGCAATGATAATATGCCTTTATCGTGGTGGTGCTAACTACCTTAAGGTTGTGGTTACTATCTGTTCCTCCCACACCTTGGGGAGAGGAAGTCTTGCTTCATCTTTGGTGCTGCTCTTTAGACAAGTGCCACCCTCTAAATTCCAGGCTCCAAAGAAAACAGAGGCTCATCTTTACCACCACACAACTTCAGAGATACTGTCAAGATGCAAAGTGTCCTGCCGCTTTCAAGTACTTCTGAAGCCCAGCTGGCACTGACTAGAAAATATGGCAACCTAGGGAGCACATTTGTGGACTCTGGCCATTTCAAGAACAGCAGCAGTGAGAAATTGTGCACATGTATAGTTTTCCCATCACCACACAAGATTTTTAGTTGTGGTCTCAAATGTGTTATATAGTACAAGAGTTCGAGGTAAAAAAAAAAGATGCCATACTATAATCATGGGGGGGAAATGCTTCCTAATATAAACTATCCATAACTTAAATCCTCTGTGCTTTACTGAGAAATATGGAGCGTAAACCTACAGGAAACTCCAAAACTAAGCCTTATTTTAACTTATGATTAGCACAGAGCACTAATTACACATATTAGTCAAAATAAAAAAATTCCTTCCAGTAGCACCTTAAAGACCAACTAAGTTAGTTCTTGGTATGAGCTTTCGTGTGCATGCACACTTCTTCAGATATCTGAAGAAGTGTGCATGCACACGAAAGCTCATACCAAGAACTAACTTAGTTGGTCTTTAAGGTGCTACTGGAAGGAATTTTTTTATTTTGACTATGGCAGACCAACACGGCTACCTATCTACTACTACACATATTAGGTTATAACTATGACATTTGATTGACTGCAAAAAGGGAAAACAAATGTCTAGAGTTGTAGACAACCACTACAATAACCATACCTAAAAGACCTATCTAATTATCTTCCCAAACCTTGACTTCATTAAAGAAAGAAGTAGGCAACGTCAGAATCCTACAATGTGTAAAAATTATATTTTTAGAAACTAAAGCTTTCATCAGCTCTGCCTGTATGTAGAGGTTTCCACTGCACTTTGCTTTTCAAGCCAATATGCATGGACAAGTTGTAATGGGGCTCCTCTTTGCATACAGCTGCCATGGAGCTTCACCCACGGCGCTAACAAACTAGGCACTAAAATGAAGTGAGAGCACTTGAAGAACTTCTGTTATTCACATCCACAATTCCCTTGGAGATGCTTACTAAGGCTACCACGCTCATGAAATCTATTTTAAAGATGACAAAGGAGTTACTCCAAGTGCTCTCTCACTTCTCCATTTTGACACCGGTGCAATAAACCATCCTTTAAAGACGGCAGCTATGCTAGATCCCTTTTGTCAGCATCTTTTTTATTAGCAACAATGCACTGTCCTTCCATAACCTCTCATGCATCATGCTCACAATAGGCCTATCAAACACCATTTCAATGAAAGCATGAGAAGAATACATCAAACATAAGGAGGCTGACTGATAAAGAGTGGCATTTGGAAGCAACTGCATTTGCAAAAGCCACATTGTGATATTTCAGCAAAGGTAATTATAAAGCCAGAGTTCAGATGGAACAGTTTAGTATAGTTGTGTATTCAGATCATTGAAACACAATGCATCTGCTAAGTTCGGTAAACTCTGGGTCCAGGTTTCTCTTCTGGATGACAATGGACGTGCTCCCAGTTCAAATTATCCCTCAACATTTTCATGTGGCTGATTGAACTGCCACAGAAAAAAAGCTGCCTCCCCAAAAGAGCTATGTTCTGCAGCAAGCCTCCTGCATGCTATAGATCAGAGGCATTGGAAAGCAAAACATGTTGCTGCAGCTTTGGAAATGACTCCCGCTGGCAGCAGAAACCCAATTTGGACACTGTACCTTGGAGTGCATTGTTTCAGAGCATAAACCAGCTATTTTAGCTCCTTGGATTTCTGCCACCAACTCTATGGGCCGGTTCAGATGTTTTAGAAACTTTCCTCACGTGATGCAGCTCTGCCATCACCAAGGATGAGTTTGCACTGAGAATGCAATGTGTTCATGAAAGGACCGTGTCAAACGAGCTACAGCCATGGGGAAAGCATGTCACCACGACTGTGGAAAACGAAAGGAAATTCTTACTGCAAATTTCTATTCCCAGAGACTCCTGAAGGTGTAGAAAATTACACCTGTGTCCACAGAACAGGCCAAGTCACATAGTAGCTACATGAATATATCCCTACAGATAAGGCTGAGAAGCTTAAATAAACTGAAACTATGGTGACTACACATCTGGAAAGACCGACAGGACAAGCACACCAGCAAGGCTAAGCAAACAGAGCGACGCAGAAGGACACAGTGCTGAATAGCAACAACTTACCAAGCTATAAATATAACCTGCACTCAGCCAAGTGCAGCCTTTTGAAGTAGCTATTACAGTGGTAGGCTGAAGTCTCATCAGTCCTCTATTGGCTTCGGCGTCTAATGGAACATTAGCAAATAGGTTAAGCCCTTTGCTAGCAGATAGGGTTGTAACAGAGAATGAGATACGAGTCTACTTTTTCTATTACTGCCCTGGGAAAATGAACATGGTTTTAAAGCATCCCATTAAGAAGCCATCCTGGTTGTTACTTGATCACTGAGACTATTAGCATAAGGACACCTACAGTAAAAGCTACTATCAGTAACAAGAGTTAATTATACCAACAGAAAAAGTACCAGCAAATATTGGAAGGTATGTAGATTTTGGACTATGAGACTCAAGGAGGTCCATGATTTCATAAGAATGTTAACAATAACTAAAACAACACAAAACAAATAAGTAACAACAACAAAATGAAGTGCCGGCGACTGGTTGCATGCGGCGGGGAGTTGGGTTATTAGATGTTGCGAGTTTTGTGTTCTATATTTCAAAATACAAAATTTCAGAGGAAATTTAAAGTTTAGTCTTACAACAGAAGACCAATCAAGCTGATTAAAACTCATTGAGTTGACTGGGAAAAGATTGGCTCTAAAGGACTAGATGGGAGCAACAACTGCCAAGGCTCAATTCCCTGTACCCTCAGGAAGAAGGGTCTTGCCAGAAGATGTGTTGGATTTTTAAAAATGTGGACGCATTGCCTGCTCTATGTATGAGACTTATACACTCATTAAAGTTTAGATGCCCTGAAAGATCATCCAGTGGAACAGCGGATTTCTGGATGCTGCAAGCTAAATAATATAAAGATACAGCAAACCTAGACAGACGTAACTGCTTTTCTCAGCAGAAAAACAATATGCTCCTTTTTTTCCTCCCTCATTGCACCCATGATCATCATAGACTTACAGACCAAAGTTGTATCTCCTTAACAGGAATCCTTAAATTTAATACAGTACAACCCCTAGATAAAGTAGCAAGACACAATTAAGGACTCGCAACACTGAAAGCTAATTTATCACATCAATGAAAGTTTTCAAGTTGTGCTGCATCAATCATGCTCTCAAAAATGTTAAAACCCTTCCGCGTCCAATGTCCAAATCACATGTAATAGTGTTTCCAAACCTATGAAATTTAAGTTTAGGGTGGTTTATGTTGTTTAACTAGACAAAAACCTTAAACACTTGGTTTCAGAAATTATGAAGTCAAACAATTATGGAAAATTCTATAAGGGTTTAGCAGACCAGTCAACTTGACACATGAAATGGAATGCAATCAAATGCAAATTAAATGCAAATAGTTACAAGGTCAGCTTCATAATAATCTAATGTATCAACATCGTAACTATGATAGCTTTTCTTCCCGTGAATGTCATCCAATTTCAATTCATAATTGGAATATGTGAAAAAAATGCCTATATCACTGAAACGCATCTTATGGCAAATTCTGTGCATTAGTGCCTTGCTACATCCCAATGGGCCAATGTAAATCTACTTATCTTGTCACAAGGATACTCTAATTATTATTAACAGAGTAATTGTTAACAAGTGAGCCTTCATGGGCTCTGTTCTGAAACATACACTGGAGTTGCCATTTAAATGAGAGGGACTCTGAAAGTTCATTAGAACAGGACTATGGTCACATTTGCACGATGAGCCAAGTTTAATAAGTTATACTTCATGGAACTATATGGTTTATGAATAACTGTGGCTGCACACACCTCCCTTGTCCCTCCCCAGGTCCTAGACTTCCGTGTGAATATCCTGGCTTGCTTTAAACGCCGTTCCTCATTGGTTTTGTTTGCACATCACAGTAAACCAAACTTTGGCTTACCCAGGCTACACAAACAGAGGAACTCACACCTACTTTCCTCCTCCCCAGTTCTCATAGCACAATGCAGCAGCAAAGCCTTTGCATGTTCTCCCAACCTGGGATCCTGATTCAGGTTTCTCCTTCTTAATCGCAGTCTGTAGCAAGGTGTGTCCTACGGTTACAGTTTGTGGTTATAGGAGAAGAGGGCTTAACCACGATCCTGCGTTCAGACAATACACCATGTCAAACCTTGGCTTAGCTAGCTTAGCTGTCATGTTGTGCTAAAAGGACCAGGGAGGACCACAAGCAAGTGTGAGTTCCTCTCTGGGAGCCAGTACACTGGGATGGTCCCAGTAAGCCATAGTTTGGGCTTGCCGTGACATGCAAGCCAGCCCACTGTATACAAACTGTGAAAATCTAGTTTAATGTCCATGACCAAAGCAGGATGAGATTGTGTTTTATTTCCCTGATTTGGTAACCACCATCAAGCCAAAATTCCCCTGTATGAACAATGGGGAGCTGTGGATCAGTGCAAACTAGGATCTTTGTGATGAAGCTGGTACATGATAGGAAGGGTGAGGGACAAGCACACACCGCAGTGTCTGTCCTCGATTCAGTTCATGAAGGTTTGAATTATTGAATTATTATTCTGGGGATTCCCTTAACAGCATCACCTTGACATTGAAGATTTATGATGGCAACAGAATACAGATACTCCTGAGCAGGTTGAGCTTGCCAACTAGGACTGCATTTTAACAGAGATCTGTAGCCCAGCAATCTCCCTCTCAAAAGCAGACTTCATGTACATCCACCCAATACTAGAGAACCAATCAAACTTCCACCCTTTTTATTTAAATGTGCCCAGAACTGGCTCAGGTATTGCTGGTCAGAGTTAATGTCTCCTCCCTTTACACGTACACTTGAGCTGCCAAAAAAGTGCTCAGAGCACTCAGAGAACCAGTGGCCCACAGCTGGGCAGATGTTCTAGGAGCAGGGATTATAGTTACAGTATATACACTTGTGCCTGATATACACTTTTCTACCAGTCAAACACAGCAATAAGTTTAATGCCGATGGTAGTTCAGCAGCCACTTTCAGTGGCATTGTCCCCAATTACGACAAATGGCCATTAGACAGACCCTGGTCTGTTGATAGCAAATTTCAGAAAAAAACCGCAGTCAATATACTTGAAATGTAAACTGATGGTAAAGTACTTAAGACAAACGTATTTACTATATTAATTAAATGGTCTATTTAACATGGAATATCAATCCTCTAATCACATCTCATTTAAACTTATTTCAATTAACAACTCTAAAGTATACCAGTACAGATCCTACTGTTCTAGGCTCATTAGGAACATTTTCATTATCTGTCAAATGAGGGAGTAAGAGGCAGAAACTGTAAACACTCTCTAGAGTAGCCCCCTACTCTACTTAATAGATTATTAGGGGAGCAAGCAACAGCAATTCTCATTAGCTGCTCAGTATGGGGGGGAAAGGACTTCCTATGAACTGAAGCACAGCAAAAGAGAATCCTTCCTGTCAAATAAGTGGACAGCCGTTCAACTCTTCAAGGGTAATCTGCCCTCTATTAAAAACAAAATGAATCTAGTTTATTATATTGATGAGGCGTGTGAAGCACAACCAACTGGGAAGGGATGGAGGGAGAGAAGGGGGATGGAACATTGACCATCTTGGCTGAGTCCTGGAAGACCTGCTCCCTGCCTTGCAGGCCTTTTTCCACCTGGCGTGGGAGGGCAGGGTCCTGACTGACTCCAACTACAAAAGCTGAGGCTGCTGAACAGCCTCTTAGACTGGAGTATTTGGGGGAGGGGGAGGTTGTTGCTGTTATTGATACTAATTTTAGTGTTTTTATTTTATAATGTATTGTGATTTATTTGCCTCCTTCTGGCAACTCCTGCAACAGCAGTGGTGCCAAATATATTGCTCTGCTTTCCTTTGGACCACATCAGCGAGGCCGAGAGGAGGGTCTTGTCATCTGGACAGCCCAGGACCTCCATACACACTGCCCAGGCTTGCACCCAGTGCTGCTAACACAGCCGTTTGATTTCATCCCTGGCACTCCATTGTCTCTTGAGAAAGATGGATGCCAACAGCTTTTGTTAGGTTTGGAACTATGCATTTTTCTTCATGTTTTAAGCCACCTTGAGCATGGTTTTAACTATCGAAGGGTGGCATAAAAATAAAATTATGTATCTATGACCATGGCTGTAAGAATCCACAAAAACTATTCTTGAAATGCATGGCTTTCAAATATTACCACCCCTATATATATATACACACACACACACACACACACATATATATGTATATATATATGTAGATGTATGTATATGTGTGTGTACAGTGGTCCCCCGCAAGACGAATGCCTCGCAAGATGGAAAACTCACTAGACGAAAGAGTTTTCTGTTTTGGAGGTGCTTCGCAAAACGAATTTCCTATGGGCTTGCTTCGCAAGACGACAATGCCTTGAGAGTTCCTGTGGGTTTTTTTCCTCCCCCCCCCTTTTTCTAAGCCGCTTATCAGCTGCTCCGATCAGCAGATAAGCCGCTAAAAGCCGCTAATAGCGCTAATCCGCTAATCCATCAATGGGCTTGCTTCGCAAGACGAAAAAACCGCTAGACGAAGAGAATCACAGAACGGATTCTTTTCGTCTTGCGAGGCACCACTGTATATATATATATATATATATATATATACATACACACACACACACACACACACACACACACAAACATAGAGAGAGAGAGAGAGAGACAGAAACAACTTCAAATAAAAATTTAACTGACAGGCAATTTTGCATAAACAAGCACATTTTTAATAACTTAACCCCTAAATCTCTACAAAGATACTATACCCTGACATTCTTAAAATTTCAGATTACAATAATATACATGTTAATGTAACTTTTCTTACCAGTATATTCACAGGTGAAGACAACAAAAAATGGAGTAACCAGATCATTTATGCCCTGAACATATCCACTGGCTGGATGACGTATTGCCCAGATAAACAAAATTCTTTCAAAGATCTGGGGAAGAAATGTAAAGAGCTGTAAAGCAATGAACTCAGAAGGCACAAAATGTAGGCATAATGAAATGCAAGTGAGTATCAGCATACATAATCAGCAAATGTTAATTTAGTTTCTTGATTATTCAAGGAAAACATTTAAAGATTACTAGCACTATGTAAAAATTAGGTGTTTATACAAAATTTTAATCATTCCGCAGGGCCTGCAAGACAGAGCTGTTCCACCAGGCCTTTTGTCAGGGCGCAGCCTGACCCCTTCCTCTGGCAATCTGCACAAAATCTTGCTTGATGGTTGCCATTAATTTGATTTTAATTTGATTTAATTAATTTTATAATGAATGCTTTAGAATGTTGGACTATTTTGATTGTTGTTAGCCGCCCTGAGCCCAGCTTCGGCTGGGGAGGGCGGGATATAAATAAAATTTGTTGTTGTTGTTGTTGTTGTTGTTGTTGTTGTTGTTGTTGTTGAAAATGTACCATTTTAAACAAGGAAGGTTTATTCTCCTTCCTACATTTCATAGACAAAATCCAAAGAGCTTCTTAAGATGCATTCAGGGTCCTGCACACACCCAGAAGCCTTTCGGACTATTTCTCTTTTAAAGCAGCCTCTCACACCATAACAAACATATTTTGAAACACCTATCAGCTTCAAAAGCAGTTTGCCATTTGGAAGTGGGCCAAGAATGCTACTCAAGTCCTTTAGGACTTTGGATACTCTTTCATCTCCTCCCATGTTGTAGAAAGCTGATTTTCTACAATGGAGAGTTATGCAGAGTTCCAAAAAATACCTCTGCTCTACATATATGGCCTTAAGAACACAGACATTACACTGGAGGGGGGTGCATCTAGGAAGCTATATTGTCATGATGATACAGGAGATCATAGAATAAGATCATAGAATCATAAGAAGCATCACTTCTCTTGCTGCTGTAACTCTTGCTGCTGTAAAGTCAAAGAACTGAGATCAAGTAGACTGTGACTTGCAAAAAATGAGAGCCAGTAAAAAAGGCAACTGGGAAACTTATCTCCCCAGTAGTGCCAAGATCTGGGTCTGGAAGATTAGCTTCTTGCTCAACTAACCCTGAGCCTCAGCACTATAGTACAATTGCTTTATAGCACAGCCTACTGAAGTCCATGGCTAGGCGAGTGGGAACTGTTCATCTAACCCCAAATCTGAGTGGCACTGTGCAGAATTGGTGGTGCTGTATGGGCGAGTTCAACTAAACTGATGGATGCCTCATGGAAAATATGCCTCCCCAACTTAATTTTATTGCCCTTCCAAGACAGATAAGAGAGTTCATGGGTTGAGTGATTAATTATAATTTTAAGGGCATATTTACTCTTATCCTAATAAATGCCCCCCAAATTATTTCCACACCAAAAGGGTCAAAGCCCCTAAAGGTTAGCAGCATCACAAATTAGGGGGGAAATTAGATGTGGGTAATGCAATGTATCCCTCTTTCCAGTAGGCTATGAACTGTGGCTTGAGTCCACCAGTTTTCATCTTCTGCCTCATTTGCCTTCCCCTGCTTGCCCCAACTGAACTTCAGTTGTCAACATTAGGGCTCCTGAAGGACAATAAGCATGCTCACCCCTTGTTGAGGGCATTAAATATATATATATATCCCAGGGAATTTCCCCAAGAATGCAGAAATGGCTGTCTTGTATGGGTGTAAGATTGCTTGCCAAGAAGAAGAACTTTTCAGTATGGCATCTCCAGAGAAAGTGACATGTGTTCTCCGACAATACACAAACAAACAAATCACACAGTTGGGACAGTTGGATTTATTATCTCGCAGTATTACTTGCCTCTGTTGCTTTGGGTTGAAGAATTAAAGCTTCCGGACTCATACGAGGAATATCTATATGAATCTGAAAAAGAAATCTTTTAATTTTCAGAAACCTTCAAATGATGACTAAGTTTATAACGTTACTGTTGAACTTGCTTATTAAAAAAGAAAAGCTAGTGAAGTAACGCAGGTTTTCAATTTTCTTTATTCTTTACAGGCCTTCCCTATAAGCCCTTTAAAAAGTATTTAAAGTGCATATGCATTACACAGGACTCAGTAATTTGAGCATTTGATAGACAGTGAATTAACACATAAAGGGGGGAGAATCAATGGAAATTCTGAATATGGGGAGTACGTAGGTTAACATTTCCCTTTTGTACATACTTCATATTTTTTTATGCAGGAAAGTACTGCACAGGCAGAAACAAAGCTATGAAGCCACTATTTATCTAGTGGTGCTTTATCTATTTATCTAGTGGTGTTTGTTCTCACTCCCCAAGAACTGAAGAAACAGAATAACGCTTTCAATCTGCTTTCAAAACAAAACTATTAGTACAAGGAATAAAAGTTCCTGCCTGCACAAACTCCTTCAAAATGCAGACAAAGCACAACACAAATATTAAAGACATACCCACAAAGTAAATGGCAGATCAAGTCTACAGGGCAACATTTGGCTAACAGGATCAATTTTGTAATATTTTACAAGATGCATTAGCTCTCCAGTGTCCCTTCTATTAGCCCCTCAAGGCTTCCTGAAGGTCTGGATTATCCCTTCCCTTCCATTGTTTTCATGGTTTTTAAACTATGTTCCTAGGAATCTTAGAATATCTTGGACGCCTATCAGGGATTTCACAGGGAGAGGACCAATAATGGCCAACAGACTTCCCTGAAAGACAGTTTGCTCACTACACTTTAAGGTTCAGATGCAGGAGAATGTCAGGTGCATTCCAAGATGCAGACTCTGTTCAGGTGTGGCAGTGGAGAAGCCCAGCTGCCTTAGCCAGTGAGTGCTCCGTGCAAACTGACCTCTACGAAAGGCTGCACCAGTATTTTAAATGCGTAAGATTCACACTGGCAACTGCCCAGAGGTTCCCAAAGTCAATGTGCAAAGTACCGTCTTTTTCGCCCTATAGGACACACTTTTTTCCCTCCAAAAATGAAGGGGAAATGTGTGTGCGTCCTATGGGACGAATGCAGGCTTTCGCTGAAGCTTGGAGAGCGAGAGGGGTCGGTGCGCACCGACCCCTCTCGCTCTCCAGGCTTCAGGAAGCTATCAGCAAGCCTGGGGAGCCCACGGGAGTTCCCTAGGCACGCGGGGCGTGCTGAAGCCGCGGCTGGGGGGGCGGCTATGTTTTTTTTTCTTTATTTCCCCCCCCCAAAAAAAAACTAGGTGCGTCCTATGGGCTGGTGCGTCCTATAGGGCGAAAAATACGGTATTCCATGAAGACAGAAGATTTGGAAACCAGTGCGCTAAGCATGCAAAGGCCATATCTGTATCCAATGTTAACTATAAATTGAGAAAGAAAATGATAGCCACAGAAAGGAAAAGCTGGACAGCCTGGTCCCATTGCTGTATGTCTGGAAGGGTGAATGAGAAGCTCAATAAAAGCCAGGGGCACCCTCGGAAATAATGTGATGTAATATTGAAAAAGGCATTGGAATGCATGTGAAATTTCCTTTAATTGGAGACATTTTTCAGTTCCTTCACCTGTCTGTATGTCTCCTGGTGAGTTTCTTCATTTCTTGAATCATAATATTGTTCCACAAAAGCAAAATACTCTTTCCGTTTCCTTTGTAAAGTGCCTTCTCTCCGTTCTATATTTGCAGGGAGGTAACCCTAGAAAGTGACACACATTTTAAATTGTAGAAAAATTGTTTACCAATTGTTAATTAAAAACTCTCCCTCCCTTGAAAATTGTTCTATGGCCCATTTCTGATGCAAATTAACAGTTTCACAAACCATGGGTACTTCTCTCATCTTGCACTCATCTCACCTAACTGGGGACCTCTGACTAAAAACAAACCAGAACCTCTTCCACTTGCACAGATCTCTTGACCCCCAACTCTTTTGGGGGTTCACAATCCATATTTTATGAACCAGAGATGTACATTCAAAGTGGGCCTGTGCATTCAATGCAAAACACAGGTTCTCCAGTGCAATTGTAAATGGAATTTAATTCACTTTCCCCCATCCATTTTGTTCCTCTTTTAAATAAAGCATTCACTTCAATATAGCATTGCATTTCTCTTCCATTTATGTGGTGTATTATTCCAAGTCATTCCACTGGTTTATCGAGACCAGGGTTTCCCAAACTTGGGTCCCAAGCTGTTGTTGGACTACAACTCCCATCATCCCTAGCCAGCTGGGCCAGTGGTCAGGGATGGGAATTGTAGTCCAAAAACAGTTGGAGACCCAAGTTTAAGAAACCCTGGATCTAACCCAATACAGTGGTACCTTGGGTTACAGACGCTTCAGGTTACAGACTCCGCTAACCCAGAAATAGTACCTCGGATTAAGAACTTTGCTTCAGGATGAGAACAGAAATTGTGCTCTGGCGGTGCGACGACAGCAGGAGGCCCCATAAGCTAAAGTGGTGCTTCAGGTTAAGAACAGTTTCAGGTTAAGAACAGACCTCCGGAACGAATTAAGTACTTAACCCAAGGTACCACTGTATTGCCTGTAAATAGTTTCTCCACTTCATATAACAAGCTACAACAGAGACCATATATAGCCTAACAAAAAGAATGTGTAACCCAAACCATAAGTAGGGAAGCTTGAGCAAACTAACTATGGTGACATATTCTTAGTCGCACTGAGGAATTATACTAGGTCATTGTGTGCACATTCACTTCACAGCCCAAAGTGAAGTGGACCACTTCAGACTTGGTCAGAATCAAGAAGTGGTGCTTCTCTAAAGCAAATTTAGTCTGTCCCCAACACTTTGGAGACACACAAAGAGTGGTCTTAAAAATGTACAGTGGTGCCTCGCAAGACGAAATTAATTCGTTCCGCAAGTTTTTTCTTCTTGCGAGTTTTTCGTCTTGCGAAGCACGGTTTCCCATAGGAATGCATTGAAAATCAATTAATGCGTTCCTAGGGAAACCGCTTGCCAGGCTGGCGGTGCAGAGAAGGGCTTTTCTCCCCACCGCAAGCCTTCAGGACAGGTACGGGAACAGGGGGAAGGCGCGCAGCGCTTTCCCTCTGTTCCCGGGGCTTGCGTGGGAGGAGGGTTTTTCCTCCCCACCGCCAACATTCAGAACAGCATTCTGAATGTTGGCGGTGGGAAGGAAAACCCTCCTCCCACCCCAAGTCTTCAGGAAAGCCATCCGAAGCTGGGCGGCGGGAGGTGTCCCCGCCCCCCCCCGCCCGGCATCGGAGCTTCGTTCCGATGCCGGGCGGCGGGAGGAGGCGTTCCCCCCCCGCCCGGCATCGGAGCTTCGTTCCGATGCCGGGCGGCGGGAGGAGGCGTTCCCCCCCCCCGCCCGGCATCGGAGCTTCGTTCCGATGCCGGGCGGCGGGAGGAGGCGTCCCCCCCCCGCCCGGCATCGGAGCTTCGTTCCGATGCCGGGCGGCGGGAGGAGGCGTTCCACCCCCCGCCCGGCATCGGAGCTTCGTTCCGATGCCGGGCGGCGGGAGGAGGCGTTCCCCCCCCCGCCCGGCATCGGAGCTTCGTTCCGATGCCGGGCGGCGGGAGGAGGCGTCCCCCCCCGCCCGGCATCGGAGCTTCGTTCCGATGCCGGGCGGCGGGAGGAGGCGTCCCCCCCCCGCCCGGCATCGGAGCTTCGTTCCGATGCCGGGCGGCGGGAGGAGGCGTTCCACCCCCCGCCCGGCATCGGAGCTTCGTTCCGATGCCGGGCGGCGGGAGGAGGCGTTCCCCCCCCCCGCCCGGCATCGGAGCTTCGTTCCGATGCCGGGTGGCGGGAGGAGGCGTCCCCCCCCCCCCCGCCCGGCATCGGAGATTCGTTCCGAAGCCGGGCGGCGGGAGGAGGTCCGAGGACATTGGGGAAGACGCGCTGCGCTTCCCCGCTGTCCCGGAGATTTCCCCATGGGCTGTCGTCTTGCGAAGCAAGCCCATAGGGAAATTCGTTTTGCGAAGCGCCTCCAAAACGGAAAACCCTTTCGTCTAGCGGGTTTTCCGTATTGCGAGGCGTTCATCTTGTGGGGTACCACTGTATGTATCTCCTCCCATGAAAGGAAAATGCCTGCTGGGGAATTGGAGAGTTGGTGGGAGAGGAGCTAAAATATTGTGACCAACAGTTCTGGCTTGCAACTAGAAAATGCTTTCTCCAGTCACATCCCAATGGGAATCAACAGTATTTTTAAAAGAGAATGTATTTGTCTTTGTAGAACAGGATTTTTCCCCCTGCAGTCCTATTACTCAGTAGATTAAACATTTTGGATTTCGGACTGAGTGCTTAAAACATTTTGAAAACAAAATGAAAGTGAGAAATAGCTGTTGATGAAAAATGAAAAGCTTCAGAGCAATCAAACCATATGTTGCACACCAGAGCATTTCTGACAAAGTTTGGACAAGATTGATATATCACACCCCAGGAGACAAGATAAAAGAAACTTAATGTAAATTAAGCAAGTATTTGTGTATGCATGGCAAAGTACCAATACTATTAAGTGAAATGATTCAGGGATCTATTGAAAAACTTTTACAACCTTCAAAAGAACAAGGCTACAGTCTATGAAGTAGGGAAAGTGTAGTGTACAAAACAATTCAACAAGTAATAAAAAGCTTTGATGCAAATCAATAAACTCATCTGGATTTAAGTAATCAAGCCTATGTGCTTGGTGTATACAATGCAGGAAGTGTTTCTGCAAAGCTATTTGTATAAAGTGTTACAGACTATGATAGTATGAGAACTCAACTAGTTTATAAACATTGCACACAAGTTATAAAAAGGCTGGGAGAAGGAATCTATCGATGTAAAAATCTGCTTATCTTAAAAGCTAAATCAAAAGATAGCCATTTCCTCAATTTACTGGATCCTCATGTTTCCTGTTCTATTAAGTCTTTCGCATAAATACAGCCAAGGAATGGACTCATAGGAAAGTCATGCATATGAATGTGAAGCAGTTAGCTACCACTTTTTCAAATCTTTCATCTGAAGTCAAAGAAAAAAAGATAGACTTATTATCCAGGTAAGCACATAATGGCCCCATTTTATCTTTCATAAGCCACTCTTATAATGTCAGTCTGAGAAAAGGAAGAGGCCACACCCCAGACGTAAAAAGGAAGAATCCACAGGTGTAGCAGGCCTGGCGACAATGGCGAATTTCAAATGTAACCAACTTGGTCTAATAAACCAAGGCTTATTCGAACAAGGATTTTAAGGGGATTTTCATCTGTTGTAAGGGGAATCTTTCAGGGTTTGTTAAACTTCCAATTACAACCAAATTGGGAAACTGATTTCATATCCATTTCATATTCTGGTTTGTAAGTAGAGATTATATCAGTGTTATTATTCAAATGCAATGGGTGGCTGTGGTTTAACAAAACCGGGAAGATTTGCATTATGGCATACAACCAAAAGGAAGAGCAAGTGTGCAGGGTGGGGGGAGTCATAATTAAAAAGATCACTATGTCTGAACTTGGTCAGTGACTCATCCAAAGGCGGCCAGCGAGCTTCATGGTTCATCTGGGCTCTGGGCTCATGTCTCTCTCACAGAGATCCAACATTTTATCCGTTACACTGGTGCCAAGGATATGAATAAAAGTTCCCATTATTGGAATGTTTCTACGAGCATTTCATTTTCAGCACCAATCAGGGCTAGCCATTAGGCAGCAGCCTCAAGAACCAGCTGTTCGGGGCAGGAAGTGGCAGTGAGGTTTTGGAAAATAGCTGTGTGAAACACACCCTTGATCTCTGATCCCTAGCTAGCCTATTACCCTCAAGTGTAGCACAGAACACTGTTTCCATGGCATTATTGACAACAGATCCAACAGCTAGTCCAAACAACTTTTGCATTTTGAATAGGTGGCGCCATCCTTTTGTTTACTTCAGGCTACAAGATGTCTTGGACCAGCCCTGACACCAGCTAAACATTTCTGTTGAAACAATAAACTGGAGAAAGACAATGTTTCCCAGATATTGTATCAGCTCCAGATGCAATCTCTAGAATTCAATATTTAACCTTATGCAAAGTAGTGAGCTAGGATATTAAGATGTCAAGACTGCATTTCTTTTTCAGGAGTCTGTACTCTTCAGAATACATTATTTGTCCCATTAGAAAGCAATTTAATTTATGACTAAATATACCAATATTTTCCTTAGAACAGAGACATTTGCTGCTAATCAGTTTCAAAGATTAATCAACACACCCTCTCTTTTAGACAAGTTCAATATCCTGTTCCCTTGCAAGCCATGTTTTATTTTTGCAGGTCAGAAAGCACACATTAGCCACTAGTTCAAATCATTTACCTCTCCTTCTGGCTTTAGATCTTACAGCCTTATTTAAAATTATACTTCAAGGGCTCATCTGTGCATGTGGACAAGTTAGAAGACATACAGATAAAATGGGGATGTTTATGTCAAACTAATGGCTATTCAGGGATGCAGGTGGCGCTGTGGGTTAAACCACAGAGCCTAGGACTTGCCGATCAGAAGGTCGGCAGTTCAAATCCCTGCGACAGGGTGAGCTCCCGTTGCTCGGTCCCTGCTCCTGCCAACCTAGCAGTTCAAAAGCACGTCAAAGTGCAAGTAGATAAATAGGCACCGCTCCGGCGGGAAGGTAAACGGCGTTTCCGTGTGCTCCTCTGGTTTCGCCACAAGCGGCTTAGTCATGCTGGCCGCATGACCCGGAAGCTGTCCGCGGACAAACGCCGGCTCCCTTGGCCTATAGAGCGAGATGAGCGCGCAACCCAGAGTCGGTCATGACTGGACCTAATGGTCAGGGGTCCCTTTACCTTTAATGGCTATTCAGAGAATCTTTGTTCTTTTTTCTAATTCTAATACGTTTTCTTTTTATTGTCGATTCTTTAAAAAAAACAATTACGCACTTATATTTAAAGCTCTGCCTTCACCATGCGGTCCCAGGGCAGGTTGCAAACATCTCAATACATGAAATAAAGCATTACTTCTACTACATAAGATCACTACCATGTCAAATATTCAGAGACTAGGGGACAAAACACCATCATTTCAAATGGCAGAGAAGTGCTCAATAAGAAATCCATCTTAGGGACATTGACTTTGGGTAGGAAACATGGATTCAAGGAAGCAGGGACAAGGAAGGAGTGTGGAACGTTATACAATTTCTGCCTTGCTTCTTTAAAAAAATCCCAATCTAATCAAAGTAATAACCTTGCAGCCAACATGGCTTATAGCTTTTCCCATTCTTCTATCAAGCCAGCATCATAGGGTAAATAGATGGCCTAACTCGGCTTGAACTTCAGGATGAAGAGTCAGCATTTTAAATGTATACTTTACCAGGGGAAGAAAAAAAACAGCTACTGCATTCTGTGTACTTAATTTTAATTGCAAGAGACTACTTATTAAATATTCACTGTTAAGAGCTACATCTGAATTTTGGATTAGAGAGCACTAAGCCTAGAAATTTATCGAGACTCATTAGCAAGAAAGAATTTTTTTAAACACTGGAAATCAGACCTCTTCTGAAGTGAACACTTCACATTCCCCACAGATTGATCTTCCTCAAAAAAGGGGGGTAAAAAAGAACACTGTTTTAAGTCTTCTCTAAAAAATTCAACAGTGCTAAACTGCGGGATGTGTAACTTGGAATGTTAAAAAGCCAACATGAATATTCGCTGATGAAGCAGAATTCATGTTCACTTGGGTGCAAGATACCATAGATATATACACCTTCCTCAAAACATTTTGCCACTAAGCAAGGAAACAATTCTACTTAACACCTGTATCAATAAACACCATTTTCTAATTTACACCAATACTGTAAGAAACACATATTCACATAGTTGGAATATACTTAACTTTATTGTTTGAAACTAATTTTTTATTTAACACTACAAGGCATTTAGGAGCTGGGGGAGGGAGGGCAACAAAGAAAAATACAGCACTTGTCATGATTTACTACTCTATTCTCTTATGACAAACCAAGCTTGAAATTGAGAACAGAACAACGTCCTTTTTGTCACACTGTTTTGGAGCGCTACTGATTAGCTATGACTCAAGCAAAATTATATGTGGTGAGAGAAATAACACTATCATCACAAAATACTGAAGTACTTACTGAAAGGAGCTTCCATGTAATTGGCCGAACTGCTTTCGGGATTCCTGACCAGCTCAACTTCCGTAATTCTTCTACTCTCCCAACAAAAAAGAAAGAGCAAACTTCAGTTAGAAACCAGCACCAAAAAGCATTCAAATTAAGGCCACTTGAATAGAAAAATACCAAGATATATATCAAGCTATACAACATTAACAAGTTACCGTATTTTTCTGTCTATAAGACGCCTCCATGTATAAGACACCCCCTTTGGGGGGGGCTCAGATTTAAGAAAATGGGGAGAGATGGCCTAGTGTATAAGACACCCTCTAATTTTTGACATTATTTTTAAGGAAAAAAACCTAGTCTTATAGATGGGAAAATATGGTATATGTCATACAAGGCACTGTGCATGAAGCATAAGAACAGCTGACCACAACTTTGGGCTCTAAACATCATCACTGATAAGGGGGGGGGGGGACATGGATCCTGTGTCACATAATCCTAAAGAACAAAAATAAGGATCTTCAGTAGGTCTGTAACAAAATTAACAGTTTGATCTTACAGCACCCAAGCAGAGGAAGAAAAACCTTTATCACAATACAGTTGCACTGCACTTTGGAAACTTTGCAGCAATAAGTAAGGATGTGGCCATCCTACAGACACTGCGGAACTACAACTCCCATCAACCCTAGGCAGCATAGCCAATAGTCAGGGAGCCGTAGTAGTAGTTAAAAAGCATTTCAAGATTGGCAGGTTCTCCCAGACCTACTTCAGGACTACTTTCAAGGCCACAGGGCTGGTCACATCCCTTTATCTTTGGAAATAAATACACACATACTGCAATTTACTGGCACATATGCAATCTGGACTGGAATTATATGGCACATTGCATCCACTAAAGTCACCTACAAGATAAAGCTGCCTTCATACAGCATAGATCATACAGGTGTTGCAACTCAGACAGAAATATATGGAATTTCACGGTTGTTACTGAAACCATGCTGTCTCCTTCTGTTTGCTAACAACCGACCAGTGAAGACTATACAATCTGGAATGGAACTGATAATTTCTTAGCTTGTGTGGCACTTATAAAAGGCACCCTATCATGAAGCAAGGTGAAGTGGATTGTCTTGAAAAGCCAGCTTACATCTTATTTTTATATTTTTTAAAAAATGTTATAAAACACCACCTATATAATCCCATACATGGAACAGGCAGAATAAGGAGGCAGAATAAAATGGCCAACCATGGCAGATTCAGATGAAAGGCATCTCTCCAGTATCGGGGTAGTGCAATCATTTTTATTTATTTTATAATTTTATTTCTTGAATTCATATACCGCCCTATACCTGGAGGTCTCAGGGTGGTTCACAGAAAATATCAACATAAAAACTACAATAGATATAATCAAAATAAAAACAACAACCCAATAACACCCACCCAAAAAAGAGCAACATTTTTAAAAGGGCATAGGATGTCAATCTGATCAACCAAAGGTCTGGTTAAAAAGGAACGTTTCTGCCTCACACCTAAAGGTGTGTAATGAAGGCACCAGGTGAACTTCCCTGGGGAGAGCATTCCACAGACGGGGAGCCACTGCAGAGAAGGCCCGTTCTCGTGTTGCCATCCTCCGGACCTCTCGAGGAGGAGGAACATGAAGGAGGGCCTCAGGGTCCAAGTAGGTTCATATGGAAAGTGGCAGTCCTTTAGGTATTGCAGTCCTGAGCCGTTTAAGACTTTATAAGTCAAAACCAGCACTTTGAATTGGGCCCAAAAACTAATTGGTATCCAGTGCAGTCGGACCAGGATCGGTGTAATATGCCAGAAAGCCATGGTGTCATATGTACTTATTGTGCTGCCACTGCTAAAACACTGCCCCCCCTTCTCCATTTTACCCTCACGACCACCCTGTGAAGTAAGCTAGGCTGAGAGGCAGTGACTGGCCCCAGCTCACCCAACAGACCTTCATGACTGAGTGGTGATTTGAACCCTGGTCTCCCAACTCCCAGTCCAACACAAAATGCTGGCTCCCTTTGATCACACCCTGTTGTAACACCTGGCAACTTGGAGAGAAACATATTTTTAATACAGTTTAGTATAATGCCGTTTAATATAAAAGAGGGAGTTATCTTTAATGTCACATTCTAAATTCTCCCTCAAAGCCCAATTCGAAAATCAAGTTGTCTAGTCCTACTATAGCACAATATAAATAGAAATATTTCAGCACATTAGGTTGATTACACCTTATTCCATCTATTTCAAGAAGCATTTAAGCCTTACTTGCAATTTTAAACATCATTTTAGCAAGCAGCAGATTAATTCAATTATATATTCTTAGGCACAACACATTCCTGAGACTATCCCAAACACCAGTAGTCTTGGTAGGTAGATAATATCGAAGTTTATGACACAGCGGAAGCTATGCCATAAATGCTGTCTACAAATGCTGGATGTTTCTGGTAATTCAAACGTTCTTAAAAAGAGGCTGGCTGGCCAGCATTGCTGAGGAACCTGAATAAGGTTAACATATCCACACTGTCAACTATGTAGAGCTGAGAGAGTCATAGCTACAAGCCAAGAAAATAAAGCTATAGAAGCAAGTCTCAAAACAGACTTGAACAATAAGGCAGCAAGCCAATTCCTCAGCAGGCCATCTTGTATTTGAATTAGAAAAAGGTTCACCTTTCAGAAGTGTCATGGAGCCATCTGTTAGAGAGACCAGGAACCTCTGCCCTCATCCCTGCAAGGCTAGTCATA